>NC_090922.1:493886148-494558527 GCF_040938575.1 Ambystoma mexicanum
CCACAGGTGCAAGAGTACAACCTTGCCTGAGTCCATCCCTATTGAATCAGATTCGTAACTTAGAGTTTTGGTGAAGGAGAGCAGTAAGTTGGACAAGTTTTCTAGGAACCTCAAGCCCAAGAAGCTTATCCCACAAACACTCCCTCACTACACAATCGAATGCCAAGGATAGATTCAGTTTTCACTTTGTGCAGAAGATGTTTAAGAAGTTTGTATTTCCTGTCGAACCCCCATCTGAAAGCGAGATAGACTTTTGGATTTGCTTAGGAAGGTATTTAAGAACCTTAAAAGCAAGATGGAAAACAATTTGATGGTGGAATCTGTAAGAGCAATGGGCCTGTAATTCCCAGGCTCCTTTGCATTGCCCTTTTTGTAAATTGGAATAAGGATAGACTCAGGCTATGAAAGGGGAACTGTATGGGTACAATACATTTCATCATAATAAGGCTTCAAGAAAATGGCCCAATCATCCTGATCTTGTTTCAAAAGGAAAGGCGGAAGACCATCAGGTCCAGGCGCTCTAGACTGTTTGAGTCTATTGATTACCCAGACAATGATGTCAAGACATCACGATAACATGAAGCCATGGAGGGAAGTATGCCACATTTGTTTGAGAAGAAGGAGACCCATGTACGTTCTTGGATGACATCACTGCTAGAAGCTTGGCCTGGACCTTTAATTTTGTTAATACATGCCCAAAATTCCATTGAGTTGGTTTTTAGAAGGGTCCTCATCATGGAATGGTTATCCCTAAGATAAAGTTCACACTTTAAAGCCTTAACGAAATGTCTATGTCTTAGGGGCTCAAGTTTCTTAGATTTCAGAAATTCCTCATCAGTAAGATTGAATCCCCTCAACTGTCTGATTACATGTCTTTTAAGTATTTTCAAATCTTTAATAAGTGGATCAAAATGATGGGGGTGCATGACCACCGTTTTAGGTACCCTCTCAGACGTAGCCATCCTTATACCCTCCATAATACAATTATCCAAGGGTCGTTCACCCAAATTCAATGGGATCCAACCCCCAAATGAATCCTCACACACCTTTCACAAGCGGCAGCGATAGATGTGCTATAAGCCTTCCTGTCCCATTGCCACGTGAGACCATTTATGCTGGGTTCAATAGGAATCCACATAGGTACTACTGTTTGTCTACATGACATAGCCATCATTACAAAATGTATAAACAAATGATCACTGATCCCAGGATCATACACAGACATATCACTACACATTGAACTGAGAGATGACGCAACAAAGAAGTAGTCAATCCAAGAGGTGACCGTACTCCTATGCTGGGTATAAAGAGGTGAACCAAGATGGGGAGAGAGCTCGATAAGGTGAAGATCCCATGCTGTCATAAAGGAATCTTAAAGGTATTCCCTTGTGAGATTTTTAGTACAGTCACTGGGATGCATGTATTTTCATTGTAGACCTGCCGCTCAAAGCAGTGGGCATTGAAACCCCCCCCCCCCACAATCATAGCGTTGTGGTGTCACCCCAGTTAACCACAGATCAAAGATCTCACACATAATAGCATGACAATCCTGGAGAGGGTAGTTTGCAGGATTCCAATCAACATTATCAAGCAACACATCAACAATGGGACCCGGTATAGACACACGCATGGCCAAAATCCCTTTATATGTATTCTACAACATAGATCTAACTAAGAGATCAATATCGATCGCTATGGCCATTCCCCCACAGGGTCGACCCTTCACTCTGCCAGTGACAGGACAAGAACAAATACAATATCCATCCAAAGCAAAGTCACCCAAACTCATTGTTTCTTTGAGGAACACAACATTGAACTTGCGCAGATGAGGCACACTCTTACATGCATGCTGAAAATTGGCCATGCCACATGATTCCACGACATCACTCTAATGTTGCCTGGGCTAGGATTGCTTGGTAACAGCTCCGTGTGCCACAAAGGTTTTAATTTCTGCCTCAATACAGGTCCACTCTTGATTCTCATTCATTCTGTTGGATGCAACTAATTCAGGTTGTATCATACCCAATACACGAGAAACCTTGCCCTCAGGAATAGCTAACGATTTAGGTAAATCTTCTGGTGGGGAAAGAAATAGTTTACCCACCTCAGTGGACTCACATTGAAAAATATAATAACCTAAAGAATGAAGGATGTCTCTCTTATCCCACACCAAATCAGATACTATGTCTGAAAAAAACAGGTTGGGAGGCGAGATCAAACCTGTGGGGGACTTAACGACTCTAAAATCAGAAAGCTCCAAACAAGAAAGACGCACACACAGCCGGTGAGTTGGCAAGCAACCTGAGAGAAAAGGTGCGTGTTAAAGTGAATGAAGTAGCAACATCATATCATAATGAAGGCTGCATTTGTGTGGATGAAACGCAAAGAAAGGCATACCTGTGAATGTACTTTAAAGTAAAATATAGCAGCAAGATAAGCAATACTAAGTAACGGAGTGGTCCGGTGAAAGGAAGTTGCTTTTCAAAAGTTTCTGTGAGAGGTACTTGTTTGAAGCTAAAGGTTGAACAAACAGTAAGAGTGAAAGTAAATCGTGAACGTTGAATCGAAGTGGTCCTTCGGTGGTCTATAAAGAAAGCCACGCACATTCGAAAGACTTTGCCATCTGAAAGTGGTTCGAGCCCAATTGAGGGTGACACGATATATATTAAGCTTGGGGAAGGGATCCTTCTTGTAACTTTGTGTGAACTGTATCGTGAGAGATCTGAGCCCGGCAGAGGGGGACAACGAGAACTGTGTGGTGAAAGGTCTGAGCCCAGCAGAGGGGGACATTTGTGAATATTTTGGTTGAAACATTATTTTGAAAGCTAGAGAAAGGAACTTTAAATGTAGAAGGCCAGGCGGACCTCGATCCATGGTTGTGAACTGTGTACTGTGTTGAAAGCAGAGCCAGAGTGCGTCATCCTGCCTACAAGTATCACCTTACCTCGTGAGGCCTAACGTGGGGAGGAGAGCTGGTTCAGCCACATTATCATTTGAACACTGACATTTCTTTCCTTTTGCATACATTTTCTCCTTTTTACACTTTTTGTACAAGAGACACAGCATTCCTTAGGTTTTTGTAGTATAGGACATTTTGATTTGGCAGACTCCACTAGGACTGTTTTGTTTATCATTTGAGGGTCGAGACTACTCCCATTTTACTGTAGGGCAGAAGTTTTTCCAACCCCAAAATTATCAATAAAGGGTTTACACATTGTATCCATTGTGTCAGTGCCAATACTTGTGATACTATGCCTTCCCTACATATCCTATGGAATGGAAGATATCCCTCTGTTCCCACACTAAATCAGATATTGTGGGCCTCATTAGAAGTTTGCTGGTGCGGTAACAACGGTACCAGTAAGCGTGCCAGTACTGTTCTTACCAGTCCAGCAAACTACGAGTCTGCGAGCGGGTGCCCTTCTGCCTGACAGGTCTGACCTGGTGGGCGGAACGGCACCCGCTCGCAGACCTTGACGGATGCACCAGCACCATTATGAACGGTGCCAGTGCATCCATCCTCCCCATTCCCATAGAGTCAAATGGGTCTCAAATGGGAATGGGGAGCAATATTTTCTGGTGCCCAGGAATGGGCAATTACCGGGTCTGCTGGGGCTTTAATGCCCGGGTAATTTGCCATTCCTGGATGCAGGAAATAAAATGACTCTGGCGGCAGCTGTGCTCATATTTACCGGCACGGCTACCGCCAGGGTCATAATGACCCCCTATATCTGAAAAAAAATATTGACACCATCCGATTATTGGCAGTCAAGGAAAGGGAGATGTACTCAATATCCCCATAATAAATGGATCTCAAAGGCGGAATTTGAGTGAACAACTCTAACAAGCTTGATCTGTTCAACCTTTTAGGACCATGTCTTTGCTTGTTGACTTCCCATCCAATGATGCTATGTGACATGTGGGCCAACTGTCCCCTCCCTGATGTCAAATTCCCCTTTGCTGCACACCTTAATGCGTGGTCGGCATAAGGATTTCAGATTCATTGTTAGAAACCGAATGGGAACACATTTCTGTCATCTCCACATTCTTCCCCAGACCTTTAAGCACTCTAGGATTAGCCATGATGTTAGGCCCCAATCCAGGGGTAGCCTCAACCAGCGAGGTAGTCCATGGGCGATTGTTACATTTGTACAAATATTTATAAGTACTTCATGTGTCATGCTTATTATCAGAAGCATCAGCGAGTTTAAGAAAATATATTCTAACTAAACATAAAGCTAGGCTGCTACTAGGTATGATATGATCGTTTATTTATAACCCGCTTAATACGCAGAGATTTCTAAGCGCGGACACGGGAATCGAACCTGTGAGGCTCTGTGGCATCTTCTTCCAAGGCGAGCTGTTGTCCCTGAGCTATCCTCCCGTGACGGACGGTGCCACTGTATGCCAATGAATGGTGTGACTGGCAGCTACGGGGAACATTTCGTAACTCACGAGTAGAGATTTCACATTGGCGCCATATAAAACCACAGTGACGCAGTATGCATAATAAATAGAACAGGAAATAATGCAAAACCTCAAAAGGAAATGAAAACAGTGCATCTTTCACGAAGAAATGAAAAGCGATTCCGAATTGTTGTTATATAAATCAGCAGTCAGACATGGGTAAAATCTACAAGGGAGGAAGTCTTTTTTGCAAAGAGGGAAAATAGCGAACACATTGCAAAGAATGCTATTACAAAACATTGTAGCCATGTAGACAGAAGGATGTCACCAAGAGATCAAACAAGCATTGGCAATGCCAACAATTGTGGCTTTTGTGTAGGCTTGCTAGTGCGTGCTGCAAACAGGACCCAGTGACGGACACTAATACTTCTAATAACTCAGTCGCCGAAGGCACACTTGGTTAAGGCATTTTAATTTATACCAGTCACCTATGTACATCTCCAATTGGGTAATTAACTCTCACAGGGCTGATTTGAAAGAACACTGGCAGACATTTTGTGTACAAATAAAGCTAAAGCTAGCAAATATGATCCCAGGAGGATGTGTTTTAGCTGTGAGGGGCGAGTTGTGGTTGGGAATGGCCCTACAGATTAGTACGGTCAGGCAGTCAATGGGTGGGGAAATAACCAAACAACACCTACATCATTGGTGCCCCTCCTCATATGAAATCTCCCTTGTAGCTGTACTCCAATGCAATGGCCACCTAATAGCCAAAACTGAACAATCGGAAATCTTACTAAGAAGTTAAATACTAGGGAGGCTAGTTCAGGGGCAATGCGATCGCCTTGGAAACAAGACGCCAGGTAGCAACACAGGTTCGATCCCCGAGTGCGCACTTAGGAACCTCTGGGTATTAAGCACGTTATAAATAACCACTTGCATTACATTACATCCAATAATACATAACATGCAGCGGATATACAAGTCTTCTTCAAATTGCCACTAGGTGTCAGTGTGTGCTTGGTAATGGACTGGCTGTCAGTTAAATGAGAATGAGAAGATATGTAACATAGGGAGATGGTGATTCCATGCTGATTAGTGTGGCTTCAATTAATCCCACACAGATGAGTCCAATGTTTACAGTTAGTAACCCGTTGGCCAGGGGAATTGGATAACGACCACGGTGACAAATGTCCCTGGTGGTGAGTTCTCAACGGATCAAGGAATATGATAGAGTAAGTATTTTATTTATGTTGCAATTGCCTCAAGATGATTCCAAAGGCATCCCCTCTTCAGAGCTCATCAGTTGTTAGTGGCAAAAATGAAAAGTCTCCAGTGTCAGAAGTGCTCGGATATCAGCGATAATATTTTATCATGTAGCATGGAGAAGGGGCCCTACACACTGAAATCTGGTATGCCGCCCATGAATAGTGCACTATTTAAAGAAGGAATTAATCCAAAGATAAAAAATATGGTGGGTATGCCGCACACTCCAACAGTCCCAATCTTAAAGAAAAAAGGAGCTACCTGTGCAGGGGAAAAAAAAGTGGGAAACAAAAACCGGAACCGCTTAATGCCAAGGGTACCTGATATCCGCTCATATTATAATCTGAATACAAGCACAGGGACAGAAATTCCCCAAGAACAACAACAACAAACCAAAAATTGTCATCTGAATCAAGAAAAGCTCACTGAGCTGAACAAGCGCCTTGACATGGAAGTAGCTGCCATTAAAGTAAGCGCACCTGTAATATTAAATGTTGGAGTGGGAAATGCAATCTCAGACACTACCATTGAACATGAGAGTAAACGGTGTGAAAATGATAAAGTGTTTGCACCTCAAACACTTGAAAAAATTGTTGAAAGTCCGCCCAAGCCCTGTACGATTGAAGCCCAGCAGAAACTAAGAGAGTCTTATCATAACTTGCAAATCACAGGTCAAGTAGATGAGGAAGCTATACAGTTTATGGATTGTAGCTCTGCCTCGATGAGTACAGAGGAAGTTGTATTTGTACACTCCAACACAGGAGACTTAATGCAAGTGGACAGTCTGTCGCCCATTCCAATACAACATCAACATAACACAAGCAGGCATAGAATTGAAGAGGATGACATAATGAATGTATCACAAAATTACAAAGCAATGACATCTTTAGAAATGCTAGAATGCTCTGAGGAAGAAGCGTTTGTGAAATCACTCTCTTTTGCCCCTCCAACCCCCAGGCAAGCTGTAAGGGGAAATAAAAGCCTTACTGTTGGGAAAGCACGGCCGGTGATCCATCATGAAAGTCCTGTGGAAGAGGCTGAGGCCCTGATTGAGAAACATTCGGTCTTATTAGCAATGCACACAGCTTTGCTATCGTTGGCCAAACTATATGAAGCAATGGATCAAAAATTGAACTATCAAACGATATTATTGAATAAGCTGACAGATCAAAGTAACAGCTGTCAGGAAACGGGAGAACGAAGAGAGTGCATTCAACAATACAAAATATTTAGACATTGTGAATCAAAAGAGTCGGGAACCCAGACCACAATCCCCCCAAGTAATATGATCGACAGGCTTAAGACTCCTTTGCACCCAAAACAATTCAATTTTAGTGGGGCGTCAAACACTAGTAATATTGAAGAACCCTCTAAGCATCTGTTAGAGAACGTCGCAAAAAGTAGCGATGGCGAGCCGTCCACGACTAAGTTAATCGTGGAAGCAACTAGTGAGACCAGTAATAGTGAAAAAGAACAACAGAAAACAGTTGCAAAACAGAACAAGCAAAACAAAGAGGCTCAATCCTTAACAAATAAAATGAAAAGCACCATGTCTGTAGCAAAAGGTGTTAAAGGGAAAGTAAAGAATAGACGAATTCTGAAGATAACAAGTGCTATAAAAGAAACCAGAGAAAAGTCAAAAATCGCTGATGAAAGCAGTGAGCATATGAGAACTATGCCCTTAAGTAGTATAAATAAAATTACACCAAGCCTATTCTACAAACCATTAAATGACTTAGTTGCAGTAGAAACAGCAATGAGAAGAAGCGAAAGCGCCCAACCTCAGGCACTCCCCAACAGTGAAAAGATAGATTCAAGGTGGGGGGGGTTAAATGAGGCGCAAATGAGAGAAGAAATAAACAAAACTGTAGAAAACTACATGGCCAACAAGTTGAAGGAAACTACGGAAACTGGATCTAGCAAGTTGGAGACAAAATCCATGCCAGGAGGTCGCCTAGTGAGAGGTCCCATAAACAGCGCAATGTCTTCAAATAATGAGCCTCATTAAGACCCAGGCGGTAAGTTACCGCCTGGGTCGTACCTTTACCACCATGGCGTAAACTATGTTTACGCCATGGTGGTTGGCGGACTTACCGCCCCATTCCGAGGTTGGCGGGGCGGTAAGTCCCCAATCCCCATTTACCCTTCCCCATTCCCATTTTTGCCCCATAGGGCATAATGGGAGTGGGGAAGGCGTTAATTACGCCACCGTAAATTACAGTGGCGTAATTAACATGAATGTCCCTTAGCGCCATGGATTTTAACACCTGCTAAAAGCAGGTATTAAAACCTCCATGGCGCTAAGGGACCTCGGAATCAGGCGATAAGGGTCGGCGCTGTTTACGCCGCCATAAACCCCTTACCGCCTGAGTCGTAATGAGGCCCAATGAGACAATGGAGAATGCTAGTATGAGAAAAACAGCACAATGGCAAAAGAACAAGAGTATGAGCAAAGAAGTCTCATTTAAATCGAGGGCAGTGGCCCAGAAGAACAGTCACTGCTTCATACTGGAATGCAGGGACCATCCATTCCAGCAATTTGACCTAAATCGATCAAGCGTCATAAACATCTGCAGGGAGATATCTCAATTAAGGAACATTTCAACGTCGGACATCGACAGAGTTGAGTGCATGGATGATCAGGATCTGACACGATCCAGAATATCTATACAATCAACCATCCTTGCAAATATATCATGGCAGGCTAGAGATGCTTTCTTTCAAATGGGCTTTAACTTGTATCAAGAAGACTGTCAGTCGAATGAAGAAGTCGGAGGCTCCACAATGTGGATTCCCCGCATTTATGGTGCCAACTTTGCTGCATCAGATGAGGGAAGAGGTAATCATTCAGATCGCTCATAACAACCCATAGCAAAAGAGAAACTCCAACTGATATGTTGGAACACTCGGGGGTTCAAGCACTTTACGAATTCGGCGAATACTGAACTGGACAAGTTTGACATAGTGGTCTTGCAGGAGACATGGTTGACCGAAGCACCAATTTGGGATGGTTATGAAATATACTTAGAACCAGCAATATGCCTACCGCGTGGTAGACCAATGGCAGGGCTTTTAGTTGCAGTAAAGAAATCAAACGGCTTTACAATAGCTATGTATGACTCTACCACCCCTTTTATCCAAACTGTCAAATTGAAGAGTGATTCACACCTACTTATACTCATAAACATCTATTGGGGAAGGTCTCATCTAACTGCGGATTGTTTTTTTGAACTCTGTCAAGAAGTATTTGCCAAAATTGATAAAGAAAGAAATGTTGATCATGTAATGATCATGGGCGATTTTAACATGCATCTGCTGAATAAGAGAAAAAGAAAAAGAACGGTAGAAGAAAGAAGATGGCTAGCAATAATGGAAGACATGCAGTTATTTATGCTAAATGGGACTGTGGAGGGGGATACGCAGGCTGCTAACACATGGCATAATGGTTCATCTGAAGCCATATTAGATTACATATATTCGTGAACAGTGCACTGTTAAATCTAATCCAATCCATGACTGTAAAGTCAAAAAGGGAAAGTGATCACAGCCAACTCTGCTTGGTGTGGGAAACAGAAAAAAAACCCAATAAAAGCACTTGGGACACATATAATGGGAATATAACTATTAACAACAGGAGGAATAAAATCAAGTGGTCCAATACTTCCCTGCAGGATTTTGACAAACATTTGGCCACATGTCCAGGCTTGGATTATGTATCAATAATGCAGAAATATGCATATGTGAAAAACACCTCACAAGGACAAGGGTACAAACATGCTCATGTCTTTGACATTGATGTCAAAACCAAAAAAGCTAACATGAGAAAACAAATACGACTACTAAAAGATCTAACATTAGAAGAGAAACTTCCGCAGATAAGGCACATACGGACAGTATATAAAAACTGGTTAAGAAGTAGAAAGGCCCAATGTTACCAAAGAGACAGTGAGGACATGCTTAAAAAAATAGCCACCAAATCTTCAGCGGAAATCTGGAAAGTCCTGAATAATGTCACCTACAAACATCAGTCATCTGTTCAAATTAACTCCATATCGGCGAAAACCTGGCGCGATTACTTTCTGAAAGTATACCAGACACCAATGATGATCCAGCAAATACCTCTTAAAGGTACGAATTGGGATCACACAATACAATTCGATCAAAATGACATCTTATTCTATATCTCAAAACTAAGCGATAATAAAACCATCAAAGAAGAGATAGAAGTGTGGTCACGTATACTGACGAAAATATTTGCAGAAGTGATGCGCACCGGGTTGATCCCAACATCATGGAAAAAATCTATTCTAATCCCGTTGTTTAAGAAGGGAGACAGACTTGATCCAGGATCATATAGACCGATAGCCCTCCTGGACTGTCCAAGGAAAATATTTGCTCGTCTTGTCTTGCATGAATTTAACAACTGGCTAGACAGAGAGAACCTGAGGGACCCCTGGCAGACAGGTTTCATTAAAGGTCTAGGAACAGGTATTAACCTATTCACTATAAATGCCATCATTGCAAAGCAAGCAAGTAAAAATCTACCACTGTATATTGCATTCATCGATTTCAAAACTGCGTTTGATTCTATATTGAGGAAGCTGCTAGTGGCGAAGCTAATGAGAAACAATTGCCCATGGAACATCTTGAAGTGGATCATTGAGCTTCATCAGGGTACCTCACTTCAAATAAGATTAAACAGCGATGGTCTGCTGACTGACCCTGTTGACACATCGAGAGGACTTAAGCAAGGGTGTATACTTGCTTCGGCAATTTTTAATTTTTTTATTTCTGACATGGGTAAAGAGTTTCTCAACATCATAACTGATTCCCCAAAACTAGGCAAACACGAAATTAAATGGCTCCTGTATGCCGATGATCTCCTCCTCCTATCAAAGACACCGATGGGATTACGCAACATGCTCAATGTATTGGAAAACTATGCCAAATGCAATGGTATGATCATAAATATTAAAAAAACAAAAGTGATCCAATTTGGAAATTCACAGCAAAGAAATAAAGATCATAGGTGGGTTTTAGATAATCAGCAGCTCGAATCAGTGGGTGAATATATTTACCTGGGAGTGAACATTAACAATAGCCCTCAGGACACTCCATATGAAACCACTGCAATAATAAAATGGAATAATTTAATCTCCCAAGCAAAAATTATCAGTGGCAAATATTGTAAATTCACCATCGCTCCCTTAATGACATACTATAACCAAAAGGCTCTGCCAATACAATTGTATGGGTCAGAGACAAGATTATACAAAACACGCAACTATTGGGAGAAGAAAGAAGGAGAATACTGGAAAAATCTTTTGAAACTCTCGAAATCTACACCCATAGCTTTCATAAGGCATGAATTAGGGCTTATATCGATGCAAGCCACCTATAAATGGAGAGTATGCATGCTATACAGGAAATGTGTCCTGGAAGATCATAGGAATACGCTGGTAAAACATTTAGCAAATTATGTAAAAACATCGAATGACAATTTTGCTAAGCATTGGAAAGCCCAAGCGCAGAGATTTTTGCAAGCAGCAGACGTAGGGAATGAGCTTTTGTTACAAAATCCTGACAAAGCTAAGCAAAAGATCTGGGAAATGGATTGGATAAGCACTAGAGAACAATGTCAAGTCTACAAATGCTTTAGACGGAATCCTTTTGCCTTAAAATCCCTTGGCTCCCCTGAAGAGTATCTCTTAAAATCACCAAATGTCTCGCATCGAGCAGGACTTCTGCGCTTGAGGTTAAACCAATGGAAAACCAGGGAAATTACATCTAGATGGTTTCCTGATGCTGTAGAATGTAGTCTATGTCGCTTCTGTAATAAGCATGAGGAATCACTAGAACACTTGCTCACTGAGTGTACAAAGTTGGATTGCTTAAGAGTTAAATATTTTAAAAACCTGTTTCAACACCGAACACACATGGAGGCTAAAGATCTTTGGAAGTTTATATTTCATGTGCACTCAAAATCAATAGGATATGCAACGGTAAACTTTCTAAATGAATTAAAACTAGAAAATGATGAAGAACAAAAAAAAAAGCTAAAAAATAATAAATAATACAATCAAAACAAACAATAATGATATGCTATGCTGAAAACTGTATAAGCACCTGCCATTTGATTTCATCTTGAACACGGCACTTTCTCCTTTTGTTTTACACTTTTATATTTTCCTATTGTTTATCTTTTCCTTCTGTTTTATTATGAACTCAAAGGATTTATGCTTAGAATAGTTTAGAAATAATTTATGAGAATTGTGATCAGCTAAAGGAATATAATATTTATGTAGTATCATGACACATTTTATATGTTTTAATGAAGTGAATGGATTTTGTATTGAAAGGTTGAATTTTTCAGCCAAATCAAATAAAAAAAAAAAATAAAAATAATATTTTTAAAGGGCTATAATGAAAACTGACCCATATCCTAGATTCTTCACAGTGAAAAGCAGACATTGTCTATACAGAAATGGGTGCCGACCTTTGATTTTCACTACGGGGGTGAGTTGTTATTTTGCACACACCGAATCCCTAATCCCAATGCTGCAAAAGTTAGCCCAATTTGCACCAACAAGTTGTAAACATCTTAAAATCATTGGAATCCTGTTGTAAGGTGTCTAAAAGAGCACAACATAATGCTTTGTATTTCATTCCGGAGGCTAGTACACACACAAACCATTCTGAATGTAAAACACAGTTTATTGATATGACCTCTATTGCAGGCGATCGTTCCGTGCAAATGTGTTCTCACGTACAGCTGGCGTCCGATACATTCATTCATAACGGCGAACATGTCCACAAGGTGCAGTACCCCAGAATGACAATTTTAAATCAAGATATGCTAATGACCCAACATCTGCCCAAAATAGATTGCGTTAGGCACTGATACACGCCGCCCGCCCGTTGAAGCCACGGATTCACTGCTGAGACTGCAAACATTGAAGTTCCAGTCAGCAGTAATGTGCTTTGATTAGCTACAAGGGACAGGCCTGCCCGCTGAGAATGGAAACCTGTGTTACACATGGAATCCTTCCAGAGTTTTGATTGATACCTGCATACATCAGAGTAAATCCAGGGACCATGGGGTGGAAGGGTCTGAGGGTAAGACAAAGTGAATGCAAAAAATATGAAACTGCTGCACCGTCTAAAAATGTGTCAGGGCTGGTGGGGGACCATTTCAAAGAGATCTTTTGGTGCCCCCTTACCTACAGCTGGAAAAAACTGTCCAAAGAACCTGTGGGGCGTTTAAATTATAATGGAGTCAAAAGAATACAGCAAGGGGATTAATAGCTGCAGATTGTCAGGGACATACAGATAAAGGGGAGATGCATCACTAAATGACCAATGAAATGCTGCTATTCTCTCTTTCACATTTGAATGTTAATGTAGAAGAAATCCGAGTAAAATGCAAGAAGGTGAAAAGAAGGGTGATGGATACTGCAAGAGGACATAAGGAGGTGATGGCTTAAAGACACCAGCAAACACAACCTGTAACGTGTGCACTGCAATGCACGCATTTCATTTTCTGAATTAAAGGACCATGTCACTGTGTCGTAAGACTGCAAACATGGTGCTCCTCTGAGGATTATGGATCATTTCAACTGAACATGTTGAAAGGGCCTGACGCTGTCCCTGGGGGGACTTACAAGAATCTCTGCCCATCAGAGTAACATTCAGGAGTTGTGGTAAACATCATAATGGTTGGTTGGTGTTTTCTCAGTCCCATTAGAATGAGGGCGTCAGAAGACCTGTGGTTCTGCTGCACTGTTTTGAGGGTGGACAACCCCTTCCAGGATCCCTGTGGCCTCTGCAGGGGTATTGATTAATATCCTTTGTTTAAATAACTTTTGTTGCTCAGGGTTTGTCTCTGTGTGTTAATGCATGCAGGGGCATTTCACATAGATGCACAATGCCTGCATCAGCCATTGCATTCCCTTACCCCGACCCTTCTCACTCCTTCCAATATTACTCCATCCTCCGACCGCTACCTTCTACCCACTCTCCCTCCATGTTTTTGCATAAAGACATTTAGGAAAGAAAGAATGGAAATTAAATGAAATGCACTCCTTCCAATATCACTTCATCCTCCCACCGCTACCCTCTCTCTACCCACTCTCCCTCTATCTTTTTGCAAAGAGGAATTCAGGAAAGAAAGAATTGAAATGAAATGAAATGCAAAAAGTCAATGCATGAAATATTAAACAAATGAAAGAGAAAAAAGTAGGAAATAGCAAAAAGAGAACAGCGAGCACGGTATGTCTACTGTCCCCACAAACAAGGCTGAGGTGATGAGACAGGCTTCCCAATTCGAAGTGAGCAGCACTTGCTAGTTCTGCAAGAGGCATGCCAACACTTCATCACCAATGAGACAGCAGGAGGAGTCAGGAACCCTGTCATGCCCAGTGAAGGTGTAGACGGCCAAAGCTTGCTTGCCTTCTCAGACTGCCTCGCACATCAGGATGCTTTGTTATGTTTTGGTTTTCGTCGCACTTGTAAAGGTCCCCCTGGCAAATACTTACATAATCCCCAACGTGGGCAGCTGTTTTCTTTGCCGCCGTGTGCTCGGCGCCTATGTCTGTATACAGAGCTCCGAGGTCATTGCCCACCTGAAAACACACTGCATTGCCCACCATTTACCCGTCAGGCCCGACCTTTGCCTGCCAGGGGTTAGAACCGTAAGCCCTAGCTGATTACTGCTCTCTATGATGTACTTACTTCCTGTGCTTCCTGTCCTGTAACCATAAGTATACAAGTAGGGCAAAATCCCAAATTTTTGTTTTCGGGGAAGCAATTCTCAAACGGGACGTTAATCAGGGAGCAAAAAAGGTGCATGAAGCACAGAGAATTGAAAACCCCTCACTACTGTGGCCCAGAGGATAGTAGAGATACGACTTAGCAACACCATACAAATATCACCTATTTGGTGTTGCTAACTTGTATGTGAAGATAATCAATCAATCTCTACTATCCTCTGGGCCACAGTAGTGAGGGGTTTTCAATTCTCTGTGCTTCATGCACCTTTTTTGCTCCCTGTAACCATAAGTACTATAACCAATCTCTTAAGCATAAGCACCTAGATACCTCTGGGTTTGGTGTGCTGTATGAATAAATAAATAAATAAATAAATAAATACATATAAATAATACTTTTCTGGACAGTCTAAATGCCTTCCCCCAGCTCATGTTCAAAGGTACATCAGGTACAGATATGAAGTTCGAGTTACCCTCGACCAAGGTAAAGGTTAGTGTTAGGCTAAAGTGCTGATCAGGAAGATTCTTAGCGTCCCTCTTTGATGGAGGTCAAATGACACAGGTTACCAACCAAGTACAGCATCAAACCACATCTGAATTGCTGGTGTGGCATATTGTGAACCATGTTTGATTGCAGAAGTCTTCTCCTATCTGCTGGAAGAAGGCATGTGGTCAGAGAAATTGTAAATGGCTCTTAACATAAGTGTTGAGGGGACAGGGTTAACCAGTTGGCGCTGTCAGCCTCACCCTATTGAAAGGTATTTGAATGTATCCAGAAGAAGTTAGAATGTACGTTCCTTTAAAGGAGAATACGTTGTCCACAGTTGTCTTATGTGTTTCTTCTGTACAGTGTTATTGGGATACTGCTTTGGATATGTGCCAGTAGGTCTGTATTTTGAGAGGAATAAAGAAGAGAGGTCTGCCTTTGGCACCTCAGTGTAGCTCCCCCTTACAGCTTCAAAGCACTGTAGATAGTGGGGTTTGTTTTGTCTCTCGTAAGTGTAGGTACGTGTTGGCTAACACAGATCCCGTATTAGGGTCCAGGGCGGATTGCATGAGTACACCTTTGTTTTATTCACTTACTCTACCATTAAAGTCTTCCTTTCCTAGTTAAAGGATAGTTCCGGGACTTTTTTTTTATTGTTCCTATGGTTCGGCCATGTGTTTTTAAGCATAAATCGGTAGATTGTAGAAAACTTTCCTATGGACCTTACCCGACTTTTCGTCCATTAACGCACTCGAAATCAGCCGCCATTTTCTGATAATCCTATCATTTCCCCCCATCGCCCTGGCTCACCTGCTTTTGCGGCACTGAATCAAATCCCCCGCCCCTGAAACAGACTTGATCAGAACATTCATATTCCCCGCCTCTATCCGTGACGTGACTGAGCTGCGTAGGCAAACGCGCCCAGGCGTCTTCTACGCGACTCCACACAGAACCAGGAAATCAACACAGATGAGCTCACACAACACTGCGCGCCACAATTGGGAATATGAAACTGTACTTTTAAATTAAACCGCACGATTGTAAATTTGGTAAAGTACATTTATTTGACATCAAATGTTTTGAGAATATTCAGCGATTTGCATTTTTATTTGCTCACGTTCCAAAAAGTTCGTTTTGAGGCACACGATGTTCCTTTGCTGTACACAGGGTCTTAGATCATCTCACAATACAGCGCCACAATTCGGAATATGAAACTGTGGTTTAAAAGCAAACGGCAAGATTGTACATTTGGCAAAGTACATTTATTGGACATCAAATGTTTTGAGAATATTCAGCGATTTGCATTTTTATTTGCTCTCGATCCAAAATAGTTCGTCTTGAGGCAAGCGATGTTCGTGTGCAGTACACAGGGTGTTGGTTTACGATAAAATAAGCTCTTCGGTCGCACTGATAATCGCATGACTGTTCCAACAACGAGGCACTAGGCCACCACAATGGTCTGTATGTTGCATCTAGCCGTTAGTACCGCGTAAGGGCATACTTGTACTTGGCGATCGTCCCATAAAATGGTCAGGGTGGTAACGTTGTTCACGCGGAGAAGCAACTGGCGGTTGAAAAACCCATCCGCCGGTGTCTGGTACTCGTGACACAGACAATAATGGATGATGTACCTGTTTGACAAACATAAAAAATGAAATTAGTCTCACCATCAGATCTTTATTAAAATTATTCATTTTATATATTAGGTCGGGAAATTATTTCATAGCTAGGACGGTGCAACTGGGTATTATACGTCAAGGGGGGGCTGTAGGATACTGAGACAGTCCCCCAGTGCAGGGGTTGACAGGGAGGCAGTGCAGGTGGAGAGTGGAAGGGCCCAGGACCGAGGTCGCAGACAGTGGACCAGTTGTAGCAGAGGAGAGGGAGAGAGAAAGCAGAAGCAAAGAGGAAGGTTTTGAGGTGCTTCCGTAAAAGGAGATGGTTCTCCTCAAGATAGTGCGCGGTACAAAACAATATGCCACATAGAACGAACAAGTACAACTTAACCCGTCTTTAAAGCTACTGTATAGTAATTAAATTGCGGTATAAACTCATCTAAAGAGTTACTTACATTATATTTGCATTTTCCATTGTGTCTGTGCGTAGGGCAGCCCCGAAATACCACTCCTTCTATGCCGACGTTATTTCTTCTAATGAACGAACATGAAATGGCTTTCGTTTCTGAAATTATATTCATTATCGTTTCTTACGTTATTGCCCCACACCCCCAAAAAGAAGTCTTTCGGGATGGTCCCGGCCTGTCAAGGTCAAATAACAATAGAACCTTATACTGAGTCGTGGGCCATTCCGGCACCCGAGCAAAAAATCAAAGCAGCTGACCTTCACTTTGAACGAGCACACATTCCTAGTTAGCTACATTCAGTGTAAGGCCATCTCACAGGACTTGAAATTTACACTCCATCTTTGCATTTTGTCTGCGTGCTTTGCAGCCCCAGAGAACCATAAATACGGAGACATTCTATATTTTTTGAAAAATGATTTATATTACTGTTTGGTTGGATAGACACATTGCATGTACACTGAACAATCACTTTTATTTACACATTACATAGATACACATATTCAATGGGCCTGCAACATGAGGAGACTCGAGAGAACAGACAATCCAATTACAATCATTTAAACCGTGATGTGTATTTCTCAATGAGCTCTTCTTTAGGTGGACATGGAACAGAGGCAATGTTGGGTGGCAATGCAGTTGTCCCCTGCACAGGTTCGTTCACAACTCCATTTATGTGCCTATCTAGGACGTCAACAATAAGTCTCTCAATAAACTCATATTGCATATCCTCAAACACTGGTTTGATCACCCATTGTTTACTTCTTTTAGTGAAGGCCTTATTGTAGCGAAGCGTCCCTAAAGTTCCGGTCGTCCTACTTTGTTGACGGCCAACATTATGGTTATGGGCCAAGACCGCTAGAAGAGTCCGATTTATCATGCCCTCCATGCCAAAATGCAATCGTTTTGGCCTGTACTTTAGGCACATATTGTGGAACACCTCCAAATCTCCTGTGTGGCAGAATTCCGTGAGTCCCCTCAAATCTCTTGTTATAGTTTTATCAAATACAATCTTTTCAATGGCTTTGTGAGTGGGTGATGAAGGAATCAACCACTTCTTCTTCCGTGTCTCCTCTGTGGACAAATGGCCATGTTCACAATTGTGGAAATGTTGGTTTGTGTTCCAACGGTGAACATTGGTACAGTGTAGCATTACTGACCGCCATTTTTCCAGTAGAATTTCCAACGACCCTCCACATGTTTTTGAGCTCCACCAAAGATGGTTGCTGATTGACTTGGACCACTGTGAAATACCTTGCATTTCTTTTTTTTTACCTGCAGCAGACATTTTTTTATTGATTGTTTTTGCAAGATGCCAAACGTCAAATTGGTGATTTATATTTTTGTACTCTTCTCTCATTGTCTTGGCAATTGAAACATGTCTGTCCGTGGCTATCAGGTCGATCACCATTCCCCGCGATTGTAGTTCTTGCAATGATGCTACAAAGCCAACTTTCTCCATGGCCACTGAGGATGTACTTTGTGACACCTGCACGACCACCAAACTCACAATTTTCTTACTTTCCATGTCCTGAAAGTGGTAGGTGCAGTACTTGGCTGAAAATCCTGGGCTGTCGCACTGTCCATCACCGGCTAGCCTGAACCGTTTGCCCGCGAATGTACTATCAATAGACATTTTTTCCATTCTCCAAGCTTCGCTAATGGCTGGAAATAGATAATCGGTTTGGTATTTGTAGAACTGAGTTTTCGCAATGAAATGGATTCCCACAAACTGAAAGAAAGACTCTAATTTTTTAAAACTTGAACCACTAAAAAGTGCAGCCGCTGCACAAAGTAGATTGCCTGCTGGCAGTTGTCCCAGCATGGGTTGTGCAGACCATGAGAAAGGATGATATTTTGTACAGGTGGCATGTATTTTAAGGTTAGTGCCTCGAATTGCACGACTCACATTAATCAATGGCTCCCCACATACTTCCCCACCTACCGAATGCCCACATTTCAACCGAATAATAATATCAATCAAACAACTATCGAATACAATGAATTTGGCCTCTTTCCTTATACTGTCACTCTGCATCCCAGCTGGTTCGGCCTGTAACGTTGAGGACATGTCACTCACATGAAAGGTAGAATCTCTGATATCGTCTTCCGCTATGTTCAGTGATATTGATGGTGTTTCATTGTAGTCCACTTCATTCTCTTCCATTGCAACATCTGTTCCTTCTCCGGCGATGGGTGAATAAGACAATTTCTTCAACTTTCTCGCGGTCTTAGTTTTTGCGGGTGTGGATTCTGTGAATTGATCTCCGACTGCATCCGAACTACCAGGAGGACATTCACTATCAATGGCTGGTGGTGGTATAGCTCCGTTGTCAATCACTTCATATTCTTCCCATTGGCACGATGCATCTCCAGTCTCAAGTCCCTGCCAAAAGGTTTGACAAGCAACATCTCTCGTTCGCTTCACTGTCTGTGTAGATCTAGTTCGTACACCCACTCGCAACTAGAGGACAGATTGGAAAAGGGATGTTCAGTTTAAACACAACTTACAGTATTGAACTATTAACAGTGAAAAACAACATAATATAGTGACCAGGACACTAACCTTCTTTTGCTTTCTTTTCTTTGAAACTTTCTTGCCTCGAACTTCAACATCAGGACGCTGTTGCTCCGACTCGTGTGTGCATGTCTCCACTTCCTCTTGCGCTGCAACGACTATATTTTCATGATAAGCACATCCATCACGCACTAACGCTCCATCGACTCCCTGAAACATAGAACTTTCATTAGTATGTATAATAATATCGAAAACACAAAATGTACTTGGGGACCAATACCTACGTACATCTCAATAGCAAAACACGAATGAACGCTTTGTGTAGAACATTCAAACGACAATTATTCACGCATAGTTTATCTAGTTAGATGGAACTGTCTCGATCCATACCTCGGGCTCCTCATAGACTTCCATTGATGATATTATTGAAGATGATGCTTCAGTAACTCCCTGAAACAGTAATTGCATTAGTATGGTTTTCTATTTTGATAAAAAGAACAGAAACTTTGTGCAGGCGTCAACGGCTCATCTAAATAGACCTGCACAAATGATCAGTTGTCTAAAATAAATAATGGATATGTAAATATGATTCGATTTGCTCGATCGTTGGAAGTGTCACCACCCAGAGATCTGCATCAACTACTAGGGGTGATGTTCTTGTAGAAGAAGGTCCGTCATCTCCCTGAAACATAGTACTTGCGTTAATAAAGAAGGAAGTATAGCGGATGTAATCACGTCATATGATTTCGCTTGATAGAACTGTCAGTATCCATACCTCGAAATGCATAAGAACATCAAGGGACGATGTAACTGCGGTGCACACTTCTGCAAGCTGTTGCGCCGACCCGTAACTGCATGCTCCCCCTTCTTCTTGGACTAATGCTCCATCGACTCCCTGAAACATAGGACTTTCATTAGTAATGAACACAATATTGAAAAAAGAAGACACATAGGAGGGCGACGACAGAAGGACATATCAATGGCTAAAAACGAAAGAAACATTGTGTGTAACAATCACGCTACAAGAATGCAAGATCTGATGATCTCCATCGATGGAACTGTCCGGAAACGTACCTCGAGCATCTGAGTGACATCAACGGTAGTCGTCAATACGTTGGACTCCTCAGCATCTCCCTGAAAGACAGTACTTGCATTATTTTGGATAACAATAATTAGAACTGAAAACAAAGACTAGAGGACGAATACAAGGGTGTACCATTAGGTAAAATAATTACACGATAAATTAAAACTATTGATTTACATGCCTAAAACAAGTCAGTGGCAGAATAGCCAAGTAAGATTACCCGATAGGCGCTTGAAGTGGCTGATGACTGCAATAACGACATGGATGGAGAATCTTCCGCCTTCATATTGAGTGGATACATAAATGGGGAAATTATTGTTAGCTAATGCTACACACTACCGCAAGGCCGAGAGATAAATACATAAACTTGACTCACCAGTGGAGGGATGTGGACGAATAGAGTGGGAATAGCGGTTGAGAACAATTTTCGCCTCGCTCGCGGTGTGTTCTTCTTTATTAGCAATGATGTGGAGTACGTGTCAGAGGTAAAGTGCCTGCTGCAGATGCGGTATCGATCACCCCTCTTGTCCGCAAAGACTTCTAGGACTCTACTTTCAAGCTCAGACGGTGGATATCCGCAATATCGGACCCATTCTCTTATCTGATCTATTGTCTTAGGGAAAACATGCATTATAGTACCTTCAGATTTATTATGGGTCTTCGAAGGGCAACCGCCAATGGAACAGGCAGGCATTGTGGAAAGTTCTGAAAAGTAAAGATCAACAATTCTCTATGAATACCAATGTGTTAAAAAATTAAATAACACATAAAAGGTTCAATGCAAGGTTCGTTTTGGTTCTTGTAACTATACACGTTATTCACATGCGGATAAGTATTTGAATAACTTTAAAAAAATAGAAAAATAATTTGACTAAACTCAGAACATGTGACTAGTTCCTTGCATGTACTGTCTTGAACGAAAAGAAATTGGACGCAAAATGATTATGGTACATGGCCTTACCTTGACGAACAAACAGTTAGATGCAGGGATCAGAGTAGTTTCTTGTCGTAGAACAGGGAGCAGTTCACAGGTTGCAAACTGAGGAGTTTCCTCGAAGTGGTCAGAGAAGTTCACAGAGACGAAGAGCAGATAAGCAGCACCTTCACGGGTTGACTAGCAAAGCGCAAAGAAGTGCTCATTAGAAATATGAAGTGGGTTATAAAGGATTCGAAACAGGGGTGTGTTTGTGAATGAATGACGTGTATATGTCGTGGCATTATGCGGTTTGCAGGGGGGCGTCCAGCGTGAGGGGGGATGCTTGGCAGGAGACACGGGGTCTGGAGATAGACATGGGAACAACAACCCATGCTCTATAGACCACTTTGAAGTGTACATGGTCTTTGGCACCTCTTGGCCTTTATCGCTCCCTGACAGCTCCACTTGCCAGCACAAGTACACCGGTGCGAACTTCCTTTGATAGGGCGGGGGGGTGGATTGGGGCGGTGGTCGTGCAGACAAGACACAGGAAGACTCGTGAATGGAGACACACTTATGTGGATTGCAGGGGGCCGTCCAGCGTGAGGGGGGATGCTTGGCAGGAGACACGGGGTCTGGAGGTAGACATGGGAACAACAACCCATGCTCTATAGACCACTTTGAAGTGTACATGGTCTTTGGCACCTCTTGGCCTTTATCGCTCCCTGACAGCTCCACTTGCCAGCACAAGTACCCCGGTGCGAACTGCCTTTGATAGGGCGGGGGGGTGGATTGGGGCGGTGGTCGTGCAAACAAGACTCGTTTGCCGCAGGGCCTCACCAAGGAGAGGCCATCTAACTGCATGTAAGAGGCAGGCTGCAGGATCTAGTACATGGAAGGCAGGGGGGTGAGTTTATAAATACCTCACCCTCCCAGGAGAATATATGGGTGCAGTTCACCCTGGAGACCCTGGATGCCTAGGCAGTTAGTCAGCAGCAGGCTGGCCTGTGGTGGCAAGGCGGCACGGGCCAGAGGGGGTCATCTCTGTACCCGGTGCCCAAAAGGATGATTTATTTAGATCAACCATATGGATTATTTACCTATAACCATGTTTTGTATCAATAAAATCCAACGGCCTTCCTTTTATTGCCAACGCTTGAACAAAGTGGTGTGGTAAGTATTTTTGGGGGAGGAGGCAAGGCCGGGAGGCTTGATGCCAACCCGCAAAATAACATATGTATGTGTGCTGCATATGGGTTCAACGGTTATGTGGATTGAAGGTGGGCGGCCAGCGTGAGGGAGGATGCTGGCCGGAGACATGTGGTGTGACAAGACAAGGCACAGGAAGACTATTCAATGGAGACACACTAGATTCATTTAAAAAATCAAAACAACCATTGTTAAAATATATGTTGGGTTTTATTTTAGATCTTAATTTCAATTGAACATAAATAATAAACATTACACATTGTAAAGTTCCGGTTGCAGCACATCCAGGGAAAATCTGCGGTATTGTCCACTGTCGCAGGGGAAATGTTGTCTAATGGCAAGTACCGCACAGGCAGGTATTACTCTCCGAACGCGGTGTCCGAGCCTCCCGTGAAGCCACCAAGTGAAGCAACGATAGGCCACCAGCCTGTACCACCTGTGAAAATGAAAGATGCAAACTGTATTAAAATGACAAAACTTTCGTATCACTGTCGATTCAGGTAAAAAATGTCATTCTGCTTTGAAAAAAATTCTATCTAGAAAATGCACAATATGGAACCAATTTACATGCATTCGAATGATATGTAGATGTAATTTTATATGTGGGAGACGACCATGACATAGTAGTGGCATCACTGACATCACAACCAGAGTATACTTACTCGTTACTCGGATTACGCGGACGAACAGTGCCGCGAAGTTCGTGCATAAGCACCATCATCATCCTCAACACGGTCCGTGAGAGGCAGGCTTCCCTGAACTCTGGCAGCTCGGTGATGCATTGCGGACTTGGCTCGCCTTCCGAAATGTAGGCCAAGCACCCGGAATTTTCACGGCAGCAGCAGTTCTCCTCCTCAGTTGGCATTAGCTCGCACCGATTGCACGTGCACCAGGTGGAGACGCCGTCCATGCGACATGGTCCAGGCTCTTCATCCGTTGACTGGTCCTCCCAACTGCCGTCCGAATCCCCATCGTTTCCGCGTGCTTGCCTTTCCAGTAGTTCCTCCTCGGTGTACTCGGGCTCGTACATATACGGCATTATTGTAGCCATTGTGTGGTAAAGAAAGTAAAATAATTTACAGAGATGGTACAGGTGTTCACAAGGCCTAGAAGCGGCGAAGGTAGCTGACCAGAGCACAGAAACGAGTCACAGAATACTCAAAGTAACACAGAGAGAGGAATGGAATCGAAAATCTGCTGCTGTGTGTTGTGAAACGGTGTGTTTATACTTATTGAGGAAAGAGGCGTCCTGCCATTTCCATGGCGACACTTCATTAGCTAAGGCGCAGCGATTGTTGACACGAAACGTGCTTTGGCGTTGGGAAATGGGCGGTACGCGTCTGCTGATGTCAGGCTCAGGGGCGGGGGATTTGATTTAGTGCCGCAAAAGCAGGTGAGCCTGGGCGATGGGGGGGAAATGATAGGATTATCAGAAAATGGCGGCTGATTTCGAGTGCGTTAATGGACGAAAAGTCGGGTAAGGTCCATAGGAAAGTTTTCTACGATCTACCGATTTAAGCTTAAAAACACATGGCCGAACCATAGGAACAATAAAAAAAAAGTCCCGGAACTATCCTTTAAAGAGATGCTTGACCACAGACATCTGGGTGGGCACTTCTGTACTCTAAAAATAATGTGAATTTAGGAGGTGTTATTTATGGATCTTTATATTTATTGTTTAAACCCATACATATATACAGGCCTGCATTGTTTTTTTTTATTTAATCTTTGTTTATAATCAAACCATACAACAAACAAAAGAAAACAGAGACAGTTCGTAAAGATTGTCACAGCAACATAGTGATCCAAATCAGCACAATTAAAAGGCAGCTATGCTGTGACCAGTCATGTGTCAAGTCCAAAACATGAAATACTGTATCAAAACAACAACCGAGCGTACCCCCGCCCCTGCAGTTTCATACCATTTTTAACTGACGCATAGACTGATCTGCCGACTTGTTTGTATCATTCTGGTATGGGAGATGATCATGTGAACAAACCTGTAAACTCACCCCCTTTTGGTAGGTGGCATCCGTCATAGAGTCAGCTCCCTTACCCGTCAATCCCCTTTCTAGTCCATAGCTGCCAGTGTAGCGCTCCCCCGCAAAAGCACACTCTCCCCCCCACCTTTTCATTTGACAAAATTGACAGGTATGTGTGAACACCGGGTCTTTCTGGGGCTCTTGCCAGACCTGTAGGTTGGTAGATGGAG
This sequence comes from Ambystoma mexicanum, assembly GCF_040938575.1. NCBI lineage: Eukaryota > Metazoa > Chordata > Amphibia > Caudata > Ambystomatidae > Ambystoma > Ambystoma mexicanum. Next base: position 493,911,093 of record NC_090922.1, read on the forward strand.
CCCTGTTTATTATAAATATATTGGTGAGTACCCCATGTTTTTAAAAATCTAAGATGCAAGAGTTAGTGCTGTGACTCTGCTTCATGGCCATGGGGACCTAATAAAGTACAAATCAGAGGTTACTCTGAGCTGATGGTGGTCCAATGACTTCAGCTTTTTATCGAGTACAACGATAATTTGGATGTTAACCACACCCAATGCAATGAGTGCCAGCCGTGATCATTTTCGTCTTTGACTGCCTGAGAACCAGAGAGGTAATGAGTAATGTTGAATACATGGTGTTGTAAGTTGTTAATGCAGCTCTTGACACATTCGATGATCAGAGCCCTATTAGCATGCTATTCGAAAAGGATTCCCTGGCAGGACCCACCATGGGCTCGGTTCATTTCTTGAATGTCAGAAGCGGACAATTTCTATGCCAGTATACAAAGCATGTACTGAATAACATCTGTAGAGGCTCCCAAGACTCTGCCGGAGTGCCTCTATTGTTCAACATCTATGTGAAACCGGTAAAGGTGCGTCTGCTCAATGCTTTTGGTGTGCAGTTTGCTAGCTTTGCTGATGACATATTTTCTGGTGACAATCCATCCTTCATCTCCAAGAACATTTATCTAACAGTCTTGGTATCATCAATGAGAGAATGGTGCACAACAAATTAAGGAATGCCTCAGAAATGGAAGTGATTCTGCCTGGTGCTCCCCCTGAATCTTGGTCAATCACATTCTGGCTGCAGACACTGGCTAATTGTCCTACTTCAATGTGACAAACAAGTTGAGAGTGCTTCTGGTGTCAGAACATTTCCTTGGTCTTCAAATTGCTACAGCATCCGCGGTCAGACTGTGCCCTCCTCTCCTGCCCTCTTTATGGAGATGTGATCCCAAGATATAAGAAAAAGAGCATTAGGGGAGGGTGTGGGAGAAGACTCACAGTTTAAGCTAGCCTTCTCATCAATGAGCTGCCCCTCTCTACCTCGAGATTTCTAGTCTTTAATTTGCCATCTCGACTTGTATCACGTTTGGTGGTCATTGTGCCCCCTATAGTCCCATCGTACATATAATGTCACTATAATACTTTAAATTGCTTATTGAATGTGTGATTTAAGGTTACCAGCAAGTGGTATGTTGGCACTACCCAAACCACATCCAAACATAGGCAATAGCAAACTTGTATATTGTGCATTTTAGTGGGTAGACAATCAATTAAAATGTAAACAAATATGATGTTTCTCGCATTCAGATCACAGATCTATAAAAAAGGTGTTGGTGTTTCGTTAAAGCACCAGAATGACGGCAAGGAAGGCGTGCTAAATATTTTCTGAAGGTTCATGATGCCAAAGTCTGTTTTGCTCCAGACCTGTTCTGTCTTCCTTTTCACGTACACCCTCCTTTTCGCCTTTCATCTCTCTGATCCCCCATTTCAATAACAGCTTTCTCTGCTCCAGCAATTGTATTATCACATCGTCATAATTCCTTCGTCACACGATTTATCTACTTACCGTAACCCTCCACCACGTCCTTATTTTCACTTCAGATATTCTATCTCTCTCCTATTTATTATAGCCCTCCAAGCTCAAATATACAACTTTTCACTACAGACTTCCCTTTGGACTACAGACCTGACAACATTTCTGTACATTTCTCATGTGTTCGCAACAGACCAACATATTCCTGCCTTGTTACTACATGAATCTAATTTTGTCCCAAAACTCACCTCTCTCAAATGTTTATTTGACTGCACATGCCCCTGCATCTTACCCTTAACTACTGAACACTCCTTTGCTCAACGTAAGTCTGGGGCCATCTATATTCTCAAGAAACATCTACTTATAGAATGTCTGCTCTACAGAGCTCCCACTAGCACCTTTTCACTGCAGGTTTCCTCCTCCAATATCTTCACTAAACATCTCTCCCTCAAACCTTTTTACTAGAGATATCCCCTGTGTAACATAGTTATCATCTTCCTCATGTTCACTACAAGCCCTCTGCAGTCTCAGTGAGATGTCACAGAAAAGCGAGACTGACAGACATTCACACGGGTGGTGGGCCATCCCCTCTTTATTACAACAACATTCCATTGATGTCACAGTTCACTGGAATACCAGTGGGAGTAAAGTGACTTGATTGTACCTTTCAACCATTCACTCTCCTTCTCCTAGAACACAAGCACCTTTGATCCCTTCCATCTCCCAGGATGCCCACTACAGTTCCATCCTTGCCCACTACTATTTACACCGGGCACCTCCTTTTTTGGTAAGTTCACTTACAGTACCCAATTCTTCTGCTTCACCACCTTTACCCTCGACCTCTGCCCTGAAATCTCTTATTGTCTTTCAGTTATCTGCCACTTGATGCCCAACTTTTCTAAGATCAAAGTCATCTACCTCCCTGTCTACCATTCTCCAACCTTCCTCCCCCATATATTACCTAGATAATCTCACACCATACCCCAGGTTTTGCAGACTTTTGGTTTTCTTCCACATCCCAATATAAATGCAAACCTCACCAATTTATCACATTTACTGCGACCAATACAAGACGTAACCTACTAAACATCAAGAAATGATGTCCCTTTCTCACTGACTACTTCATGAACACTCTCAATCACCACTCGTTTACTCAGTCGACTTGAGTATTTCTATATGTTTCTCCTGGTTCTCTCTCCCTGCTTCTTTGTACCCCGCAACAAAATGTGCAACTGTGCAACTCAAACTCTGTACTGTCTTCCCTGCTCCTCTCGCACCGCTGCATACTTCCTCCATTATAGCTGGTTCCCTATGCATCCCTGATTCCTTCACCCTTCCCTTCTATTTGTCCATGAAGCATTTTGTGGACTTGGCATTCTCGCCAGGCTACTTTCATCACAAGCTACTCTCCAGCTTGTACCCTTCGCTCCAGCACCCTGCATGCCCCACACCTCCTCGGGGTGCCTCTCACTTATTATCATTTTCTCTCCTTTTCTCTTTTCACTGGAACCTCGTCTCCTCGATATCAAACATATCATCACCATCCCTGCATTAAAATGATCTCTTAAGCTTCAGCTTGTCTTCTTCAAAAGCAGGAGTGTTGCTAGATCTGGAAAAGATCCGGTGCTACGCTATTGTCGGGATTGTCTGGACTTGGGGCTAGCTAGCCTTTTGGATGTAGCCCCTGAGCTTCTATCCGGGGCTAAAACCAAAAGACCCAGGGCTATAGCCCCCTCGAACCCACCTAGCGACCCAAAGGAGCCACTTTAATAACCCAGTAAATAACGTGTTCCCCTTCGCCCTTTGCTCTCCAACATAGTATTTTTGCTTAAGCAACCACAACAGTTATACATTTAATGTGTGCATTATTTCATTGTCTCTCAGCATTAACCCCAGTTGGTGTCCCCTTGTGTCCATTCCACTCATCTAGTTTTAATTCCTTCTTACTATCAATGCCCTATTGTAATGTGCTTGGCTCTAGGATTGCACCAAACTATACTGTGCACTATTTTACATTGTGTGTGTCTGTTCGAAACACTGTGCCCTGCTGTAAACACTAATAAATACAAATTGAAATAAAAATAAACACAACATTTATGGCAACTTGAGACCTGGATCCTAATGTGCTTATTTTCCTGCAGACTGTGACACTGCTTTCATCTCTGATACTCTACTGCTGTTGTGCAAGAGGACTCACTGATAATCCCTTCTATATCTCTATCTTCCTCTCCAGGCAGCGAGACGGCAGTGGTGCACACGAAGGGATGCGGTAACGAATGCCACCTTCCTGTCAGCATGACAGCTGGAAACTTCCACGTCAAAACAATCTCCCGGTGTTGCCACTCAGACCACTGCAACAGTGGCCTCATAGACTGTACGTGAGATCTCCTTACTGTACGACTTGGGCAAGTGTATGACATGGGGCAAGGGGGCTTTGCATTTGTGTATTTGCATATCCTGTTTTATACATCGCGTTTGATGTCATTAAGTGGTTGGTTGTGAACGCTGTCTCATCCGTTTGACACAGTAGGCTCCAGGATAGATTCGATTTCACTACCTTGTAGAGCTTCCATTATTCCACAGTAGGTAATGAGGGTACAACCATGACCCAAAGCCTAACTTCAGTGACAGAAGGGATGCATTTTCTGTTGGATTAGGCATGTGGATTAGGCATGTGGCATTTTTTGGATTAGGCATGTGGATTAGGCATGTGGCATTTTTTGGATTAGGCATGTGGATTAGGCATGTGGCATTTTTTGGATTAGGCAAGGTGGTGTTCCTTTAAGGTTTTAAGTAAAGGTAATACAAACGGGCCACAGCATGGTTTTTGCAGACCTTGACACAGAGGACCATCAAATTCCACTGTTGCCCATCATCGGTTAGTTGCACTTGACGTCACATTATTTTCGATATGATATGATATGATGTTTTTATTTATATCACGCTCGTAGACAGGTGTTTCAGAGCGCGACCAGGCAAAGGGACGGGAACAGGGGAGAGAATAAAAACAACGATCTTACTAGGCCCACTGACATTGAGAACGTGCAAGTGCACGGGGAAGGCAAATGGGGAAAGTGCATGGGAGGGGGGAGAAATTGGAAAGTGCAGAGCATAAGAGAGGACAAGATATATAATAAGTAAATAAATAAATAAATACGGTGATCCAAAACAGCGGTAGTGCAGCCTGTGAGGACCAAGTGCAAGGTTAGTCAGATGGGGAGTATCTGATCAGTGCAGAAAAAGAGTGGAGGGGGGGCAGCATGGGTACAGATACAGGCCCTAGTGCAAAGGGTGGACAGGGGGCAGTGCAGGAGGGTGGTAGGGTGAGCAGATACCAGGGCCCGAAGGGCAGAGAGGGGCCAGGTGCAGCATTGTTGAGAGGGAAAGCAGATCAGCTGGGGAGAAGAGGGGCAAAGGCAGGGGTGAAAAGGAAGGTCTTGAAGAGCTTTCGGAACCGTAAATGGTTCTCCTCAAGTTTCAAGGTCTCTAGAGGGGAGGTATTTACGGAGGGATAGTTGAAGGTAATTTGTACCCAGGCCCCAGAAAGCCTTGCGGACAATGCAAAGGGTTTTACATTTAATCCTTGCAACCACAGGGAGCCAATGAAGGGATTTCAGAGCTGGAGCGATACGATCCCAGGGCTTGAGGCCAAGGACAAGTCTCGCAGTCCTGTTCTGGATTAGTTGTAAAGGGCGGAGAGTGGAGGCAGCTAGCTTTAGAAAGAGGCTGTTACAGTAATCCAACCTAGAGAGAATCAGAGCTTGGGAGATAAGGAGCTTCTGAGGGAAGGAGAGGAAAGGAAGAGTGCCTTTAAGGAGGTGCAGTTAGAAGTTTGACTTTTTGGAGACATCAGAGATGTGTGCGGAGAAGGAAAGTGTGGAGTCAAAGATGACCCCAAGGTTCTTAGCTTCACTGGTAGGGGCAGGAGGAGGGCCAAGGGAGGCTGGCCAGAGAGTGAGAGGAAAGGATGGAGGGGGTGTACCAATGAGGAGGATATCAGTCTTGTTGGCGTTTAAACAAAGATCATTCATAGCACACCAATTTTGAATGGTGATTAGACAGTCAGCGATGAGTAAAGGAGAGGAGGTGGCCGAGGGAAGCCTGAAAATGAGTTGCGTGTCGTCAGCATAGCACTGGAAATTTGAGCAGAAAATGTAAATGCAGTAGGCGAGAGTGGCAAGGTATTGACTGAAAAGCCAGGGTGAGAGGTTAGACCCCTGGGGAACACCGCAGGTAGATAGGGAGATAGAGGATAGGAAGGACCCAAGTTGTACCTGGGAGGGTCAATCAGAGAGAAAAGAGGTCAGCCAGGCCAGAGCCTGATCGGTGATACCCAGGTTGTCATGGAGACGATTTAGCAGGGTGGTATGGTTGACCGTGTCAAAAGCAGAGGAGAGATCAAGTAGGATGAGGGCAGAGAGAATGTTAGAGTCAAGGTTGGAGAGCAGGTCTTCACAGATGTTCAGGAGAGCAGTTTCCGTACTTCTGGCTGCTCTGAAGCCAGATTGGTGATCATGGAGAGAGCCAACTGAGTCAGAATGAAGGTTAAGCTGAGAGATGGCAAGCTTTTCTAGGCGCTTACCCAAAAAGGGAGAAATGGAAATTGGGCGATAGTTAGCCGGACAAGTGTGATCAGCTGTAGGTTTCTTGAGGAGAGGATGCACAAGGGAGTGCTTCAGAGGAGAGGGGAAAGATCCAGAGGCAAAGGAGAGGTTGCAGAAGTCGGCAAGGGCAGGAGCAAGGGTATCAATGTGGTCCTTAATAGATTTGGATGAGCAGGGATGGACCTGTCTTGAGGAGGCTTTCATAGATCAGACTTTTCTAGCGACCTCATCAGGGGAGAAAAGAGGAAAGGAAGAGAAGGAGGGAGGCGTGTAGGTGAGGGTGGGTCAACAAGCAGAGAGGGAGAGGGGAGAGGAGCGGGGGAGGAGGAGAGTGAGGACAAGATGTCCTGGGTTTTAGAGATAGAGTGTGAGGCAAGGTCATTGCAAAGAGACTGAGAGGCAAGAGGAGGGGTGGATACTGCATCAGGGTTGGCCAGCTCCTTGCAGATTTAAAGAGTTCTGCTGAGTTGTTAGATGCCGCAGAGACACAGGCTTGAATATGGACTCGCTTCTTGGTGTGTACAGCAAGACGGTATTGGCGTTGGAGTAGACGGCAGGCCAGTTTGTCAGAGGATGAGCAAGAGGCCCTCCATTTTCTCTCAGCCGCCCTACACTTATTTTTGAGTTTAGCTAAGTCGGAGTCATACCAAGAATTACACTTGGTTTTGGGCTTCAAACGGATCCTCATGACAGGGACAAGAGCATCAAGAGTATCAGCAATAGAGGGGTAGAGGAGAGACAGGGCTGTGTCAGGGTGTAAGTCAGTCGGGAGTGGAGGAGGGGGTGAGAAGGTGGCAGCGAAAGCTTGGACTGACACATGTTTCATGGGCAGGATGTCTGAGAAGGTGGGTGGCAGTCTTGGGGTAGGCTTGGCTTGAGGGGAGGAGATGGGAAGATGAGAGGAGAGGAGGCAGTGATCGCCCAAGGATATAGGAGTGGTGAGGGGAGTATATAGGGGGAGGCCAGAGGAGATCAAGACATCAAGTGTGTGGCCAGCAGAATGAGTCGGGCAGGAGGGGAGGAGAGAATGGGAGAGTGAATCGCAGAGGTCGGGAAAGAGCACAGATGAGGAACAGGGAGAATCAAGATGGATGTTAAGGTCACCAAGGAGTATGTGTTGAGAGGTAGAGGCCAGGAGGGGGGAGGAGAGATCTGCCCACTCAGAGAGAAAAGAGGTGAAATGACCAGGTGGCCGGTAGAGTGTATCAACAGTAAGGGAGTGGCTCGGAGAGAGAGAGAGCCTACAGACAAGGCATTTGAAAGAGGAGTAAGTCTGAGTGGGGATGATAGAGGCAGGAATCCACTCAGGGAAGATGAGGGCTACACCACCTACAGGCCGGTTGGATCTGGGTGCGGAGAGGTTCTTGTAGCCGTCAGGGAAGAGAGTGTCAAAACTCGTGACAGAGCTGGCCGTGAACCATGTCTCGGTAAGACTGAGGACATCCAGATCAAGTTCTTCAAGGAGGTGGCAGATGTCAGAGGAGTGTTTGCAGCAGAGCAAGGATTGATGGTGGCAAGATGAAGAAGGTTGCCAGCCTTAAAGACCTTCCGGGGAGGGGTACATATTAGAGGTACACCTTGCGGAGGTGTGGAAGGAGTATGAGATGGGGCAGAGGAGGAAGGAGAAAAGGGCAAGGTAGCCAAGGGAGAGGAGTAGGGGACAGCAGGAGATGAGATGAAGTTAATTAGGCGAGGGAACTGCCCATCAAAGAGACGGAGATTGGCCTGAGGGCCTTGCACCATGACAGTGCCATTTAGGTAGACATTTATGATGACTCTGGAGGAGTCAAATGAAACCATACACACTTCCCAGCGGGTGCCACCATTAATTAATATGTATCTACAAGCACCTTTCTCTGGTGGTCTGGTTGACATAGTTCAGGCACATTTCTTTCAAATTAAAGAAAATAAATAGACACATATAAATTACAGTGAATTTCTCTACAACCTGCAGGAACTCTATACAAATTCCCCTTAGGATATACCCACTTTTAGCATCGCAGGACCCTATCAAAATGCTTGTGAGAATGTTTACTCAATAACACTTTTAATGAAAATCTTTTTTTTCCAACATTCACACATCTTACAACCCATTAAAAATCAAAAGTGCAATTTTGGTGATCAGTTGTGTGCTGTGATAGACCTACTTTGCAGAAACAAAGGGCCTCATTACGACCCTGGCGGTCCCATATTGAAGGGTGCCGGTACGGGACCGGCACCCTTCATTACGGGATGCCAGATTACGAGGTTCCCTTGCGGGACCCGGAACAGACGTCTGGTAAAACCAGACGTCCTTTCCGGGTCCCGCGAGGGGACCATGGAGCTAATAACAGGCCCGTTATTAGCTCCATCCCCATTCCCATTGAGCCCTATGGGGGCTCAAATGGGAACGGGGAATGGTTCTGTGCATGAGGAATTACCGGGTCCTCCAAGGTCGGAATGACCCGGTAATTCCTCATTCACAGACCCCGGTATTGGAGACCGGTATGGATGTAGTCAAGGTGCTAATAGCGCCATGGCTACCTCCATACTCGTAATGAGGCCCAAAGATTTACTGGCACATAGGAGCGCATTTTGAAAAAGGCGTACTGGAAAATAAATGCGTAAAAGCCTCACATAAGTCTTTTATGCATTTCAATTCCAGTATTCCCCATTTTCATTCACTTATATGGCGATTTTAACTTACAATTCCACCGCCTACTTCTTCTGTGCCTTACAAATACTACAGCCTTATGCCAAAATGGATTTTCCTGCCGGAGTAAAAGCTGTGGATTCCTATGAGAAAAGCAGGTGGACTCCATAGGAATCCATTGTAGACGCCACCTGTCATGTGCACTTGGCAGGCAGCGATTACTTCATTTGTACAGCAGAGTGTGAAAGGGCGACGTTTGCACTTCTACATGTAAATGAGGAAAAAATGTGGCAGCATGGACCTGTTTACGCTAAAGGGTACACTTAACAGGTCCCCACTGCCAAATCACAGGGAACTCCAAAATGAGCCCCATAGTAATTTGTATGTTCTCACGTATGTTTTGGATCATCAGTGCTTTTTGTGTTTCATGAAAACTGGAGGGGTGGAGTGTTGAGGAGGCACCAACAACATAAAAGTGGGTAGGGTAGGGTTGTGAAATGAATACTCATGATATTGGGTAGTACCTTTTCAGAGTATTGGCACTGGAGGCAATTAACCATTCCGGTTCCGAATGGGCCTAAATGCAGCCGAGGGCACCGGGGAGCCTCAGATTGAAAAGTAGAGGTGAGACATGTTGAAGGGTTTACGTATGGAGAAATATAAGTGTGTATGAGGACAAAAGCAGCCGGTTTTATAGTCAGCAGAAGAATAGAAGCATCACTTCTCTAGTGGGATCCTTTGCCTATACTCTTTACTTCTATGTGCCATTTATAGATTTGACACTCATCAACTATTAAATCAGTTCAGTGAGTTGAGCCCCCGCTGCAAGGATCTGTGGTAATCTCCAGGTATCTACTATGAATCTTGGCAGGTAAAACTATGCTTTTGTTTTGTATACATCATCCAAAGAAATAAAATTAGAGAGCCAATAAATTAGGAATTAAAACTATCATTCATGTGCCAATAGACAATTCTGTATGTTTTGTGCACTATAGAAATGTTCACTATTACTATTAATTATAAGAAAAAATCATAGTCATTTTTCCAAACTACTAACTTCCAAAATAGCTCCTTGCACCCCTTAACCCACCCATCAGCAGTTTTATTTACCCCTCTATACAATAACTAATACAATAACTAATGCAATCCTAGTATAGTCCTTGTTATCTTCCATCACCTTAGTTCCTCATCCCAGTCCCTGATCCTAGTCACAGCCTCTCATCGTAGTCTCTTATCCTAGCCCTTCATCCTAGTCTCTTTTCCTGGCCCCTGATTCTCATCCAAATTTCACAGCCAAGTGCCTCATCCTAGTCACATTTTATAATCCTAGTCCTAGTCCCACCACCTCCCCATAGTCTTGCATCGTTCGCATAGTATTTTATATTTGTCTCTCATCCTCATCCCTCATCCTAGTTCCTCATCCTTGTCCAATGTCCCATGCACTTGCCATTGTCCTAGTCACTTGTCCAGGGTCTTCATATGGTCCTAGTCACTTATCAAGTCATAGGCCACATTCCAATCCCTCAGCCTAGTTCCTAGACGTCATTATAGTTCTCATCCTAGTCCCTCATTCTACTTGATCATCCTAACCCGAGTCTATAAACCTATTCAGTGTCTCTCATCCTAGTCCTAGGCTTTCTTCCAAGTCTTAGGGCCTCATTACATATTTGCCGGTATCCCGCCGGTACTACCAATGGGATACCGGCAAACTGTAATATCGTTACCGCCAATTGGTCTGCTGGAATTGCCGGCAGATTCTAAGTGGTGGAAACGCCAGTAAATCCCTGATCCATAGGACTCCATGGGGGGATTTGCCGGTATTTCCAGCACTGGGAATACTGGCATTTTATTGCCACTAGGGTAGTGGATATACCTCCAGCTCAGGGCTGGAGGTACATCCAACACCTTACTTGCAAACTTGGAGTGTTCCGGTTTGGTAACATGCCAGTATCCAGTAAAACTGGCATGTTATTACTGCACCAGCACACTCACAACGAGGCACGATAAAAGTCCTAGTCTCTCATCTGCATCCTAGCTTTTGTCTCACATCTCAGTCTCTCATCCTACCACCTTGTCCTGTTCCCTCATCCTGTCCCTTGTCCTAGTCCATCATCTAATTCTCTCATCCTAGTCTACCATAATCAATTTCCCTAGTCACTGATTTTAGACATAGTCTCTTATCCTCATCCTAGTCCCTCGTCTTGGTACCTCATTTTAGTCTCACATTCTAGTCCAAGCCTCCTGTCCTTGTCTCATCATAATCCTAGCATCTCATCCTAGTCCCAGTGGCTCACCCTAGTTCAAGTCCAAGTCTCCTATCATAGCACTAGTCTCTCACTGAAGTCATAGTATCTTGTTGTAGTGCTTCAACATAGACCTTCATCCCTCTTTCTAGTCCATCATCATTTTCCTAGTCCCTCTTCCTAGTACCTCATCCTGCTCCCTGATTCTGGTGTCTCTTTATTGTGTATTCGGTCACTAGACCTTTTTTAAAATACAGAGTTAAAAAAAGCGATTTAGAAAGACAGCTCTGTGACCGCACAGAGCGGTCTTTCTGAATCCAAATGTCAGCCCCTGCGAGGCACATGAGTGTGCGCAGGGATTGACAAGCAGCGAGTACCCGGAAGTGACTGCAACAGAGAACGAGTAAGTGTGTGTGTTGCGTGTGTGTTGTGTGTGTGTTTATCTGTGTGTTGCATGTTTGTGTGAGTTTGTTTATTTTTGGGGAGTGTGGGGGGTGATGAGGTTAGGTGGTTCGGGGTGAAACCCTCTTATTTTGAACAAATCCTGTCAGGAGGGATGTGTGGGTGGGTGTGGGCCGAGGCAATGTGGGTTTTCGCTTTCTGTAGGCGGACCAAGTTACATTTTCACAGAGAACGCTTTATTGTTAGTGTCCCACCCTAATCCTACTCTTTCATCCTAGTCCAACATTCTAGTAATGCGTCCTATATTCTCATCCTATGCCTGTCACTTGTCCTAGACTCCCATGCACAACTTCGTCCGTCGTCCGAGTAGCACACTCCATTTCCCGTAGCTTGACCCTCGACCTAGCCACTGAACTTACATTCTAGTTCTTCATCTTCATTCCTCATCCTCGACCCTCGTCCTATATTGAGTTTCTCATCACCATCCTTTTTTCTTGGTCTGCATCCCAAACCTTTGTCCTAGAGACCCCCATGAAAGTCATAGCCTTCATCCTTGTTCGAATCCCTTGCTCTAGGCCATTGATTTAGTCTTCCATCCCAGTCATTTATCCTAGTGTTAGTCTCTCAAGTAGTCTTTTGTCCTAGCCATTCATCCTAGTCCACCATCCTTGTCCTTGTTTTTCTTCCCACTGTCTTGTCCTTGCCTCCTGTCGATATACAATTCTATCATTCTCATTCTTGTCCTTGTCACTTGTCCTTGTGTGTGGAAATGCCATTGGCAAGGGTGCAAAGTCCTGTTTTTTTTAAATTCTTTATTAACCAATAGAATGATGAGGGTAATTCTGTCTCAAAAATTGGTAATCTGCCAACCAAATTCCCCTTTTCCATAGACTCCATGCCAAAATCATTGTGCACACTTGCCCTGCCACATCAGTGTTCTGGTCTACTGCAACTGTTCTGCTCGTGACACATAGCAGGTTCAAATGTCACAAGATGCCTACTTCACAGCTGCACCAACAGCCAAGATATGCCCCCCACGAAAACTATGATGTTCATAAATTGCCCATGCTGGTGGCATGGTAAACTAAATCAAAGCTATGCCTAGGTTTAGGCGAGGTGCATGGTACTAATTATGATCCTGACTGCCACATTCCAATCGATATCACACATGTGTCAGCTCCTGCGAGTCAGCTCTGCTGTGGAAGTGATGTGTATTCTGGTCAACTGGGTGTAGCCTTTCAAATGGCAGGACAGGAACCTGGTGGGCCAGGCCTCCTCTTTGATTTCTTTGTGATGGCAGGTAACACCCTACGCCCAAGATTGCCTCACAGCAGGCATCTGTCCCAGGCCTGCACATCAATACAGCACACTGATGAGATATCTAGACAAGTCCGATCTATGAAAACCTCATCAAAACAGGTCCATCCCTGTTCCTCTAAAACCATTAAGGACCACATTGACACCCTTGCGCCGGCCCTTGCTGTCATGATCTCTGCTTCCAAAAGGTCAGGGTTTTCCCAACTCCCTTGGAAGCAGATCCATAACCCAGGTTCCGAGTGCCAACCAGTCCCAATTGGGACCTTTTGGACCCAGTCCTGCGCCAGTGGCACCAGGCTCATAAATATGCCCAGTCCCAGCGCTGGAAGCGCCGGGCTCATAATGCTTGGGTGGACTTACCTGCAGCAGACCATGCTGCTTACTTGCCTGCCAGTTGAGCCTCTGATCCTCTTCTGTTTGGAACTACTTTTCCTGTTGGGTGGGGCAGGAGCCACTCCCTAGATTCAGAACACTGGAACTCTTCTGGAAAGCAGCAACTCTTTTCTTACCTAGGCGTGGCTGTGGAAGGAGACACCTAAGCACTACAGGAGGCTATTTAAACCACACCCGATGGATGAATCTTGCTTTGCGTTATTCTGCATCCTCTGCAGCAGAACGTTCATCGTGTCTTCTGCATCTGATCCTGGGCCTAAGGAAAAAGGCTTACCATCCTGCATCCAGTCTTCAGCAACACCTATCAAGACAAGAAAGAACAGGTTAGCATTACGGTCTTCAGTGACATCTCTTCACTTACCTGATCCATCGGCTGTCACCAACGCCTCGCGCTGCATTCCGGCATCTGAAAGACAAAGGCTTACCTACTCTTCGTGCGCTCCGGAGGTCTTCACACTGCATTCCGGCATCTGAAAGACAAAAGCTTACCAACTCTTCGCACGCTCCGGAGGCCTTCGGCGCTGCATCCCGCATCTGAAAGACAAAACAAGGTGCGTTTAAAGACATTGGGGAACTTTAATACTCACGTGCCATTACTCCTTTCCACATCTAACCCAGTGGGTATTCCGGCACCCTGCAGCCGCTCCGAACTTGTACCTGCAAAATAAAAAGACAGTTAGAGCGCATCGTGAAGCAGGCAACAAGCGCTTACTTACGTGCTTCCAGGCGCTTCTATTCATCACACGGGCTCCATCTTCAACTCACTTCAGCCCGTCATCCGCCATCGCCGGAACCCTGCAAAACAAGAAACATCATTACTAAAGACTTTAAAAACATTAGAATTACTCGAAACTTACCGTTCGTGCAGTAAACGACGGACAGCAGTCCTCTGAAGTCAAGAGGCCTGCTCCCCTTATCCAGTGAAGAAACTGGTTACAGCACCCTGCCCCGAGGCAGACGGAGAGCACGGCGTTCACTTGCCTAAGGTGAGAGCGTTAACCTTTGGGGTTCTACAGGAGAAGAGAAAGGGAAGAAGAGAGAGACATTCAATAACCCAGTTCCTTAATCCCATATTTTCTATCTGCAGACATCTTACCCTTCAAGTCAGACATACAGTGCACAGAGGTCCAGCCCAAAGAGCCAGCCGTGTGTTACACATCACCTTTGCAGATACGGTATACGCCCAATCAAGACCGGCGCCTCTACGGGAATCAGGTGAGCGTTACACTTGCTGATTTCTGCAACCTCTGCTTTGCCTCTGGCTCTTTCTCCTCCCCTCTTAAACACTCCCTTGTGCATCCTCTCCTCAAGAAATCCACTGCTGATTCATCATGTCCAGCAAACTACCACCCAATTTCCATTACTCCCTTTTTGGGTAAGCTCCTGGAAAAGCTGGCCATCTCTCAGCTTAATCTCCATTCCAACTCTGTTGGCTCCCTCCATGACCACCAATCTGGCTTCAGAGCTGCCAGAAGTATGGAAACTGCTCTCCTGAACATCCGTGAAAATCTGCTCTCCAACCTCGATTCTAACATTCCCTCTGTCCTCATCCTACTTGATATCTCCTCTGCATTCGACACGGTCAACCATACCACCCTGCTCAATCATCTTCATGACAACCTGGGAATCACTGATCAGGCTCTGGCCTGGCTGACCTCTTTTCTCTCTGATCGACCCTCCAAGGTACAATTTGGGTCCTTCCTATCGTCTATCTCCATCTCCACATGTGGTGTCCCCCCAGGGGTCTATCCTCTCGCCCTGGGTTTTCAACCAATACCTGGCAACTCTTGCTTACTGCATCTCAATGTTCTGCTCAACATTCCAGTGCTATGCTGACGACACCCAACTCATTTTCAGGCTTCCTTCAGCCTCCTTCTCTCCTTCCCTCATCTCTGATTGTCTAATCGCCATTCAAAATTGGTCTGCTGCCAATGATCTATGTCTAAATGCCAACAAGATTGAGATCCTCCTTATTGGTACACCATATCCATCCTTTCCTCTCACTCTCTGGCCGGCCTCCCTTGGCCCTCCTCCCAACTGCACCTGTGCGGCTAAGAACCTTGGGGTTATCTTTGACTCTACACTTTCCTTCTCCGCACACATCTCTGATGTCTCCAAAAAAATCAAACTTTTTACTTCACCTCCTTAGAGGTACTCTGCCTTTCCTCTCCTTCCCCAAAAGCTCACTGTCTCCCAAGCTCTGGTTCTTTCCAGACTGGATTACTGTAACAGCCTCTTTCTAAATCTACCTGCCTCCACTCTCCGCCCTCTACAACTAACCCAGAACAGGAGTGCGAGACTTGTCCTTGGTCTCAAGCCCTGGGATCGTATCTCTCCGGCCTTGAAATTCCTTCATTGGCTCCCAGTGAATGCAAGGATTAAATGTAAAACCCTCTGCATTGACCACAAGGCTTCTGGGGCCTGGGACCAAAATACCTTAAACTATCCCTCTGTAAATACCTCCCCTCTCGAGCCCTTCTATCCTCTACTTCTAACTCCCTCAGTGTTAGTCGTTTTGCAAAAAAACTAGCTTGGGGTAGATCTCTGTCTTCGGCTGGTGCCTCCCTTTGGAACAGCCTCCCTGCCACCTTGAAACTTGAGGAAAACATCTTCAGTTCCGGAAAAAACTTCTCAACACCTTCCTCTTTGCCTCTGACTTTGCCCCCTTCTCCCCTGTTGATCTGTTTCTTCTCTTGGCATTGTGCACCTGGCCACTCTCTGTTGTTTCGGGCCCAGGTACCTGCTCACCCTCCTGCACTGCCTCCAGGCCACCATCTGCACTAGGGTTCTGTATCTGTACCCATACAGTCCCCCTCCCACTTTTCTTCTGCACTTATCAGATATACCTTTTTGAGTAACTTTCACCTGCCACTTGCTGGCTGCACTACCATGGTTTATCGCCCTTATTTATAATTTATTCTATTTCATATTTATTTATGTTTTCTCTCCTCTGCCTCGCACTTTCCACTCCCCCCTTTCCATGCACTTTTCCCCGATTTTTCTTTTCCATGCACTTGCGCTTTCTTAAATGTCACTGGGCCTAGTAAGATCGCTGTTTTTCTGTTTTCCCCCTTGTTCCCCTGCCTTTTTGCCTGGTTGCACTCTGAAACACTTGTGTACGAACACGATATAAATAAAATATAATTTCATTTCATATATCTTATATGCGGAATTTCGGTATTAGCATAATTGTTCATTTGTATTTGATGGAATGGTACATTTGACCGAATTCGGCCAGTACCATTCCATCGACTAAAAAATAACAATTAGGCTAATACATACCGAACATGTGGAGCGGGAGTTCCGGGGGTGTCCCCCGCTCCCCATGATAGGTATGTAGATAGGTATGTATTAGTGTTGGGGGGTTGCAGCGGTGTCCCCTGCTTCCTCAACATGGGAGGCTTGAAAAAAATAATAAAGAAGAAAAAGGGACCCTGTGGCATCACATCCGACCTGCGCTAAAGGGTCGGATCTGATGCTGCAGGGGTGAAGGGACCTGGCAGCAAGCAAACAGGTAAAATGGGGAGGGGGGCATCGGGTGTGGGTGGGAGTCAGGGCGAGTGCATTGGATTTTAGGTTTGAGGCTCTGATAATTGATCGCATGCGGGCAGTTTATTTTCGGACAGTTCGCTGCAATCAATTATCAGACGATCAAACACCACCAAACAGGAAATGTTATGCGCATTGGCAATGACCGGTCTGGGTATCTTTTTGATGCTGGGCCACATGAAGCAACATCCAATGCTCAAATCAGACCGACATACACAGTCTTGACCATTTAGTAGCACACTGTCATTGAACCTCAGGTTCAGCGCAGAATCAGAAGGTGCATTATTCCTGCAGTAAAGTACACTAGGTTCATGCTGATCACTACCTAAACACTAGACCAGTCTTAGTGAGTCATTTGAGCACAGACATAAGCCTCACTAGAACAATACACTAGACACTAGTGCGGCTCCTGCAATGATAATGCTGGTTTTGAAGTGAACAGACTGCACACTGTGATTTAGGTTTAGCAGCAGATAACAGAGTCAATTTATTTTCATTGCAATGCAAGGAAACAACCTGACAGAATATCTTCTTCTGTAAAAGTGAACCCCCAAGCCAGTAAAGCAGTTCATTTTTATACTTTTGTGTATCTTTGATTTCACACATAGGGAACGATTTAATACATTGACATGTTTTTCTTCTCACACCACTGGACATTTTGCTCTGATGTGGGAAGAGGATCCTCTCCTGCTCATAATTGCTTGCTGTTCGGTAGGTGGGAGCTCACAATCTTTCTACTGGCCCATAACCTTGAAATGACCACTGTGAGCATTTGCACTGCCATTCAGAGGACGTCCATGGGACTCTCAAAGGCTACAGATCAGGTAATATTCAAGAGCCCTCTGTGAGAGCCTTCAGCCGGGCTTGGTGGCCAATGACATCATGGATATTTTGTAATTGTTCATTCAGAAAGCCCTGCACTTCTGAACATGCCATGCCCCATTTAATCTGTTCAGATCCAAGTTTGTTAGTAGGGCTTTAAGCAATGTACTTAGATAAAGTCTAGTTGGCAGATATTTGTTTCAACATTAGTCAAGTGTTTCTAATTGTCCTAATGTTTAATTGGTCTTCATATAATTGGTCTTTGTAAAGATGCACCGGTGCAACAACAAAGTAAGCACCATCCCATAAATGTGCATGTCAGTCTCCCCTCCTAGACACATAGCAACACCCCTTGAACAATTGGAAAAATAGGCGGTTATCTGGAATCTTAGCAAGGGTAGGAAAAACGTATCCTTCCATAGGGAAGCAGCTAGTATGGTCCATATATGCCCCATGTGGTCTTCTTTGGTTGGTCTCACACGTGTCCAGTTAATATGTCGAATCCATAATGTTGAATGACAAAAATGTCAAAACAAATTGGCCGAAATTTATTTTTTCAAGTATGTCATTTTTTAATTTACATTTTTTTTTGCTTTTGTGCGTTAAAAAAAAAGGGTAAAAAAAAAATTTAAAAAGGAGGGTTGGGGGAACCCCCCCATTTCGAACATAAAATAAAAAGACATTCGAAAATGTTTTTTTCGCTTATTTTTTTCTGACATTTTTGTATTCGAAATTATGTAATTCAAAAATGTCACTATAAACTGGTCTCACATACTACAGTTGTTGGGTTGCTACATTACTAAGACCACAACATTATTTTGTACTCAGTGTTTGGGAAAGAGAATATTGGAACAGTGTTCAGGTCACATCATAAACTGGGTGCTTTTCAATGGGGTGCTTTTCAATACATAAAACTCTAAATTTGTTGGAACATACCTTTTCAGTGAAAGTGTCATTGTGTACTAGATGAGTTATCAAAATAAATATAGGGACCCTCTTCATTATCAGTTTCATGGTAACTAGGGACAACTAGCAAATCTACCTCTTGTAAACGGGAAGTGGAGAGATGAGCCTCTCTTGAGAGTGTTACGTTGGGTTTTAAGTAATATACTTTGGTTTCTGCCTTACCATTTGTGTGCCATTGGATCAGTTCATGATACTTATTTCCCTGGTCTTCAAAATATAAAGGGTTAACAAAATATAACTTTGGATGCTTCATGGGCGAGGACAAAGGCCATTTGATTTCCTATATCTATATCATATTAGTGTAAGGGGTTATAGTGGTAGGGGCTGTAGGTGGGACTGACCAGATAGGTTCAATGTAGAGAAGAACATGCATTGTATAACCTTCATCAGAAACCCAGGTAGGGATTGAGTAGCATCATGTTGCAACATTTCCAAAATAACATTAAGCTGCACCAGGAAGAAACTCCAAACAATAATGTACTTGTTCACACGACAAAGCAGTCCCATAGTCATCCTTTTGCTAAGTAACAATGCTACGGTTTTTTCACCAGGGTGAAACCTCTGATATTACTCTGTCAGTTGTGTTGCCAGTTAGGCAATTACTTTTCTGGTGAGTCCTTGCTCCATGCTTTTTACATTCACCTGCAGTTTCACATTTAGACACCTCGTATCCAATCATGGTCGTATCTAGACCACACTACTGTGTTGTGCCTTATGGTCGTATCTAGACCACACTACTGTGTTGTGCCTTATGGTCGCATAGTGACCACACTACTGTGTTGTGCTTTATGGTCGTATCTAGACCACACTACTGTGTTGTGCCTTATGGTCGTATCTAGACCACACTACTGTGTTGTGCCTTATGGTCGCATAGTGACCACACTACTGTGTTGTGCCTTATGGTCGCATAGTGACCACACTACTGTGTTGTGCCTTATGGTCGTATCTAGACCACACTATTGTGTTGTGCCTTATGGTCGTATCTAGACCACACTACTGTGTTGTGCCTTATGGTCGCATAGTGACCACACTACTGTGTTGTGCCTTATGGTCGTATCTAGACCACACTACTGTGTTGTGCCTTATGGTCGTATCTAGACCACACTATTGTGTTGTGCCTTATGGTCGTATCTAGACCACACTACTGTGTTGTGCCTTATGGTCGCATAGTGACCACACTACTGTGTTGTGCCTTATGGTCATATCTAGACCACACTATTGTGTTGTGCCTTATGGTCGTATCTAGACCACACTACTGTGTTGTGCCTTATGGTCGCATAGTGACCACACTACTGTGTTGTGCCTTATGGTCATATCTAGACCACACTATTGTGTTGTGCCTTATGGTCGTATCTAGACCACACTATTGTGTTGTGCCTTATGGTCGCATACTGTGCCCTGATTTTGCTGCCCACATTGCATTCTGTTTCTAGTTGTGCCATGTTGAACGATACCCTCGCCATGCCTCAACAATCCACCAGCTCACCAGCTGCCCCACTGGCATTCCTCTCCAACATTCCTCCCACCTACTTCCTACCATCATTCTTCACTGAAAGCATCCCCACAGCACGTCATCCTCCACCCAGCATAACTTCCTACACCAGACCCATCCACACCAGGAACCAACTCCTAGGTCTCCGTTCTAGATACCCTAGACTCACCCACCAAGCACCTCCCACCACTCTTAACACGCCTAACACGCCATCCCTTACAGTCAAAACACCCTTACCTAAACCCACCATGCCGCACCCCATCCCGGCGACACCACTCAACACCACCCCTACCTCGGCCCAACACACACACAACCTACAGTGTGCCCTCATAAACGCCAGATCCATCCCTGCCCATGCCATTGAAATTCACGAACTCCTAATTAGCTTGGACCTCGACATCTTAGCCATCACCGAGACATGGCTGCACAGCGCTGCAGGGCCAGCCCTCAACCTTACTATCCCACAGGGGTACGCCATTATCCGGCAAGACCGCCTCTCCTCAGTAGGTGGTGGGGTAGCATTCATCCTGAAAGATCACCTCGAGGCCAGACAAATCACCTCCAATCTAGGTGACAACATAGACTCTCTAGCTATAAAAATTGCCCTCTCCCCTAACTCCACCATCACCTTCAACCTAGTCTACCGCCCGCCCGGCCCCCTAACAGAGTTCCATGAGAACCTTGTACACCGCCTAACAGAAAACCTAAAACTCACCTCCAAGAGCATCCTTCTAGGTGACCTTAACCTGGGGTATAACGATAAAAAGGACAAGCCTGCTAAATCTCTTGCACTAGCCTTAAAAGAACTAGGCTTCGACCAAAAAATAACCTCACCCACACACAACAAAGGCCGTATCCTGGACTGGATAGCTGACCACAACTGTCACGTCGACATTAGCTCCATCACCCCGACTCCTTGGTCAGATCACCACCTCATTCACTTCTTTATTCCCGCTGTATCTAACACAAACAAACCTAACCCCATCCCCCCAGCACTGGCAAGATGTGTAAAAAATCTCACTAAAGATAAAATTACACCCCACCTTCACATCCTCTCCACAGACCTCAAGTCATCTGACCCGTCAGAATTAGCAGATATCTACAAGAGCACCATAAGCACCGCCATTGACGCCATTGCCCCCTTGCAGACCAAAAAAGCCAAAACTATCAAACACTCAAATACCTGGTTCTCCACTGAACTCAAAGAACTCCGCTCACAGAAAAGAAAAGCTCTAAACTCCTGGCAGAAATCGCCTTCCCCAGCCACCCTATCCTCCTACAAAAAAATCACTGCCCAATACAAAAAAGCCATAATCACAGCTAAATCAGTCTCTTATAATGATAGAATTGCTAATGCAAGCTCCGAATCCAAAGAACTCTTCGCCATTTTCAACGAACTCACCACACCGGCCACCAAATCACAAGACATTGTTAAAGACCAAATCTGGTGCAACTCCATACAATCTGCCTTGTTAAATAAAATTGAACTCCTACAAACAAAAATTAAGGAGCACCACAAAAACCTATCACTGCACCTCAAATCTCCCACCACCACGAGCCACATGCCCACCCCTAGTTCGGGAACCACATCCACCAAAGCCCCCACTACCCCGTTCAAATTCAGGGAAGTCACAGAACACGAAGTTATTGAGATAATGAACAAGATCAAACCATCCAATTGTAAAGGAGACCCCTGCCCCGCCAGCCTGATCAAAGACTGCACTGAAACACTCGCCCCTTTCCTTAAATCATTCATTAATGCCTCTTTCAAAACCAACACTGTCCCTGACAGTCTAAAAGAAGCCTGGGTGCGCCCGCTTCTAAAAAAAACCACCCTCGACCCTGAAGTAGCTACCAACTACAGGCCCATCACCACTGTGCCTTTCCTGCTCAAGATACTGGATAAAATGGCCTACACACAAATCCAGGATTATCTCGAAACCAACCATATCCTAGGAAAAAGACAGTCAGGCTTCCGACCAGGTCACGGAACTGAGTCAGCCCTACTTGATCTGAAAATACAGCTTGCTGACACTATGGATAAAGGCAAACCGGCACTCCTTCTCCTACTGGATCTATCTGCCGCCTTTGACCTTGTCAACCACGATATCCTAGGCATGCACCTAAAAAATGAAGCACACTTCTCCCCGGAAGCCATTGCATGGGTGGCCTCATTCCTAAATGGCAGACTCATGAAAGTCTTCTCAGACACTGCCTCGGCAACCCCTACCACCATCCACTGCGGCGTCCCACAAGGCTCCTGCACCGCCCCCACTCTCTACAATATATTCACCCTTCCTCTCTTCAATGACCTCGACTGTCGTAACATAGCGTATACCAACTACGCAGACGATACGCAGGTACTACTCCCTCTAACTGGGACCTACGAAGAAGATGCGACAGCATTAACCAAAATCTACACAGCCATCCAAACCTGGATGGCGGCCAACGGCCTCTGCCTAAACGGGGACAAAACCGAAATCCTCATAGTAGGGACCAATGAAATTCTCAACAAACTCCCCCCCCAATACAAATCCTTCAACATCGACAACTCCACCATCTCAGTCTCCAAGACTGTTAAAACCTTAGGCGTTCACCTAGATGCCTCACTATCTATGTCTCGCCAGGTCAACGCCATAGCCTCTTCCTCGGCACTTACCACCAAGATGATAAATGCTGTCAAGCCTTTTCTCTCCGCCAAAAACTGCCTGTCCATCGCCAGAGCCACTATAGGTACAAAACTAGACTACTGTAATGCCCTGTTCCTAGGCACCTCCGCCCACAACCTAAAAAAACTCCAAATCACGCAAAACAATGCGCTCCGGGCAGCACTGTCCATTCCAAAAAGAGAACACATCTCGCAAGCAAGGAAAGATGCCCACTGGCTACCCGTGAAGGAACGCATACTTTTCAAAGCCATGACCATCACACATAGATGCCTATCCCTGGATGCCCCACCCTATCTCGCAGAAAGAATCACACCGAAAGCCTCCATCAGACCCACCAGAGCTCACCGCACCAACATGATTGATGTCCCCACGTTTCAAAGATCCAGGGCGGGAGGAACCAGCTTCCAACACCTCGCACCTAAAAACTGGAACTCCTTACCTACCTCACTAAGGAACGAAAAATCATACCATACCTTCCGTAAAAACCTCAAAACCCTCCTATTCCGCTTAAGTCTTCCACATGCACTCTCATGCCTGCATTGTAACCACAGCATAGCATAACCTCTAAGCTCAATGTTTATTACCAATGTGAAATGTACTCGGTAACTCGGTTTACATCTGTAAACACATTCCTATGCTTGTGTTCATGACTAAGTCTGCTGTAACAGCGCCACGATGCCCCAGGGCAGTTCTGTGCGCTTTATAAATGCAAATAAATAAATAAAATAATGTGCAATAATAATGCAAACCGACTTCTAGTGGTCAGTAAAAGGAGAAGCATCCTGAGCAGCCATTCATCCCATTGGGAGGTGATGCGTGCAACCAGGCGGGTAGTCCCTGGCACTTAACAACAGTCTT
The DNA here is from genome assembly GCF_040938575.1 of Ambystoma mexicanum. Lineage (NCBI taxonomy): Eukaryota > Metazoa > Chordata > Amphibia > Caudata > Ambystomatidae > Ambystoma > Ambystoma mexicanum. Next base: position 493,934,502 of record NC_090922.1, read on the forward strand.
TGTGGTTAGCAGAACCTTTTAGGTACCATTCCAGCATGGTGCTAGGGTAGTATGTTGCAGTTGTACGTTTACAGACACCCAGTGTCCAGATACAGTGAGTAAGACACTTTTTCTGGGTCCTTTGGAAATGTGTCCTTCACCTGTGAATCGATAGATCTTACACATTTAATTAATTAATTAATGCCTGGGGATAATTCAGCATTATTTGATAAATTATGTGAATGTTCATCTGTGCTAACTCTCGCAGTGGAAATGCAGGAAGGTGCATTGAATGACCCATAACTATTTCCAGTGGAGTAACTTTTCTGAAAATGTTGGGGGCGGGGCATGACATCTGAAGAAAAGGTGCCCCAGCCAATGGCAGGATGGTGAGGGCTTTAAAACTGAGGCTAACAAACACAGACAGTGGGCCCATTATATGTTTGGTTTTATCCCACCAAACGGTAATACAGTTACTGGCACCTGATCTGCCGGAATTACAGGTGCCAGTAAGGGTGGGTACCATTGCTGGTACTACCAGCTGTTTGTTGCCGGTGGTGTGCCTGACGTACTTCCAGCTTTTAGCTGGAGGTAAATCAGGCCACCCGAACCCCACCAGCAATCTTGTAGATTGCCAGACCGGAAACGTGGTGGTGAACGTAAATACTAGCATGTTAACTGCGGAGTGGCATACATATAATGAGGCCCATTATCTTTAGGGCTGGGAGTTCAGATGGGGAGTTTGCAGACAAAGCAGGAGAACACCAAAGCACGGAGGTCCCTTAAGCCCAGAGAGGTGTGCTCCAGGGAGAGTGAGAAGATTGTGTGAGGTGCCTAATCGTGCCTTGGAGCACTTGTGTATAGGCGTGTTATAAATGCCATATCATATCATATCCCCCTGAACCCTCAAAGAGGGTCTGCTCCAGTGATGGGAGAGGAGCCTCCAAACCCCAGAGGAGGAGTATGCTTTAGTGAGGGGGATAGAAGCCCACTGAACCCCAAAAGAGGGGTCTGTTCCAGTGAGGAGGAGATATGTCCCTGAGCCCCAGAAAAGGGGTATTCTCCAGGGAGGGTGAATATCCCCCTGAACCCTAGAAGAGGGGTGTGCTCCAGAGAGAAGCAGAAGAATCTCCCCCCACCCCCCAAAGCACAGAAGATTGGGTGCTCCTGTGAGGAAGAGGTGAGCCATTGTAACCCAAGTAGAGGTTGGGATCCAGTGAGGGGGAAGAGTGCATATTGAGACAAAAAAAATAGAGACCCCTGGCACAAGAGAAGGGAGGAGTCAGTGAGGGAGGGGAGAAGTGATATGAGAGAAAGTGTCTTTGACCTTAGTAGATGGGATGTGTAAGAGAAGAGGATAGCCCCGGGATCCAGAAGAGAGATGTGCCAAAGTGAAGAGAGAGAGAGCAGGGCTCTATATCTCTGGTGTGGATTAGGGAGCAGGGCAATATATCCCTGAGTAAAAGAACAGAGGGGGAGAGCCCCATGGTCCCAGAAAAGGGGAACAAGTAACAGAGGGATGTAGAATACCAATTAAGGGGGGACATTTGGGACACTTGGAAAAGGGAAGAACCCCTAAATCCTGAGAGAGGCAGAGAGTCCTTGTGGTACCTAGAAGAAAGATAGACTGAATGCTAGAGCAACCTAAATAGGAGATCTTCCTGTCTGGGACTTTGTGAGTGCCTTTTTGTTTGTTGCCCATTGTTTATAATCCTGAATTCAAGGACTACATCTCCAAAGACTATTTATGCTACAGCAATCTTAAACCAATTTCCAAACAATAGTCTTAGGTTTTACTTTTGTGTAATAAGACCCTTTATTTTTTATTTCGGTGTCAGTAGTTGTGTGGTCCTTCGGCCATTTGTGAGACTAGATACTCCTGAACCTTTTCAAGGGTCTCAAAATACAGAAAAAGCATATGCAGCTATTACACATGTTCTCTCCACTGTTCCAGATTTAAAACTGCCCAATTAGAAGTAGAAGAAATCGTTAATTCTCTTTTGTCACAAACAAGATGGGTTTGCCCTAGCTGTTTTACACAAAAACAAGGAAGTAAACACTGCTGGTTACAACACTTTGACAAAGCGGTATATCCAGTGGGTTTCTTTGCTGTCTTCGATATGAAGCATCTGCTGTCCTGTCGGTACAATTTATTTATTTATTTGTATTGCGCCGGTAGCTCTGGAGCTTCGGGGCGCAGAGACAAGAACACAAAGACAAAAAGTCCGACAATAAAACACGTAACACGAGACATTTCCGAATGTTACATTTCGGCTTTCCCATTAAGTGTTGCAGTACCTCATCCTATCATGACACTGATGCTTAAAACACAAACACAGCAGCCCTCCCCTTCCTGCCTTACAATGTATGACCTGATTCAGCTGATTTTCCTTTTTGATTTTTAATTGTTTTTTTTATTTTTAAATCTCTTACTTGCTGCCTTATTCTCAGTCCTGCCTCTTCACTACTGAGCCCAGTAGAGGGACAACCACATGATTTATCTCTGTCAGATTTGCTCCTCGGCATACCAGGAATTCACTTCTTGATATAGCCTTACACAATCCTAACATGATTTACTTTGTAGATAGTGCCTTTCTCCATGATGCTAGTGGCAAACTGACTGATGGTAGTGTTTCTGCTTTTCTCAGGCTTTGGTAGAAAGCACCCACCTCCCCAATGTATTCTCTGCCCAAAGAAAAGAACATGTAGCCATAACAAGAGCAAGTACATTGGTAGAAAACCAAACTGTCGCCATATAAACTGACTCTCGCTGGGCTTTTGTAGTTGAACATAACTATGTATGTGTACGGAAACAGCAGGAATTCCTGACATCAGCAAGATCACATATAAAACATGCTCGCTGACCTCTTTGCTGCTTCAACATTTTCCAAATAAATTCCTATTGTAATGTGTGCTGCTCATCAACTCTTCCACTATGAGGTTATGGAGGGAAATTCTTTGGCTCATACAGCAGTAAGGTAGGGGCTCTTTCCCAGTGGACAAAGTGTATGAAAGGAAGTAGTGGAACTATATTCTCTGCTGTCTGCCCCACTCCCCACAAACCCCATTGCCACGCCCCCTCCCATTCACAATACAAACCCACAAACAAATGCTCCTGCTCTTCAAGGGAATGTTCAATGCAGTGCAGTGAAGTGCAAGTTTCAACTGCTTCCTACACTTTTATTTTAAAACGAAACCATTCCTGAACGGTTGCTTTTTAAAATGAAAGTATAGGGACAATAAAACGTGATTAAAAGAAGTAGGGCAGCGCCGCTCCCGCCCACTTTTACAACTCCTCTTTCCTGCTCTCAGGATGTATCTATGTTTCACCACAATGAATGAATATGGCAGCCTCCCTTGGCTTTCCTATTGGACCTTGCCAAAATACAAGACACTGCCCAAGAGATTGTACAATTATCATTCATTGTTTGCTGGGTGCATTCTACATCCTGACCACCACTGACACTCCCTAAGCATCTGCCTGGTTGCAAAGCTAGTGATACCTTATTTTGTCTGTGTACATTATGGACTGGTGCATATGGTTAAAGGGGGGGTGGATGCACTGCTAAAATGAAACTGGTATGTACCAAACATTTCTTTCATAGCTCAACATGTTGCAAAACATGTGTTATTCGTCTGCAACATTATGTCGAGAAATCAGTAGTCCACTCTGGGGTTTTGATCTCTATATCTGTTTCATCTTGGGAGAGGCAGTCCCAAATACTGTGTTTCTATGGGACATGGTCGTTTCTAATTAGTTGCTCTGTCAGGGGGCTTGAGAATCATTTAAGCCCTGTCAGTCCTACTCTCAGGCAGACCAGGTGACTGTATGCAATATTGCCACTGTGACTTTGTAACAATAGACATGTAAGATTCTGTAGTGATTAATAAGAGCAGCATGACCCAATATGAATGTATGACAATACCCAGCTATATCTAGGCATGATTGCATTTGAATGTTAGTAGAATGTATGGGCATCCTACATTTGCAGAAACCGGGGTGCCTATCTGATGAAGGGTCTCCATAGTAATATTGTGACCCACATAGTATACTCATGATTGACATCATTCTAGCTTTTGTTTGGAGGCGTTGATCCTTTTTAAGATTAAAGCAGCAGGCATCATAAGAGAGTGAGTCTAAGAAGATCATTCACATACCGAACAAAGGCATGGCCCATAAGGGATGTCTCTCCGCAGAGTCCTTTAGGCCATGCTGCTTCTAATCACAATGCCTTGTTGGCCTTGCCACTTTTCACTGCCAACAAACATGTACCCTTCTAATGTATTATAAATGGCTGCTCATGTAACATTCTGCCTCTACATTGGCAACATACCTTCTGCAATAAGCCATCATTGAAGACAAAGGTTTAGAGAGCTCTTGGCATATTCTGATTACCTCAAGCAAAATCCCAGCCAGAAATAATTTGCATCCCAAGACCATACAGGAGGGCTATTCATATGGTGGGAAAGAAATTGGACAGGTCAGAGGGTACACATTTCCACTTCATAACCTGAGCAAGAACAGAGTACCTCAGTGAGCCAAGACAGAGCTCAGAGGAGGAACCACCCACAAGCGCCTGCATCGAGCCAACGGGAAACAGGACGAGTTGCACACAGCTGTGGGGTCCAGTTGAGGAGTCGCATTAGTGGCTCCACAGTGAGACGCCAGGCAGTCAGCCTACATTGCCCTGCCGGGGAACATCAGTCATCAGCTACAGGTACGGGTGACTTCCAAGGAACGGGAAGCAGGTATCAAGGTCAGAGGAAGGAGCCTCAGGGTGGACAGAACTGGGAGGACCTCAGAGAGTGGTGATGAGAGAGGGGATGGAACCCATTGTGGACAAAGAGGAAGCATATAGAGAAGATGAATCAGAAGGGGAAAAGCCACAGAGGACGGAGAAACTAAGAACACCACAGATTGACTCCAGATTGGGGAGAGACTAAGAACATCCAAGAGTGGGGATTACGAAGGAGAAGATCCCTCAATTGGGAGAGAAATCGAAAGAAGAGAACCTGTGAGAAAAGTCGCAGACTAAGAAGAGACATCCAAAAGAAGTCCCAGTGTGGGGGAGAAACAGGGAAGTCAAGAGTGGGGAGAAACAACAGCAAGAAGCACCAGAGTTGGGGAACAAGACAAAGAGAAATCCAGTGATGGTGAAAGAACCAAGGAGCACACAGTGGTAAATGAGCCAGAACTAGTTCCAGAGAGGAGGTGGAAGAGACTATAAGAACCCCAGACTATAGGAAGAGAGAAGCATGAATTCTGCAAATAGATTTGGACTGTGTGACATACAAGTTTCAAGGAGAACTAAACAGACCTGGTTGGAATGGGGTGGCACTCCAGCCGTGCACGCACTATGGTAAAAAGACACCAGGGTGGAGGACAGAAGCTAGCTACCACACCTTCCCTTGGGCAACGCCCAAAAGTATTTCCTGTTTGTTTTATATTATCTTGTGAGCAATAGGGAGAAAAAGTAGGTTAGAATAGGATTTCCGACAGAAGACTTAACTTATGTTGACCATCTTCACACCCTAATGAGCATCCCATTTCCCTTCCTTTGTACACAGTAGGGCTTACTATCACAGAGTTAGGGAGAGATTATGGGGCTCATTACGACTTTGCCAGTACCCTAGCTGGTAATCCGCCAGGATACCACCCAATGGTAATACAATTTCCGGCACTCAGTCTGGCAGAATTACAGCTGGATTTCGAGTGCCAGGGTGATGGTGTAAATCCCCATTCATGGAGTCCCATATGACTCCATGTGGGGTTGTGCCTGTGTTACCGACTATTTTGCTGATAGGGTGTCAGAATTACCTCCAGATCGTAGCTGGAGGTAATTCCTCCACCCCACCGGCAAATGTGTATTTGGCCGGTGCAGAAAGGTGCTGGTATATGGTAATACTGGCACATTATTTCTGCACTGGCCAAGTCGTAATGTGGCCCATATGTCATTTTGGATCAGAAGAGGAAATAAACCTCTTTGAAAATCATGCCTTCTTGTCCGTCTCCTTGGTCTTTCCTACCACATAACCATCTGCAACACTTCTGACAACGGCATTGTAACGCTTAGCACTTTGCTGAGCACAATCAGGGCGACTACAAACTCACTAGCAATGCACTTCTGTAGATTTCTAGTGCTGTATAAGGATGGCCATGTTGAAATTTCTGTTAGACAATCATTGGGCCTCATTATGACCATGCCGGTCCGGAAACAACGGTGGCGGTAAATCCACCGCCACCATTGTTTCCGGACCGGCTGATTCCGAGTTCTGCAGGCGGGAGGTGTCACTCCCACCAGTTCTGCCCTGGCAGGAGTAACGCACCCCACCTGCAGGTCGTAAATGGAAACACTGGCTCCGTCATAGACATAACCAGTGTTTCCATTGTCCCCATAGAGTCCTGTAGGACTCCATGAAAATATGGATTTACGGAATTCGGCCTCTAAAATTACTGGGTCACCAGAGTTGTAATGCACCGGTGATTCCAGCAATCATGGAGGCGGAATGGTAATTTGGGTCCGGCGGCAGCCTGCCAGTTTTTCCGGCACGGCTACCGCCAGACTCTTAATGAGGCCCAATGATCAAAGGAAGGAGTTCTTTGAAACCCATCTAGTCTCACATAAAGCTTTTAGTCTGCAGGGTTTATTTTTTTAAGACCATCAAAAGAACATATTACTAGCTCGTCTTTCAAACACTTTATCCTGGGAGCAGAGTCGTTTGTTATTTGACTGATAGTCACCCAGCAGTATCGTATTCATGCAACCTTACTACCTTTGCTAATGGTCAGGTTAAGACTATCAACTGCACAGGGGGCATAGATGGCCATTGGATAGAGCTGATGAATTTTAGTTTGTGCCCTATGAAATTGACCACTCATATTGCTTTCCCCATCCCCAATAAATTGGTCATGTCATGATCACAGCCTATAAGATTGCTCAGCAGGTTGAGCACTCACAACTGTGATCTACGTGTGATCTGCAGGTCGCAGGTACAAATCTCAGCAAGGCCATCTCAACCTTTCTCTCTTCCGAGGTTGATAAATGAGTACCAACTTCGGTAGGGTGCTAATTGTATATAAGTATGTCTATGTACAGCTTTGGAAACAACTCTATATACATACCAAATCATTAGTTCCTTACAAAGGCACTATAGAAATAAATAAAAAACAAATACAAATTATCATCATCCAGGCCTCTAAGATTTGTCACAATACTGTTGGCAATTCCTTTTCCTGTTATATCAGCCACATTTTTTCAGTGTTATAAGCAAATAAATACAACCAACTGTATTCCAGAGGGCAACAGGTTGTGTTCTGATGTCATTTAGTAGTTCGTTGAGAAAATAATGGTAAGAGTAACCACCTGATTCAAAAACACAAATCTCCACCGGGACAAGGCAGGTTGTATAATGGAACGCAGACCACCTGACCTGAATGTATATGTCTATATTAAATTTGCATCATTAGCATACTAGTCCACCACAGATAAACCAAAAGAACGTTCACAACTCCTTAAGCGTCACTACGGCAAACGGCACAAGCACTCAGTGTACACTACTAACGTGGAGTGTACATTAGACACTGCTTCAGACAACTCACAAAATATATAAAATGTACACACCACAGAAAATGAGAATGTCAACAACACGTGGAGAGGAGGGAGTAGGCTACTCTGCTCCAATTATATGAAATGAGATGATACACCATGCATAAGGATTAACAGGACATGAACCTTCAACATTGGAAGCAAAGTAACATATGAATTGTTATAAGAAAATCTGAACAACCAAAACATTCGGAAGCTATAATAGAGCCACTACTCCAAGGGAATGCATGTAAACAAACTGAAAGAGCCAGCATTTGTATTGCAGCTATGAAAGTATACACATGTATTTTAAAGAAATATGGCCCTGAAAAAGCTCATAAGAATGGTTATAAATTGTAAAAAACATCACTCCGCAAAACTTGTGTTGGCAAAGGGAATTATAATATGTTGTTATAGGTGGTTTTATGTTGACCAAAAAAAGATATATGGTTTTGAAGTTACCCAAGATAAGCATATAAGATTGTGATGTAGAGGAAATATGTGTAAGAACTATGGTATTTGAGATAGTGAAGTAAACATTTCTTGGAAAGTACATCTTGTTATAAGTGTTTTTGAGCAAGACAAGCGTGGTTGAATAGGAATAGTAAGTCTGATAACAGTTACAATCCTAAAAGGTTGGAAGGCACTAAAGTACCGGAAAGCAATTAAACAAATATTATGAGGTTGGGGGCAACGACTAACCAGACCAACAGAGCCACCCGTAAGGTCTCTTAAATGGTAACAGCACAAAGATGAAACGAGGTCTGGTTGTGCCAGCGCTCTCCCTATTATTAGATAGATGCAGAATATATTAATTCAATCATAAATCCATTTGTTTGGTACAACTTAAATGTAATAAGTGTGCAAGACAGCCGGCATGTGTTTCAACCAACACCTGGTTGTCCTCAAGGCTGTTAGTTGACATTTCAACCAATATTAGACACAATATAAGTCACATTGCCCAATGCAATACATTGTTAACATATGTATTCAGACAAGTTAAAAAAGAAGATAGTATACTATCACAAAACAGTTTGTCAAAATTACAATGGGCCTCATTACGACCCAGGCGGTAAGTTACCGCCTGGGCCGTGACTTTACCACCATGGCGTAAACTACGTTTACGCCATGGTGGTTGGCGGACTTACCGCCCCATTCCGAGTTTGGCGGGGCGGTAAGTCCCCAATCCCCATTTACCCTTCCCCATTCCCATTTTTGCCCCATAGGGCATAATGGGAGTGGGGAAGGCGTTAATTACGCCACCGTAAATTACGGTGGCGTAATTAACTCCATGGTCCCTTAGCGCCATGGATTTTAACACCTGCTAAAAGCAGGTGTTAAATCCGCCATGGCGCTAAGGGACCTCGTACTCAGGCGGTAAGGGTCGGCGCTGTTTACGGCGCCGTAAACCCCTTACCGCCTGAGTTGTAATGAGGCCCAATATGTTTTAAGAAACAATAAATAGTTGAAGAATGACATACCCATTTATGGTTTAATGAGGAGGTTGCCAAACATAAGATGGGAAAAACAAGAACAAAGCATAGTTTTGCTAAATCGATTTCAATATCATTTGATTCTAAATGAAAATCAGAAAAACTAAGGAGTCGTGCCAAAACCAGTATCCCAGGTTCAACCCAACACTCCCATTTGTAAGTGACCAGTCCAGGAAAGGAAGAACATATTCAAATATGTGGGTCAAAGAAATGATTCATGTGATATGCCATGCCGAAGTGGCCCAGTACCTTACTAGATAACAATCCGAAAGAGACCAGCCCATAAGAAAACGGTGCACACACGATACCCACATGCCTAAAGCATATTAGGTCTTACCACTGTGACAAATAATTCTCTGTGTGAACAAATCCTCTTTTTAGATCACTAATGTATGTAATGTTAATTGGATAAAGATTACTTTTGTCACAAACTTCCTTCATGCTGTTGTGCAAGATGTTAAGAGTCTTTGCTTATCCATACAAAGCAACCCCTTTTCAGTTACGGATATTAGGTGGCACTAAAGCAAGACCTATACGCCAAAGCTATTGCATTAGAGTACAGCTAGTCAGTAATGGCATTTGAGCAGCAACATAAAGTTGTAGGTGTTGTTTGGTTATATACCCACCCATTGACTGCCCATGGCCATGCTGATTCTTATTGCCATTTTCACTCAGTTCCTGACCCTCCTAGACCAAAACACGTCCTCCTCGGATCTCTTTCAGCATGCTTTATCAAGCCGTTCCATCATGGAGAAGTGCCTGCCAGTGTTTTTTCAAAGCAATCTACTGAGAGTTAATGACTTAATTGGAGCTGCAATCGCTCCACTGTAACACAAATGTCTTAACCAGGTCTGCATTCCACCACTTGATTTATAATCCCCATGTGTGTCCTTCACTGAAGTCTGGTTAAAAACAAGTATTGCCAAAGCCAAACGTTGTGGCTTGTGTGTATGTATAAGGTATTTGTCAGACACTGCCATAATATGCCTAAGTATTTGCACCTTTTTAAAATTGCTTCTATTGATGGCCGTTAATACTACTACAACAGTGCCTGGCAATTGAATTTCGCCTGCCTACACACAAGCCCAAACTGTTGGCATTGCCAATGCTTCTTTTACATATCAGACATCACTTTTAAAATGGGAGCTTTATTTTAAGTGAACTCCTTCTTACTACAGTAATGAGCCATGATTTTCTTTATTTTAAGTTGGCCCATCAGTGACAAATAAAGGGCGTGCTTGTAATAAGCGAAAGCGGCAATTGCAGGTCATTAAAAGGCCACAGGCAGCCTAGTCCAGGACGCAGTGTGGCACCTTGCATAATAATGGCAATAAGCCTGGGCTTCATAGTGTGTGTGAAACTGCAGTGTCTGAGACCCTTCTTGCCAGGCCTGGCTTATTTCACAATGTAAATATACATGAATGCCAGGGAACGCGCAGAGCAAAGGGAGGCCTCGGTGGTCCCTGCCTTAGCCGCAGCGGACAATGGGCCTGGAGAATCCCTGTCCCCAAGCAGCAAAGGGCTGAAGAGGCAGACCAAGGGGCACCAGTCAGCAGGAAGGGGGAGGAGTGAAGGAACCCGTAGGAGTATAGGACAGGAAAGGGGTAAGGAGGTAAGGCTAGCCCCCACGCCCACAAGGGGCCCATAATCAGGGTACCAAGGAGCAAGCGGGTGAGGAGGGTGGAGCAACTCTTCAGTGGCGGCAGCCTCTGATGAGTCGTGTGGGGGTAGGACAGGGGGCGGAAGGGGCTAGCAAGCAAAAGGTAGAAGTGTGCAAGGAAACAAGTTAGCTTGGGAAGGGGCAGGGGTCCAAAAGGCATGGTAAAAAGGACATAGAAGTTGGAAACAAAGGAAACGGGAAAAGGGGAAAAGGAGGAGGGGACAAAGGGAAAGCGAGAGAGGTGACAGAGAGAGGGATGAAAGGATAGAACCCAAGGATCAGGGTAGAGGTACAAATATCCAGGGATGCAAGGAAAGTACAGAGGAGGACAACGGTTCAGAGGAATGATTGGGATGAAGGCAACACCATGGTGGGGGACAAGCATAAGGGAAGATTACAAACACCGGAGAAGCAACAAGGGGCGAGGGCAGAATTCATTGTGAATTTCAGGGCAGGAGCAACTGTGGAGGATTACACGAATCTGGGGGAAATGGGTACTGGGTGGGATAGCAAGGTGCCTAGGCAACGGGGAAGGGCAGAAGAGGTCCAGGTAACAGTAAAATGAGTAACAGGTCGAAGCACCTGTGGGATAGGAATAAGAAGAAAGAGCAAGACACCTGGGAACAGGGAATGTGTGTTATGTCAGAGCCCGGGGGAAAAAGAAAGAGGTTAGGCGCCCAGGGAGATGAGTAAGAGGTCTAAGAATGCAAGACGCTGGGCAATGGGGAAATTGGTTTGGTAGACAGAAGACCAGGGAAAGGAAGAACCAAGAAAGAGGATAAAGCACCTGGACAATGTTGAAATGGGTTAGAATTCTTAGTAACCTCCTGGTCGCAGGAGGAGACCACCTGGGGAAAGTACAAATGTATAAGGGCATCCACTCAGAGCAGAATCCTGATGCTGGACTGCCGAAACAGAACACCTGTAACTTTCCTCCTGCCTAATAAAGCAGCTGCAGCCTTTTCCACCCACAATACGATTCCTGTTGACATTATTGCAGGTGGGCAGGTACGCATGTGGGCTGATGGGGGCCCAGAACCAACTAATGCTGGTGAGACAACTGATGTCAAACTTTTGTGATGATCCACACAACCAAGGCATGAAAGAAAACATTGACTATCGTATTGATATTGGTTTGATCCTAACTTTAACTTAAAAGTGGCTGAATTAATTCAATACATCAGAAGCCACAGTTGGAAAGTGCAAGACTGCACTTGAGGAGAATATGCAAGAGCATTTTCTTGCAGACCAACGGTCTGAAGAACAGAAAACAATAAATAATCCCCAAAAGGTTGTGTGGCATCTGCTATGAGGTAATATTCCACTTACAAATTGCAAATGTGTCAGGTACATGGGAACCTCGTGTCGTGTCAGCATCTCTTATAGGTACACCTGTGAAATGCTAGCTGCTAATTCTAGGTTCTTCACTGTGTCTGGACCTAGATGTACAGCGGCCAATAGAAGTGGGCCCACGGCAGCATGGATGATAGATCCATATTTAAGTGGCATATGCCAGCACAGAAAGGATGATGCGCTACTGGTACATTGGTTATCCAAGCAATGTGTGGTCAGCAGCAGGTGTGTGTGTAGCCACTGAAAACTAAGGCACTCGAGCTAGTATGAAGCTTAGTACCAGCAAGTGGTTTCTAAGTGTGGGATCGAGATTCACTTTGTCCTACCACTTTTCTTATATTTTCTGCCAATGGGGTCCAGCCTGGACCTCTGGCAGTGCAGCTCTTCATTTTATCTTTTGGTGAACAACACCCATGGGATACCCCTATGGCACCGATCGTCGGGGTAACCCCTTGTACCCCTTATGTGTGTTATTGGGCACCTGTGTGTTACCAACAGAGCATGGTATGGGCTGGTGGTAGGTACATGCTGACCTGGCAGTGCCTATGACTGTCCTCCATTTCTGAGACACCCAGGCCCTGCCATAGGAATCAATGGATTCTGATAGAAGGCAAGGTGGCCACTGTGGCCTCTTGGTTTCCATTGCCTTTTATCTTGATGCCCAAATTCTTGGTAAGCCCTGATTATGTCCCTTCCTCCTGAATGACTGTTGTTTGGAAACACCATATGTCTCTGTTGTTCCCTTCCCCCTGACTGGCTGTTGGGTGGAAATACCATATATGGCTCTGGGGCTGCCTATGTCAGACTGACTGAAGCCTTCCCAGGTGTAGTGTGTTGTGGGTAAACCCTAGGGGTGGGGCCTGTGTGAATTGAGTTGGGAGTCAACCCACATTCTTTGTTGTGGGTGTCTGGTTTCTGTGTGTGTTATAGAATGAATAGGATAGCCCTGACTGAAACTAACATGAATGCAGTGTAGTTGTCATGATCACTGCTTCCAAGGAGCCAGGACCAGCCCAACGTCCTTGGAAGCAGGCCCCTAACCCTGATCCTAGGCACCAGCCGGTCCCCACAGGGACCTTTTGGACCTTGTCCTGGCGCCGGTGGCACCAGGCTCATCAGAAGCATCGGTCCCGGCACTGGAAGCGCCGGGCTCATCATTGGTGTGAAGGTGCTTGGGTGGACTTACCTGCGGCAGACCATGCTGCTTACTTGCCAGACTCTTAGAAGTCCTCGGTGAACTGGGACTACTTTCTTACCTGGGTGGGGCAGCTCCACTCCCTGGATACAGCACTGGAACTCTTCTGGAAGCAGGAACTCTTTTCTTACTTAGGCGGGGCCGTGGAAGGAGACGCCTCATCACTCCAAGGCTATTTAAACCACACCCAATTGATGAAACGTGCTTCGCGGTATTCTGCATCTGCAGCAGAACGCTCACCGAGTCTGTTCCAGCATTTCTTCTTGGGATCCTGAACCTGCAAGAATTATACTTACCATTCCTGTACCCGAGCAACATCAGCACCTGCAAAAGACCAGAAACAACAGGTTAGCAGAACGAACTTTCACACGCAGTGCTTGCTTACCTGATCCATCGGCAGCGGCCGTGTCTAACGCTGCACCTCCGCCGGCAAAGATAAACAGTATTATTATACTTACTGGCACGCTGTGCACTCCAGATTCTTCACGCTGCATCTGCACCTGCAAAGATAAACAGCATTATTCTACTTACTGGCACGCAGTGCATTCCGGATTCTTCACGCCGCATCTTCACCTGCAAAGACAACAGCAGCGTCACACTTACCGGCACGTGGCGAATTCCGGATTTCTTCATTCTGCATCGTCTCCTGCAAAGACAAAGAAAGAGACAGTAAGAGCGCTGCCATACTTACGCAACTCCAGGCGCTTCAGTGCCACGCATAAAAGACTATAAAGACTAAAGGTGTCCAGAAACTTACCGGTCGTGCAGTCAATGACGGTACCAATCCTCTGAAGTCAAGAGGCCCACGTTTCACCAGTGAAGGAACTGGCAACGGCACCCTGCACTAGACGCAGATGGAGAGCCCAGCATTCACCTATCTAAGGTGAGCACGTTGACCTGGGAGGGGGGTTCAACGGTCAAGCTGGGAGGAGAGAGATAGGGACATTCAGCAACCCAGACCTTTAATCCCCATATTATTTCACCTGCAGAAACCTCACCCTTCGAGTTCGACACACAGTGCGGAGAGGGTCGACCCCAGAAGCCAACCGAATCCTGCACATCACGTTTCGTGTTACAGACACCTTCCTGCCAAGACCCGCGCCTCCGTGGGAATCAGGTGAGCGTTACAGAACGCGAAGCCAACCACTAAACTCCTACCCAGGCGCAATGGAAACTTCAGATACTGATCAACTAGCCCAGTTGCTTGGGGAATTAAGAGCAGAAGTACATGCAGCTCGCCAGGAAACGAGCTCTCTAAGAAGAGAACTGATAATTTCTAAGGAGCGAACAGAGGACCTTGCTAGGCAGTTGTTACAAACGCAGGCAGGACAGACACCTTTGCCCGTTCCAGGAGGAAGTTACCCTTCTGCCTCAGCTTCAAATCCAGTGCAAATCAATCTGCCCGGTAATGTGCCCTTGGCTCCGCCCGAACGCTTTGCTGGTGATCCAAAGAAATTCGCAGTGTTCATCAACCAGTGCCGCCTGCACTTCTTATGTCGACCAGCTGCATTCCCAACTGACCAGGCCAAGGTGGCTTTCGTGCTTTCTTATCTCAGTGGCAGCGCTGCAGATTGGTCGATCCCTTTAGTCACCCAGGATGATCCGGTTTTACACGATTTTCAAGCCTTCCAGGCCAGCATGGAGAAACTGTTCGCAAGACATGCACAAGGGCAGGCCTTGGACAATGAACTTCTCTCATTACGACAGGGTAACCAAGACCTCTTGACTTATATAGCCTCTTTCAATAGACTCATAGTGGAAACACAATGGCCCGAGGACAAGAGAATTACGCTTTTCTACAGAGGTCTGCGTGGAGAGCTCAAGGATGTGCTAGCGCAGGTTGTGAATCCTCCACAAGAATGTTCAGACTATATTGACTTAGTTGTCCAACTAGACCATAGACTACAGAACAGGAAGGCAGATCGCTCCAGATTTGATACCCGAGTGTTTTCCAAACCACAGACCTCGAATAAGGGAGCTGACACTGCGGAACCCATGCAAATAGGGGGCATGAGAGGACCTTTAACCCAGAAAGAGCGGGAAAGAAGAAGGCAGCTGCAATTATGCCTCTATTGCGGTAATTCAGGACACTTTCTTCGGGACTGTCCCGTGAAACCAGCTAAGAAGACTGTAGGAGCCGCGGATACCTGTACCACAAATTCTGAGCAGGGAAACGACCTCGCCCGACAAGAGTAGAGGTCCTCTTGCCGAGCGTTAAGATCTGTCCCGTGACCTCGCATTTCGTGATACCCATGGTCCTCATTATTCCTGAACGTCCGGATCGTTTGCACGCAATTGAAGCTTACATTGACAGCGGAGCAATCGGTAACTATGTGGACCGTGAAATGGTGTCAAGGATGAATCTACCCCTTGTCCCTAAGGCAGTAAAAGACGTCATCACTACTGTGGATGGCACGGAGATAGCCTCCGGACCAGTAACGCATGCCACCCAAGAAGTGACGCTGTTGAGTCATAATGGACACCGGGAGAGAATAGTGTTCGATGTAATCAAGGCCCCTCAGTTCCAGATCATTCTGGGAATCCCTTGGTTGGAGAAGCACAATCCTCAGATTGATTGGCGAGCAAAGACGGTTCAGTTTCCAGAGTGTTCTACTACGTGTTATCCTCGACCTGATGTTTCACTGGCAGCAATCTCTTCTGAGGAGATTCTCAAATTACCTCCCGAATACCAGGAGTTCCAAGATGTCTTCCAGAAGGATCAAGCTAACACCCTACCCCCTCATAGGTCTTACGACTGTCAAATAGATCTGATACCTGGAACAACTCCTCCTTGCAGCAGGATCTATGCCCTCACCGAGCCAGAGAACCTTCACCTCAGACAGTACCTGGACCAATACCTAGCTAACGGGTTTATCCTTCCTTCCAAATCTCCAGCTTCATCGGCTTTGTTCTTCGTTCCGAAAAAGGAAGGAGACCTTAGAACTTGCATAGATTACCGCGCCCTGAATCAGATCACTGTTAAAAACAGATACCCGTTACCTTTGATCCCTGAACTCCTGGACCAAGTCAAAGACGCCCGTATATACACAAAGCTGGATCTCAGAGGAGCCTACCACTTGGTAAGGATCAAAGAGGGCGATGAATGGAAAACGGCCTTCCGCACCAAGTACGGGCTATTCGAATATCAAGTGATGCCCTTTGGACTGTGTAATGCTCCTGCTGCTTTCCAATATTTTATGAACGATGTCCTTAGGGAACTCATTGACGTGTGTGTAGTTGTCTACATTGACGACATCCTCGTCTATTCATCATCGGAAGAAGAACATCAGAGACATGTTAAAAAGGTTCTCGAGAGATTGCGTCAACATAGTCTTTTTGCTAAACTTGAGAAATGCGTCTTCAACGCAACAGAAGTCGAGTTCCTGGGATTCATATTGTCACCTAACGGAGTCCATATGGATTCAAAGAAGGTTGATGCAATTATCAAGTGGCCATCACCAACCTCTGTAAAAGGAGTTCAAAGCATGTTAGGATTCGCTAACTTTTACCGCAGATTCATTCCTGAATTTTCCCGGATAGTCCAGCCCATCACCGCTCTGTTGAAAAAGAACAAACGTTTTGAGTGGTCTTCTGAAGCGGAACAAGCTTTTCAAGACTTAAAAGCTAAATTCATTTCTGCACCTGTTTTAAAACATCCTCGCCCAGAACTTCCTTACATCATGGAAACGGATGCTTCTAGTCTTGCTATGGGAGCAGTGTTATCACAAAGAGATTCGGTCACAAACCAACTACATCCGGTTGCCTTTTGGTCCCGCAAGTTTTCGCCTCCTGAGATCAACTGTTCAATTACGGACAAGGAACTTTTGGCCATCAGATCGGCCTTTAAAGCCTGGCGGCATTATCTTCTAGGAGCCAGACACACAGTCACCGTAATGACTGACCACCGCAATCTACAATACCTAAAGACAGCCAAAGCTCAGTCTTCCAGACAACTTCGCTGGGCTCTGTTCCTGGCAGAATTTGACTTTATAATTACTTATCGACCAGGTAGTAAGAACGGAAAGGCGGATGCCCTCTCCCGGATGGGAGTAGATGAACAGTTGATCAATCCAGATCCAATACCCATAATCCCAGAACAAAGGATTTTGGGTTTGGTCAGCACTCAATCTTTTGAAGACATCAAGAACATGGTGAAATCGCTCCTAACTCCGACCGATTTGCAGGACTGGCAATTAAAGGGAAAGAGTTCTCAGTAGATCAAGACCTACCATATTTCCGAGGACGATTGCACTTGCCCTGTGAGAGACTACAAAAACAAGTAATCTCCGGTTATCATGATTCTCTAATGGAGGGGCACCCTGGCATTACCAAAACCATGGAAAAGATTAAAAGAAATTTCTGGTGGCCATCGTGGAAAAGGGATATTAGAGACTTTGTAATCTCCTGTGGTGTGTGTGCCCAGAATAAAAGTCAAAAGCAAAAACCAGCCGGCCTATTACAGCCACTTGACATCCCTCCCTGTCCATGGCATACCCTGTCCATGGATTTTATCACGGACTTACCTCCATGCTTGGGATATACTACCATCTTAGTAGTCGTGGATCTATTCTCGAAAATGGCGCACTTCATACCCTTGAAGGGTCTGCCTTCAGCCTCAGTATTGGCCCGGGAATTCTTGGCGAACATCGTTCGCTTACACGGTTTTCCTTCGGTTTTAGTCTCCGATAGGGGAAGTCAATTCATCTCCCACTTCTGGCGCAGTTGCTGTCGTCTAGCCCAAGTTGATGTAAGACTTTCAACCAGTCACCATCCCCAAACGGACGGACAAACCGAAAGGACAAACCAGACACTAGAACAATATCTACGCTGCATGCTCCAACAAACAGAAAACCCCTGGAAGGACATTCTTTGGATCGCTGAATACGCGTACAACAATTCGACTCATTCTGGAACCGGGAAGACTCAACCTGGATCCTCCCCAAGAAATTGAAGCACCTGCTGTGGATCACTTGCATTCGGAGATTACCTGTGCTTTTAAGGAAGCCACTGCCCATCTGCAAAGAGCTAAAGCTCAATTCAAAAAGGCAGCCGATCGGCACCGTAAAGAGGCCCCTCACTACGCTGTAGGAGATCAAGTCTGGTTATCCACGAAGCACCTGCCTTTAAAAGGACCCCGCACTTTCATTGCGAGATACCTTGGGCCCTACCTCATATCTCCCATAATCAATCCGGTGGCTGCCAAATTGGAATTACCTACGCATATGAAAATACATCCAGTATTCCATGTCTCCTTATTAAAACCAGTACAACCAGAAACCCGATTGACTGAACTCCCAGAACCCGTTTTAGTAGACGGAGAACTCGAATTTGAAGTGAAGAACATCCTAGACTCCAAGATTTCCAGGTCTAAATTATACTATCTGGTTGATTGGAAAGGATACGGTCCCCAGGAAAGGTCGTGGGAACCCTCAGAACACGTCCACGCACCTCGTCTGGTCAAGAGATTCCATCTGAATCACCCCGACAAGCCAAAGCCCCCGGAGAAGACACACTTAGGAGGGGCCTTGAGGGGGGATACTGTCATGATCACTGCTTCCAAGGAGCCAGGACCAGCCCAACGTCCTTGGAAGCAGGCCCCTAACCCTGATCCTAGGCACCAGCCGGTCCCCACAGGGACCTTTTGGACCTTGTCCTGGCGCCGGTGGCACCAGGCTCATCAGAAGCATCGGTCCCGGCACTGGAAGCGCCGGGCTCATCATTGGTGTGAAGGTGCTTGGGTGGACTTACCTGCGGCAGACCATGCTGCTTACTTGCCAGACTCTTAGAAGTCCTCGGTGAACTGGGACTACTTTCTTACCTGGGTGGGGCAGCTCCACTCCCTGGATACAGCACTGGAACTCTTCTGGAAGCAGGAACTCTTTTCTTACTTAGGCGGGGCCGTGGAAGGAGATGCCTCATCACTCCATGGCTATTTAAACCACACCCGATTGATGAAACGTGCTTCGCGTTATTCTGCATCTGCAGCAGAACGCTCACCGAGTCTGTTCCAGCATTTCTTCTTGGGATCCTGAACCTGCAAGAATTATACTTACCATTCCTGTACCCGAGCAACATCAGCACCTGCAAAAGACCAGAAACAACAGGTTAGCAGAACGAACTTTCACACGCAGTGCTTGCTTACCTGATCCATCGGCAGCGGCCGTGTCTAACGCTGCACCTCCGCCGGCAAAGATAAACAGTATTATTATACTTACTGGCACGCTGTGCACTCCAGATTCTTCACGCTGCATCTGCACCTGCAAAGATAAACAGCATTATTCTACTTACTGGCACGCAGTGCATTCCGGATTCTTCACGCCGCATCTTCACCTGCAAAGACAACAGCAGCGTCACACTTACCGGCACGTGGCGAATTCCGGATTTCTTCATTCTGCATCGTCTCCTGCAAAGACAAAGAAAGAGACAATAAGAGCGCTGCCATACTTACGCAACTCCAGGCGCTTCAGTGCCACGCATAAAAGACTATAAAGACTAAAGGTGTCCAGAAACTTACCGGTCGTGCAGTCAACGACGGTACCAATCCTCTGAAGTCAAGAGGCCCACGTTTCACCAGTGAAGGAACTGGCAACGGCACCCTGCACTAGACGCAGATGGAGAGCCCAGCATTCACCTATCTAAGGTGAGCACGTTGACCTGGGAGGGGGGTTCAACGGTCAAGCTGGGAGGAGAGAGATAGGGACATTCAGCAACCCAGACCTTTAATCCCCATATTATTTCACCTGCAGAAACCTCACCCTTCGAGTTCGACACACAGTGCGGAGAGGGTCGACCCCAGAAGCCAACCGAATCCTGCACATCACGTTTCGTGTTACAGACACCTTCCTGCCAAGACCCGCGCCTCCGTGGGAATCAGGTGAGCGTTACAGTAGTGTGCTGAAAGGCTAGGTACTTACCGGTCAGATAGCACAGCGAGTAGAACACTCACTTTGACATCTGTGCAGAGCCTGCCGATGCAGGTTCGAATCCTGGCAGGGCCAAACTCAGCCTTTCATCTTTCCGAGGTCAGTAAATGAGCACCACACAGCGTGGGTCATAATAAACAGCGCTCAGATAACCGAGGGTTTGTAGCGTTATATAAAAGCAAAATTATTATTATTATTACCCCAATCCACATTCTTTTTTATGGGTGTCTGGGTGGAGTGAATGGCCAGAATCCCTGTGAGCCTGATTGGCTGCCTGCCTGCATGAATGACTTCTGATTGGCTGACTAAGCCTGGCTCAGCCAGAGTGAATGGGGAACAGATGTGTATATGCGGAGACCTCTCACTTACCAATTTGCTCAGAAGCTGAATCCCAGCTGTAAGAGAATTCTGCTGCTGCAGTTCTTCAATGTAATCCGAAAGTTGTTGTGTCTCTCAAGGATTGATCCAGAGAGGATTGATCCAGAGAGGACCTGCAAAGGAGACCTCTCCCTGTGATATGAGGGATCATCGTGCAAAGCTGCTGCTCTTCATCCAAGTATCCTGAAGCCAGTCTTGTGTTCCTGCCATCCGAAGAAGGGGTTTTCAAAGTCAAGAAGAGGAGTGCCAGACACTTCGAGCCAGAGAAGTCCATTGGTGTCACCCAGGGTCCGGAGGTGTGTTTTGATACCGCTGGAAGCGGTTGCTGTCTACTGCCCAGAAGAGAGGGCATAGTGTTGCTGGACACCCAGAACTGTGAAAGTTCCAAACTGCCTAAGAATATTTCAAGGGACATCCTTGCCATCACCACTGACCACATTTTTTCACCGGGGAGAGGCCAGAGTCGTGTGCTGTGGAAGGTCTGCCTATGGCTTTCCCGCCTCCTGAAGCAAACAAAGACGTCCGCGAGTGAAGACTTAATGAGGGTATGAGGTCCACTCTAGTGGTTAAGTCCAGGTCACCAGAAGCCATCCAGAGGACCATACTGTTGCTGCAGCACTGAAGAGTGGAATATTCCAAAACCCGACACCAAAAGTGACGTATGCACCCATCGCCGCCCGAAGTCACCAAAGAGTTGCAGGGGTATTACTTTCACCTGCCAAGCCTAAAAGGAGCCCACAGCAAGTTTCATCATCACACAACTTCTACAGTTGGAGAAATCGTTGACAAAAAGAGAGCACTGCGAACAGCCTAATGGCTGCACGTCACAAAGACTTTATTTCCTTATTATTCTTGGACTCAGCAAACCCGTGGCTCCTTATTCCAAAGGGAGTCCATCCTCAGAGGGAATTGTCAAGTAAAGATAGGAAAGTCTGCCACTTCCACTGCCAAGGCACCAAAGCAACTGTGATGAGGAAGACCATCTTCTAGCCCCAGGAGTCGTCCAGGGGTGCCAGATCCTTCTTGGATCCTGTTCTTCTGTGGCCTCTCAGGTACTTTGGGGTGTTAGGACCTTTTAAAAGAAAGCACAAATTCTATTGCGTGTATTGGGCTATAAAAGACAACATAAGTTACTCCCTAACCTTTGCATTACAAGTTGCCCAGGTGGGGGGATCCTCACTTAGAATTATCTATCTAAGCTAAAGAAATTATTCAGCCACTGTTCACAACTAACCTGCCTTTCGTCCCTATTTTATGCTGTTACACCTCACTTAAAACTCCACATGCCTATTGTTAGGAAAGATTTCTTAATTGTAGGTAATTTTCCTTCCATGTGGCAACCCCTAAACGTTTTGCTGTTGTTTTCACCCTGATCTAGACTTTGCCAGAGAAGCGCAGCCTTCCGCCGCACTCCTCTGGGCTTTCGCTCCATTCTTACGGGGAAACTGACATGCCCTTAAGACAGTCAGTACCAGGAAACGTTGCTTTCCGTAGTTCTTTTATCATGTTGCAGCTTTCGCGCAACATGACACAAGAGGGCACTGTAAGCTAAGTTACTGCTCTCTTGGGTCTCTAGTCACTCTACAGGCTCTAGACACTCTCTTTGGATTGTTAACGAACGGTGCAAGTGAATCACGGATGGGACTGGTGGCAGTGATCGTTTCTTTGTGTTTTGAGCTCCTTTTGGCTGTTTAAGCGCGTTTCTCACGCTTAGCCCAAAATGGTGGCCTGGCTCCCAAAATGGCCAGACCACGAGGCTCTTTGTCCTGCCCGCTGACCGTCTTGCCCCCTTCACCTTCCCCAGGTCGAGCCGACCCGGGGCCTTCCTTATTTGGGCATGTACTTTCCCGCGAAACACAGATGCTTTCACGGGCTTCTACAGGCCTTGTGTGTACCTCCAGGATGTGGGCTGGGATGTCTGGTCCCAATACACATCCTGGGTGCCAGAGAGTCTAGTGTGCCTTGAATGCCTGGGACCACCGTGGTCCGTGATAGGTCCACATATGGTGTAAGTGTTTTGTGAGCAGATCTCCCTTTGGGTCCTCTCCGTTTTGGCGCGAAGGGAACTCTGGATAAGAGGAGGCTGGAAACACCACTACCATGTCGATCTCCTGAGTTCTCACGAACGACGGATACAGGAGCCAAGTATCCTGCAACTAAGAGGCTGAACCGAGGAATCGCTGGTGACCCGCTGAAGGACTGCTCCTCTGCACTGCTGTCGCCCTGTGAAACCATTCTGCCTCTGATCAAACGAGAAGGCCTGTACTGGTACTTCGACCCTTTGGAAAAGTGGGAACAACTATTCTCGGCATCTTCATCATCTCCTGCACGTAAGCCTTCGGAAGCGTCTCTGGGCCATCCAGTGCACTGACCAGCCTACACAGGAGTCTTGCTCTGTTACCGCTGTCAGGTTGTGTTGTATTCCGAGTCCTTAGCACTCTCCCACAATTCGTACACTTGGCATTCCCAGGTCTGAAGTGAGAAGTGTCCATTGGGCTGGAATACACACGGCTGCTTCGTTGCCCTGCTGTGGTAACAACCTGTGCGGGTTCACTGCGTTTGGGACATCCTCAACTCTAACGTCTGCTGCCGCGGAATCTATATGACGCCGAGACCTCCCCTGCTCATATCTGAACCTTCCAGCACTGAAACTGACGCGGAGAAGCCTGGGTCTGCCTGCATCGGGGAACGGTGAGTAGCAACGCTAGCAACTGGTCGCCCTCCTGCAGTAGCCCATAGCTTTTCCTCGCTGTGTTAAACAGCACACCTTTTTCGCACCCCCGCTCTGCTTCTGCCCACAAGTGGAGGCCGCGCTTGAGTAGCGGAGATCTGTTCGCCCTCCTTTGTTCACCACTCTGAACTGCCTGCCTTCCTTGAAGAGATTCTCCTTGGCCCATTGGCACCAGCGTGTGCAGGTACTTTTCAGCACAAGACTCCACTCTTCGTAGGGCTCGGACTTCCTTCTAGTTAGGTGGCCTCTGAAGGCAAACTGGGTCTAAACGATTACTTGCACTGCCTGTTTTCCTCCCCATCTAGGTTGTCTACATATTTCGTGCTTCTAACTCTTTAGACCCTTCGGTAATTGTATATATATTGTATTTGATGGTGATATGTTGGTTTACTTGCGTTTTATTGTGATTCTTTGCTCTGGTCAATATTACAAAGGCCTTGTAATAAATGTGTCTATATTTTTAATATAACACCTGCTTGGAGTAATTTGTAAGCGTCCTTGCTTTGTGTGCTCATTGTGGGCTTTCAGTCACCCTGACCCCTCTTGAGACCTAGTCTTGACCGCCGTGATCGCTACCTTGATTGGTCTGGCTTGTCCAGAGCTTCCCCTGTTCCAAGAAACTAGGCTGGCCTTCTGAACCTCTGCCCCTCCAGGACAGAG
Organism: Ambystoma mexicanum; assembly: GCF_040938575.1. Classification (NCBI taxonomy): domain Eukaryota; kingdom Metazoa; phylum Chordata; class Amphibia; order Caudata; family Ambystomatidae; genus Ambystoma; species Ambystoma mexicanum. The sequence continues at coordinate 493,958,460 of NC_090922.1, forward strand.
TTCAGAAATCCATCTTAACACCTACTTAAAACCGTCTGTAGTTAGTGCATCTATTACTGGATATAAGTATTGTGTGGTATCACCTAGAATAGTTTTACGTATTCCAAGTACTATTTATATGTATATTGGGTATAGGTAGTAAACCTTATTTAAATTAAAAAGCTGTGTTATCACCTAACACAGTGTGTGGACATTCCTTTGTGGTGGGTTTGGGGAAACACAGTAGTTAAGAACCTGCCTGCATCACCTCTTCAAAGCTTAAGCCTGGCTGCTCGCATTGTTTTGCCAAATCGAGGGCCTTGCTGGGGTGTTCTGTGCCTTTACCCTACCATATAGAGGGCAGAAGTACAGATATGTCCATGATCAGGATTTTATGCAGGAGTGTGTGTGAAATGTCCCTCTTTGGATACACAACAAAGCTAACCAAATGAGCCACTCACACACACAATTTTGCTGCACACCCTATCAGGGATGGGAGCGCACACATAATTGTTGCTGGACTGCTGCAGAATGATGTGCGCATATTTATCTGTTGTTGCAGTTCTGCACAGAAGAGAGCACACACATACATTTGTCTATCTCCTGCAGGGAGTGGGGCACACACACACAAGTGTTGCTGCATTCCCACAGGTAAGGAAGTGCACTACAAATGTTTCTGCGCTCCCACAGATAGGAGATGTATATATATCGGATTAGATTCTCAAAAGTGCTAGTAAAGAAGCATAGAGGATGCACCTTTTTTTATTTGCACGTGTTCGAGATATGCACAGGTCACCTAATCCTGAGATGTGACCTGCAACGTTCAGCAGAGATGGTCACAGCACAAAAGATGCACTGACCAGAGCCTTGGCATAAACGAGAGTCGAGAGCATGCTCCCAACACGAATGAATGACTGGGTCCCAGCACCCATGGGGCTGCTGAGGGCACATTTCACAGTGAGGGATAGAAATGCAAGTGGGACAGCAGCAGTTCATACTGCTTCTGTTCCACATAAAAAAACAGCCTACCATGATTTAGAAGCAGGCACAGAGGAATGTGCTTCATTTCTGCGCTTTTCAAGGCGCACCTGCTTTGTGAATTTGTAATGCCCATTGAAACGTTATTAAATCCCCCTTTTCTTGTGCATCTGTGATGAACACCTTCAGATGCCCTTTGTGAACAGGAAGTAACCTTTTTAAACAGAACTGCAGATCTCAGCACTTGAGCCAAAACATTTTTTGAGCATCTGCCTAATAAGGGAAGAAGGCTCACCACAAGTATTTCGGCATATCTGCAGGGAATGCACACCTATTTTCTTGGCAGGATGCTAGCACAATGTCTGCTGCAGCCCAGCTTAGATTGGTCTCTCTCTCTCTCTCTCTCTCTCTCTCTCTCTCTCTCTCTCTCTCTCTCTCTCTCTCTGTCCTCTCTCTCTCTCTCTCTCTCTCTCTCTCTCAGGAAAGGACACAGGCACAACGTATGCTGCACTCCATCAGCGAAGAATATGCGCACAAATACTGTATAAATGACTCTAAGGAGACATGGGCTTGAATTAACTGAGGAATTGCTTCATGAACCCACTCTCAAGGCTGGGCAGAGTAACTTCATGTGGTAGGAATCACTGCAGAATACCATTACCGAATCACAGCAAGACATATTGTACAATCACAATAACATTGTTTAAACAACACTTGAACCACTTATCTTGTTTCCAAAAGCCACTAGGCAACATCTACTAGGTGGATAATAGGCAATATTGTCTCTGTGGCAGTGATACTGGGATCAACATCCCTGGGTTTTACATGGAAAGGGTGGAGGAGGAGTAAAGTTGCCATGCAGTACCTTCAGTCAGCACACTAGGTGGAGCGAAGCGTATAGTGGTGATCAGGGGAGTTGCTGGGGGGGCTTAGGAGGCTATAGCCCCTGATCTTTTGGTTGTAGCCCCGGATAGAATCTCAGGAGCTACACCCAAAAGGCTAGCTAGCCCCCAGTCCCAACAGTTCTGACATCAGCTTAGCCCCGGGTCTTTTCCAGACCTAGCAACTCCCCTGGTGGTGATGTTGTTTCCCATTTCCTTCCCGGTCTTTAAAGCAAGATGCTTCTCATCCTCACTAGTCGCATGCCACAAAGGCAATGGCTTGGGGTTGGAAAGAGTTATAAACTCCGCACAGTAGCAGCACTTGTTGTGGTGCAGTTGAGGATAGGACTTCATTTCCCAGTGGGTTATTACCAGCGAGGGCATTCCTCGGTTTCCTGGCATTTTGTACGCAGTGCTGTCAAGCCCCTCTAGTCTCTTTGATAGATTCCCAGATCCAGGAAGATGATGGATTGGGGAGAATCAATAGTTTGTTGTGGTCTTGTGTGCATGTTTGAGAGGAGTATCTGAGGTGCTCTAATCACAAAAAACAGTGGATGTAGGTCAGGTGTTTGATCCCTCGTCACTGGTGTCTGTGATTGTTTGCATTCCTCTCCTGGAACAAGAATAAACAGGAATTGTTGCATTCTTAGAGATAACTTTGTTTTATGGTTTGTCAATTAAAAAACAATAGCAACACAACCTTCTTCCACAGAAAATGGATTCCCAAAGTAAGAAATACAGTTCAAAACAGGTAATCCTCTAGCCTAGTCAGAAAACAAATTGCTGCTTAGTCTCCCTCCAAAATATCTTAGACTTCCTGCTGCCAAACAACTCTGAATTTGCTGTTCACTCTACAGACTATGGAACTCCCTTTCTACAGAAGAACATGCCCAAATCCGCACAAGAGTTCCCTAATCTTTCATGAATATGCCTATTATATCTGAATCCTTGCACATGCATACATTCAAGCTTTGGTCTTCCCTATTTAGCCCATACTTTCCTGTAAACATCCTGTGTCACAATTCTCGCACGGTCTTCCACTGAGTCACCTGAATTCAACACTTAAAACATGAGGGAGTTGTAGCTTTTGAAAGATTTGACCAGACCTCATTTAGTCTTTAATAGCAACAGCATTGTCCCCATCTCCTTGTTTCCCTAAGGAAGCGTATCCAGCATTGGTCAACATTACAAGATCTCCACCCTTACTTCCGTCTGCCAAGCTCTCATTCACTGGGTATGAATCTCACATCTTTGCCAAGTGCACACTGTCACTCTTTGCCAGTGTCATTGGTAACACTGATGTTGCAGTTCCAACTTTCCTGCTAAGATCTCATTATTTCATCCAAAACTTTATAACCCCACTCCCTGGGAGACTTGGGCTTTAGGATCCCCTTACTGAATAGAGTAACACCTACATGTACTTCTTTCACTTCCAGGGACACCAACGAACACTACAGCAAATGGGAATACCTGTCCATCCTGCCTGGCTGAGAACTCCCAGTACTGCAACAAGAGTGAGACCATCAGCTGCACCGGGTCGGAGAACCAGTGTATCAAGTTTACTGCAACAAAGCACAGAGGTACTTGTTAGATCATGTGATATCGTAGGTTGTAAACAGCAGGCCATGTTACCCCTGGTTTCTACATTGTCAACAGATCTTCAGGAGATTAATTGAATGATGCATGTAGACTTGACAATATGTGTGTGTTTTCACATCTCTTTTTCAATGTCATCTGGTCAGTTCTCTGTATTAGGCTTTTGGGCTTTGAAATTCCATAGCCAGGGTCACTGGCCTGTGACAGCTCTTCTGGGCTGGTTTTAATATGCAGGTAAAGTTATTTATCTGTACAGGGCCTGGGATCTTGGCATACCTGATGGATGATGTACATTAGGGACAAAAGACCAAATTAGTATTGCTATTTCTGTGCCATTTTAAGTCTATGGGACAGATTCTCAAAAAGTAAAGCAAATAAAAAGAGGCCAGAGGAGTCACTTGTATCACATCTTTTATCTTATTCTGAAAAGTGGCCTGCACATTTCTCAGGGGAAGTGCAGCATAGCAAAATATCTGCTGGTCAGTCCTCTTGCATACATTTCCCGACACTAATGTATGACTGGCTCCATCACCCACATGAGTGCTTGATGCGCATTTCACAGTGATAGGTCATTAAAGGGCCCATCACTGTGAAATATAAACGACACAAAATATTGCTATCCCTGTTTGGGTATGGAAATGCAAATGTAAAAGCTGCGGTTTACATAGAGGCTATCACACTTCAATAAAAATGCTTGACAGGTTGAGAAATGACCCTGTCATGATTTATGCATCCCCTATGCTGTTCCCATCAGGCATAAGGCAACATGGCTCATTTCTGCGCATTACAAACAGTGGGGTTCATTACAAGGTGGGCGGTAAGGGATACCGGGCATTAGAAGGAGACCGGTGCCGGTAATCCCTTACCGCCCTATTCCAAGATCCCTTGGCGGGGACCGTAAGGAACGTGTTGTCCGACCACAGGTCCCTTATGGGTCCCTCTAAGGGACCAGGGCGCTAATAACGGGCTTGCAAGTCGCAAGCCCGTTATTAGCGCCCTCCCCATTCCCATTGAGCCCTATGGGGGCTCAAATGGGAATGGGGAATGGTTTGTTCAATGGGGACTTACCGGTCCCGCCAGGGTCGGACTACACCGGTAAGTCCCCATTGAACAACACTGGTGCCGGACCCGTTATTGGAGGCAGTCATGGCGCAAATAGTGCCATGACTACCACCATTCTCGGAATGAGGTCCAGTATCCAATTAGTGATTTTGGAATGCACATTGAAATACGCAGAAACCCCCCTTATTTGCATATATGTGCAAAGGAGGTGGGAAAGGGCATCTGACATGTGCATCTTTGATGTGAACATTCAGATGCCCGTTGAGAGTAGGGTGTCGTTTTTTTTGGCACAGCTGATGAGATGCAGCGAAAAAAAAGTATTAGGTATGTGGCCCTATGTGTTCTGCCTTGGCTAGCCACTGCAGTATGATGAAATCCATGACTTTCCACGGCAGTATTATGTTTATTTATTTATTTATTTATTTAGATTGAATCCTTTATTTGGTATTTTCTGTATCGGTTGTTTATATATACCTGTGTTTATATATACCTGTGTAGATCTCGTTCAGATAACACATTGTTCATTAATAGTCAGTGTTGAACCTCATTTTTGGAGTCCATAGGACTCCATGGCAATTTCTGGCACAGTAAATTCGAGAGATTTTTTAGGTAAAGTGCACCCAGAAATGCGCTGGAAGTAAATCCCCCATTTCACCTCCAAACTCAGCTGTTCAGGAAAGTGTTGATAAAGTGCAAATGTTTTCCCTATAACGCCAAACATTTAATAAGCCTCAGTGTGTCTAAATTCCAGAGAGAGAGTGTAGTCGATGCAATATTTTAGTTGGCTTCTTGAAAAGGGTAAGGAACTGAATTGCCAAGCTTGCCAGTGAAACCTAGGTTTTGATTGTGTAAACCAATTTTAGCCCCCGATAGCACGACAGCGGCTAAGTGCTGTTTCAAGCTATTCCCACTGACCTCACATGAATGTATGTACTTTAACTGACGCAGGAGATGGCCATGCTAAACTGCGTCACAATTACTCTTGGGTCCCTGGTGTTTTTCTGATACTTTATGTAGATTACAGACCGCCGAACAGCAGGGCATGACTGCTTTGTTCTGGCTATAAATGTATCTGCTCTGTTTTGTGTCCATATTGCTAGGTTTCTGTGAAAGATTAGCGGCCAAACAGAAGGTCAGCTGCATGAAGTTAAAGAACACCAATGATTGCAAACAGACAACATCACGGATAAAGGAATACTACTTGGGCACATATCTTTAGGTTCAACAGTGTCTTCTGCATCCTGATTAAGTCTGAAGACATAACTATTTCACCTGCATGACCATAACGCACATTCATTCTGGATGGAAAAAAACACACACACACTTCTTTAAATGGCTTTCCGGTGTGTTTATTGACTACAAACGCTGGAATTCCCAGATTCATTATCGGGCCACCTTCTGCAGCGATACCAACACACTTTTGCTATGATGGACTCCAAATAAAATAGATTCTGCCCCCGCCCCGCCCCCCACCCACAAACACATAGCCCACTTCTTTCGGGTGCAGAGAAATAGGTTCTAATGGATTATTTTTATTGTATTTGTGGAGCACAAACCTAGCTTCAAGAAGCAATAGAACGCTTTACAAAGGTGTACAACAATACAGATACATAACAGACTGCTTTACACAGGTACACAACATTACAGATGCATAACGGAGCACTTTTCAGAGGTAAAAACAGAATAGCTATACTGCAGGGGTAGGATACAATGTGGCACAGAGGAGGTGTACAGCTGTACCGGGTGGCAGGGAGGAGAAGGGCAGGCGGCCTCTAGCAAGTCGGGTGGCGCGAGGGGCGACGTGATGACCTAGGTGTTGAGGAGGAGAGACTCCTTGAAGAAGTGGGTCTTGAGTTCTTTTCTGAATTATAGGAGCTTGTAGGCAAGTCTGATGCTGACGGGGAGGAGGTTCCATGGTCTTCGGGCGTATGCAGAGAAGGCTTGTTTTCTGGTCCTTTCCTTTTTGCAGCGGCTGATTTCAAGTCTCCACATGTCCTGGCTTCTGGTGGTGCACTGTTCGCATGAGAAGCTGAGTTTCTCGGTGAGGTAGCTTGGTGACTTGTGGGTGACTGCCTTATAAATAATGCAGCAAGACTTGAAGGTGATTTGTGAGTGCAGTGGGAGCCAGTGAAGGTTGATGAGGGCCGGGGGATGTGGTTGTATCGGCATAGATCTATGTCACATTGGCTGGACAACCTTCCTATAGATATGCTAATGATTGTCAGATGGCAATCCCTCATCAGTAGACTTAGGGTAGTCTTGACAAAATGACAGATCTTCCCCACATCACCTGTTCATAAATAATGATTATCAATTGTATTACTATAATTCATACGCAGTAATGCTAACATAAAATACTAAAATTCATGCATTAAACCAAAGCAGCAATTCAATAATGAATTAACAAATACACAAAAACACATAAAACAGAATATTTTCCAATGTCACTTCAGTTTGGTATAACAAAAGCATAGGTTTTCTAAACACTATTGACATGCCATGCTATTAGCTACTAATGGAATTGATAATCGTTATCGATGAACAGGTGGTGTGGGGGTTGTCTGTCATTTGTTTATAACTACCCTAAATCTATTGATGAGGGATTACCATTTGACACTCATTATCATACCTTCCTTTGGCTCTTTAGTGCATCTGCATAGACCCATGAGAAGGCATGCAGCCACATGTAGGACAATTCTCATGGTCACAAGGGAGGACAAACGGAGGCCTTCGAGAAGTGCATTTCCTCCATCCAGGTGGAATAGAACCAGTGCTTGAACAGTGAATCTAAAGCTGTCCAGAGGGAGCAAGGGCTTGGCATTCCACAGGAGGGAGAGCCGATACCAAACTGACTAAGTTGTATTAGCTATGTGTGTTGAAGGAGAGGTGTTTGTCGATGTGGAACCCAATGGACTTGGCTCAGGAGGTGAGCTCGGGTGTGAATTACTCAGAGTTTATTTTTGATAGCCAGGTCTGTATGTCTGGGTGTTTGGTGTTGTTGGTGAGGAGTAGGAATTTGGTCTTGGATGGGTTGAGCTTCAAGTATGCACTGGACATCCAAGATTGGATCAGCGAGAGGCAGATTTTATATTGAGGTATAGCTGTGTGTCATTGGTGTATTGGTGGATGTGGATGTTGTGTGTGGCTAAGAGGGCTCCCAGCACCTCCATGTATAGATTGAAGATCACTGGGGAGAGGAGCAAACCATGCAGGACTCCACAGGTGATGGGTAGCATTGGTGATCTAGAGCAGTACATCTGAACAAACTGAAGGTGGTTGGTGAGGTAGGACTTGAACCAGCATAGGACAATGTTGCTTATCCCCATGTCCCAATGTAGGGTGTCTGTAAGCACCTGGTGGTCTACTGTGTTGAAAGTGCCCGAGAGTTATAGTAGTACCAGGAGGCAGGGGTGGCCATCCTAAAGGATGTTGTGGACTTCGTTGACCACCTGTATTGTTGCTGTCTCTGTGCTGCATCGGGGTCTGAACCCAGATTGGTAGTTTTGGAGGAGTTGTTGTTGATGTGTTGCTGCAGTTGTGCTGCACCACTTTCTCGATGATCTTACCTAGGAAGGAAAGCTGGGTGATAGGGCAATAGTTACCTAGGTTGTCGGGATCCAGAGTTGGTTTCTTTATTAGAGGGATGATTTATCCTGTGTTTACGGTCGATGGGATGGTGCCAATTTAATGGTATGGAATTTGTCAACCTTGACATTATGAAGGGTTGAGTCACCCATGTTTGTCTTTGAACACTGAACTGACCCAACTATTGTGCAGGCCTGCTATAGGCGTTTTCTTAAAAACAGAATGCACCCTGTCAACCACGAAACACATACTAACCATCTCAAACACTCATTAGCGCCTATGTGACACTATAAGCACTCATGCATGGAAGTTTTACGTCAGCATTTAGTGTTATATGATTACCCCCATACACATTACTGAATGTCAGATAGATAAGCCTTGCTTGACTTCGTGTTTACGAAAGTCTCTAAATTGTTTTGACTGAATCTCCCTTATTCATAAGTAGAACGATTAGATGTGTCGACAGATTAATCAGCTGCACGGTTTGAATTTAGGGTTTTAATGTTTTGGAAAATTAGTTTCTTTAAGAACTAGGAGGGCAAAACTGTGAGCAGGACCACGGGCAGATCATCAAAGATTTGCACTGGTGCTAAAAACTAAGCAAATCCTTTGATAATACAAAAGGGAGCAAACAGATTTTGCCCCAATACATATTATCAACAAAAGTTCACAAAAATGAATCAGGCTGTTTTTTTAAAGCTATTTTTGTGGCATAACATACAGTAAAATTTGTCTACATTTCTTTTTATGATACACAGCACACATCATAAACAAAACAGCCTACTCTTATTTTCCCTAGGTAAAAACATTTTAGATAATACCGATTGGGGCTAAACCTTTCTGCACCATTGTCTATTAAGAACCAGCAAAATTGGTGCTATATTCATTTGCTCCTTTTTTTTGCACTCGTGCAAATATTTGATAATCTGGCCCCAGAACTGTTTTGTTGGATCATATGTTATGTTAACTGGCATTTGCACAGCACACATCTGCCAAAGGCGAAGCCTCATTGCATGGTTAGCCTGTCCGGAGAGTTGTAATCAGGAGCCTGCCAGCATGATTGGATCCTTTACTAAGTGGATCATATTGTGTGCAATTGCAGTGAGGCACTCTTGTCCTTACATATATTGCATGCAATTGCAAATGTGAAAGATGTTCAAACGACTTTTATTCGACACAATGTCATCTAGCCACAGTTACATATGCAAAAACGCAGTTACCATATAAAATAGCATACAAATAGGACAGACTTTATGCTAGTTCAATATTACATTAAATATGATACCTAACATTCTTTTGAAACATATTAAAGGTACCACCAGTGCCATCTAAAACCATGTAAAATGCACCACCTTGTTCATTCATGTTGAGCCAATTAGGTAATCATGGCCCCACACTGACCTCCTTTAACATTTTGACCCTCACCTGCCAGGCTTGAGTTACATAGGTAGCCACACAGTATGCCACTTGAATTTCATCGTATTTCTTTAAAAAGTGGAGTGCCTCATCAACTTTGTGAATGCCATTTCTATTCAATAGCGAAATTAGGAGCCTACGTCTGGCAACATGATAGCTGTTACAGAAAAAGAGGAAATGGGGTATTGACTCCTGCGCTAACAGGCACACTGGGCAAAGACCATCCCATTTGGGACCCACTTTTTTGTGATACCTGGCAGGTTCTAGTTAGATACTCTAAACCTTATATAAAGGATGCAGGAGAATTGTGGATAAGTTTCAAACCCTAGACATGTCTTGCTAGCCAGGTAGGAGAGACCCCCTAAAAGATACCTGCACTTGTTTGCTAATTCGGCCTCCATAAGCGACTGAGCACTATTCCTAGCTTTTGTTCAGACTCCCTGGGTTGTTCTCTGTGGATACTGCCATAGGTCCAGCAAACTCAGTTGCCTCAGTCATTTTTTGACATGCTGTAACCATGGTAGGCATCTCTCTCCTTCGCCCTCTAGGATATGGAGTACAGCTTCTTGATATCTTTTCAACTCCAAGGTTGACCAAAGCCTCAGCCAGAAAAATGGCATTCTGAAGTTAGCCTCTCTCTGTATGGGTCTCAGTCACAATTCCATGTATAATGTGGGACTTGGTGAGGATTTTGAGAGCACCAAGAGTGTCTTCAGAATAGCTCTCTCCACCAGGCCAATCCGCACCAACCCAAATTTCAGCCCCATACATAGCTGCATATTTGGCCTGAGTTGAAAACATTCTAATTGTTGGTGAAATCAGAACTTGACCATGTGAATAAAAGAATCTCGCTACCCCCCTGTATTTTTCTAACTGCAAACATGATTTACCTAGTTGAAGGGGCCAATTCCCCTGGTCATTAAACCTAATCCGTAGGTAGTCATATTCCTGGACTTGCTCGAGGAGGGTATTCTTGGTGGCAAACCCATTTTAGTAAATTTACTGAGCTTGCTTTTTGCCATATTAATTTCCAGACATAACTCTGAGCATTTTTCGACAAAGGCCTCCAGAGTGGTCCTGAGGCCTTTTGGTGATGTGGCTAATACGACTGCATCGTCAGCAAGAAGCAGCATTGGGCAGGCCTCCAAACCTAATTTGTGGGGGTCCAGACATGTCCTTCTAACATGCCTTACCACTTCATCGATGTACAACAAGAAAAGAATGCACCCCTGCCTTACCCAGCTTGATACCTCAAAGGGGTTGGTTAATTCCCCACCAATTACCCATCCATTGAACAGAGGCAGTGTTACCAGAATATAACTGTATGATTATCTGTAAGAGGGCAGGCAGAATTCCCCTTTTTACCAAGATTTTCCATAGTGCTGGTCTTGACACAGAGTCGAGCGTGGTCTTGAGGTCGAAAAAGTATATCTTCATCTTCCTCAGGGCTGTGTACTTCTGCGTTATGACATGCAAGCAGAATGCCTGGTCTATCGTACTGATTCTATATTGGAATCCTGCTTGGAGATGGTCAATTATCTAATTTTACGAAACCCATTCCTGGAGATGCACACAAATTGCTTTTGCAAAGACTTTCCCTATCCTGTCCAATAGCGAGATGCCCCTAAAGTGAAATGGGTCCTCGCTCCCTCCCTTTTTTATAAAACGGGATTATGATGGCCATTTGCCAGGAGGACGGGACCTCTGAAGCATGCATTAAAAAGGAGCCATTATAACATGGGCCCCCAGACCGTTATCTCCTCTTTTAATAAATCTGTTGGTATCAGGTCTGGGCCTGGTGCCTTACCCCACTGTTGTGTTTGGATTGCATTACAGATTTCCCCCAATTCCAACTGAATAGGCCTGCTAATAATTCCCCCATCCTGGCTCCCTTTGGGCTGTGCTTGTTCGCTTATACCGTACAGCTCCCGGTAATGTTTAGTCCAGGAGTTAGGACTTATTGCAGAGACCACCCGCTGTCACGTCCATTTTCCAAACCACCCACCAACCTCCAGAAAGTCTGTGAATCATCCGACAAACCTGCCTCTTGCAAATCTTCCCATTTTTACTGGACAAAAACCTCTTTCTTGGTATTCGTCAGGGTTTTAAAAGTTAACCTAAGCGATCTAAGCTTTAGGTTGTCAATTGGTTGTTTACTTTTAGGCAGTTTAAAATTGCACTCTTAGCGGTCTTACAATCCTTGTCATACCAAGGGCAGGTTTTTGTGGCATTCTTTTTTATAGTCCTGCTGAGTTTCGTGACAGAGGGTTGGATATTCTCCATGGTTCTATGAAATGTGGGCAAGATCTCTTTCTCTCCCATGTCTACCCGGGAGCACTGTCTTATTAATGGCAAAATAGCATCGTAGATTTGAGGCCTCGCTTGAGTTAAGTCCAAATCTGCCCATTTTATTCTGTTGTTAGGGGAGCCATTTAAGTGATCTCTGGGGGCGCCACCTCCACCCAATTCATTTCACAAATACCAGTTTATGCTTGCTCCCTTCTATACTCAAAACTTGTGGTTGATCCTTGGAGAAGCGACCGTTACAAGCCCTGAGCCCCAATCCCAGGAAAAATGTGGCACAACTAAGCACAAATGGATGGGCTCTCCTCCTAGGTGGTGGGACCAGGGCTGGAATGTCCAACGCCTCATCTAGCTCATCCCATGCCCCCTCCATATCTAAAAGGGGCTCTATTTGGATATTCAAGTCACCCAAAATAAATAGAGTGGTTTGAGTTGGCTAGGCCAAGCCTAGTCAATACTAGGTCTCTAGCCAAATCAATGGCCCTAATCAAGGCCTTGGGATCTGCTCTATTATACAAGTTACATATAGACAATGGATGGGCACTGTTACCATTCAACACCATATACTGGACTTCCGGTCGAGCCGGTTTCTATGGATTCTATATGGAGACCCAGGGCTGTACTGATCCATAGTGCAAGCCCCCAGTAGGGCCTTCCCCTAGGTCCCTTTCTAACTAGTACCTGGAACGCCTTGTATCCCTGGAAACTGGTTGGTTCCAAATCCCACACCTCCTGCATACATATCATATCATAGCCCCTTAATAAATCGGACCACTCATTATCCACCAGATGATTCTTATGCCCAGCTATATTCCAGGAAATCAGGTTAGTAGCATTTTCCCTTGTCAGAGCGCCTATAACTGTGGCAACATTATATAAATCATTGGCCTCGAGATCCAATTCATCACTGTGGGAGGGACATCTGTTCTCCTCGGATCAATTAGGCAAAAGGGGCGTATGTAAATTAGATTGCTTGTTGTTCCACTGGGTCCCAGCTGTGGGTCTGATCAATATTCTGGAGCCCATCAGGGGATATGTCCTTGCCTCTATAGACATAAGACTGTCCCTCAACCATGCATTTGTTAGGGTGACCAAAATTCTTTCATCCTCTTTTGGGGACGTCCTCTGTCTTGTGCAATCCATTATATCACTTCTAATGATTGATTTGCAACCTCTCTTTACTTAGATAATGGATAACTTTACTGGTTAGGGCCTCTCAGTTTTCGTGTACCCCTGGCACCAGTTTCCCCACATTGTACAAGGTGATAGAATGTCCTGCCTGGTCAGACCTTACAATAGGTAGCAAAGGTGTGACTACCCTGCCATGATTGAGCCGATAGCCACCCCCGTGGATGGGCCCCAGGGTTATTGTGTTTGGCTCAGAGAGCCCTTGTGTGGTGCCCATGGTTTGGTGAGAGATAGGATGTACCCCTAAGCCACCCCGTCATCCCACCCCACTCTCCCCATGATCTTTGTGGGGCTCTGCTGATGGTGTTCATTGCACAACCCCAGGGACGGGCATTGTAACCCCCACACCCAACCCCCTGGTTAAACCACTCTGGTTGCTGTGTTCGCCCCTACATTGTGGGCCGGTTTTCCAAATTTGGGCAAATGGATTTTCGTTTGGTTTAACCGAGATTGGCATTTGGGCACTCACTGAGGTCCCGTTCACGCCAGGTACTGGGATAAGCCTGGCCTTGATGGACACTTAGTCTGCAGTAACCCGGTCCAGGTAGCTCTTAATCATCTTTTGTACCTTGCTGCCTAAAAGGTCCATCAAAGCCGAGGTGCTACAAGTATACATCTATTCATGAGGAACCTGCAGGAAGGAGTCTGCCTGTGTCTCTTGTACATGTAGGTGTGTGTAATGCTTACTGGTAAATTTGTGTCCATTCATATGGCAGAAGGTGTGTACTGATGCAGAGCAAGCAGTTAACTATTCTACAGTGATATGGTCTCCTGCCTACGGTGCTGGTATTTATTGCAGGGCTGAGCAGATCTATTGATGCAGAGGAGGACATGAAGGCCTAGGATAATGTCCACACCATGTAAAGTTTGATGATTTGCTCCAGAAGAAAATAACTGCATTTTATGGTTAGGCCTAAAGGTGAGGTGGTCTTTGAATTTGCAGCCTGAGAGTTGGATAACTTCAGAGCTTAGTGGTTCCTTCACACCTATAAGTCACAAAAATCTTTCAGCCTGTCTCTTTGCTATCAAAACCTAGTTGTCTGATCACTTTCTTGTACTGAATCATTCAAACACTGAAGTTCTCTTTTTCTGATCTAATACGATCCCTCTTCCCGTTCCTCTTCCCTTCATCTTTCTTTCTACCTCCCATATCCCTATCTCGCTTATGGCACGTCATTTTGGCCTTCATCTTGACGCTAATCAGTTTTTTGCTTATTACATCTCTATTACATCCCGTTCCTGTCGTTTCCATCTTTTCAACATTCAGAAAGTTAGATCTTTTCTAACGTTTAGTGCCACTAAGCTTTTAATTTCCTCTCTAATATTTCCACGCCCATTCTATTGTTCTGTACTTCGCTTTGGTCACCCATCTCCCGCCTAGCTTCGCTAAAGTCTGTTTTTAATTCTTCTATTCACTTCTTGTATTCTTTATCTCTTCATGACTCTATTTCTACCTCTCTGGCTTCTCTTTGTTGGTTATATTTTCACTCTCAACTGAAATTCAAATTCCTTTGCATTGTGTTCAAGTCCTTTTATGGACCTGCTCCTATTCATCTCACATCTCTTGTCCCTTTTCATGTTGCCTAACATGCTCTCAATCTCACTTTCTTCTAACTGTACCACTCCCTCTGTGTGCATCTTCCCGGATGCGCTATATTTCTCTATTGGCTTCTCTTCAGTGGAATGCTCTTGCCCTCTTTTTCCAATCTATATACTACTCCTATCCCACTTTCCGAGCTGCCTTAAAAATAAATTGTTTTTTTACAGAGCCTTGGCGTGAGGCGCTATATAAATGACAAATACTAAATACAAAGTAACATCTGTTGGGTAATACGTAGGGCTTTGAGGGAGACTGGTGTCAAGTAGGCTACACCCATTGTCAGTGAGCGGTGGTCCAAAGGGGACACATGTAACAGGAGTTGGGCTACTGAGTTATGGATACACTGCAGTGTCGATCAAATATCTCTTGGTGCGTAAGTAGAGAACCACGTATATGCAGGACAATGAAGGGTATACTTTATTAAATTATTCATATTCTACATAATGATATGCATGGTCTTTTAAAATACCTTGATGTTAGAGGTTTCCCACTTATATACAGCAACCATAGCATTATTTTTTGATTAATCTTCTCACACACTCCCATATCCCAGTTATCTCCTTCAATCTGCCACTCCATTGAGGATCTTAGAATAGTCTTGTAACCGTGAAATTGCGCATACACAGCTGTACATATATTGATGGCCTCTGTGTTTTTCTTTGCAGCATCCCAGATTACTTTCATCGGTTGCGCCACAGAGAGCATGAGTGAATCCCGAGGCAAGCTTGCTTTTCCTGAAACAACAGTGACTGTGACAGACTTTAGCTACATGAGCAACATCAAGGATGGTCATAATGGAGGTGTGAGCCTGATCCTTCCGCACCCGGGTCTGTCTTTGCTCATCTCGCTACTCCTTTTTGAACTCTTCAGTGCATCCCCATTCTGATTGTTGACAGGAACCCTTTCAGGAGCCATTTCTCTGCCACGCCGGATGGCATTGCCAATCAACCACCTCACACCATAATCTGGTGCAAAACAATGAGTGTTCAATGGATCTCATTCTTTCAAACAAGCATGATACTTGGTCTGGAGGTGCATATTTGCTCAGCAATGTGAAGGATAGGATCTTTCTCTCCCGAAGCAGGATGACTCGAGAGACTCCGCTGTCATGCTGATTGTTCATGAGTTTGACTTCCAGCTCACTTGGTGTACATCAACGATACAAAGTTATATACAGACTTCCTCTGTGAATTGCAAATGTAACAAATATATATATATATATATGTATATATATATGTATATATATATTGAAAAAACTTTGTTAAGGGGACATCATGGTTAAGGGTTAAGTTGCACTGACAAAAACCTATGAAATTCAATGAAAAACCTTTGTAAGGGATGTTACGGCTACAAGTAAAACCAAAAGACCCTTGAAATTCGCTAGTTATGGTAAACTAAGCAACCATAACTCGCGCCACCACCGTGCACTGCTAAGACTAACACCCAGGACATCAAAGATGACATCACAAATGCCATTGATGACATCACTGATGACATCATATATCTGGCCCACTTGTTTTTGTTCACTGACATATATAGGCCAGGTGGTTTTGTTCACTGACAGTCAGAATATTAAAATTGAAAAATGTGCTATACATATGGACGTTAACATCGTTATATGTTCCTTAAGTACTTTCCTTAGGGTTTGGTCTCAGCTGATGGTGCACATATATGGGGAAATGAGCAGGCATCAAACACACAATTCATTTGTATACATGAAGATAAACTTTAATGTCATTAACATTTTCTGATGATGCTGTTTCTTTCTTCCTTACTTTAGTTTCCCTGTATGTGCCTCTGATTTGTGTGCATTGTGGTTATTCATATGTATTGTTTGTAACCAGCACAAGTGTTGTAAGCCTTGAATTGCTAGCTAATTATTACATGTTTAACATTACTCAACATTCTGATAAGGTAGCATTCATTATTGTACTATCCAAAATTACAAGATTATAAATAGTGTACTTCTATGGTGCATGCTGCAGTCATTGCCTATGTTTATATATGATTAGGTTTCTGTATTAAGAACAACACTCCAATACAATGATTTTAGTTGAGTACATTCTTTAATAGATTAAGTACTTCACAATAGGTGTCCCGATCACCCCTGACATCTTGTTACCAACAATATAAACACAACTCCTTGTAGGGACTTTTCATCAAAATGTATTTCACATGTTATGTCATCAGTGATGTCATCAATGGCATTTGTGATGTCATCTTTGATGTCCTGGGTGTTAGTCTTAGCAGTGCACGGTGGTGGCGAGAGTTATGGTTGCTTAGCTTACCATAACTGGCGAATTTCAGGGGTTTTTGGTTTTACTTGTAACCATAATGTCCCTTTAACAAATGTTTTTCATTGAATTTCATAGATTTTCATTAGTGCAACTTAACCATGACGTCCCCTTAACAAAGTTTTTTCATTACATTTCATAGGTTTTTATTAGTGCAAATTAACCATAATTTCCCTTTAACACAGTTTTTTCATTGAATTTCATAGGTTTTTATTAGTCCAATTTAGCCATAATGTCCCTTTAACAAAGTATTCTCGGTGAATTGCAAAGGATTTTATTAGTGCAAATTAACCATAACGTCCCTTTAACAAAGTTTTTTCATTAAATTTCATAGGTTTTTATGAGTGCAACTTAACCATAATGTCCCTTTAACAAAGTTTTTTCATTGAATTTCATGGGTTTTTACCAGTGCGTGGTATTTTCCTGCAACTTACTAATATCATACTTACCCAATATAGCAATATTTGTGCCCAATTTACAAAGTGTCACCTTAAAACTCTGTAATTTCCCACCTTCTAGAATCATTTGTATCACTTCTATACAATTTTTGCAACTATTTCAACTAGGTTTGCATCTGTGGACGTCTACGAACATCTGATTTCATTGCGGACCTTCCGGACAGTGCCAGATGATCATATGCTGGCGCGCGGCATGATGACGTGTTCGAGAACCCATCCGCACTTCACAATAAGATCTGTGCTTCACAGACAGTTCGGAACTGCATTTTCTACTGATCTAGTAACTTTCAACTTCAAAATTTCCCTTGCTCAGCTCCAACACCTATTCCTACTCACTATCCATTAACAATCTAGTACACAGTACATACTTTTAGCAAAACTGCTATTTATCTTAAAATGGCATCAGCAAATGCCATCCCTCCTTCCCAAGAGCCACCACCACTGCTGTAATCAAGGAGCATGAGAAACACTGCCCCCTACCTTAGAAATAACACACACGCAACATTTTTCCCGGTCCACCTACCCCTCCATATTAGTGTTTGGTACCTCTTCCCTCATTTCCTCCCCACATTTCGTTCTTAGCTCTCCTGCCAAAAAATAGTTCATCCAAAAACAACAGAAAAAATGTTCTTTTAGGAACGACCTTTCACAGTTAAAAAATAGAACTAAAAAAAATAAATATATAGACTCCATCTGCTTCATATTTCTCAGTAAAGTACTTTTTCCAACGTTTCCGTTTGCATTTTTCGTTATGCTAACGGGAATATTGTGGCGTTCATCCTCCGTTCCAGGGATTGGAACGGAGATACCGGCCCGGCAGCCCAAGTTATTAGCCCAAGGTAAGCAAGGGTGGATAACGAGGTCTCTGGACCATTATCCCCCCCTTCCAGCCCCTGTAATGGGGGATGAAGGCCATTAGCACCCTAGATTCCCAAAGCGGAACACGGGGTGCTGAAAAGAAATGGTTGTAGGAAGAAAAATCTTTTTCCAAGATGGCCACCATCGAAAGGGAAGGCGGGGTTCCATACAGGGCCACTCTTCGCTTCCATGGAGCCTTTAAAAGGCAAAAAGAGAACCCTATGACCGTATTACCGCAAGCACAATTTTCTTCCCTTTCAAATCTATTCCGATTTTGAATAACTTCACCAAAAAGCCAGTCCCAGGTGAACATGGCCACTTTAACCCCATGTGTTGTCCCTCGTGGTCATGGCAAGTAGCCAGATTGTCCGGATCGTGACCTTATTCCATGACCTGGACAATCTGGCCACTGCCCATGGCCACAGGCTACACCTCAGTCACCAAAGATATATCACTATTTTTTGTACCTACATTATGACACTTGTCAAAAAACAAAACACAGGCACATTTGCAAAATCATGCTTTCAGGTCCTTGCCAATGCTCCTTACAAAGTTTTGCTGGAAATCCACCAATGTTTTATTTTTGTTCAAAAGTGTCAAATGTATGCACATACAATCGTCATATAACCTAGCCCCCATTTGACAAAATCCATTCAGACTTTACGAAAACATTTATATCTAGATCTATAATCTTTTTTGCAAAGCTTTGTGTAGATTTGTCAA
The DNA here is from genome assembly GCF_040938575.1 of Ambystoma mexicanum. NCBI lineage: Eukaryota > Metazoa > Chordata > Amphibia > Caudata > Ambystomatidae > Ambystoma > Ambystoma mexicanum. Next base: position 493,977,382 of record NC_090922.1, read on the forward strand.
ATGGCACCACAATTATAAGCCTTTACAATATTTTGGGACCCCCCCTCTAATTCTGCTCCCTCTTGACAAAATCTTACCAAACTTCGCAAAAACATTTATATCTAGATCTATTATCAGATAAGTTTGACAAGTGCAATGTTGTGTTTTTTAATGTTTTTAATGCGATGTCCAAGATGGCGGGGATTTCCAAAAATCGGACACACCTCACGCTTCATCCCAGCCATTCAGCAAACACATCACGTGTCTGTGGACATGACGCAAGCCGATTAATCAATCGGTGTCCTGTCTGCGGAGCGAAAAGTGAAGTGTGTCTGCGTAGCAGACATAGATATCACAATTTACACCAAATTAACAAAAGCACGCTTTTGGGTCCAAGCTGCTGCTCCTGCCACACATTTGGTGAAAATCCGTCCAGCGGTTTGGGCTGTAGCCATGAGCAAAGTTTTTTCCCATTATGTCTATGGAAAAAAAGAAAATGTGGGACCCCTCCTATAACTTTGCCCCCTCTGGATGAAATCCTACCAAACTTTGCCTATAGGCATTATTACAGAAACATTGCACCAGTCCAAGTACATTTAGCACTAGAGCAAACGTATCCCAAGTGCAAACACTATATTCTGTCAGTGCATTGTTGCACTACGTCAATATTAGAGTACTGGCCTAGTGACATGGTGCCAAAATGCATTGAAAAAATATATTTTTAAAAGAATGGCCAAGTTTGCCCTATTGCCAATGGCCCTTGCACTGATGCAAAGTTTCTGTAATATGGGTTTAACATGGAGTCTTAACTACGTATGCACAAACTATCTCTTCGGGTGTACCCTCTCTTTGGGTTTGATGTCTAAACATTTCACAAATGCAAACTTTTAATTGACAAAATGGTCCCTTTATAAAAGGGTTGGTTTGAACTAGCAGACTGATAAATTACACATCTAATTATTGAAGCACTACAACATTGTAACTTACCCTGCTCCCCCCCACCTACTTTTGAAACACATCAAGTATCCAGCAGTGGCCTCACATCTCAGCCACTATTTAAGTTCACCCTCCCGATCTAACAGCTTAATTTTCATTAACCCTATGCTGAAGCCCACAATTAGGACTCCGAGACGTTCCTCATTACGTTGTCATTGACAAAAGCAAAACCCTAAAAAACAACATATGGACCGGAGAGGATCCAAATGCTACCCTAGCCATTAATATCATAACTCAGATCCCCCCACCCTCAGAGTAGTCTGCAACTGCTTCTCCTATCAGTTGAAACCCATACTCATGCCGTGCACATTTAACCACTATCAACCAAAACCATTATTTTTCTGCATAGACCTGCCTTTCACATAATGTGTGCCTTTTCAGGTAGCATCCCAAATGCATTACCTTTAAGCTAAGGAAGAGGGGTTTAAACACATAAGTAGGCTACACCAGACTGCTGAGCCATGCACAGCACATTCTTGATTTTGGGACAACCCTGTCCCGGCCCCCTGACCCGCCACACCTTGAAAGCAATATTCTAAAGACCTACAGGGAGGAAAGATAGCATTCCTCTATCCCCCAGCTGCGTTGTTTTCCTGGATCTGACGATGGCACATAACAACATGGACGCAATGTGTCTGTTGTCAAAAGACCACATTTATAAGGAGCCGGCCTGAACTTGCAAGATGTCATGCTCTGCCCCATTACTTTGCATACTACAAATACCCTACCCTACCAATTAATATATAATATGTAAAATGCCTCTACATCCCATAAAACAAATCATCCACCCTCCTAAGAAATAGCCTCTCAGCCTCCTTTTCCCATCCTTACGGTTGCAAACAAGAACTAACAAGCCTTGATTTCTACCCCTGCGCTCAGATTTGCAAACTGGGCCCTGATCAAAGTCTGATTCCAACCAACCACCCGATGTTGCAGGCCTGACCCAAAAACTCATGAACATAGCTTTCCTTCGTTAAGGACACACTATCACTGTCGGCATCAAGGCAGCCACACATAGATATCTGCAGATGTTGTTCTCTCCCTATCCCCAAACCTGTTTGTATTAGAACCATGTCTTTGATGCTGTTTTCTTCATGTCTCTGTGGGCTGTTTTTATTAGATGATCATTCTTCACATGCCATGGTTTTCATATATGCTTTTTTGTTTCTTGAAATGACAAGTGACCCCTGTCCTGCTGAAAAAAAAATAGGTGCACTTAACATTATATCCTCATGATCCAAGTACGCTTGCTTGTGTGCAGGGCCACTCTCCTCCCCCGCCATTGTGATCACTGATGACTTCCTAGCTTTCTTAGTAGGGAGAAGACCGATCAATTTCCGTGCCAGCTTCTCTCGGATCCTCCATTTCTTCTTCAACAACATAATTAGTTTCAAACCACTTCCTTTCACCTTGTTGTTTTCTCCCATATTTATTATTGCCAAGTTAGGCCTAGCCCGACTTATTATTCATTGAACTATCATTGTCAGGAACTGTACCCACCTCATTGCCTCGCAACCAGATCGCTAGATTTGTACTACCTCATAACTACGTGACTGCTGTTTTCTGTCTGGTGTCTTCTCTGCAAATGCATTGCCTATTTGACAATTGACTGGCCACAAATTCATGCATCTTTTTCTTTCATAGGGGAATCTGACTTGCACCCAGGTGGTTCTTCCTGGTACATTAGATTACCCAGAACTCAGGCAGTATCTTCTGGTACAAACCGTGGTAAAAATAAGTTGTAACAGTAATACATCTATTTTTACCAATAATGTCAAACTTCCTAAGAGGCCCTTAGTTAGCATAGCTAGTGTATACAACTTGCAAAAGAGCACTGTGTAATGTTGGATTTGCAGGACAGCCAAAGGTTTGAAAGATATGGACATCAATGTACTATATGCTCCTGCATCTATATCTACCAATCTATAATATACACTGTGAGGAGTCTGTTTAATGATTGTTGCTATCTTCTATTTTTATTTTGCTTGATCTTTCAGCTGCGTTTGATGCTGTTGATCACACTATTTTACTTTCTTCTTTATCAACTCTTCAAATCTGGTTCTGTGCTTAAGTGGTTTCCCTCTCCTCCTCCTTTCATTCTCTTCCCTCCCACTAATCTCCCTATCTCTCCCCATGCTCGTAATTTAGGCATTCACTTTGACTCCTCTCTCTCTTTCTCCCACCATATCTCTCTCACTTCTCGTGCCTGTCACTACCACCTCTTTAATATTCGCATAGTCCATCCCTCTCTCACCTTCCACACTACCAAACTTATAATCTCATCCCATATCTTCTCCCGCCTCCTCTACTGCTCTTTATTCTTTGGACTACCTATTTCTCATCTCGCCCCCCTCAAATCTATCTACCATTCTGCTGTCCATACCCTATGTCTCCTTAACCCCCGTGACTCCCTCTCTACTTCCCTCTCTTCCCATGGCTGGCTTCCATTTCACTCCCAACTTAAATTTCACTTTCTCTGCCTTGTCTTCAAATCTCTCCATGGTCTTGCTCCCCTTATCTCTCCTCCCTACTCTCTTTTTACTCTCCCTCCCGTTCCCTTTGTTCAGCTGACCATTTCCTTCTCACTGTACCTCCGTCCCCTTCTGCCCCCTCCCGTTTCCGCTCCTTCCAACTCCTAGCCCCCCTGCACTGGAACTCCTTACCTCTCGCAATCCGCTCTATCCCTACCTTCTCCTCATTCCGCACCTCCCTTAAATCTCTCCTTCTCCATTCTCCTCCTTGAAACCCCTTCCCCTTCCTGCTTCCCCTCCCTCCTTTATCTTCCTCTTGAATGTATTCCTCCCTTCCCCTACCTCCCCACTCTCACCTTTCCACCTCCCCTCCTCCTTCTCATCCTCACCTCTCTCTCTCCCACACAGTCCTACTCCACTTCTCTCCCTATTCCATTCATTTAATTGCTCTTCTTACTGTTTTGTTGACTGATTTATATTGTAATTTGCTTCTAAGGTTATATTGTTATGTTTCATGTATTAAGTTGTTCAATTGTGCAGCGCTTTGGTGTAAAGCGCTATATAAACAAATAAATACAAATACAAACTCTTATCTTTCTGATTGCACACATTCTGTTTCCTGGGCTGGCCAGTTCTCTTTTCCTATCCACTTCTTTACGAAGTTCCACAGAGTTCTGTTTTAGGACCACTCCTTTTTTCTTTATATACCATTCCTTTGTCTGATCCACTCATTTAATTTGTCCTGTCATTTTTATGTGGCCGATTCTCAAATCTTTGTCTCTTTTTCAACATTTTCTTCATCGCTTAATGATACTGTTTCCACTTGTTTACTTGCAGTTATGTCCTGAATGACTTCCTTGATTTTTACATCTTTTCTTTCTCCCTACTTTTCCTTGCCCTGTTCTCTCTCACTTGGTCTTCTTTTTCCCCATCCCTTTTTTCTTTTTCCTTTTCTGCTCATAATCTCAGAGTTATCTTTGATCCATCTCTCGTTTTCCCTTCACATCTCTAATACTGCTCATTCAGCAAATTTTCATCCCTATAATCTTCGTCATGCTCGGCCCTCTCTTTCCTTTCAGGCAACTAAATTGCTAATATTTTATTTAATAATTTTTCACATCTTAATTACTGCTCTGTTCTTTTCTTTGGTTTTCCTAAATCCCATTTTACCCCTTTACGCTCTGTGGGTAATTCTGCCATTTGTCTTCTGTTTCAGCTACCTTTTTACGATCTTCTTTGACTCCTTCTTTATGTTGTGCTTCTATACTTTCTTTTGATCTTAATCTTATATTTTATTTTCTTTGCTTCGCTTACAAAGTCCTATATGGTCTGGCTCCTTCAAATGTATGCTCTGTTGTTTCTTTTTATTCTCCATCTCGCTCTCTTCACTGTGAATCTTTATTCCTCTTCTCTGTTCTTAAACCGCCTTGTGCTTCTTCCAGTGTTTTGTTCTTTCGCACTTCTTGCTCCTAAGACCTGGAATACTCTTTCACTTTCTATGCCTTTAGTATTTTTCGCTCCCAGCTAAAAACTCATCTTCTTTTTTCACTTTCCTCAGCTTAGTTGATTGTTATCCCCCTCTCTCATCATTTTCATTTATCGTACAATTTGTTATTCATTTTGTAAAGTGCTTTGTCAAAAGCACTAAATAAATAAAATAAAAAACAAAAGCAAATTGATTTGACTAATATTTATTAGCCCTATCATGTGCTTGAGAGATGGTGTTGAATATAGTCAAATGTGTGCAGATAATTTCTAGCCTGCATGTATTTGAGGAAAGTACAGTTTGGGATGTTGAAATGATTGCCGAAATCCACAAATGCCTGCAGTCCATTACCATCCAATGATTGCCATAGGTTGACCAATCTCTGAGGTAGCCAAAACGTCTCAGATTGTATCAGTAAATTGAATAGGTAAGCATCATGCAGCATAGTAAATCATGTAGATATATATAAAAAAAGTTTAGATCTTTCCAGTTAAATCATAGTTTCATTGCTTTGAGTCTGGTGTGTTTGAAATATTAGGGGTCATATAAAGTGCATTCATTAGGTGTGTAATGGCCCTTTAAATTAACTCCACGCAACAGGAAGGGACTATCATTGGCGGCTAGAGTCTTTGATTTACTGTTACTGCCCAACAATATGGTCTAAGATCTGACGGCTGAAGAGCCCCTTAGGAGGTTTTTTATAGTCAATAGCTGTGAATGGCTCCTTAGCTTACTGCACTTCCAAACATTAGCTGGTACATCTACTCAAATGCCATACATTTGTGCTGCATCAAGAAAATTGGAAAGGCAGAAACGGTTACAAATCCTTTGGAAAGACTCTTGTTTTAATGAGAGTCACATTTCCCAGAAGAGAAATTCAAAGTTGTGCTCGACTCAACAGTAATGTCTGGCAAGAATGTATTAAATGTCACTTCAAGTCAATCTTTTTGGAACATGGTCATTATCTCCACCCAAATAAGTGACCAGCAGGCACATCTTAAAAGGAGTAGGGGGGATCTGAAAGATTTGGAGCCATAGTCTGGGCCTTATCCTCATTAAGTTTGTTGCCTGAGAGACTGCTAACACCTGAGTTTGACTCAAAATATCACACCAAACAACTGAAGCTTTGCCACTTATAACCATTAAATCATCTGCATATGCTGACACTTTTATTGTAAAGCTGACATTAACCTAGAAGAAGTTGAGGCTGGGTGAGGATATTAAAACGCAGCTGCCAGATATAAAAGGCAAACAAAAGTGGAAGGGGGCATGATTAGGCCCCTTGCTCATTCCGGAAATGGTATGTACTGCCTCCTTTCACAATCATCCTAGTCTGAGCGATGAATATAGACTCTAGACTGTCTTAATGCATATTACTGGAATTCTCAGGGCGGTCATGGACTATAATAGGAATTCTCTATCAATGGCCATGTCAGCATTAACAAAGATTAGTGTCAGGAAAGAATTCCAACAATTTTCCACATCCACCAGCATTTCGGCCAGCCTTGTATGGACTGCTCACTATATATTGGATGCAATCCTATGCTGCTCAACTTTACTAGTCCATCAAGGGGAAATGCTATGACACAAGAAGTTTCATTAATAACATAGTTTTGCTGTTTAGTACAGACATAGGTCTATTTGCACAGCTTTGCCTTGAATCTTTCCATTCATTCGGGAGGAGAGCAACAGTAGATGTGTGCCAGTGCAGTGGAATACAAACACATCTCCAAACATGTTTGCAAACTCCGATGAAAAGATCACAAACAGAATTCCAAAACAGTCTACATACAACAATCTTAATATCGTTTCCCCCCACTCTTTTACTTCTTGGACATTCCAACAATTTCCCTTAATGTTTCGGCCTTAGAAATTCTTTCATGTCATTCATTAAAGCCTAATTTAGGATCATGTGTTTGTCCACTGACTATGCAGACGCATGGGTCATCTATTTATCCCTTAAGCAGCTACATCACCAGGATGCACCTCCTCATTAAAGTCTTAAATTTAAGATTGTTTTGAATGGTAAATCATTCTTTAATCATCACCAAAGAGCCCTTTTCTCATTACAATGGAAGCTCTTTACCAACTCTCTCACTACCCACATGAAATAACAAGCTGTTGACCATAAGGCTATGCTATATTTCTCGATTCTTTTTATAATTCTCATCCTTCCACACTTCTCCATCATTTTATTCTGAATGATAGTAATGGATTTCCTCCAGATCATACACTCTGCGTGAATTGACCATAATTCCTATCAGCTCCTCTGTCTAGCTTTCATTTAATTCACACAAATTAGTGGTAGTCTCAGAAAAAGAAAAATAAACCCCTTGACTTCCCAGGACGTAGGCATCAAAGTACTGGGTTAGCCCTCATTCTTAACTTCCTGTATTTAGGTTCACTATAAAGGACAAGGAAGGCCAGTCCAGTTGTTTGTTTATTCTGATTAAATCGTAGGTTGTGATCTAGACCATTTAGCCATGGGTAGCATTCTAATTGTTTTTCTTTATTAAGATGCCAGATGAAAAATAAATATTTTCCCAGGTGTTGATTGTGCTGTGGCAAGGGTAATTATCTGTATAAACATATTCCTCATCAGCGTGAGTCATGAATCAGTAGGCCAAGTGAGGTGGCAAATGAAGCCCACAAGGCTGGGCCTGATGTTTGGAGGTAAGCTTTGTATTGGTAGCAGAAGACATTGTTTTTCAACGCTATCCCCATACAATCTGCAGTGATCTCAGTGAGACCTGCATGGGGTCTGTCTGAAATGTAGGGCTTTATTGTGGTATATTTATATTGAATGCTTCATAATAAAAGCTGAAACATGTTGTAAAAGTGGCATGACATTATTTTGCTTCTGCTAGATTGATGATATTCCTTATGTCCTGTAAATAGGATATGTTTTTGTATCAGAGGTTTTATGAAAAAAATCAACATTTTTACAAAGTGTTTCTGCAAGGATCTACTAAAGATCCCCAGTGAGATACGACTGGTTTTCCAGGAGGTTTTACGGCAATCGTCTGAATTTGAGGCAATATACTGTTATTTTTGGCAAAGCATAATTGAAATATCGAATTCTTTGTCATTTATCCATCCATCATCTTTATTCATACTGGTAACGTCAGACATTAGATTTCACAACCTGTTACTCTTATTATCTCAAAGAGCTGTGTATTGGCCTTGATCCTGCAAAAGGCAAAGGAACTGTCTCATCATATTTCTGCCCCTCTGGTTTCCTCACCTTAGGAACTGCTGTAGAAGGTGTCTCAGACAACACATCTGTCCATATCTAGAGTGGCAATCCTGGCCACCTTGCAATTCTGAAGGGGTATTGAAGAATGTGTGAGTCCTAAGTTGCTTAACATCACCACATGACACATTTGCATCTCCTCTATCCTGGCTAGATTCTAATTCCAAAAAGCTATTCATTTTCATCTTAGGCTGAGCACTGTGGGAGGTCCACTTCATTACTCTGATTGCCTTGATTGTCCAAATGCATCTTCCTCACCACCCTCTTGCAGTGTAGATGTTAATCCTGAGCTCATGAGAAATGGATGGAGAAACAGCCATATGAAAATTGGAAGGAACTTGGGATCTCCATGAGCCAGCATAGCACAAAATTGTTCAACAGGCATGTCAGAATTAGCCAAACTTCGAGATGTTAACGGGCCACTCCTCACGCTATTAACATCACCATGACACATGACCATAGCAGTAGCAGCATTAGAGATGGGATGAAGGGGAGGCACATGAGAAGATATCTTTTGGCCAGTCGCCTACCAGCTCTTTGTCATTAAAAGAAAACACCCCTCGTTCCCCGTGGTTCTATGTGATTTTACTGAAAATAAAATACTGAAAATGACAAATACCGAAACAAAAACAATGTTTACTTTATTAACGCAGCAAATAGGGTACAATGAAAAGGAGAATTTTACCCAAAATGGAACACTGAATACAGTATATAATGAATAAGGAATATGGTGGATGAGAAAAGGACCTAAATGCGGAAGTTGTAAGGTTGAACTAGATCAGAACATTCTGAAATGGTTGCTGCTTCTAAGTAACTGTGACTGAAAAAGCTTTCACGACGCAGGGTGCAGTTAAGATTTCGAGAGGCGTAGATTTAATAAAAAAGGTAAGAAGGGGAGATACATTTGAACATGAAATGACACCGAATAAGCATTTAAAGTAGGGGGAAAATGGAAAAAAGGGAAATACTAGTTGGAGTTTAAATTGAAATGTAGCATTTAATTTACAGGTTGAGAGATGTCAGAGTTTCCATTGGAAATTGTGGTATCACAAAAGGGAAAAAAAACTATTGATTTTGAATGGCTATGTCCTAAATAAAGAAAGATAGAAAGAAGATTGCATATACTGGAAGTGCATGCGCCACTATATTTATAATTGTCGAGGAAGAGCATTAACAAAGGGAGAATAATTGATACATGAAGGAGAGCACAACCATATGCCAGATGGTAAAAAAGTCGACATTTTTTTAAAAATAGCAAAGATGAAGAAGAGAGCAGATAGAGAAAATGAAGAAGCCAGTGCGTCGGTAATAAAAGAAATATGTCAGAATATACTGCTTTATATAGCTGGGCAAATACCTAACTTAAAATTACGGCAAAGGCATATATGCAGCCGAATACAGATAAAAGAGAATTTTCCACCGCCACCACAAACGTATGAGGACATAAAAATACCAAATGAATTACAGGTGCTGGAAAAAAAATAATTATTTGTTCTGTATGACAACAATAAAAAAGAAGGAAAACTAATCATTTTCGGAACAAAACAAGGAGTAGAATATCTGAAATATACAAAAGAGTGGCAGGTGGATGGAACATTTAAGGTGTGCCCGAACCCATTCAGCCAATTTTATATAGTGCATGGATATGTAAACAACAGTCTTTTTCCATTAATTGTCAGTTTAATGCCTTCAAAAACGTATGAAATTTAGAGTGAATTTTATAACTACTTGAAAAATACAATCCCTCCAAAACAACCTCAGCAAATACTTATGGATTTTGAAATACACCAGATTAAAAAGTGTAAATGAAAATTATCCTGACACGAAAATGCAAGGTTGTGTTTTTCCTTTCATGCAGGCCCTGTGGAGGAAAATAAAGTCAAGTGGACTCCAAATGCGTTATTCACTAGGCACAGAATTCATATGTAACATTAAAATCCTATTGGCATTGGCCGGAGGATTATTATGAAAAAGTGCCACAAACTGGTTGTTTTAGAGAAAACAAACAATTATTTTAACCATTGCTAGACTATTTTGAGGTGTGTTGGATTTGACAACTAACACAAAGTGGGAAGAGGCGAAGACCACGATACCAGAAAAAGATATGGAATTTTTCCTTAGCAAGCATGGAAGAAACACAGAAAACAAACAATTAATTTGCGGGGTGGCATAATGGCCTTTCAGTACGATAAATCCTACCCTTTGGAGTTTTCTAAAACATTTTTAAAAAGAAAAGGCATTTCAGGAATTGCAAATAGCCGAAGCTATATCAAAAGATAAAATGGGAATGCAGAAAAGAAAATACCGAGATGTAGCATTTCAATTGAAAGAATGCAACGTTAATTTCGGAAAAATAGAAGAAATATCATAATTGCAGAGTGTTGCTTTTATTTTAAAATATTAAATAACATAAAGATTTGAAACAAAGAAAACAAATTCAGACTAAAAATAAACAAAGAAAGCGTGAAGTGAACTAATTAAATTTAGACTAACCATTTGCAATTTCCTGTTCATTTTGAAGAACCCATATCCATGAATCCGGAAAGAAAATAAAAAATATTCAAGAAACAGAAAAAAATCCATGTAAATCCGCAAAATCCATGAGTAAATAAGAAAAATAAACATCTGAACCACCAAAGAAATAAAACAACAGTGGAATTACGAGGAATCTGAAAGACAAAACCCCCACACAAATCCAAATCTGGGAATCAAAAGATGACGAAATTTAGAGCAAAAATTGAGAAAAAAAGCAAGAAACCGGAAGAAATCCAAATGAAAAAAGAACGCTGTACACGTGGAACCGATTGCACAAAGAATGAAAAGAAAAATGGCGGCGTATTCTTTCTGGTGAAAGTGTATTGAAACATGCGATATAGCTAGTGACACCATCTGGATGAAAATTGAATTACAATTAAAATGAACATTTTAAAATGAACATTTATATGTAAAAAAGTTTTAACATTCAATGATTTATTTAGAAGTTAGCAGAACATAATACCATACATTAAACATATATACACACATCATTATTTGTGTTAAGAAACCATTCCCCATTCAAAGCAGTTTCCTTATTCACTCTTAAACCTTGGGAAACAAATCTACGAACAGTCCTCCCACACTGGGTCCAGTATTCCCTGGGGTTTCATATGTGTTCTTTCATCTGCTCTTGCAGCCACTGGGATCTAGTAGGCCATGGCACTTCAATATTCATACTCTGCTTCAATTCCACCATTTCTTCCTTCGTTTCCAATGATTGATCTTGGTCAAATCTTCATGTAGTCTCAACACCTTCATGCTCAGTCAAGTCTCCCATGGTTCATACCAGTGTGCTCTGTAGCATTAGAAGTAATACTGTGCAGGGTCTTGTTAGAAGCTGCTGGCACAGTACCTCTTGCATTGGTCTGCCCCCTTTTCACCCACATATCTTCATCCCCAAATCCTGATCCCAGATGGATGTACGTATCAATGCCCTCCACTAATATGGCCTTCTTCTGGGTCTCTGGATGTTACAAGGTCCTGTGTTCTGATGATGCAACTTGACATTGGGACAATTTTGTAACTTGTTGCCACTGCCTCCAGAAATCTGGTAGCATCTTGTGAGGAGCCACCAGAGCCTGCAGAGGATAATGAACAGATCAGCAACACTCATGGCAATATGGAAAGTCATCAAAAGACAGAAGGAACTGCAGACCTAATCCTTAAAAACAGAAAAACAATGGCATATCAGAGTTCAGCAATGCATTATGTTGTCCTCACCTTTGCTCTGATGGGAGAGCAGCCTGTCCCCTGCCCCCTTGTGTCCTCCACTGTGGCAGTTCAGTCATGACTATTGTGGAGTCGGACACTGAAACATTGTTAAGGCAATATTTGTATCTACTGTATAATTCATTCTATCTTTTGGAGAAAATGGTTGTACTGCAAGGCATAGTGGTAGGTTCTGTGTCCTCTGGGATATCTCCCTCATGGCACAAGTCACTAAGAAGAATATGTGAACTGTATGCTCGTGGAGAAAGCTCAGTGTGCGTTTCATGACCAACCGTGTAAGGGTCCCTGAGGATTCCATTTAACTTCAGGCCCTAAATATTGTGGTGGGACTGTTGACTCAAGTTTTGGCTGTCTGGCTCACATTTTGGAAATATGTTTGTCCTTTTCCACGGTATCACATTATCTTATATTTGAGGGCTCGGAGTGGCTATCCTGAAGCAGATACACATTTTCTACAGTTCTGAGGAGCCACGCTCAAACAAGTTGTGAGTTTGCATGTAAGCTTACAGACCATTGCTGGACATTTACAGGGATATCTGAATGGCCAATCAGGAGCCAAATTAGGGTATACTGGTAAGGGAAGGTAGAGGGATGGACGCAATTCCAAAGTGCTAAGGAGAAGGCACAGACTGCTGGCAAGCATGGATGGATGGACCAACGGACCAATCGCCAAGTTGTCCTTTTGTTATCTTTCCCCACCAGAAAAATCTATTGCATTCTTTAAGGAATGGCCAGCCATTACTTACTCATCGACTATTCGTGCATGTGTTATTATTGTTTTAGTTTTACATTTAAAATAAAAAGAATTGTATTGTTTACCTTTTCTTTAATATATCCTTGACACTGGCAATTTAAAGAATATCTAATTGATATCAATACCATCCTATATGCAATGTTTTGGAATTTAGAACAAGGAAGGGATTTAATTGTCAAGAACACTTGGAAACAGCCTTGACAATCACCAAATGTTCTTGACTGATGTGTTGGCTAGTGCCATTCATTCCAAATGTCGTACTGAAGCATATTTGAAGGATCCCACTTAAGAGTATCCGAAAACATATGCAAATAAGAATGTAAGAATGTACACATAGAATTGAATTGTGTTTTTAAATTAGAAACGAATCCTAGTAGGTGTCCAATCAGTAGTACCGGATTGCATAAAAGTCAAGCACTTCTAAGGATACGAAGTAAATTGCTTTCTTAGTTAATTAGGCTTAGGTAACCAATCAGAGAAGTGTGCAACATGTGAAATTGATTATTAATGGGTAATAAGCTTGATAATTTGATTTAATATTTGAAGTGATCAATAGTTAACACATACTCATCTATTTTTAAATGGTATAAAAGGGATACATTTGTCATACTGTTTAAAACATGATAATTCTCTCGCAATGAGTATACTGAGCACGTTAGTAGCAGTATCATCTCATTACTGCACAGCTGGAAATACCGCAGACTAAACTGCTGAACTTTATACTGAAAATGTCAATTCAGTTACATGGGAATGCATAATGTGAGGGGAGTATGGGGGCTGGTGTGCCCCCGTATCTAATTGTGTTGAAATGTGCTAACAGAAAAATGGACATTTTCGTCTGCAGTATTTTATTTTCACAGTGATCACAGATGCGTATTGGCATTATAAATTACAATGTGCATGCACTTACATGGTTTCAGATTCTTCCATTTATGATGGGCATTTCGCCTACTAAACAGAAAGTTGCCAGAAAAAAAGTATGTTCAGCAGTTTTCTTGTCGACATCGCAAAATCCTAAAAATGTACATGAGACAAGAGCCAACCAATTTTAAACAGAAGACCGTTCTTGGAAGTAATTAAGATGTTATTAAAACTGGTAAGAGACGAAGGGATCCCTTGTTAGAAACAGTGTACATGGTAGGGAATCCGAGGAATAACTAACTCCAATCAGAAATACCGAGATAACCCAGTGAGCCAATTCCGGAAGGGTTGAGGTAGATGCCACTATAGGCATCCCTGCAGCTTCGTTTTGCCCACAGATGCTGCCCGATGCGGGGACCATGGAGCGTGACATTTTCAAGGTACGCCCTGCTGGGTTCTCATCAGCAATTACTAAATATAAACTTTGCCCTGAGATGCCACCTGAATTGCAGAAAACGAAAATCGAAAATCGGACACTCTGACTGAGCCTACTTCAGCACGGATAATAGTTTCAGTGAAGCACCACCTCCACTCTAAAATGGCTGCTGCCGCCTTGCCTGACTGCATGACTCCGTCTCAGCATACACAAGTTGTGGATTGGTGGCATCTCCTGTTGAAAGAGCCAACCACGGGAAGCTGGCAGTCGAAGTCGGCCCCCTCCAAAAGCCCCATCACAAGGCCTTACTTCCCTGTCTGGGCTGTCTGGCCATGACGGGGTGATGGTCACTGTCCTTCATCTCAGTTTGCCATGCACCCCTAAACTTGTACTCTAGGGCACTGTCATACTCTGACTTGAAACACCACCTGTGCACATCTACTAATTAGGTAAGCGTGGCTACCATTACCTGACCTCCACTGTTTCCCTAACAGCAGCTTACCTCATATCTAACCACTCATCAGCCTGCACTCCCCTTCTAATGTGAGCTTGCCAGCATATGGCAGACACAGATATACCTCGTCTATCTCTTGCTCCCTCACATGCCTGGACTACACCTTCCCTGCTTTTCGGTGGTTCCTTCCTCTGAGAATTATTAATACGCTGAGTAAAACCCATACTTCTTGTCTGCAATGTTTGCCCCGACACCTGCAATCATCTCTCGAACTCTGAGCGCAACCACATTATTTTCTCTGCTCGCTATTCTTATATAGCGTATCCGAACACTAGATGAAACCAGCACATTATACTCGTCCATTCCCTGCACCCATCCCACTTGTACGCTATCTACATTGACTCTTGCAGCCCGTTACTGCACCTAGGCTTTACTAAGAACCTACCATAACTGTTTGCTATGCTACCTCCCACTGCCTAGACTCATAACCTGGCCTTTATCTAGCAGTTTGCTATCTATCAACGTTATTCACATCCTATCAATGTACGTTACCTTTTGCTTCATGGATATCTGCCTGCATTCCTGATGTAGCCCCACGCAACATGAGGTGTGGCTTTGCCAGTTTGTGCATGTACCTTAATTGTATCCCTCAAATATGTTTATTACTGTAACCACCACAACATGAGGCGTGGCTTTGCCAGTTCGTGCACGTACCTCTATTTTGTCTCTCAAGTATCTCTATACCTGATGTAGCCCACCACAACATGAGGTGTGGCTTTGACAGTTTATGCTACTTTGAACCACCTGTATGTTGTAACCTACTTGTGTGTTTGTGCACTCGTAAGAGCATCTCCTTGCAATTACTGTAACTAGCGACCTGATGCCTGAGGGTTTGGTGCGATCTATAAATGCAAGCATAAATAAGTGAATACACCAGAGAAACATTAGCAGAAACCAAGTGAGAAGCTGAAGAGCACAAAGGGTATATTTGGTAATTGAAGGCAGAAGCATTGCCATTGTTCATAAGAGCTAAGGACAGAACCTCTGGAACATATGGATGCATATACCTATACATGGATTTATTTTTTGTGTTCTTTTTTCTATCCGAAAAATATAGGTTTTACTTTATGAAATGTCCAACTATTGCTTACATGTTGTTTATTTGTTTCGATGGTTTTTGCAGTGGGCCAGCTTATCAGTTTATTAATGCGTGCACACACATATTCACACAGAAACACACACACACAGACAAATTCCAATGCACGCAACACACAAACACACACACACACACACACACACACACACACACACACACACACACACACACACACACACACACACACACACACAATCTTTAATTCACTCAGGAAACACAGACATGTCTTAGCCTACACCCCCACACATAGCCACAAAATCTGAATACAATTCCTGAAACAGCCACTGACAGACCCTCCACAATTCGGAACACACCCACAATGTGGATGGCATATCCACAGAAACACCCATTGCATGTAACCAACATCAGCACAAGCAGCAATGAAGATATGGCAATGGCATGTTGAAGATATGCATCAGTCTTTCTGAAGAAAACACTCCAATAATGATGGTGTAACAAACAAAATGTACTGTTATCACATTACAACACTAACAACTCTTAATGCCATGCACACTGCATGCACACTACAGATACTTCACATGCATCACACCTCAATCAACTATCAACCAATGACAATCCATCAACGGGCAAACGACATATGCAACCCATTCACACAAAGTGTCAGATACTCAAAACATTTTTGGGAGTTTGTGCATCTCCTCACTTGCGCCAAAAAAGGAGGAGGCTAATTCACAAAGGGCATCTCAATGAGTGTCTCTTAGATGTGCTCATTTAGATTCCCTTTCTTCCCTTTTGCACATTTGCACAAATTGGGGGTGTTTCTGCACCTTTACAAAGCGCATTCCGAATTCACAAACAGGGTGCACTTTTAAAGCACAAAAATTAGGGTAATTTCTAACCCTGTCGTGCTATGTTCAGTACGTGGGACAGACGTGGTTCAAATCATAGCTGTCACATTTCCATTTCCATCCATCAACAGACATGAAAATCGTTTTTTCCTCAGCATTTCACAGAGATGTGCCCTTTGAAGACACGTCACTGTGAAATGCGCTTCCAGCCACCACCTGGTTGCTGAGAGCCTGTCATACATTAGTGCTGGGAGCATGCGCCAAACATTCATGTATGCAAGTGGGCAGGACAGCACATCTTTGTGCTATTGTCCGGCCCCTCTTGAAATGTGCAGGTCCCCATTGAGAATAAGGTGACCTGGATATTTAAAAAATGAGCACAAATAAAATGTGTGCTCATTTTGAGAATCTGTCTGAAAGTACCTGCATGTGACATGTATGCCATAGCATTCACACAAGCCACACACATGTAAGTAATCAAGAGCCCAAACAGGACGTTGCTAACGTTCCAGTTTCCCAAATGTAAACAGTCCAACCCCAGCACCACCTGAAACTTGACTAGCAAGGTAGAAAGGCCCACACATTGATTGTATCTTTAAGCTTCCACATTCCTCAAGTCAGCACTTCATTTGCCAATACACAAGTGTGCCCCCTTACCCCTGAGTCCATGTGCAAACGTAGCACTGAAACTCTCCCATAGGAAGCAAAGCTTTACAGAGCAGGACATGAAGGTGATAGTAGACTTGGTATCCGACGCAAGGACATTGTCGTCAATACACCAGGCTGCCTCTCTACCATTAGCCCGAGAGTCACTGTCTGGGAGAAGGTATAGAGCCAGACACTGTGGAGGAAGCCAAGAAGGATCGAGGGTGGGGGGGGGTGAGAGGTGCCGCATGAAGGAAAAACACTACCAAATTGCCATTACGCATTCCACAGGAGAAACCCACTAGCCTGCACAGAGTAACTTAACCCCAATGGAAGAGGAGCACATGGCCACCATCAATCCAGGTAGACACTAAATCTGGAATATGGGACAATGCATGCAGTTAACTGATGGCTTAGCAATAAAGACAGCACCAATGTGACAAGAATTATATCCCCATTAGTCCCATCACTCTGAGCCCTTGCACAATGTATGCTCATCTCTAACGCTGCCTACCACAAAAAAAAATAATCGGCCTCATTAGGAGTTTGACGGTCTGGAAACAAGGATGCCAGTACCAGTAAACTCACTGGCACTTTTGTTTCCTGATCGGCAAATTCTGACTCTGCCTGCCGGAGCCGCTGTGCCGACAAGCGATTCTGTGTCCCCACTCACAAGGAGTCCTATGCGACTTTATTGGAATGGGGGCTTGCAAGCAACCGGTGCCTGACTTCCCCGGCTGCCGGAGTTTTAATCTCCCGGTGGCACCGGGAATTCAGGGGCCAGAAACATTTTACGGGTCTGTCGGCAACCCGCCGGTAGCACCTACAGGGTTACCACCGGACCGGTATTGAGACCTGATGTAGGGGCAAAGGGTGTCAGAATGGCACTGAAAATGTCATCCCTGCATGTTGTAACCAAATAGTTCCACACCATCTCCCTTGTCTGGTAACACACACATTACAGTCAAGCAAACACACATGAGCTGCTAAACTCACAGACCTACGCATCAAACAAAACTATCCATCCAAAGGCTTTTCCCGCCAAAAGGCAATGGACACAATGTCCTGCGTAAAGACAGACAATAACAAATCAACAACATCATGCAGGCCATAGACAAGTGTGAGGGTAAGCATTATTCTGACCAAATATTTTCTTTTAGCACATGTTTTTTAAATGTAGTATATATAGCTAAAGAAATTAATCTAATATATATATTAACTATATTAACTATACTATACGAATATGATATAATATTCTATGAAATCACAACACATCATCACACATAAAAGAAATATGAAAGGCGTAATGAACCCAGCAATACCCTGACTAAGTTTACCCGTCAGATGCAACTAAACATTTTGCAATCACATATCAAAGTCGAATTATACTGTTAATTAGGTGGCATTCATTGGCATCCATAATTTTGATCCAGATGTTCTCCCTGGCACTGTCATCTGGTTAACGGACATAGTATTCCTTGAAATATCTCAATCTTAAATATTCCGAAATAGAGTAAAAGATTTTTTGCAGTCTCAACCCAATTCTGCAGCACATATTCTGCATCTCCTTTCATTAGTGCTCTTATTTTGCCAGCACTAACAAGCTTCATTGTGGGTAGACTGTTAAATTGTGTGTGTAAATAATCTTGTCTTATGTTATTGTTCAAAATTTGTGACACATTGTGACAAATAAGTGGCAAATTGTGAGATACGTGCAAAAACACAGAGGCGCAGATAAAGAATTCACCAGAGTGAGTTTGTGGGGCTTGTTCAGCAAAAATCTGTTCAAAAGCAATCTCAGCAAGTAGCTTTTTTATAGTATTTTACGATTAGCTTTAGTGCTGACAAAGGTTGGAGTTAAGGGCTATTGGGACCAGCATGCATGATTACAGTATAACTCCATGGATGGTATTCATATGCCTTGCTGTATTTGGCCCACTGGCCATCAGAATGGTGTGTGTTAAGGTGTTGACTTCTATTCAACCAAAAGACGGGATACATAAATTATAAATAACAGAACATATTGTACCCTATGATACCCAGTATCTTAATGCAACTAGTTAGCAAATGTGGCTGCATATTGTGTAATTAATAGCACACACGGTGTTTCCTAAAATATCATATTTTAATTCATTGACTTATTCAAGCACAAGTATCAAAAAACATTTAAAAAAGACATATACGCAACATAGCAGTATACAATGAAACACATTATTCCACCTCAGAGAATAAAGTTCACAGATGCTTGAAACACCAAAAACACAGTAGCAACTTCATTTATCTTGCTTCCTACTGTGTTAACATAGCCCAACTTATACACGTTTCTGTCCTTAACGTTGTGAATAACTGGACATTCTTCAGGGGCAGAAATTTGTCTTGTGCTGTAAGTAGGTCTTTTTTCGTTCCTCTACACATCAGATACCTATATCTAAGGGTACATACAAAAAACAAACACGTTACTAAATGGACATTTTGTGTTTGATTATTAAACCTAGCCAAACAACCCTAATCACCACAATTAATAATATACCTGAACAAAAAACTTGTAGAGATAAATGTCTTCAGGTTCATAAACAATTCCAATTCTTGTTCTTCACCTTTCTAGCGGAATGGAAAGTTCACTCTCATGGACCAATACCTAAACCAATTCCAAACTAACTTCAATATAAAACATGGTAAAAGTTTACCAAATTACTCAACCAAGTAACCAAAACAACCAAAGGGCATAAACTTAAGCCTCACCCATGAGAATGGAGACGGGTCTTTTCTTTAAAGAAGACGTTTTTATTCCTCTGTTGGAGCAAAATTAGGTGAGAAGTCTTCAATTATAAGTTCCATGACTCTGTGCCAATCACTTGATTACTAAAATAGAGGGGTGTGGTACAACAAAGCACTCAATGAGTACAGAGACTGACTGGGCTAGCAACCCTACATATTCAAGAACCCACACCATCCCCCTACCTCAGATCATGATGTCTGCTGTATTTCAAGCAATAACACTGGACCAGCACTATTCAGGTATAGTCTAGCTCCAAATGGTGCCTTTCTGCTCCGTTACTGACAACCAATCTCACCACCTTACCTGTAGTAAAACATAGACTCCAAATGAGCCACAAAGCTGGAGAAAGTTACAAAAACTGTCAATCACTGCTGTATTTTACCACTAGTCCCAGCCTTCCTCTTACCTCTCAAGGATGTAAAAACGCAATTCAGTAATGCATCTATCTCGGTCCTCTCTGCAGTAGAGATCCAACCCTCAGCCATTATGCCAAACAAACACGCGTATTGTGTCACGAAACTGCACAACGTGATGATGTCATCGTGCTGAACATTGCACGATGACTTCACACGTCGTAACGCCCGTAATAAAATAAAAAAATAAAAGCACCTCAAAGCATGGTGGCAACCAATTGATATTTCAAAAAGCCTCCAACTTCTCCACAATCTTACTCTGCCATCAGCATAACGGGGCACTGCTTCGACATCCCCACATGAAGAAATGCAAAAAAAGGAGAGTCACAACCATCTGTCTCCCTTATTCCTAAGTGCTAGTGAAAAAAGTTCCAAATGGTGCTTATTCCTCTTGTATCATACACAACAAATATCACCATAATGTACATCGAGGAAAACACAGATGGACACACAAAGTAACTCACTTTAGTACAACATGTAGGTGAAACCCATGTCATTGTAAATATACTGCCCTTTAGCCATTTTAACTGACAGTACAATTGTAGTAACTACATAGGAATATCCTATCAGGAAGTGCAATACTCAATCTACCGGGCTATGTGAGTGCCGGTCTTATTTAATATTGTGCCACTCAATATTTTCATTTAGCCCTGTCACATGGCTCTTTGTTAAAAAGATGAGTTTCTGCTCCAAATTGATTAATTTTCTATTAAGTTCTTCCTGTGTTCTCCCCTTTACCTTCTTCAAGATACACCACTCAAATTCCATAAAGGAATGACCCATCTCATCATAGTGTTTCACTATTGGTGCTTTGTCACTTTGATTCTTTAGACAACTCTTATGTTCAATCATGCGCGTCTTGCACTTCCTGTTAGTTTTCCCTATATACAGCGAGGCACACGGACATCTGATCATATAAATTACATTTTCTGTTTGACAATTGGAATGTTCTTTTAAAGTCCATTCTGAATTGAAACCTAAATTAACAGAAGTCATGTTGCGTGTTAACGGGCACATTACACAATCACCACAAGGGTGGTGACCCACTACTCGAGGTAAACCCCACAATGTACTTTGTGTGACATCAGAGTTAACAACCTTATGTATGTCGTTTTTCATTACCAAGTTGCGAATATTAGTACTCTTTTTGAATTCCACCATTGGTGGCGGAATGGTCATGGTCTTTTTCCAATTCCTGCAGATAATATTCTTGACTTTGTAAGATACATTACTAAAAGTATTAACAAACACCAGAGGAATCTTGTGTTTATCTTTACTTTTCTTTTCAAAGAAAGCTTCACGACGATTGTTATTGAATGCTCGTATATGTGTTTTTTAAATGTTTTTTGATACTTGTGCTAGAATAAGTCAATGAATTAAAATATGATATTTTAGGAAACATCGTGTGTGCTATTAATTACACAATATGCAGCCCACATTTGCTAAGTGGTCGCGTTAAGATACTGGGTCTCATAGGGTACAATATGTTGAGTTATTTATAATTTATGTATCCCTTCTTTTGGTTGAATATATGTATTGTATCCTCACTTAGTAGGAGGGATCATCACCAGAGTGTGGGACAACCCTGGAAATAAATAATTCAAGGTGTTGACTTCATCATTTCTTGTTGTGGTAGTTGAGGGGCATTTTATTTACAGTGAAGTCTAAAGACACCAGGCAAATTCAGCACGCAAATACTTTTTTTCCTCAAGCTTTATTTTCAGTTTTTACATTTCACAACAAAAAAACAAATAAATCAGGCTATGACACTGATGGTGAATTGTGAGGCAACAATATAATTTATTGCGGAAGAAATTTTCATGCGTTAAAAGTGCTTTCAGCTTATTTTTTTATTTTCTTTTGTTGATGTAGTTGAAACTCAACTTTTCAATAAATAAAACTTTAAGATAACAAAAGCATTTCTCATAATTCATCAATAAAACTCACTATGCATAACATAAAAACATATAATAGATAAGCATATAACAGAATATAAAAAAATGAATGAATGAATATAAGATGCAGTGATTACAAGATCATTTGCAACTGATGATCAACAGACATCATGTTACATCCTCACTTGCTGGCAAGTCTATTAAATGTCAATACCAATGTGAGTTATAAATTTCGCAATCGCTGGGGGCGTGGCCAGCGCGCATGCCGTGAGGTCAGACTTCCACGGAGCTCCGTCCGAGATCCTTTAACCGAACTAATTACTCTCGCTTAATCCTTGTGCGAGACCTGACACAACTCCAGAATCCCACAGGGGAACCGATTGCCTGCGCTCGCCAACAAAATCGGACGAAATCGGTGAGCGGACGCCGGAGAACGGGGAGCTCGGGACCGTGCCCCTTGCGCCTTCAAGATGGCGGCGCCCACTGCGTGAGGCGACTGACCCGGCCCCGTCCGCCCAGATCATTCATCGGACCGCTGCGGCTGGAAGAGCCAGAATGGTGGGGCTTGCTGCCTGCGCCACGAGCGGGCTCTGAAGACATAGAAATCGGCACTGAGGCCGGCCGTCGGAGAGGGGCCGTCCGCCGAGGACCCAGGAACGCGAAACCCAGGATCGCTCCCGAGACGCCGACGCACCCGCAGGAAGGCGGGACCGGGTGCGCTTCTGGCCGGGTGGCGGCGCCGGGGGCGCTGCTACAGACGGCGCCCACTGTGTGAGGCGACTGATCCGGCCCCGTCCGCCCAGATTATTCATCTGACCGCTGCGGCTGGGAGAGCCAGAACGGTAGGGCTTGCTGCCTGCGCCACAGGCGGGCTCTGGAGACACAGAAACCGGCACTGAGGTCGGCCGTCGGAGAGGGGCCGCCCGCCGAGGACCCAGGAACACGAAACCCAAGATCGCTCCCGAGACGCCGACGCACCCAGGCCGCACCGGGTGCGCTTTTGGTGCAGCGACGCAGGCCGGGCTGGGCCCCCTTCGCGGCGCGCGCCGGCGCCTGACCTCCCCTCGATCCCCCGGAGGTCCGACCCTGGGGCCCTGCATTAACTCCAGCGAGGAGGCCCGTTCTGGCCCTGCAAGGCCCTGGCCGTCCCTGGAGGCCACTCATGCAACAAAACTAGACCTACAGCAATACTGCCCGATCGCTGCAGAGACTGGAGACGACATCTCCCCGACAACAGCCCACTTGAGGCACACCCAGGAATTGGAACCCACTCAAACACAGAAAACTAAACCGATCTGCACCACGTCATCTGCTAGCCTGAGGCCTCCCAAAAACCCGCACTCATAAGCCTCTGGGAACTGACCTCAGAAACGCGAGCGGCTAGAAACAGCGGAAGAACTGGGGCTGGGTCCCCAGGTAAATTACCAAACAAGGGCCGGAGCCGGGCCTGCACTCCGCAGGAGATCGCATTCATAACCTCCAAGCCGAGGGATGTCTCCCCCCAAGATCAAACCGAAACTAGTCACGATGGACTCCTTTACAACAAGCAGATCTCAAAGACAATCAGCACAACAAGACCGGGAGACCCCCGAAAACTCGCCCCAACAGGAAGAGGACCTTAAACACACGCAAGTCCTCCAAGCAATAGCTGCCCTCCGCACATCACTCGAGGGACGACTGGAAGAGGTAAAGTCGGATATGCAACTCATGCGCCAGGATGCCCGCAACCTAACGGAACGAATCACTCTGGCAGAGACTACCTTACATGAAAACACTGAAGACACCCGAGATCTAAAAAAGTTGGTCAGAGATTTGGAACAAAAGGTGGCAAGACTGGAGGCCCGCTCTGAGGATGCCGAAGGCCGCGCGCGCCGTAACAATATTCGCATACTGGGAATTCCTGAAGACCTGGAAGGTTCGGACCCGACGACCTTCATTGAAACGCTCCTACAACAAGAGATAGGGGCGGGAAACCTCTCCCAGGGGTTCTCTGTTGAAAGGGCCCACAGATCTCTCCAGAGGCGTCCTCCTCCCGGATCTCATCCCCGGCCGATCATAGCCAAGATCTTAAATTTCAGAGACCGCGAAACCATACTACGGTTTTCCAGAAAAGGCGGGGAGATAAAAAGAAAAGACTCAACAATAGTTATATATCCGGACTACACCCCGGCGGTGCAGCAGGCCAGAAATTCCTACATTCCAATAAAAGCTCGGCTGAGAAAGCTCAACTTGAAATATATGCTGCTCTACCCGTCACGTCTCAAGATTTTGTATAACGGAAAGGCGACATTCCTGGAAACCCCGGCTGCCGCCAACTTGTGGCTCGAGCATAATAATCTGGCGGACGACAAGGAAACACCACAGAACCCAGATCGGAGATAACCGTTCTCCCCCCGGTGAAAGCAGGCAAAAGACAGTTCCCTCCCCAAAAATAAAAGCACAGGCAATAACGAACTGCAGACGAATGAATCACCCCGTAAGTCCTGCTGTGATGTATGCTACATCGGACGAGAGCTCGGAGGAACACACGAGCGGCGGACAAGCAACCCACCCCACCAAAGAAAGGTGTAAGCACTTTGCTCACACACAACCTGATCCGGAAGGCCAGGACTGGCCTGGAAGGCTCAGGAACCCCTGAGCGCTGCAAGTTAAAAGCAACTGCTAGGGACAGTTTGAAAAGTTTTGTCCAGTTTTTCCCCATTTAACAAGATGGGAGTTCCACAAGTTCAAAAATCTCCAATCAGCGGAAAGTTCGAAGTCGGAATGAGAGCCCAGACGATGAGGAGGCCGGGACACAGCGGAAAAGATGGTCGGCAGGGGCCAAATAACTGTAAGTGTAACTCAACTGCCCCGAAATGTCGTCTAATGCTAACATAAAGATATTGACCTGGAACGTGAGGGGCCTGGGCTCTTACCTACGCCGTAATAGAATCAAATCCTATTTGACCAGAAAGAAAGTGCAGATAGCGCTACTGCAAGAGACACACTGCACGGCGGAATCACTGGCGAGGTTGAGGGAGCACTGGGGAGGCCAAGGGGTCGGAACTTCGTACTCCAAATATGCAAGAGGAGTATTTACCTGGATTCACCCACAACTCCCTTTCCATCTAATTAAGTCGGAGACAGACCCAGAGGGGAGGTTCTTAATACTATGGGGCAGACTAGAACAAACAGAAATCTGCATATTCAACTCTTACCTCCCTAATACCAACATCCCATCCCACTTAAATTCTATGTACGCTAAGATTGCACCATACAGACATGGAATCCTTTTCTGGGGGGGAGACTTCAACTGTGTCCATGATGCAAAACTAGATAGGTCCCTCCCGCACCCGAAGGGACCTTCAGCAGCCACAACTGCCCTCTCCCTACTAACACATAGGCTGCACCTATCAGACACCTGGAGAGAGTGTCATCCTGACGCCCGGGGTTACTCATATTTCTCCTCCCCTCACGGTCTCCACACGAGGCTAGACTATGTCTTCATAAGCAATGAACACTTGCCACAAATAGCCGACGCCCAATATCTAGGCAGAACCATTTCCGACCACTCGCCACTCCTGGTGGACTGGAACCACACGGGCCCCAGGCCTCCCATTCCAATGTGGAGAATGCCGGTAGACGCCCTTGATGATCCAGTATTCAGAGATGACCTACACGAATTTATAGAGAGCTTCATTGAAAGTAACACCGGAAGCGTGGACCGAACAGGCACGTTGTGGGACGCCCTAAAAGTAGTGACAAGGGGGGAAATCATAGCCAGAGCAGGGGGCATTAGGAAACAACTTAGAGGCGAGCTGAACCACTGGGAACAGCAGATTGAACAACTGGAAAGGGCCCCGGCTACCACGGAGCAGAGAGAGATCAACCTCAAAGAACTTAGAAATAACACCACTTTAGCATGGGACAGGCTCGCCAAATTTGACTATGCCACCAAAACCGACAGAATACACACTGAGGCAGATAAACCTGGTAGAATGCTAGCTTGGCTCTGCAGGAAAGAACACCCCAGACACACAATCACGAGGCTACAGACTGAAGACGGAGGGGTAGCACAGACACAGCAAGCCATAAACAAAACCTTTAAGGACTTTTATGAACACCTTTACTCCCACAAGGATCAGGTTCCCCTAGAGCAAATCATGAACACCCTGGAAGAAATAGGGCTCCCCAAGATACCCCCGGAACAATCGGAGGCCCTAGACGCAGACATTACACCCGAGGATATCTCTGAGGCAATCAGATCACTGGCCACCCGTAAGACTCCTGGGAGCGACGGCCTGCCCACTGAATTTTACAAGGCATATGAGTCCACCCTATCGCCCCTCCTACACGAGCTCTTTCGAGAAGCACATGAAATAGGAATTCTACCCGACACCATGAGGGAGACCCTCCTGATCCCGATCATTAAGCCTAACAAGCCCCCTGATAGATGCGACTCTTACCGTCCGATAGCAATCCTTAATTGCGACGTGAAAATCCTAACGACAGTATTAGCGAACAGATTAGCCAGAATCATAGGGGATGTAATACATGAAGATCAGTGCGGCTTCGTACCAGCCCGAAATACTACCATGAATTTGCGCAGGGTGCAACATGTTATTGACCAAACTGTAGACTGCACAGAACCGTACGCCCTGTTGTCCCTTGATGCTATCAAGGCGTTTGATTCGATCTTTTGGGAATGGCTAATAGCAGTATTGGAGGAGTTTGGCTTCGGCCCAGGGTTCATTCGGTGGATCAAGATATTATACACAGAGCCTAGAGCCAGAGTAAAAACCGGGAAACATATATCAGAGGTTTGGAACATATGCAGGGGAACCAGACAGGGTTGTCCTCTCTCCCCTATGCTCTATGTGCTGGGACTAGAGCCCATTGCAATCTACTTCCGTAAACAATTTTTCGACGCTGGAATTCGGCTGGGCAACTCGGACCACATTATCTCCCTCTATGCGGACGATGTTTTACTATTTGTCAAAGACCCATACAACAATGTGCCCACGATGATGGACGTTCTCGACAATTTTGCGAAGTTTTCAGGTATACAATTCAGCCGAGCAAAATCCTGTCTTTTCCCCCTGGCCAACCTTAAGGGATCGGTTACATCGCAACCTCCCCTGGCGGGAATAAAATGGGAACACACCTCGTTCAAATACTTAGGGTTACACATAATGCACTCCCCAGACCAAATGCATGAACACAACACTAAGGCTGCTCTTCCCGCCTTAAGGAAATCCATGGCCTTTTGGGCGAAACTTCCCCTATCCATGATGGGCAGGGCCTCCATAATCAAAATGATCGTCCTCCCTAGATTTTTGTATGGGTTCCAAAACGTACACTCCTATATCAAAGCATCCTTCTTTCGCCTAATGGAAAAGTTGATAAGAGACTTCTTGTGGGGGAAGGGAAGACGTAAGATAGCACTTACCACCTTATCATTACCGTACACCCAGGGGGGAATCCAACTCCCAAACTTCGAAAAATACTATCTGGCAGCTCAACTTGGCTTTATCACCAAATGGCTAGCTGACGATGCCACCTCAGAAACACCACTCTTGCTACCGCTGATCTCCCCGCTGTATATGAAAGAACTTCCCTGGGCTCCTGCCCACCTAATACTTAATGCTCCAATGTTGGTCACTCTTGGCCGCAGGGTCTGGCGCAGGGCTGAATCCCTTGCTCATGCCAAATACCAATACTCCCCGAACATACCGCTGATCTCGAACCTATGCAAAACCCCAGAGGACTTACAGTATCTCAGACACTGGGAACAAAAGGGGATATACTCATGGGGGGACCTATACACAGAGGGGGAGTTCAAAGAATTCGAAACCCTTCAGGAAGAAAACGATGTTCACGCTGGCCAGTTTTTGTGGTACCAAAAATTGAGATCTACTGCAAGAACCAAATGGCCAACATGGCCAGAAGAACCAGAATCAAGCCCCCTGATCACGCTACTATATGAATTGGGCGAGCGAGGAAGACTGGTGTCTCAGATCTATGGCTGCCTAAGCGACTCCCCCAACCCACGCAGCGCCAGCCTGAAATCCAGATGGGAAGCAGATATAGGCCGAGAACTATCGGATGGCGAATGGGAAAGGGCCCTGACATTTCCTAGGACAGTGTCTAGAAATCATAGATTTAGACAAATACAACTGAACCTCTTGCACCGAACATACTTAACCCCATCCAGGCTAGCCAAACTTCACACAACTCAGAGTTCCAAATGCACATGGTGCGAAATGGACAATGCGGATCTCCTTCACACATTCTGGCACTGCGCCAGGTCACAGTCCCTGTGGTTCTTTATTCAACAAACCAGTGCGAAACTGGGGCTAACCAGATACGAATGGTCTCCGGCGGTATGCCTATTGGGCACATATCCCAGACCAGCAAAACTAAAACACCTTGCCAAATTAATGGACATCATGTGCATCCTGGCTAAGAGGACAATCGCGATGTCCTGGAAGAAACCATCGGGGCCTCAACAGAAAATCTGGCACAAGGAACTTAAACGATGGGTGCTAGCAGAAACAAAAGCCTGGGAGCAAAGTGTGGCCAGATCCGCAGAAGCCTCGAGCATGACCTTAGACGCCTGGAAGGGACTCACAGACCCCTTGTTCTACCCCTCCGACGATAAGCCCCCATGAGCCGACATGAACCCACCACAAGAAGATTCATAGACTAAATGAGAGCCCCGGAAGCGGTCCGCCTTTGGCCGCTTGTAGTCCCGACCCGAAGCCCCACCCTTCCCGGAGGATTTAACCCCCCTTTACGCCCCCATCTGACATCGGATTCTCAGGAAACAGAAACTGGAGATAGTTAGTGTTTTATTGTTTTAATGTTTCAATGTTTTAATGTTAAAGTTGCTAATGTTATTGATCCAAGATCCTATGCAAGTCATCCTCCAATGGCAGTTGAGATAACTGCCCTGTGTTTGTACTTAATAACAAATGCCAATAAACAAATTTTAAAATAAATAAATTTCGCAATCGCTAGCTGAACCTTAATAAAGCGAGTGTGGTAAAGTTTAGTCCATAGATCATTAGATGTCAATAGTCTATATTGTTCACAATAAGGTTTAAAATAGAGAATATGTTTTAGCGTTAAAGCAGTAAATTCAGTACATAGATGTTGCATGGTCTCTTTCTGGCTTTGGACACCGCAACATCGACAAAAGTTCTCCAAATCTGTTATGAGCCTTCTACGAGCATGTATTTGTTTTGTGTTACATGAGTTCAGGCGAAACCACATAAAAATGTATCTCAGATTAGTAGAAGGGAACTTTAAGAAATACTGCTCAGTAGTCCCCATTTTTTTGTATTCAAATGGATTTTCTTTGAATGAAGTATACCGATTGCACCGTTCTATTGTGTGGATCCAGTCGGTTTCCCACAACTTAGTTTTTGCTTTTGTTGGATTTAAGATTAAGGGGTCCATTGTGATATTTGCGGCATCCATTACAGTTTGAGTACATGACAAATAGCGAAGGTCGACCTAATTCATGTCTCAAAATCGGCATCGGCAGGCTATTAGGTAGACCAAGAACTTTCTTCCAAAAACTTTCTTCCTCAAAAAATGCCCTCAATTCTTGCCCAGAACTGCTCTGTGCTAGGTATTTTGGTATCAGATGCATAGAGTGTAATTGCTGTAGTCTTTTGTAAATAGAATGTAATTATGGCAGAAATGGTGAATTTACCAATTTTTTCCTGGATAACCTTGGCTTGAGATGCTGCTGTTTGCATCTTCATTTCTATAGATCGCATATAAGTTAGATCCATGATATTGTTGCTAATGTTTGTGCCTAGGCATTTGTAATCGTCCGTAGTCTCAAGAGAATTGCCATTTAGGTGCCATCTTCATTTTTGTGAATTTTTCCATGAATTAGGGTGGCAACATAAAATCTTGGTCTTCTCAATATTAATTTCCAGATGATTTACATTTACGGTGGCATATTTTTGAAGGGCGTTAGAAGTTTCTGTAAACCGATCGGCGTTTTAGATAGTAAAAGCAAATCTTCTGTGTAAAATAACCACAGAAGAGGTAGAACACCAAGCCTAGGGGGGTCAGATTGTTCAGACGCAAATACTTCACCCATGTAAGCAATAAAGAAATGAAAGATGGTTGACGCAAGGACACATCCTTGTTTAAGTCCACTATACGTCGGCACAGGCACTGATAGTTTGCCGTCTGTTGTTAGTCTAATCTTTGTGGTGGTGTCTGTATGTAGCTGTGTGATCAGGAAGAGTAACACATCCAGACACCCAGCAGTTACTAATTTTTGCAACATTAGCGATCTACTAATGGAGTCAAAGGCCGATTTGAAACTGATAAACGCCATGTATACCGGTTGTTTTTTTGAATAATTTGTCATTGTATTGCAGTTATAGTGATAAGATTGATGGATGTACCCACTCCAGGGATAAAACCCGTTTGGTGTGGATCAAAGAGACTATTATAATTAATCCATGACGTTAGCTGTCTCAATATTATATGCAAAAATATTTTAGCCGGAATATCCAGCAGTGCAATTGGTCTGTAACTGGAAGGTAATTGTCTGTTACATTTTTTAAAAATAGGAACTATGACAGACTTACGCCAGCTAGCTGGAATTTGGTTCGTGTTGCGCACTTCTTGGTATATCGGGGTAAGTATTTGTGCCCATGCATCAGGGTATGCTTTGAGAATGACATTTGAAAGACCATCGGGGACCAGGGCCCTCGAGGTACTCAGTTTTGCTATAAAGAGTTGTATGTCATCTCTGTCAAATTCCAATAATATCTTACAATGTCTGCCTTTTCTAATTAAGTATGGATCTTCATCTTTGTTGGCATATAACTCTGTCAAATGAGTGATCCATACAGATTCTGGAACAGAGTTTATTTGGAGCGAAGTTTGAGAGGTTAGAGAGGCACTATGCAAGAGGTGCCAAATTTCTCCAGAATTTTTGGAAGCAAGTGCGTGGAGCAACAATTCACTGTCATTCTGAAGCAAAAATGCTTTACGAGACATAATCCAGTGTTTATAATTACTTTTAGCTGTCTTTATTAAAGATAGATAGTTGAAAGGTTTAGAACTTAGAAGACACCTTATTTCTTTTCTTAATCCTGTTTTCCTCATCCTTATTTCTGGATCATATTCATGTTTATGTCGGAAAATAGGCTTATCACATTGTCTTTTGACCTCAGCAAATAAGTGGAGCATCGATACATAATCACAATTCTCCAAGTAGCTCATATTTGCAGCTGCCATATTTAATTCCAATTCATCATGACATTTTTTTAACCTGTCATCATTCCAAATTAAGCAATTGCGTCCACTATTTATTAGCAATTGCCCATTCATAGTATCTGTTGACCGTGATGTAATACCTATACTCCATTCCCAGATCATAGTTAGCTGCTCGTGGTCGCTCTCACGTTGTTTTCTAAGTTGTTTACACAGGTAAAGGTGTTCCGGTCAACGTAGATGTAATCTAAAATGGCATGCTGTGATGACCTTTGCCACGTTGGTTGTGCCGGCAAATCGCCCTCCACTGCTCCATTGAGGAGTATCATTTGCCTATTTGCCATGAATTCTGACCATATATATTCTACTTGTGTATGGAATGATTTTGCGTTAGGCAGATCATGTAAATTAAGATCACCTGAAATGAATCTGGACATAATAGTCGTGTCAACCATGATGAGATCCATAATTGAGTGCATTGCTTCAAAAAATAGCTCCTCCGATATGGCCAGATGGTTTCAATATGTGTTTACCAATACAATAGTGTGTGGTGACGCAGCAATTTTTACCAAATGGATGGAAGGTTTGGGGTGAGCCCAGTGAGTGAGGGTTAGCCCACCTGAGTTTTTGACTGCCACCAGCTGGCCAGCCATTGGTCTACCTTTCTTTGGGCTTATAGCCGGATTAATAAGAATCGAATGGTTATTCCAAACAGGAGGAGTGGCTAACCACGTCTCCTGCAATACTATTATATCAAAAGCACCTAGATCACTGGATAGATTACAGAGATGACTATGTCTACGGGTGTTTCAGGATAGAAGAGATAGTGATGTTTTAGATTCTAATGTTAGTGGCTACAAATCCTCATTGCATCATTGGTGGGTGTTAACTGGACTTTAATAAGCTCTGGTAAATGACTGTGAATCATTTTGTCTATTGATAATTCCAGTTTGTTGGCGCAACTTTGGTGTCGGGTCTCCTTTGGAATATTCCACCATACTGTTATAACCTTGATAGGGCTCATAAGTCAATGTGAAACCCAACTTGAATAGTTCATCCTTAGCCTGCCAAATAAGATTTAAAATAGCACCTGAACGAATCCATAATCTAGAACTTGTTAAGTCATTTTCCTGTAAGAAGTCAACCCGCTCTATGTCAGAGGTTGTTAAGTTCTCTAACGTGAATACATCAGTTAGAATGTTCACGACTGATGTCCTGTTGAGATCATATCTTTAATGAAGATCAGACCTACACTGTATTATCAGTGTGTGTAGTGGAACGTTTTTGGGAGCTTGACAAGACTCCTGCATCGATTTAGTGCTGTGCTCCATATGTGTTCTTTCCTTCTGCTTATGCTGGGTGTATACTGATTGCTGTCAGTAATCTGTACATCCCGTGAATGTATAAAAGATTGAACTTGTGCAGCAGGCATAGTTACGTTGTCTTTTGGTTGCACAGCATTTCCAGGACCAGAATAAAATGCAGCATTAGTTTTTCCATATCAGCAAGCCTTTTTTCGTGTAAATTGGATGTTTCAGACATAAGTTGATTATCACACACTAATGGTTAAGGTACAGATGGTAAGACCCTTA
This sequence comes from Ambystoma mexicanum, assembly GCF_040938575.1. Lineage (NCBI taxonomy): Eukaryota > Metazoa > Chordata > Amphibia > Caudata > Ambystomatidae > Ambystoma > Ambystoma mexicanum. Next base: position 494,010,354 of record NC_090922.1, read on the forward strand.
CTTCCTTCAGTGCATTATTTGTATGTGTGTCATTTTTTTTATAGCCTCCAGTAATTCGTCCAGTGGCTCATGTGGTTCAGAGTCCAATAGTATGGGCAAACTCCCTTTCTTGGATTTATTTCCATTTTTCGAAATGATGTTCATGTATTTTTTGGTTATAACATCACTCACATCTGTAATTTGTTTGTTAGGTTGTGATAGACTTTTCATTAAGTGTTTAGATGCAGCATTAGATGGAATAGAAAGGTTCTTAATATTTTTAGTTTTTTTAGCAGTCAATATAACTCTATTTTTCTTAACTATTGTTTTGGACGCCTTAGTGAATATGTCAAAATCCGCCGATGCCCCTACTGTGTTGAGAATATTCAGGGTCACTGCAATTGTGTTTGACGCAACGTCGAAACAGGAGCCTCCAGCTGAACGTGTTCATTTCAAATTTGACTACATTTGCAAGTTCTAACAATTTGAAAACCATCATCAAGGGAGACCCCAGAGTTTACAGAGGCTACAATTGTCTTCTTAAATCCTATCTCATTGTGACCAAATGGAATAAGGGGTGACGGCAACATGTTTCTAACGTCACCAGACAATACTTGTGATCCTTGTGTTTGTGAAAAAAGCTTATTTAAAATCACATTAGTCTCTAGTTGTTCCTTAGATATGGTATGAAGTATGGCTGCCTGAGACTGCAACTTGGCATCCATAAGTTGGTAAAGTTTAAGCATTGTAGTGAGCGCTAAGTTCGTAGCCACTTAAGTCGGCTGCAGGGTCGAATCAACTACAGGGGTTGCAGCAATTGATCTATTTTTGGTGGATAATCTTGAAGGTAAATGGTCAGAGAACATGATTGAGAGAGGTGAAGAAACAGGAACTGTGGGTGGAAACATAATTGGTGATTGTGAAAGTGTTTAATAGTGGGATGAGTTCACCACAACACATCTATCTGGGTCATCTCTCTCTATGACAGGCGTGTGGGTTATGCTGTCTGCTAAGTGTTTTGCAGACATGCCTTTCTCAGTATCAGGTGCAAAGCTGGCACTTTTGTTTGTTGCTGGAGAGTCAGTTGCAACCAAGTCGTCTATAACTGGAATGATAATTGCACTCTTCAGCGGCTGGATACTGGAACCCAAGCTTAGGTCCGTAGCCTGCGCAATTGGTTCTGCTACTGCTAAAGTTTGAACATCACCATGTGTTTCTTGTGTATACGTGGCAGGCACAGACGGCATCTTGTTTCCGTTATGTTTGTGTGAATGCAAGCTTGTGACTGAACATTTGTATTTGAAAGAGCTGGTTCACTTGTATCCACCTTGTTCAATACTGCGTTGCTTGAGCCTGCTAAGTAGAAAGAGCGTATGTCCAAAGACACCTTCGTTCAGGATATAGGCACAGAACTATGTGTTCTGTTGCCGGTATATTTCTCCTTAAGCGGCGTGCATTTTAATAGTTGCACAAGTTGAAGGGTTTCCAATTTTGAAGGCATGTTAGTCTTCAATGTATATAAATGATGTTTATGATCTCGCAACATGCATAAACTATTATTTGGAATCAGCGACAACAACAAAGTGACAATTGAACAAAGGCCAGTGCATCTTCACAATGCGCGTTAGTTACACAATCACGTCCTGCCACCACACGTTTGGGGTGCGATATAAACAGATAATGAATCGCTGTGAAATTCCAACCAAATTCAGCATGACGTTGTGCTCACCTTGCCCACCACAGTCCTCACCAGCCTCAATAGCCCTTATCACAACAGGGCTTGTCACAATAGTGCACACGCAATGGAACGATCACGCTTATAGATAAGGAGTGCTGGGAGAAATGGGAGTGGCTCAAAGCACTTAGCAAAATTCTGTGATTTTCACCGTCCAAGTCTGCTCTTGTTATCCAAATGAAGAGCCAGGAACACAGCCTCAACAGCCCTTATCACAACAGGGCTTGTCGCAATAGCTTTCAGCTTATTTAGTGCCCAGATCTCAGTTCCATATGTCAGAGTTGGCATCAATGTTGACTTATATGTTTCAATTAGGAGCCCGCAATTCCTTGAGGTAAAGGCCCTAAAATCAGCCAGATATTGTTGTACCGTGTATTTGACCTAAGTGAAATGGTGGTTCCAATTTAACCTATTGTACAGGAAAACTCCAAGAAATGTATAACTGGACAATCAATGGCTTCAAAAACAATCTACATTTCACTTTTTCCTTTTTACCGTTAAGTATGGTGTTAGTTTTCTTGGGATTGATGACCAGTGAGTTATCATCAGCAAATGTTGGAAGGGCATTACTCTGTTTTTGTAAACCACATGGTGTACGGTCCAGAAGAGCAATGTCATTGGCAGAACCAAGCCATTGGAGTCTCATGTTACCTATTTTTGGAGGGTACACAGATGGCAAGAATAGTGCTAGATATGAATTGAATAGCATGGGTGCAAGTATGGAGCCCTGTTTAGGCCCAGTGAATGTTGGAATCTAATCACTTACGGGACTGTGCTGGTTTACTGCAAACAATGTGTTTTCATATAGGTTGATGATCATACGTAGCAATATCTCAGGTATGCCCCAGTTACGTAATTTGCCCCAGAGCCGCTGATGATTGACAGTATCGACTGCAGCACTGAAGTCTATATAGTCCACATATACAGGGCTGCTGTAACAATCCTTAGCCCATTCCACAGTTGTTACTAGAGCACGTATATAAGAAAGGGTTCGTGGTCCCTTGCGAAATCCAGTTTGATTGACAGGGAGGATCACCTTAGATTCCATTCACTTAGTTCTTTTGACAGGACTATAGTAAAATCCCTTGCTGGGGCATCTGACATGGCATGTATCCTGTAACTGTGCAGCTCGCTTCTAGGCCCACGTGTGTAGTAAATAGGGAGGATAATGCTATGATGCCAACTAGTTGGAAAACTGTCAGCTACACTAAACACTGTAAAAGGTGTATGTAAGTTATGGCCCCCAGGTGCGAGGATCGTATTTCATAGGGCATAGCATATTCCATTTGTGCCAGGAGCAGTAGAGTTGGACAGCCTCTTTATTAATGATATGATATGATATGATATGATATGATATGGCATTTGTAACGCGCCTATACACAAGGGTTTCAAGTGTTTCAAGGCGCGACGAGGCAGGGAGGGGGGAACAGGGGAAGACAGACAACGATCCTACTAGGCCAGGTGTCATTCAGATCGCGCAAGTGCAGGGGTAGGGGGAAGGGAGAAAGTGCAAGGGAAGGGGAGGGGGGAAGTGCAGTACAAGGTAAGTAGAATAAAATAAATAGGGCCAGCTGGTGGCAAGTGCAAGGTAAGTGCAGACAAGTGCTGAGAACGGGGGCTGTAGGGATACAGAGACAGTCCCGCAGTGCAGTGGTGGTCAGGGAGGCAGTGCAAGTGGAGAGTGGCTGGGCCCAGGACCGAGGTCGGCGAGAGTGGCCCAGTTGCAGATTCGGTGCAGATTCAGCGAAGAATTAGCAGGGGAGAGGGAGAGAGAAAGCAAAAGCAAAGAGGAAGGTTTTGAGGTGCTTCCGGAACCGTAGATGGTTCTCATCAAGTTTCAGGGAGGCAGGAAGGCTGTTCCAGAGGGAGGCCCCTGCCGCGGAGAGAGATCTACCCCCAGCTCGTTGCTTTGAGAAGCGGCTGACCCTGAGGGAGTTGGAGACGGATGAGCGAAGGGCTCGGGAAGGAAGATATTTAGGAATAGAGAGTTGAAGGTATTTAGGCCCCAGGCCCCAGAAGGCCTTGTGGACAATGCAGAGGGTTTTGAACTTTATCCTCGCAGCCACTGGGAGCCAGTGTAGAGACTTATGATCTCACCTAAATTGCTGTGGTACAGCCATCTTTATAATATGCTAGATTCAAGGACAATGCCATATTCATTGCCTTGCCTGACATCCAAAGTGGTAGCAATTAATTTTTCACAGCATTGCCTGGAGGGCTCACAATTGCCTTTTATCCAAACTTCCCTGTACCTTCCTCTGGAAGCCATGATCGTCATTCATTTGAATAATTCTTTTGAATAACTCTTAGCATTTCTTCCTGAGATCAGCCGTTTCTGGGCTTAAGCCATTTCTGATATTTGTGATTTTGAAATTTCCATAAAAAGGGACATATATTCGGACTCAGCAGATGTCCTCGTAATAGCACGTAGATTTCTACTCAGTGTGCTTTTGGCATTCACAATTTCCTGATCATACCTATGTTCAATGAGGCTTCTTAGTGCACATAGAATTGCTTTCGGCCCCTGGGTTTGTACTTTGAGAAAATGGTCAACAGATTCAACATATAATTTCATAAAATTATCAATTGCGCATAGAATTCCACAATAGACTGTATTAAGTGGGTTAACTGATTTCCAGTATTGCTCACATTACAATTTGGGCACATTGAGTCCCAGGCTAAAGTTCACTGTTGACCTAAAGCTAGAGCAGATGTTTTTGCTGTTTTTTCTCTACCTTTTAATACGATTGTCACCACTATTTAAGCAATAAGCTTAGTTACAGGCTTGAGCAAAGCAATGACAGCGTGAGAGAGACCCACTTTACGCGCTTTATGTGCACCGTGTGCATCGCTGCCACACCGCTGAAGCACTGCTTCTGCATTGCCCTTTAAGGATATAGGGCTTTAAGGACATGGAAGGCCAGAGACAGAAAACAAACATGCAGCTCAATGTGACAATATCCAACAGGCATCACAGAAGACAGCTGCACAGCGATCTTGAGGTACGTTTTCCAACAAAGCAAATTTAAGACACAGAAATAAAGGGGGGGCGGGGATAAGTTGAAGGAGGCAATATGGTATGGGTAGAGAGTGTGGATAAGTGTGAGGGTGATGGTGTGAAAGGTGTCGAGGAGGACGAGGGGGGGTCCACATTTTTGAAGGAAAATAATTGGAGGAAAATGGCAGTGAAAAGATACTACAATGCAAAATTATTGCTGGGGTCTGCAGCTTATATACAAGAGGCAATATACTCCAAAGTAAAATAGAGAGGCAATGCATCCCTCTATAACATGAATGAAGACCAGTCCCAAAGCATTTCCACAACAAAGTGCTATCCTGTACCATTTGCCATGTAGCCCATAGACCCAAAATACGGCTGTCTCTCTTAGTCCCCCCATTACCATGCTCATATATCAACCTATGTGCTTCTACTCACTCTCAATCTCTCTCTTGATTACCCTCTGTAACAACACCTACACAATTAGTGCTAAAAAAGACCCACATGTCAAAAAGCTCACTCCATTCCTGCAATTTGTTGGCAAATGTTGCCTCCATCTCTCACTACACTGGCGTACCGGTCAGAACAGGCCATTCTGTCACAGGATCATGCATTACAGACATAGTAGTTGTAGAGCCAACCAAGAATGTCCCCTGGAGTTATTTTACAAACATTAGACTGTGTTAGTTGAACTGTGCTTGGTTCAGGCTATCCAAGACATTGCCTCACTTACCTGGTGCATCTTGGCACATTTACCAGCGCTGGCGGCTCCTCCTGCTGCCGTCACCACCGTGCCACCACATGGCCCAATCCATATCATTTTATTACACAAATAAGTCTCAAGTTATTACTTATCATTGCTTTCTTTTTTATCATTACCAAATGTATAACTCCTACCTAACCTGCCCTCCAACCAAACTAAAATAAACCCTCAGGTGTTTGCTACCACTGTGTTGCGCTGATGAGCTGCTTATCTAGGGTGAGGGGATACTTTAAGATAACTTGCCCTGTCACTTATCTTATAAGTTGTATATTTCATTTATTCAAATATTCTTAAAAGGCACATGTCAGAAACACAAGGTCATGTGTCATCTGCTTTACAAATGAAATGACTGCAATTTTATTCATTTTCTTTTTTTAGCAGATATGAAAAATCATAAAATATTAACAATCGATGTGTTTTCCACTGCATGTCAAGATGCACACATCAATGACACTAGTTGCCCACCATATCCCTTCCCCCAGACTCAACATCAATGCAGTAGCGTACACAAGTGGAATACATCCATATCACAATCAAACTGTACATGACACACAGCCCCTGTGGCATGGCCACAACACCCAAGACACTAGACACCTGTACCCCATCCAACAGCCACTGCACACTCCATGGCCACACCACACATTTACCCCCACATTGCATCCTCCACACAATCATGTGTGCACCGTGCCATGGCCTCCACCATGTCCATGACAATCCACATGACTCTGAATGCACTAGCATTGATGCATGTCTGATGGATTCACACCTATTACTAATGCCTTGCCACACTCTTCCCCACAGGCACATCATCTGACAGCAAGTGGGAACTTGACACCACATCCAAGTCAACTGCAGCACGCCGCCAGCGTACAACATCCACCCCCTCTATCCAGGAGCCAGGCAACACCATGGCAAGACCCAAGCATGCCTCAACATCGTCTGTTCATCCCCCCCACCATGAAACACCTGCTGCCAAACAGCCCCACAAGTCCACAACACCTGTGGCCAAGCCGGCCCATCAGGCAAAATCACCTCTGGCAAAGCCGGCCCATCATGCAAAAACACCTGTGGCAAAGCCAGCCGATCAGCCAAAAACACCTGTGGCAAAGCCGGCCGATTAGCCAAAAACACCTGTGGCCAAGCAGGCCCATCACCAGGAAGAGCCGTAATCCCCAGTCTGGAGCCTCCCAGAAGAGCTGGAATCCCCAGTCCGGAGCCTCCCAGTAGAGCCTGAATCCCCCCCACTCAGCCAGGCGCCCCACCTGAAAAGTCCAACGGATGGCACTGGAGCACCTAGCACTGTGGAGGCCACTGGGCCCGAAACACAGAGCGATGATGACCATGATGAAGAAGCGGTGTTCACTGCCCCAGGCCCCAGAGCCTACCTCCCTTGCCACTACCAGGACTGGGCCACATTAGAGACATTGAGAGGTGCCTCAGTAGAATGGAGGAGTGGCAACAGGCTATGCACACCTTGGTCACTCCGGACCTCACAGAGGCACAACTGACATGGCAGACAATGCAGGACACCTCCACTTGACCCATACACTAGCACTACACCAACCAGTTCCACCCAAAGCAGCCCTGTGCATCGGTCGCAGTGACTCAATCGCCCTCCAGAGGCTCACCTCCATCCTCAAAAAAGGGGCCGTAAATAGGCAAAGTGACTACTGCTTGTGGGGATGAAGTAGTTGGGAAGGGGAAGTGGGGGCATTGGGGGATGGGGTCTTGGGGTATTGGGTGTGGGGTAGTGGGGGAGGGGGTGTTGGGGCAAATCTAGGGATAGAAGTCTAAGGAAGAAAAAGATAATCTGTACATAGTTCTTCATCATTCAATATACCTGGTGTAGCAACAAAAACATGGCTGGACATTGCTTCTTGAGTGTGTGTCTATCTAATCATGTACAGTGTCCAGCACCCAGTGTGGCCCATGCCCAGTGCCATGTCTTTTCCATTCCATCAGAAGTAATTGTCAATGAATGCTTGCCATTTGGCATGTCCATCATGGCCATGGTGATGCTGAGGAATCCCAGCATCGTCTTCATCCTCATCCTCAGATGGCATCATGTGCATGTCGGGGGCAGGGGGACGTTGCGTCGGATGCACATGTTGTGTAGCATGGCACATACTAGCACCATTTTGCCCACCTTCTCCGGACCGTAGATGAGGGCTCCCCCCGGCCTGCTGAGCCAGCAGAACCGGGCCTTCAACAGGCAAATGTCTACTTGATGGTTAGGCGAGTGCGTGCATTTGCACGGTTGTATGCCTCTTCGTGTCTGTTGTGTGGTTGCCTGATGGGGTCGGGTACTTGTGATTTATTTGGTCATTCCATGTTACCACTGGCTGTACAGTGTTCTTTACAAAATACACAGAAACACAGGGTAACATAACAGTACATAGCAATTGTCATTCTCTGTTGCCCGGTAAGTGAACAGGGGACTGATCCTTGAGGGGGGGCGCGTGGGTGCAGTTCCTGCCACATGGCCCATTCAATGTGAACCTGCACATGCACAAATCATGTTCTACAGGCCACTATGGTCTCAGTTTTCATAATTGTGTTAACAATGGAAAAGGAGTGTGCATATTCAGTGGCAAGTCACACATGTGCCTACTATCATCAGTGTGATACAGGGGTACCCCCAATATGCATACAACATACACAGGTCTCCATGTACATATGCATCGACACATTCCCCCATATGACTAGGCCATATATCCATAGGTATTCTCTAGCACGGGTGAAGGGTGACGGTACTGTAATACGTCTGGGTTGGTGCTAGCATGGTGGAATGGAACTACATTGGATGTGTCCCGCACCTCAGTCATATCTTGAGTGTAGTGAATAATTGTGCCTTTCTCCATTTTCTTATTTGAACCATTCAACTTGTAGGTCTCCCTTAAAGTGACAGGACAAGCCTAATGATCTGCGGTGTACCAGTGGGCTGAGTACAGTGACTGATTTTCTAGGAGTAACTGATGGTTTTCTCTCTGGCGGAGCATCATGACTCGTGATTTGCTTTGCTGAGATCAGATTTCATGCATTGTCACTACAGAGTGGTGCATTGTGGTCATGTGGTTTATGGTTTCAGATGTACCGAATGCATGTGCTGGTGTGAGCTATGTGTCTATTGATTGCATGTAGGCACAGCTGTGAAGGCCTTGCATATCTGCATGCATTAGCTGTGCTGCACATTCTGGTACATTTATAAAAGTCACACTTCAGGGTACCACGTACACTGTGTCTTGTCTTTATCCAAACAAGGTGTGAGGTTTCATGGTGTGCAGGTTGGTAATGATATAACTGTTGTGTTTACGGGTTTTGGCAGGAGTGATGATGGATTCATGCATGCAGTGTGCACTTGAGCTCCTCATGAATACAATCCTATGCTATGTTCCCACGCCCCTCATGGCCCACCCAGCAGACAGGTTGCCTATACTGTTAACTGCCCCCCCCACCATTCGACACCCCTCATGGCCCACCCAGCAGACAGGTTGCATATGCTGTTAACTGCCCCCCATCGCCTATTCAACACCTCTCATTCCCCTGTGGTTGGACTGATCCAAAAGCCAGGTACGAGGTCCAGCATGTCGTGCCATGTAGCAGGGCAGCGTGGAGTTCCGCAGCAGCATAGAGTCATGTGTGGAGCCAAGGAATCTTGCACAGCAATGCGTGATTATTTTGCGTGCATCACACACCATCTGTACATTCAGGAAATGGTACAGCTTCCTGTTGAGGTACACTACCTCCACAGCATGCCGGACAACCAGCTCAACATGGGTACAGTCGAGCGCACCTATGACGTTGGGCATGCCTGTAAGTGCATAGAATGATACTTTGGTGACATTCACCTCATCTGCAGTCCGTGGCAAGCTTATGTGGTTGCGGACATGGGACAGGAGTGCATCTAGCACCTGGGTGAGCACATGGGAGAAACAAGCTTGGGAAATTCCATGCATCTGCCCCACTGTGTACTGATAAGTAACTGTGACAAAGAAGTGTAGCACACACATTAGCTTTAGCAAGGGAGGATGACTGTCCGGATATTGATTACGCTCACCAGGTCATCATGTATGAGGTCCACTACTGTGGTGATGGTGTCTCTGACCAGCCGGTACAAGGTGTGGATCTGGGCTGGGGTTAGGTTGAATGGGCTGGCCCTTAGGCGAGGGATTGGTGGCTGCCTGCGGGGTACAACTGCCTGCACATTGGGTATGTGCTGGCCCATTCTCGCCCTCCTTCTCCTCCTGCGCATAAGCTGCATGCTCTGGCTCACTGCCTCCTCAAGGAGTAGCTGTGCAGGCATGTCCTCCAGCTCCAGTACTGCTAGTGCTTATGGTAGAATTGTGGATTTGGGAGGGGTGTGGTGTGTGCCAGACTGCATTGCCTCCACCTGTGCTGATTGGGAGCACCTGCGTCAGGGATCTGCACACCAGATTCCGATTAACGCATGCTCTGCAATGCCGGTGTTAATGGCATCATTGAATCCGTTATTACCGGCATGTCCATGCTGGTAATTGCATGTCTGTGCACCTCTTAATGTGCACTTAACAGCGGTATGCTGGTTTTACTGGCACGGCTGCCGCGTGTCAACGCTGATACCGGCAAGGGTGAGGCCGGCAAAGACGGGTCCCTTCCGGTGACACCAGCATCGCGGCTCGTAATGCTATGGTCTGGTAAACGATGCCGGTACGGTGATACTGGCATCGATTTTACCAGACCAGCAACCTTGTAATGACCCCCATAGCCTTCCATTTTTCTGAAATGGCAGTGCTTGGATATTTTTATTTCTGTACCTAGAACGTGCCACCTTTATCTTGTCTAATAGGCGGCCTCCATTAGAAAATGCGAGATGGCCTGCGGAATCATAGCAATAAAACGTATTAGTGCAAGAGTTGGGCCACAGTGGAAGGTTGCATAGGTGTCGAATTCCAGGCAATTTGGCATTTTATTGTTTACTGGCAATCTATTGGTTTGCTTAGTAGCCATTTATGCAACTTTATACTTGCATCCCACTTGCTGCCTTGAAGTTTGATCATGTCACAAAACTGCTGGCAACTTTGTGGCAAAATGGGTATAGCATGATTGTTTATAAACAGTTTTTGTTTTAAATTCTGGAAACGATTATAGTTTTTTTCAATGTTAATTCAATCTGAGCGTGAATGAAACACAAGTATTTGTTCTTTGCTCTTTCACAGGGACTTTTGCACACCTTAATCCATAGTTGAAATACTTTCAGGTAGTTTTTACAATTTGCTGGTTCTAATTGTAGTACCTTTGCAGTAGTTCAATTCCCGGATTCAGTGTGTGCATAATACTAAATAATTTGCCTCCACCGTCACACATTGGCCCCAATTCTCAGAAGAAATGTTTATAAGGGCAAACTCCGGGGTTGTTTTCGGGCCTTTCCCTAGGTGTAGAACAATAAAGAAAACCTCACATCCTGCCTGGACTTTCACCATCTGCAAGCTCACAATGTCTCTAAGAGGCAAAATAAATTATTATAAGGGAAGCCATCAAGGCATCTGTGTCCCTTTCCCCAGGCAAGGCCTCTCACTGTCTGCCAGCTGCTCTAGGGGAATTATGGATTAGGCAGTCGCAAAGCAGGACCTTGCTGGCTCGATCGATCTGCCGCAGGTTCAGCAGCAGGTGTCCTGGGCCTTTAAAAGAAAAAAAAACAGACCACAGGACACAGTAAGAGGACTGAAGAGGAGATCAAGGTATGAAAAAGGTGCTTAAGAGTCTTCTCACTAACATTTTCATCAGAGAACCGCACCTGGCCAATTACAGGTGGGGGCGGCGTGGAGCAAAGGTGGCATGGCAGGAAAGAATTTAGGATGCAATTGCACCATCCAGATCCGCCCACCCATCCAAAGCACCAAAGAAACGAGGAGCGTACTAAAAAAAGGAACCCTTTTTTATAGCAAAACACAGAAACAGAGCTCCATTATGTGAAGTGAAAAAATACCCCTTTTTAACGGTTTACAGACCAGCATGTGTACCACAAGTGAGGGCCACCACTGGGACAGTAACACTGCTGACCTGTCAAGCCTGGTTATCACTGACATCCACTTTGGTCACAGTAATAGTGCACTTTCTCGTTTAAAACTGCTCTAAGGGAGTCATAGATATTGGTCAGAAATTAGCAGTATTTTGTTTAATGGATGTGCGAAAGACACTGTGGGGTTGGGGAGGCGATGATGACACACAAACGGGTTGGGCTCAGCGCAAGTAAAAGGAGGATCACTGTGACGGCACGAACCATGAAAGCTCATGCTTTCAAACGGAGCTGATGACTGAGGAAACGTCAATGAGATTCCTCTTTTTCAGTTTTGGTCATAAAACTGTGGAATACCCTACTCAATCCGCTTGGCCGGGAGGCGAACTAAACAGACTAAAAACTGTGCACTCTAAACTCTTGTATATATATGTATAACTTTACAGTGATATCGTAATCATATTTTTAAAGTGTACTTAGAAACAATGCTATGTGATGCCACTTCCTGTTATGTCAAGGGGTGAAAGGTCAGATTGCATTGGTTTCTGTGATGTCTCTTCGGGTTGGAGTCAAATGATATCACTTGCTGTGATGTCAACAGATGTCAATGGTCGTGTGATGTCCCTTCCACTACCCCATTCATTTTTTTATTTTTTTTATTTTTTTATTTTTTTATTTTATTTTGTTTGGCTGACCCAATCAACCTTTCAAAATTACATTTTTAAAACATAAAAAAGAAAAAAAATACAAAATCTCTAACACATACATAATTCACAATGTAAAACAGAAATAAAATGATCACATTTCATTATAACGATCAGTCTTAAAACTCTTATAGTTCTTATATGCTTTTCCATATTTTCCAATTAGTTCTCATAACTGAGATTCATCTTTATCCAAATCTAATTCAACCAGGAAGTTCATGGTCGCAAAACCCAAGGATTTGGAATGTATATGAAAGATGCGATACCACATCGTCTCCACATCAACATTTTCATTTTGTTCAAAGTGGATCCAAAAGTATTTTATACGTAATGATTGCAGATTTACACATTCCACCAATATATGTTTCAAGGTTTCCACTTCATTACTACAATATCGATATAATTGTTCTTGGGGTGAAAGGGAGTGCCATTTCCCTGTTACCTCGCATGTTTTAGAAATGTTTAATCTCAGTCTCAGGAGACCTGATCAGTGCTTTCTATCAGGGCATTGAGAAAGGTACGATTCTGTTAAGCCATAACTTTTATGCGTGAATGGATTTTCCTTGAATACCTTATAATCGCTACAACCTTCCCTTGTTTGAATCTAATCGAATTCCCATAATTTTTTCTTAGCTAACTTGGGGTTTAAAAGAAGAGTCACCTCTGATATACAAGTATCGCTCACAGTTTCCTGCACTTTCAACCTCCATTTAAGCACAAACATTTAATTAGAGTTTTTTTGCATAGTTAGACACTATTGATAGAATATTCTTTTTCTTATCAGCAAGTAGGCATTTACGATACAGCATACATAATTTCCATTGATAATGTGCATACATGGATATCAGTCCTAATTCATGTCTGATTACATTTATTGGGACTGCAGTTGGTAATTTTAGGACTGATTTCCCAAAAAATCCTTCTAACTTATTCCACTTTACGCCATTTTTTGCAGCTTTGGTTTCTGATCCATAAGTTAATATTGGAATGTGTTTTTATTTGTAGTAGGTTACAATAGGAAAAACAGAACATTTTCCAAATCTGCTGTCAATGATTTGTGCTTGCGAAGTGGCTGTACTTAGTTTCGCTTTTAAGTTTATCTCATGTGGCAGATCCCGCGAATGATTATTTATATTAGTCCTTAGATGTATAAAAGATATTACAGTTTGGAGTTTAATTTTACCCAGATGCCATGTATTGTTCCGACAGCACTGTATTCCATTTTCAAACTGCATAATCAAGGTTTTTTTGTGTTTATTGCTATCATATTTTGTTTGGCATAGTTTTCCAGGCTTTTAAGCATATTTCTTAGCCCAGATGGTGTCTTTGATAGCAACAATAAGTCATCAGCATAAAATTGCCATTTTACTTCCTGGCCATCAAGCTTAGAAGAGTCTGTCATGATATCTCTGAAACTTTCACCCATGCCGAAAATAAAAAAGTTGAACAGGGTGGACGTGAGACTACACCCCTGCTTCAATCCTCTCGCTGTCATTATCTTCTCTGAAAGAATGCCCTCTCTGCTCAATCTTATTTGAATTGAAGTATCTGAGTGAAATACCATAATCCATTTCAATAAGTTCCATGGGCAATTTTGTTTTAGGAGTTTCTTAAACAGTAGTTCTCTGTGTACTGCATCGAAGGCTGTTTTGAAGTCACTGAATCCTATGTACAATGCTTGTTTCTTTTTGCGATGGCTTGCGATAATACCGTTTAGGGCTGGCAGGTTTACACTGGTCCCAATACCGGCAATAAACCCTGTTTGGTACGGGTCTCTTAAGTTCCTTTCTGTTAACCATACATTGAACCTTTTTAACAGAATGTGTCCAAAAACCTTGCCAGGGCAATCGAGTAAAGCTATTGGTCTAAAGGAAGAAGGATCAGATCTATTTCCTTTCTTATACAGGGGTGCAATCAATGATTGTTTCCAACTCGCTGGTATTTCCCCTGTTAACATGACATTTAGGAAGATCTTATTCAGAATCTTTGCCCACATGTCCGGATGTTTTTTCAGAATTATGTTATTTAGACCATCCAGCCCTTCTGCATGTGATGTACTTAGTTTCCCAATGAAATGTTTTATATCATCTTCATCGAAATCCAAGAAATGGCTCCCCTTAACACTTGGAATTACTACCTGATCAATAGTAAACTGCGATTGATAGATGCCTTGATAGTATTCACACCATGTTCTTTCCGCTTTGGAGTTTGATTGGATTGATTCTTGTGACTCTGTAGTTGCTTCATTCAACAGCCCCCAGATCTTTGCTGTGGATTTTGTCAACATTTTCTTCAACATTTGCTCGCTGTCCTTTTGGAAGCTTAGTAGTTTCCTACTTCTAATCCAGTTCTTATGTACTGACTGTAGAAGTTTTATTTGTTTTGATCTTTGTGCAACTGGTAGATATTGTACTTTTCGAATTTCACATCTAAGCTTGCGTTTCCTGAGTTTTACTTCTGGATTAAAGGCATGCATTTGTCTTTTCCCCTGACAGTTGGCATTTGATTTTAGGACCACATATTTTTGCATCAGGGATACGTAAATTGCTTGCACCTTGGACCTTAATTGCTTCATCCAGCTCTTGGAGAGTGTTGTTTGACCATCGTAACTGATTTTTTCCGTTGTTGACTAATACTTGATCTCTAAAAAAATCTCTTTTCTTCTTGATGGATTCCCCTTTCCATGAAAATGTTAGGCATAGTTGACAGTGGTCACTCAAATTGTTCAGCCTTATATATAACGAATCAATCATGAGCAAAAACTTGCTATCTGCATAGATATAATCCAATGTGGCTTCAGACTCCCCTCTATGTCATGTATAATGGTCTGGAACATCTGTTTCTACTGCCCCATTTAGCATCACAAATTGTCTCTCTTCCATTAGATTGATCCATCGTGATTCTTCAGGTTTTGCTTCGATATCACTTTGAGCACTAGATGTAGATTTAGGTCCCCCATGATCATCACCGAGTCAATCTTCCTCATGATTGCCAATCTATCTAATGTTGTTTCTATTTGCATGAAGAAGTCTTCTGTAGACATTTGGGCTCTAGCCCAGTAGATATTAATTATCGCCATTGAGTAATCTGTTTTTTCAAATATAATCAATTGGATGAAAGGCAAAATTGATTCATATAATTATGCATTGATTTATTTTTTACTTCCTCACTGCTACCATCAAACCTGCTATGGGACAGCCTCTCGCTAACTTCACCGTCAATGTAAATAGATCTGATATCCGTCCCAGGTTGGTATGCTAGTCATTTTTTTTTTTTTTTTTTTAGCACACAAAAACACTTATTGGGGGCCACCTTTTCAGTGTGGAGACTGATCCTTATGTTGGTACCATTTAATGGGTGACCTCAGAGGATGGATTTCACAGAAGATTCCTCATAATGTATGGGGGCTCCTGTCCTTAGGCATGGGGTGCCTGGGGCTGTTGCCCATTTCAGAGACAATTGTGTGGTTTCATAAAAACTTGGGGCCACATTTCAGTGAGGAACTATTTTTACTTTTTATTCGACCTTCATAAGAAGTGTGTGGTCCCTGGGTTATACGTCACTCGGTAATGTTTCAAGAGTGAGGTTTTTGTAGGAAAAATTTAAAATTTAAAAGTAATGAACTTCGTCCATAGTGCAGAGTTATATGGTGTTGTTCACAGGGTATCCCGAGTTGGTTTTTGGAATATCCTTAGTTAAAAAGTGGTTGGAGGAATTATGAGGAATCTTCTGTGAAATCCATCCTCTGAGGTCACCCATTAAATGGTACCAACATAAGGATCAGCCTCCACACTGAAAAGGTGGCCCCCAATAAGTGTTTTTGTGTGCTAAAAACATTGTTCTGAATAACACTTCGGGAAAAAAATTTTGAAGTCTAAATGCCTCCCTGAATGTGATCCAGTGGTATGCTAGTCAGCCATGTTTCTTGTAACACCACAATATGAAAGTCATTCAGATTACTTGCTGTTGAATTAATAAAGTGCTGGAATCCTCTGGTATTCCAGGATACTAGGGAGATGGACTCCATATCGGTCATTGTTATGACTGGTTGCAGTTCTCCATTTGATACATATTCTGAGATTGTAATTGGTAATGTGGGATGCTTGAACTTTCCACTCCATACATTCGCAGGCCTTTTTTCATTTTGGTTCCATTTTGATTGATTTGATTCTTGACTAAGGGTGAATCCCATCTCATTAAGTATGGATCTTTCTCCACATATTGTGTTCACTATTACAGTAGAACGTATGGATAACCGTACCCTCGATAGATCATTATCGTCAAGGAATTCAATGACATGTATATCAAATGAGATTATATTTCTTAATTGTGGCACATCTCTACATATGTTCATTATACTCAAGCGATTAAGATCAAATTTAGCAAAAGGATGCCCTCGGCATTCAACAATTAAGTTATGATAATTCATCATGGGTTGTTGTGATTTCCAACCCGTCGGCTTTCTCATACTTTCTTTTCCTTGTGGCCTTGGGAGAGATTCATTAGATGATTCAGGTTGTCCCATAATCGGTTGCTTTTGTGGAGGGTTTTGCTGTTGTTTTTCCCAACCAGTTTGGACCTTTCAATATCGGCTGGTACGCATCTGTTCTTGCGTCATTTTGATTTTTTGGTTGTATAATCTGAGTGGTCTGCTGATTAAGTAAGTATTGTGCCACTGTTAGTTTAATTTCTTCCCTCATTTGATCAGTCGAGAGTCTTTGCCTTTCTATTGCCCCTTTTGCAATTTCTTCATGTACTTTCTCCACTTCTTGTTTATCCGCAATCGACAGTTTTGGTGCCTCTCCCTTTGATACAACTTCTGAGCCTTGCATTTCAGCCAAGGCTACTATTTCAATGAGGGGTTCATATGTCACAATCGTAAGAGGTTTAGCTTGCTTCAGTTACTGATCCCTCCTAATGAGTAGTTCTTGAATCACTTCCTTGTTTGATAAATCTAATTGTTTTTGTGATTTGTTAATGATTTTCAAGCATCATCTTGTTTTTGCTTTCTGTGTGTTCTTTTTTTGTATTGTTTCCATCTTTTTCCTCATTTCTGCAGCTTTATTTCCCGACAGTTTTGCTTTCTTGCCTAATTTAGAATTTTTAGAGTTCAATATTTGAAATGTTTGGGTGTTCACAGCTTCCAAAGACATTTCCATATTTGACTGATCTTCATTTGATTCCACTTCATTAGACGATGGCTTGTAATTCACACCAGTTGATGTTGCTCTAGGTTTATTGCAATTCGCCTTTGATACATCAGAACTTTCATCTGCTTTTTGAATTTGTTTGATGCCAGGTTCCACTGTTGACGAAACCATGCTTTCCTTTACTTTGTCCATTTAATCTCTCGCATTATTATCTACATCTTGATCGTAAGCGTCTTCTGTTTGTGATCCTACTGATATTTGCTTGCAGTGTCTGAATATTTCATACATGTCACATTGATCATCCACACTATTATTTGCATGGTTATTCTCCTTTCGATTTGCTATTTGTGATAGCATAATAGTTTGATGATTTCTTTTTTGATCCATGCTTTCATACAATCTGGTTAGGGTCGTTAGTGCCAGATTTATCGCCGCCAGCGAGATGTTGGCTGCTGTAAGCCCCACCACATTTTCTTCTATTACAGAACCCTGTAAAGCTGGATTTCCACAATAACTTTCCTCATTCACTTGCTTTGGTACAGGTGTGGTCTTCAATTCGTCATGTTCACCTGCATTCACTGTTTTCAAGGTGTTATACACTCCTTGATTTTCAATTGGTGATGCAGAACACTCTAACTTCAAGTTTGACATTTTTCCAACAGGACTTTCGATTGGAGAGACTTCCTCCAGCTGCATTAAATCGGCAGTATTCGAGTGTACAAAAACAATCTCATCCTCAATGCCGGAGGTATTGCTAATGTCCATAAAGTCCAAAGCTTCTTTGTCAACCTGGCCTGTAATATGCAGTTCATTGTAGGCTGCTCTTAACCTTCTCTGCTTTTCCACTGTGCATCTTGTAGGCTGCGTTATACTCTGATTCACAGACATTATTTGTTCTTCTGGATCTGCCAGGTCACACCACTTGCCTTAAATCGCCTTTGTCATATCTGAAACTCCTCTCACCAGTAAGGTTCCTTTCGACATTACAAGCAATGTTTTTTTGTTTTTTTAGTAAATTTAGCATTTCACTATCTATTCTGGCATCTAATTGCTTTAGTTTGTTATTGCTCCCCGCACCACCAATTGCTGAATACTCATAACAGTTATAGTATGATCTTATGTGTATTCCCATAGACTGGGAGCACGGGCATTCTTTAAGAAAAGTCTTTCTTTCGGCCATTATGCCAAGCACTTTTTTGTGGGCTGGAGATTTGCCATTACTCTGAGTTACTGCCTTGCTGGATAGACTGGCTGGCATTCCTGATTTCAGGCTATATTGCGGAAAAGAAATTTTACCTAACAGATTCACAAATTCACAATGAGCAATAACATAATATGAAGCTAATAAACAGCACACATATGTAAGAGTAAGTGTGAGATGATTGCCGCTCTGGGAACGCCCGATAGCTTGAGGAGCAGCCTTAGTCCGTCTCTCCCCCAGCCAGTGACCATTAAATAGGTTCAAGTAAAAAAAAGAGGTTCCCTCCACTCTGGAAGTATAAGAAGCAGTGTGTGACCCAGTACACCCGAGAACTGCTTGCCGTATTAATTGAAATGGCTAATCAGATGCTGGGATCAAAAAGCACACCTTCGCAGTCTCCCAGCAGCTGAGCTTGTATCAGATCACATTAGCACTCCCCCCCTGCCTTTGTGCCAATGTTGCTTCATTTTACAGTCTTTATCTCTAATTCTGGTGAGCAGACAGTCTCAGCCCTTCAGCACTTCCGTACATAGAAATGGTAACTGGGAGCAGCAAACAGTCGGCTATATTCCAGCCTCCCAGCCCAAATAGCTCCAAACAGTATTTCCGCAAAGCCCTTCACTCCTGCAGGGCTTAAAGCCGCAAGGGCGACGTAGGAAGCTTTTTATCCTACTTCCTGGAGGGGATGAGATCAAAATTCTTAAAGGAGCATCAACGCCAGTATCAGGCTCCATGCTGTATCAAGATGAAATACAGCTACAAACAGTATTTCCACGAAGCCCTTCACTCCTGTAGGGCTTAACGCCGCAAGGGCGACGTAGGAAGCTTTTTATCCTACTTCCTGGAGGGGGCGGGATCAAAGTTCTTAAAGGAGCAGCAATGCCGGTCTCAGGCTCCACGCTGTATCAAGATGAAATACAGCTACAAACAGTATTTCCACAAAGTCCTTCACTCTTGCCGGGCTTAACGCCGCAAGGGCGACGTAGAAAGCTTTTTATCCTACTTCCTGGAGGGGGCGGGATCAAAGTTCTTAAAGGAGCAGCAACGCTGGTCTCAGGCTCCACGCTGTATCAAAATGAAATACAGCTACACACAGTATTTCGACAAAGCCCTTCACTCCTGCAGGGTTTAACGTGAACTGTGTCCCTGTCCACTACATAATAATGCAGCTATCCCCACAATAGAAATGCATTCTAGCTGCACACTTGATGCTTTCACCTGCTTTTGCTTTCCCTCCAGATTAAATCCACATCTAAGTCACACTGAAAAACACCTGTGCCAGTAGAATGCAGCTATCCCCCACGATGTGATTCGGTCTAATAAATGTACCTCCTTACTCCCCAGACCACCGTTCAGCACTCACCCACTACATGCACTACTCTAAGACACTTTGCACAACACCTCTGCCATTAGAATGCAGCTATCCCCATGATACGATTTCAATCTAGCTGCACAAATAATGCTTCTTGCATATTCACCAGACTACATGGACATCTAAGACACACAGCACAACACCTCTGCCATTAGAATGCAGCTATCCCCCCAATAAAAATGTGGCCTAGCTGATCACATAATGCACTCCTTCTCTTGTATACTCTCCAGACCACCTCTGAGCACCTCCATTACACGCACTACTCTAAGACGCAGTGTACAACACCTCGGCAATCGGAAGGCAGCTATCCCTAAGAGAGACATTTGGTCTAGCTGTACACATAATGCTTCTCCTCCTCTTGCATTTTCCATACATGGACTTCTGTCCCCAAAGGGCGTCCAACCTACAGCGTGTTGAGACCATACCAATGGTGAAAGGTGCTATACAAATGCACATTACATTTCATTACACAACTGTTAATGTTGAGCCATATCTACATGTATGAAGAAAACAGCTAGTCACATATAAACATTTTTTACTGCCAGGAATCATCAACTCCAGGAAACAGTAATAATTACTGATTCAGATTTTATCCAAAATGGATTGTTGAACGTGTGATCAATTGGAAAGCCAAGGTTATGCTCTGTGCCAACAACAAACCCTTGAAAAACAGTAAGTTAATTGGAAGAATAGATGATTTTGTGTGGTCAATCAATATATCAGTGAAACAAATAAATGGACAGTCAAAGGTAGAAGGTCCTGCCAGAACAGCATATGATTTGGCTTATAAATTAGCAGTAATGATATGAATCTTCTCCTCAGAGAAATACAAGCACCAACAGTGAATCAATGACAAACCCGTGTTGAAACTCAGCTTTCCATTCTTCATTGGAGTACAGATGCAAAGAAGGAAACTCCAATCACCAGGGAATGTTATCAATACCTTTGAAGATCCAAAAAAACATTCCCTTATCTTACAGAGTTCACAGGGAAAGGAAGATATTCAGGTTTTAAGGACGTTTCAGAAGATTTTCAAGAGCTAAAATGGACTGTTTTTTAGGACACCCTAATGCGGTTGTAATCTGTGAGTATGACCTTCCTTGTTCTTAAGCATAATGTTAAATCATGCCCATGATGCAGGAACAGCTGGTCATCTGGGATTTCAAATGAGAGGTTGCTTTTTGGCCACAGATAGGATAGGATCTGAATACATATTTAAAGGGGTGTCTGATCTGTGCCCGATTCTACCCGAATAGTCCCCCTCACCAGGCTCCTATACACAAGACAAGAATGATATTAGTATTGTCTAATCTTTTTTTGTACTGCCCATTTGTTCTGCCTACGGCAGCAAGTGTATGTTGACTGTGACTTGCCTATTTACCAAATGATTGAAAATCTCCTAAACCCAAATTGTAAGGCAGAGAGTGTTGACGCTTTATTTATCAACCATATATTTTCTCATTTTGGTTTTCCTAAAAAGATTGAGCCTGACTGGGGCAGTCAATTCACCAATTAGATGACGACTAAGATGTGAGAAATTCTTGGAGTCAAAAGGAACTTACATATCACCTACCATGCCATATGTAGTGGGGCAGGGGATGTAAAGGGATATAGCAATCAATTATGGAAATTCTAAAGATGTTTGTGGTGGATTCTGGGCCCAATTGGGACTTGTTTTTTCCCGCTAGTTCTGATGGCTCTTGGTCTGGCCCACTCAAAATTCTAAGGTGTCCCCTTTTGAACTCATGCAAAACAGAAAGGTGATGGCTGGAAGGTTTTGAATTAATCATAACCAGGGGCAAGGCTCTGGGCAACCCTCCAGACCATCGTTTTTCAGCCTGCCAAGCCATTACAGAAGGGGAAAAACCATATGCAAATCAGACTTGGTCCTACCCCAAAAGGGGAAGTCCAGCCCAAACTGCTAGGTCACATCCCTTCTGCACGAGACCACAAGCATCCCCAGACATGTTTCAGCCTTGTTGGGCGTCATCAGTGAGGAGTTGCTTGGGTCTCTAGGCCAGGCAGACTCAGGAACCACGTCTGGGCATACCCGTCCCACTCGGGGTGACTTTGGCAAAACAGGAAGGTGATGGCTGGAAGGTTTTGAATTAATCATAACCACGGGCAAAGCTCTGGGCAGCCCTCCAGACCATCGTTTTTCAGCCTGCCAAGCCATTACAGAAGGGGAAAAACCATATGCAAATCAGACTTGGTCCTACCCCAAAAGGGGCAGTCCAGCCGAAACTGTTAGGTCACATCCCTTCTGCACGAGATCACAAGCATCCCCAGACATGTTTCAGTCTTGTTGGGGGTCATCAGTGAGGAGGTGCTTGGGTCTCTAGGCCCAGTAGACTCAGGACAAACGTCTGGGCATCACCTCTTTGTTTTTGCTTTGTCACCCTGAGTGGGACGGATATGCCCAGACGTGGGTCCCGTGCCTGCTGGGCCTAGAGACCCAAGCTGCTCCTCACTGATGAGCCACAACAAGGGCGAAACATGTTTGGGGATGCTTGTGGTCTCGTGCAGAAGGGATGTGACCTAGCAGTTCGGGCTGGACTGCCCCTTTTGGGGTGTAGCCAAGCCTGATTTGCATATGGTCCTTCCCCTTCTGTAATGGCTTGGCAGGCAAAGAACGGTGGTCTGGAGGGTTGCCCAGAGCAATGCCAGTGGTTAAGATTCATTCTAAACCTTCCAGCCATCACCTCTTTGTTTTTGCTTTGTCACCCTTTTGAACGCATGACTGTTGGATAGACAAATGCTGTTGCCTCAGCATCTGTTATAACGAACACAGGAACAGATGTTGATAAATGTATTTCCTACTCAGGAATATGTAGAAAACCTTTAAAAATACCTTCACCATGCATTTGCCTACGCTCAGCAATAACTTGGAAAATCTGTGATCAGTATTAAAACATATTAACACAAAGAACACTCTGCATCTGTGGGGCATTGATGAGATCAAAGGTGATTAATTGTCTGTGTCAACCCTGACACAATAAGCTCAGGGTCTCAGTGTGTCGTGACACTGGACCGGAAGACAAAGGCATGCTATCGATGGCCACCACTTTTTCTATTAAATCCTTTTGCTGAGTAAGCACACCTATCTGGATTGCCATGTTTTGATCTATGTAATTACCAATAGCTCTGCAAAAAATATATGCCACTAAGGCATGTACTTTCTGGGACTCACGCAAACTGATCAAGGTAATTGGAATAGCAAAATGTGAGACTGGGGAATTTCTCTCAATGCTCGACAGCTGGGTCTCTACACCTGTCAGGCTTGCTAGTTTTCCAACTCAGCGGGTGGCATTTTATTGGAGGATTTAATTGCTCCTACAGGCTTTTGCAGTGGAGTGACTGGACAATTCCACAAGAAATTACCTGATGTACCACAGTATAAACACAACTGCAGTTGTCTTTCGTTCCTTTCCTCTTTAGTCAGTGGTTCCCTAATTCCCTCAAATGCATTGGTTCAGATGCAGGTTCAACATGTCGTGTTGTGTCTCTTGGCCGGACATGCATGGGTCTTAACTGAACTCTGGATTGATCAGCCTTCCTTTCCTGCAAATGATGATCCAACTGTACCACATGTTCGATTAATTCTGAACAGAGAGTTGGTGGATTTACTACCTGCGCTAATACATCCTTGAGTTCCCCCCTAAAGCCCTTAAGAAAAAATGAGGTTCTCTTTTCCTCAGGCCAATCGGTTTCTGCTATCAATCTATTACAGGTAGTAATAAAGGTAGTAATATACACTAACAGGTCCTGTGAACCCTGCCGTAGTGATAAAAGCTCATTGACCAAGGCCTGTGCTTGGGAATTCCTAGAAAACAATTTCTCCAACTCTCCACAAGTGATATGGACCAGTTGGCTGCATGCCCTCCCAAATATGACAGAACAAATGGCAACTTGGCCATGTTCCTTACCTGCAGAGGAAATGTAATTTGCATTGACTCATGAAAATAGCATATTTCATGGGATGGATCCCTTGTAAAGCACTCAGGTGGGACTAGTGGAATGGCAGCGGGAGTCATAGCGTGCGTAGTGGCTGGAATGGCTTGAACAGGGTCAGAGGCCATAGGACCTGGTAATGGGACTTGACCTGCTTGTGTTTGTGTTAATCTCCAGCCTAGTTCTCTATTAACCATTCATTCCTGCAGAAGGGCATTCGTTTCAGAAAGGGTTGTTAGCATTTCAGCTCTGAGTCCTTCGAATAGAACAGATAACTGATCTATATCTGTGGTCTCCATCACATCCAGGCAAGACAAGAAACATGTGCTTCATGTTCTATAGCGCTTACCTAGTGGCTTACATGGACGGACATAGACCTACCTGACCCTTGTAGACAATGACGGCGGTGGAACTGGTGAGCAATACCCAAACCTCTTGATTGAGCAAACACGTGCAGCAACTGATGTATCCAGACTCACTCTTGCTTCCAAAGAGATGGGGTTGCTTTATTTGAGTTGAAAGTATGTGGTCTGCTTGTCTTCAGTGCTCTTTCAGGGACGGATATGTATTTTCATGTATATTCCTACAGATAATACAATACCTAGTTTTAGATTCTCTGTGGAAAAACTCATGCAATCAATATCTTTTTTCACCTCCATAATATGTGGTGAATAACTAAAAACTAGTTTAGCAGTCTTGTTTCCTGTAGAGGTAAGTACGCTGTCTGGATAAGTCTGAAAGGCAATTCCTTTGTGAAGTTGATTTCCTTTAAGTGTACAAAACAATGTTCATATTCCGTTGATTCTTTGATTAAATCGGGGTCACGCGTGCAATTGAATCTTTTGATACACTAGCTCCTATTGTAGTCCATATCTCTTAAAATGACCTCTATAAACCAAATGTCACAGGAGAAGCACTTACAACAGTACTTTCTCTCTTTTTAGAACTTGAAAAAGCTGCGTCGGTAGAAAAGACAAAATAAATGTTGTTGCATTAGAAAAGGGAATGTTTTCAGTTTATTGTTGAAAAGAAATGAAGAAATGCAGAGCAGAAAATCAACAGGTAAGTTATCTTCAGTTTTAGTAATCTCCCTTTTACATTCAAGATGGTTTGAAGTTCCTGTGTGTTGTCACAACATAGTATCATGCATATCATGCAGACCCATGCTATGTGGTCCATTAACGTCACAAATGAATACTGAAGGCTGAAGGCAGCCGGCACTGAAAACACTGCATGCGGTCAGAGGAAACGGAACACTGGTGCTATGAAAATGTGACTCGCAAGCCTCTGGAGTGAGAAATGCTAGCGAGTTCACCACATCTCTTGCGAGTCCAAAAAGGAGGCTTGGTTTGATGCTTGGTAATGTGTCTCCACAATTTACTGAAGACCTATTTAAGCAGTTCATGAGTTTTGCGGCAGCCTTCTAAGGAATGACGTGGTCAGGACTTGCCAATTCGCCTCTGGCGCAGGTGAAGAATGATAAGCACTAGGATTCTGGGACCGGGCTGACCTTAATGTCATGGAATTCCTGTGGCATAGGCAATCTGTGGTTATGGGCCGGCCATCTTGATGTATTGTCTCGCCCAGGGATTTGTTTGATTCAGGAAACCATGTACCAAGGTGTTTTTCGGGTGGAGGGCTATGAGATCTATCACCAACCTGCCAAAAGGGGACTTCAGGGACACACGTCTGGGGGCTTAGACATTATGATTAATAAAATGTTAAGGATTGTGTCCTCGCTGGTGTGTGCAGAGGATGCCTTCTTGGCAGTGGAACTCCGGCAACTAGGAAGTAATTATGGGAGCCTCTTAGTCATTAACTTATATTGGAATTCCTCTAATACTCACTTTGATAATCTGTTAGAACAGCTCAATAATATTCTTGAAGAGGCTTATTGCTCAAATCTAGCCGGTCAAGTGGCACAGCGAGTAGAGCGCCCGCTTTGACACCCGTGCAGAGCCTGTTAACGCAGGTTCGAATCCCGGCGGGGCCAAACTCAGCCTTTCATCCTTCCGAGGTCGATAAATGAGCACCACACACCGTGGGTAATAATAAGCAGCGCTCAGATACCTGAGGGTTTGTAGCGCTATATAAAAGCCTAATTATTATTATTATTATTATTATTATTAAATCCAGGTATTGGAGTTCTGATTGGGGGGGACTTTAATTCCACCTGCCAATATCCATCGAGGGATGATATAACAGGAGAACAAGTCCTGGACTCAAATCAATCAAGAATGGTAAAAGGTGGGTCAATTATTTTATGGCATGGGATATTCAACTGGTACCCTTTGAAAGGGGGACATTTCGATATACTTGGTCAAGAGGGGTTTAGACCTCTATGATAGACTGTGTTTTTGTATCTACTAAGCTGTTAAGGCTGATTGATCCAGTATTGATTTGCAATTTGCATTATGGTGCTCATTTCGCCCTGAGATTTTATTTCACTACCAGCATTTACAGTGATTGAATTTGATCGCCCACAGCTATCACTCAAATGGAATCCAAAAATATGTCATAAATGATGCGAAAAATGCAAGATGACCTGTTATTTGTTTTGGGTGTGACCCAAGGTGGAATGGAATGCATTCTAGCTGAACTTCAAAATTGCTGGAGAATTCATGTACATGTGAAGCAAATAATGGCATCGTATGCTGGGAGAGTTCCACTTGTACATTGGCATTCCTACAATATTAAGATTGTGAATTTAAGAAAGGAAAAAAGGAAACTGTTACGCCAGCTTAGATTAATGAAATATGATCGAAATGTTTATCATTCATGCAAACTACAAATCATGCAGATTTATCAAAGCCATTTGAAAACTTTAAAGTATGATATTGCTATTGCTGATAATCAAAATATGATTTCTTTACTACTGAGAAATGATACGAGACTGGTGTGGGGCACACTCAAAACCCTTACTGGGGCTTCAGAATCATTACAAGAACCTTCAATAACTGCTTTTAAATGGGTTGATTTTATAAAAGCCAAGTTGCTATGCCACAGGTTTTTGAAAGTGTATTGCCCAAGGACTTTGATAGCTTGATGGCTATAACATGTTTATGGTCTATAGAAGATATATGTGGGGCCATTGTAAAATGGAAGAGTTCAAGGGCTCCAGGGCCAGATGGCATCCCTCAGTGCCCCATTAAAACTAACCCGGATTTATGGGCCTCTATTTTTAAAACCATATTTGACTCAATCCACCTGTTAGGAATTATCCCTCCCTCTTGGTGCTCAGCAATTATTATACCCGTGTATAAAAAGAGGACCATGGATTATCTGAGTAACTTTAGGCCAATAGCACTGATGGATGCCTCAGCAAAAATGTTCACTGGTTTATTCTTACAATCAATTCAGTCATATATTTCTCTAGCTAACTTGTTGCCCAGATTTCAAGTAGGGTTCCGCAAAAACATGGGATGTTCACTTAATGCCACCATAATTGCTCACTTGTATCAACATACAAAACATTCTAAAACAGGGCCCATCTATATGGTTGCCCTTGATCTCACTGCAGCTTTTTATTCAGTAATTAGAGCTTTGTTGTGGGAAAAAATGTTAACCTGTTAAGTGCCAAGGACGAGTATGCTCGTCCTTTTTGTATAGACTTCAATAATAGCCTGGCTATAGTATGGTTTCCCTGTGGATTTGGTTGCCACTATTGCGTCACTCCACCAGGGAACCAACTATAGAATACGGCTGTCCAAGGATGGGGCGATCACTGATCCGATACCCATTGATATTGGGCTTAAATAGGGCTGCAATCTGGCTGCGGTCCTGTTTAATATATATCTGCTGGATCTTGATGTAGGGTGGTATGATGCAACTATTGTTCTGGTTAAACTAGGTGGTTTATTGTTAAACTGGTTAAGCTTTGCAGATGATTTACTATTCTTTGACCATACTCCATTTGGTCTCCAGACTAAGCTTGACTGATTTTACATCTATGCTGGTAAAAATAACTTGCAAGTAAATCCAACTAAGTCCTTTATCATCTCATTTGTGGAGGGAAAGAGGAAGCGATTAAAGTTTACCTGGCACCCCCATTCCTCAGACTCTTTCCATGCACTACCTAGGTTATAAACTTCCCAGTACATATTCAGTGGATGCATGGAAGGAACTTTTGAATAAAAAAGCTAAGTCATTTACCTCACAGATGAGGATTATTTATCGAAGATTTGGGACATTTTCACTACTTACGAATTTGCAATTTTAACTTATTATGGTCCTGACTCCAGCAATCTGGGCTAACTATTCTTAGAATAACATCAATATTCTTTGAATTTAAATATATTCTAATGTTAAGCATCATACCACTGGCAGCTTGCATGAAGAACAATTGATATAAAAAGGGTCATTCATAGAATTCAGCACACAAGTGGCGCACGCGGCTGGCGCACAGTGTGCGCGTGCGAATCCCTGTGCCAGCCCCGTGCGCCAAAATACATTTCCGCGCACAGCGTATTCATGGATTCCAGCCACCAAAACCAGCCGTGGCGCACAGTGGCGCAGCGACCCTGCAGCAGCGCCAGTTACGCCCCCAAGAACGCCCCTTGCGCAGGGAAAAGCCATCAAAATCCCCAATCCAGCGGAAAGGGCTGCGCTAACCCTGTACCAGCACGGCAAGCGGGGTACGTGTATCACTGGGGTGCGCGGGAAGTTCCTCACGTTATTTCAGCTGGGTACGTGTATTTCAGGGGTGCGCGGGAGGTTCCACACACGATTCCATCAGGGTACGTGTACATCAGGGGTGCGAGGGAAGTTTCACACGTGAATTCAGCAGGGTACGTGTATTTCAGGGGTGCGCGGGAAGTTCCACACGCGAATGTCCTGGGTATGTGTATTTCGGGTTGCGCGGAAAGTTACACACGTGAATTCAGCAGGGTACGTGTATTACTGGGGTGCGCTGGAAGTTCCACACGCGAATGTCCTGGGTACGTGTATTTCGGGGTGCGCGGAAAGTTACACACGTGAATTCAGCAGGGTACGTGTATTACTGGGGTGCACGGGAAGTTTCACACGCGATTGGCCCTGTGCGAGCGTGGTACGTGTATTTCAGTGGTGCGCGGGAAGTTTCACACGCGATTTCAGCTGGGTACGTGTATATCAGGGGTGCGCTGGAAGTTCCACACGCGAATGTCCTGGGTACGTGTATTTCGGGGTGCGCGGGAAGTTACACACGTGAATTCAGCAGGGTACGTGTATTTCAGGGGTGCGCCGAAAGTTCTCCACGCGATTCCATCAGGGTACGTGTATATCAGGGGTGCACTGGAAGTTACACACGTGAATTCAGCAGGGTACGTGTATTTCAGGGGTGCGCTGGAAGTTCCACACGCAAATGTCCTGGATACGTGTATTTTGGGGTGCGCGGGAAGTTTCACACGCAATATCAGCAGGGTACGTGTATTTCAGGGGTGCGCGGAAAGTTCTACATGCGATTCCATCAGGGTACGTGTATATCAGGGGGCGCTGGAAGTTCCACACGTGAATTCAGCAGGGTACATGTATTTCAGGGGTGCGCTGGAAGTTCCACACGCGAATGTCCTGGGTACGTGTATTTTGGGGTGCGCGGGAAGTTTCACATGTGATATCAGCAGGGTATGTGTATTTCAGGGGTTCCGTGGAGTACTACACGTGAATTGGCCGTGTGGGTCCTCCCAGGTGTTCGCTCCACAACCTCCACGGCCCCTGCAGGCAGCCCACAGCACGGGGGACTACCCTGCACCCCCACTCATGTCCCCCAGCACCCCCACCCCCCAGCACTGTGGGGCACCCTCCACCAGGCCCCAACTCATGTCCCCCTGCACCCCCACCCCCTAGCACTGTGGGGCACCCTCCACCAGGCCCCAACTCATGTCCCCCTGCACCCCCACCCCCCAGCACTGTGGGGCACCCTCCACCAGGCCCCAACTCATGTCCCCCTGCACCCCCACCCCCCAGCACTGTGGGGCACCTGCCAGCAGGCCCCCACTCATGTCCAACTCATGTCCCCCTTCACCCCCATCCCCCAGCACTGTGGGGCACCCTCCACCAGGCCCCCAACTCATGTCCCCCTGCACCCCCACCCCCCAGCACTGTGGGGCACCCTCCACCAGGCCCCAACTCATGTCCCCCTGCACCCCCACCCCCCAGCACTGTGGGGCACCTGCCAGCAGGCCCCCACTCATGTCCAACTCATGTCCTCCTGCACCCCCACCCCCCAGCACTGTGGGGCTCCTGCCAGCAGGCCCCCACTCATGTCCAACTCATGTCCCCCTGCACCCCCACCCCCCAGCACTGTGGGGCACCCTCCACCAGGCCCCAACTCATGTCCCCCTGCACCCCCACCCCCCAGCACTGTGGGGCACCCTCCACCAGGCCTCCAACTCATGCCCCCCTGCACCCCCACCCCCCAGCACTGTGGGGCACCCTCCACCAGGCCCCAACTCATGTCCCCCTGCACCCCCACCCCCCAGCACTGTGGGGCACCTGCCAGCAGGCCCCCACTCATGTCCAACTCATGTCCTCCTGCACCCCCACCCCCCAGCACTGTGGGGCTCCTGCCAGCAGGCCCCCACTCATGTCCAACTCATGTCCCCCTGCACCCCCACCCCCCAGCACTGTGGGGCACCCTCCACCAGGCCCCAACTCATGTCCCCCTGCGCCCCCACCCCCCAGCACTGTGGGGCACCCTCCACCAGGCTTCCAACTCATGTCCCCCTGCACCCCCACCCCCCAGCACTGTGGGGCACCCTCCACCAGGCCCCAACTCATGTCCCCCTGCACCCCCACCCCCCAGCACTGTGGGGCACCTGCCAGCAGGCCCCCACTCATGTCCAACTCATGTCCCCCTGCACCCCCACCCCCAGCACTGTGGGGCACCTGCCAGCAGGCCCCCACTCATGTCCAACTCATGGGTTTATAGTCATAATGTGGAAAAAAAATGTCGACAAACAAAAATGTCGAAAAAAAATTGTCGAAAACAATAATGTCGACATCCTATACATATAATGTAAAGAGTCATTTTTTAGAAAAAAAAATGTCGACAAAAAAATGTCAATTAGAACTATCAACACCTCACCCAACACCCCCCTGCCACCCCCCCCACAACCCCCCACCACCCCACCACCCTCTCACCCCTCATACTCAACACATTCTAATTATATATTTATTTATTTATTTTTTCAATAAATAATTAAACAAAAAGAGTATCATTTACTATGGGGGGGTCCCCCCCAACCCCCCTCACCCAACACCCCCCTGCCACCCCCCCCACACCCCCCCCACCACCCTCTCACCCCTCATACTCAACACATTATAATTATATATTTATTTATTTATTTATTTTTTCAATAAATACATAAACAAAAAGAGTATCATTTACTATGGGGGGGTCCCCCCCAACCCCCCCCCTCACCCAACACCCCCCTGCCACCCCCCCCACACCCCCCCACCACCCTCTCACCCCTCATTCTCAACACATAGTAATTATATATTTATTTATTTATTTATTCAATAATTAAATAAATAAAAAGAGTATCATTTACTATGGGGGTGTCCCCCCCAACCCCCCTCACCCAACACCCCCTGCCACCCCCAAACCCCCCACCACCCTCTCACCTCTCATACTCAACACATTTTAGTTATATATTTATTTATTTATCTATTTATACAATAAATAGAAAATTTCGAAAAAATATCGAAAAAATGTCGACATTATTGTTTGTCGACATCATTTTTTTCGACATTTATTTTTCGAGATTTTGACTGTCGACATTTTTACTGTCGACATTATGACTGCCCACCGTCCAACTCATGTCCCCCTGCACCCCCACCCCCAGCACTGTGCGGCACCTGCCAGCAGGCCCCCACTCATGTCCCCCTGCACCCCCACCCCCCAGCACTGTGGGGCACCTGCCAGCAGGCCCCCACTCATGTCCCCCTGCACCCCCACCCCCCAGCACTGTGGGGCACCTGCCAGCATGCCCCCACTCATGTCCCCCAGCCAACATGTCATCACAATCTAGATCCCTGGCCCCTATGGTCAGCCTCCAAATGCCAAACACCCACCCGAGTATGGCATCCACCCACTTAGAAATGGCAATAACATGATAGAACCCCAATTGCAAGTTTGGAAATGAACACATGTCCCTCACATACACCCAATGGGTGTCAGTGAATCTCAAAACCCATATCATGATATGCATGAAACCAATGAGATGATACTACACATTGAAGTTTGAACAAAAAATATGTATTAAAAGAAACATAAATTGAATCAAAAATAAACAAACAAAAATGGGAATTTAAAAAAATAAAAACCAGCATGTCCGTGAAATAATGCAAAACCACAAATCATAATCCAAAGGAAAGGTGTCCAAAGTCACAGTCCACAAAAGTAAATCCAATGGAAAATTAGAATTGAAAGCCATTGCTCCATGGGTAAATTGTAAAAAAAAAATGAAAATCCAACAGTCAACTATATACAGATAAACAATCCAGGGTCCATGATCCCAACAGAAGAAATGAAACCTATCTAATAACACTACCTAATAAAAATGAACTATATACAAAAATGTGGCCCATTGTCCAAAAGGTCCAAAAAAAATGCAAAACCAAAGGAAACCTAACACTAACTACAGAACTATTTACAAGGGCAGCGGGCTAGTCCGACGGCTCACTTTTGGATGTCCCAGGCCAGGGCATCATCGAACTCCTGCTCAATGTCCCGGAGGCGATCCTCCTCCATGGCCCGAGGGTCCGCAGGGCCGTCGACGTGTCCACCTCCAACCCCCTGCGGATTGCCTCGAGGCACTCGGCCCGCCTCAGGGCCCTCCGCATGGAGTTCTCCGCCCTGACCATCGTGAGCCGTGCCTCTTCCGCCCGCTGCCGCTCCGCATCTATGGCGTGGCCCAAGCGCTGCCACACGGAAGACACTTCCCATCCTGGGTCCTCCTGTCCTCCGGCCGATGCCTGCCCCTCCGATGTCGAAGGCCCCGAGCCATCATGGCTCCCACCACGTTGCTGCTGCTGCTGTGCCTCTGCCCGTGCACTGCCTCCTGCTGCCTGCACATCCTCTGCTGGCTGGGGTGCAGTCGTTGATGTGGCCACCCCTGCTGGACGTCCGACTCCCGACTGTGGCAGGGATGCCTCCTCCACCAGCCTGGCCGCACCGTTAGAGGCAGCTCCACAGGGCACCCAGGTGACTGATGGGTGGGAAGATGGCACGGAGGACGACTGGCACATAGGGGGTTCAGTTGAGGAGGGGGTCGTAGCAAGCCCCATCAAACGGAGGAATCCGGCCTGGGTGACCTGTCCCAGTAGGCCGACGCGGTCAATGAGCCATTCGAGATGACGTGCAGTCTCCTCATGAAAAGACTGCAGGTCACCTCGCATGGCCCGTTGATGCAACGCCACACCAGTCAGGACAGGCTCAAACCGGACCCGGACAGCCACGTCCGCAGGCAGAGGAAGGCCAGTTGTCGTGAGCTCATCCCCTGCCTGAAAACAGGTCTGGATGTAGGCATCCCTGCCTTGTTGGTTGTATAATCTGAGTGGTCTGCTGATTAAGTAAGTATTGTGCCACTGTTAGTTTAATTTCTTCCCTTATTTGATCAGTCGAGAGTCTTTGCCTTTCTATTGTCCCTTTTGCAATTTCTTCATGTACTTTCTCCACTTCTTGTTTATCCGCAATCGCCAGTTTTGGTGCCTCTCCCTTTGATACAACTTCTGAGCCTTGCATTTCAGACAAGGCTACTATTTCATTGAGGGGTTCATATGTCACAATCTTAAGAGGTTTAGCTTGCTTCAGTTGCTGATCCCTCCTCATGAGTTGTTATTGAATCACTTCCTTGTTAGATAAATCAAATTGTTTTTGTGATTTGTTAATGATTTTCAAGCATCTCCTTGTTTTTGCTTTCTGTGCGTTCTTTTTTTGTATTGTTTCCATCTTTTTCCTCATTTCTGCGGCTTTATTTCCCAACAGTTTTACTTTCTTGCCTAATTTTGAATTTTTAGAGTTCAATATTTGACATTTTTGGGTGTTCACAGCTTCCACAGACTTTTCCATATTTGACTGTTCTTCATTTGATTCCACTTCATTAGACGATGGCTTGTAATTCACACCAGTTGATGTTGTTTTAACTCAGGGTTTATTGCAATTCGCCTTTGATACATCAGAACTTTCATCTGCTTTTTGAATTTGTTTGATGCCAGGTTCCACTGTTGACGAAACCATGCTTTCCTTTACTTTGTCCATTTCATCTCTCGCATTATTATCTACATCTTGATCGTAAGCGTCTTCTGTTTGTGATCCTACTGATATTTGCTTGCAGTGTCTGAATATTTCATACATGTCACATTGATCATCCACACTATTATTTGCATGGTTATTCTCATTTCGATTTGCTATTTGTGATAGCATAATAGTTTTATGATTTCTTTTTTGATCCATGCTTTCATACAATCTGGTTAGGGTCGTTAGTACCCGATGTATCGCCGTCAGCGAGATGCTGGCTGTTGTAAGCCCCACCACATTTTCTTCTATCACGGAACTCTGCATAGCTGGATTTCCACAATAACTTTCCTCATTCACTTGCTTTGGTACAGGTGTGGTCTTCAATTCGTCATGTTCACCTGCATTCACTGTTTTCAAGGTGTTATACACTCCTTGATTTTCAATTGGTGATGCAGAACACTCTAACTTCAAGTTCGAAATTTTTCCAAAAAGGACTTTGGATTGGAGAGACTTCCTCCAGCTGCATTAAATCGGCAGTATTCGAGTGTCTGCTGGACCTAGAGACCCAAGCTACTCCTCACTGATGAGCCCCAACAAGGGCGAAACATGTTTGGGGATGCTTGTGGTCTCGTGCAGAAGGGATGTGACCTAGCAGTTCTGGCTGGGCTGCCCCTTTTGGGGTGTGGCCAAGCCTGATTTGCATATGGTCTTTCCCCTTCTGTAATGGCTTGGCAGGCGAAGAACTGTGGTCTGGTGGGTTGACCAGAGCAATGCCAGTGGTTAAGATTCATTCCAAACCTTCCAGCCACCACCTCTTTGTTTTTGCTTTGTCACCCCGAGTGGGACGGGTATGCCCAGACATGGGTCCCGTGCCTGCTGGGCCTAGAGACCCAAGCTACTCCTCAACGATGAGCCCCAACAAGGGCGAAACATGTTTGGGGATGCTTGTGGTCTCGTTCAGAAGGGATGTGACCTAGCAGTTCGGGCTGGACTGCCCATTTTGGGGTGTGGCCAAGCCTGATTTGCATATGGTCTTTCCCCTTCAGTAATGGCTTGGAAGGCGAAGAACGGTGGTCTGGGGGGTTGCCTAGAGTAATGCCAGTGTTTAAGATTCATTCTAAACCTTCCAGCCATCACCTCTTTGTTTTTGCTTTGTCACCCCGAGTGGGACGGGTATGCCCAGACATGGGTCCCGTGCCTGCTGGGCCTAGAGACCCAAGCTACTCCTCAACGATGAGCCCCAACAAGGGCGAAACATGTTTGGGGATGCTTGTGGTCTCGTTCAGAAGGGATGTGACCTAGCAGTTCTGGCTGGACTGCCCCTTTTGGGGTGTGCCCAAGCCTTATTTGCATATGGTCTTTCCCCTTCTGTAATGGCTTGGCAGGCGAAGAACGGTGGTCTGGTGGGTTGCCCAGAGCAATGCCAGTGGTTAAGATTAATTCTAAACCTTCCAGCCATCACCTCTTTGTTTTTGCTTTGTCACCCTTTTGAATGCATGACTGTTAGATAGACAAATGCTATTGCCTCAGCATCTGTTATATCGAACACAGGAACAGATGTTGATCAATGTATTTCCTACTCAGGAATATGTAGAAAACCTTTAAAAATACCTTCACCATGCATTTGCCTATGCTCAGCAATAACTTTGAAAATCTGTGATCAGTATTAAAACATATTAACATAAAGAACACTCTGCATCTGTGGGGCATTGATGAGATCAAAGGTGATTAGTTCTCTGTGTCCACCCTGACACAATAAGCTCAGGGTCTCAGTATGTCGTGACACTGGACCAGAAGACAAAGGCATGCCATCGATGGCCACCACTTTTTCTATTAAATCCTTTTGCTGAGTAAGCACACCTATCTGGATTGCCATGTTTTGATCTATGTAATTACCAATAGCTCTGCAAAAAATATATGCCACTAAGGCATGTACTTTCTGGGACTCACGCAAACTGATCAAGGTAATTGGAATAGCAAAATGTGAGACTGGGGAATTTCTCTCAATGCTCGACAGCTGGGTCTCTACACCTGTCAGGCTTGCTAGTTTTCCAACTCAGCGGGTGGCATTTTATTGGAGGATTTAATTGCTCCTACAGGCTTTTGCAGTGGAGTGACTGGACAATTCCACAAGAAATTACCTGATGTACCACAGTATAAACACAACTGCAGTTGTCTTTCGTTCCTTTCCTCTTTAGTCAGTGGTTCCCTAATTCCTTCAAATGCATTGGTTCAGATGCAGGTTCAACATGTCGTGTTGTGTCTCTTGGCCGGACATGCATGGGTCTTAACTGAACTCTGGATTGAACAGCCTTCCTTTCCTGCAAATGATGATCCAACTGTACCACAAGTTTGATTAATTCTGAATAGAGAGTTGGTGGATTTACTACCTGCGCTAATACATCCTTGAGTTCCCCGCTAAAACCCTTAAGAAATAATGAGGTTCTCTTTTCCTCAGGCCAATCGGTTTCTGCTATCAATCTATTAAAGGTAGTAATAAAGGTAGTAATATACACTAACAGGCCCTGTGAAGGCTGATTTGCATATGGTCTTTCTCCTTCTGTAATGGCTTGGCAGGCGAAGAATGGTGGTCTGGAGGGTTGCCCAGAGCAATGCCAGTGGTTAATATTCATTCTAAACCTTCCAGCCATCACCTCTTTATTTTTGCTTTGTCACCACGATTGGGACGGGTATGCCCAGACGTGGGTCCCGTGCCTGCTGGGCCTAGAGACCCAAGCTCCTCCTCACTGATGAGCCCCAACAAGGGCGAAACATGTTTGGGGATGCTTGTGGTCTCGTTCAGAAGGGATGTGACCTAGCAGTTCTGGCTGGACTGCCCCTTTTGGGGTGTGGCCAAGCCTGATAAAAGCTCATTGTCCAAGGCCTGTGCTTGGGACTTCCTAGAAAACAATTTCTCCAACTCTCCACAAGTGATATGGACCAGTTGGCTGCATGCCCTCCCAAATATGACAGAACAAATGGCACCTTGGCCATGTTCCTGACCACCAGAGGAAATGTAATTTGCATTGACTCATGAAAATAGCATATTTCATGGGATGGATCCCTTGTAAAGCACTCAGGTGGGACTAGTGGAATGGCAGTGGGAGTCATAGCCCGGGTAGTGGCTGGCATGGCTTGAACAGGGTCAGAGGCCATAGGACCTGGCAATGGGACTTGACTTGCTTGTGTTTGTGTTAATCTCCAGCCTAGTTCTCTATTAACCATTAATTCCTGCAGAAGGGCATTCGTTTCAGAAAGGGTTGTTAGCATTTCAGCTCTGAGTCCTTCGAATAGAACAGATAACTGATCTATATCTGTGGTCTCCATCACATCCATGCAAGACAAGAAACAATGGCTTAGTGTTCTATAGCGCTTACCTGGTGGCTTACATGGACGGACATAGACCTACCTGACCCCTGTAGTCAATGACGGCGGTGGAACTGGTGAGCAATACCCAAACCTCTTGATTGAGCAAACACGTGCAGCAACTGGTGTATGCAGACTCACTCTTGCTTCTGAAGAGATAGGGTTGCTTTAATTGAGTTGAAAGTATGTGGTCTGCTTGTCTTCAGTGCTCTTTCAGGGACAGATATGTATGTTCATGTATATTCTTACAGATAATACAATACCTAGTTTTAGATTTTCTGTGGAAAAACTCATGCAATCAATATCTTTTTTCACCTCCATAATATGTGGTGAATAACTAAAAACTAGTTTAGCAGTCTTGTTTCCTGTAGAGGTAAGTACGCTGTTGTAATAATGCGTGGAGGCAGTAATGGGTGAGAAGGGAGCTTTATTCTACGGCCCCCGGAGGCAAGGGCGGTCGGTTGGGAGAATGAGTTATTACGTTCCTGGTGGAACGTGGGGGAGAAAACATTCTTCATTCCGGGTGGAATGAAGTGATGATGTAACATCACAACATCTCCTTATCTATGGGAAAGAAGGGAACGGAAAAAGGGGGCGAAACACAGAAAAAGGGGTTGGGATGGTTGGCTAAGTTAAATTAATAAAGTTGACATGTGGTCAATAGTAGATGAAGTTGTTGCTGAAGTTGCGGATAATCTTGCGATTCCTTTTCGACAGACTCTTGGCAGGTTTTTCCTCATTGGTGTGACAGGGTTCATTGTTTCTTGTATGTCTGGGGTAATATGTGTCTTCAGAGAAATGTTCACTTTTTGACATTATGCCATCCTGTGAGTCTGTGGATGTACCAGGTCTGTATGTGTCGTTGGTTGTTCTCTTCACGTTCTCTCTTGACCAAGCGTCATTGAAATAGTTTTTGGAAGTGCTAGGTTTGCAGGTGTCGGTGGTTATTTTCACGAGGTCATCGTGGGACCATCTCTTTCCAATGTCCAATGTGACAGATTTGTCGTGACAATGTATGACCTTTTGTGGAGATCTAAATTTGGATTCACCCTTGAGTGTTTTCCTGGGTTCTTTGATGCATACCCTGTCTCCTTCCTGAAATAACATCTGTTTA
Organism: Ambystoma mexicanum; assembly: GCF_040938575.1. NCBI lineage: Eukaryota > Metazoa > Chordata > Amphibia > Caudata > Ambystomatidae > Ambystoma > Ambystoma mexicanum. The sequence goes on from NC_090922.1 coordinate 494,048,901, forward strand.
GTTCTGTTTCTTTTGCGTAGTATGTTTTGTACTTCTTCTGCTTCTCCTTTATAGTTTTATGGATTTGTTCTATGTCCATTTTTGGTTCCATGTTCATTCTTGCCTCACCGGTGTCTAAGAAGATCCATGCTGGTCTCAATTGGTTAGTTGCGGTTCTGCCCCGCATCAAGGTGAAAGGCTCTGCATTGGTGGTGGAGTGTGGCGTTGTTCTATATGCGTACAAGTCCTCCTTGAGGGTTTCTCTCCAAGGCATAGCATTGGCGGTGGCCAGTTGGATGACGCTTTTTATCAGTCTGTTCATTCTTTCCACCAGCCCGTTGGACATTGGGTGGTAAAGTGACGCAGTGATGTGGTTGATGGATTTTTTGTGGAGGAATTCTTGAAATTCTGATGAGGTGAACTGGGACCCGTTGTCTGAGACTATGTCTCTGGGGTCACCTTCCCTGTTGAATATTTCAGTTAAGAAGTCAGTGACTTTCTTTGTGGTTGCGCTGGTATCTACCACACCCCATTCGGTCCATTTGGAGGTGTAATCGACAATTACAATGATGAATATTTTTACTTCCTCCAGATTTTCGAAGGGGCCCATAATGTCTATTGCCAGCTTTGACCATACATGTTTGGGTGTTTCTACAGGATAAAGTGGAGTTTTCCTTAAGATTTTCGATTTGTCACTGGAAGCGCAGGCACTGCAGTTTTTTACTGTCTCTTTCCACATGTTGGGCCACCAGTAGCTGTTCCTCATTCTGTTCTTTGTCAAACTCCTTCCCAGATGTCCTTCATGGGCAAGGTCAAGTAGTTTCTTTCTGAGGGCCACGGATGGAATCACTCTATTTCCCCTAAAGATGTGATTTTCATTCATGGATATCTCATCTTTGAATGGAGTGAAGTTCGCCAACTCTTTCCCAACACCAAGCCAGTCGTTCATCACGGCTTTTCTGATTTCCTGTTGTTCTGTGTCGGCTTTGGTGATGCGTGTCCATTCGTCAGAGAGTATGGCAGGATTTATGGTGGCTATAATATCCTCTTCTTGATCCTCATTTTCGACATCTTGTTAACCTTGAATGGTGGGTAGTCTCGAAAGGCAGTCTGCTACTTGATTTTGTGGACCAGGATTGTAGCAAACTTGAAGATTGTATTGCATAATGTCTAGAAACCAACGCCTTATCCTCGGTGAGATAAGGTGTGGCATTTTGGATTGCAGGATGTTGACTAAAGGTTTGTGATCAGTCTTTAGGAGGATAGGTAGACCCCAAATTAGATTTCTGAAATGTTGTAGGGCCCACTTGACAGCCAGAGCTTCTCTCTCGATGGTGGAGTAGTTCAATTCAGCACCTCTTAGTACTCTGGATGCAAATGCGATGGTTATGATGTTGCCGTTCTGTTGTTGCTCTAGTACGCCTAGTACCAAGGCCGATCTTGCTGGCATCTACTGACACTATCGTTTAGGCTTTATAATCAAACATGCTGAGGGCTGGAGCTTGGTTGATGTCAGACTTGAGGTTCTCAAATTCGTTCTTACATTCTGTGGACCATTCAAATCTGTTGGATTTCTTCATGAGATTTCTCATGTTTTGTGTCCTGTTGGCATAGTTATTCACGAATTTGGAGTAGTACTCCGTCATTCCTAAAAAACATTTCAATTGGTCTTTGTTGGTGGGTTCAGCTAAACTCAGTATTGTGTCAAGGAGTTTTTTCTTGGGACGGATGCCCTGGCGTCGATGGAATGGCCAAGATAGGAGACTTGATTACACTTTATGTTGCATTTCTCCAGCTTGAGGGTGAGTCCACTTCTTTGGATTATCTGTAATACGCCCATTAGTTTGCCGTTGTGCTCTTCTTCAGTTTTGGCTGATATGAGAATATCGTCCTGGAAACATTGTACTCCATCGAGGCCTCCGAAAAGATGCGACATGAGTCTCTGGAAGACTGCTGCGGCGGAAGCGAGCCCGAATGGCATTCTGTTGAACATGTATGCTCCCAAAGGTGTGACAAATGAGGTGAGGGCTTTTGAGCTGTCGTCTAAAGCAATTTGGTGGTACGCTGAGGAGAGGTCTAAGGTGCTAAAATAGCTTGCTGGTTCCATGGTCGATAGGAGTTAGGAAGTGGGTGTCTGTCGACTCATATGTTTTTGTTGAGGTCTCTTAAGTCAACACACATCCGGATGGAATTGTCGGGTTTCTTTACCAGGACGATGGGGGCAAGCCATTCAGAACTCTCTATGGCTTGTATAATGTTCTCATTGCATAGATGTGTGAGTTCTTCTTTAAGTGCTGCTTTAGTCCCAAAGGGGACTCCACGCACTCGATGGACCACGGGGACAGCACCTCTTTTCAATATGATTCTGTGTTGGAAACGCTTAAGCAATCCGATTTTATTGCAGAACACTTTGGGGAATTGCTGAGCCAAATTGGATTTGATGTCAGTGTTGTTTTTGAGCACACTCAATACAGGAATATCTTCCCCAGGGTGGATTTTCACTTGGAGGGCCGCTTGCTCTTCCCATCCTACTACAGAGGAACCGTTCTTGGCTACAAACAACTTACAGTATGTTTGTCTGTCGTGAAACCTGAGTTTGATCCTTGTGTACCCAATGATGTCAATGGGGGGTTTTCCATACCCTGTGGCTCTCACCAAGGAGTTCCGTAGATCATAGACTTTACCAGAAAGTACTTTCACAAAGGTCTCAAGATCCACCATGGTATAGGGGGACCCTGTGTCTACCATTACCTTCAAGGGTATGTCGTTGACGTACATGTTAACCCATGGGCCGCTCGATTCTTGGAAAGAGGTGACCGTGAGGATTTGCACTTGTGGACATGTCTGGTTGATGGACAACATGCTGTCTGACACTTGGTCGTAGTCCACTGTCTTCACAGACCCATACTTGTTGAAGGGTCGTCTGTTGGCATTACCGGATCTTCTTGGTCTCCCTCGGGTGTTACGGCAGACTTTGGTGAAATTACCTAACAAGCCACATTTGTAGCACTAGACATTGTTAGCAGGGCACATCTTCCCAGCGTCATGGCGTTTATACCACCCACACTTTTGACAGCGTGTGGGGTTTTGATTGTCATACACTGAAACTCTCCCTCTTCTGGAGTTACCCCTTGTGTTTTGAGGTACACTCCTCACAGCTGCTACCAAGGCTCCGTCATGTTCAGATTCGGAGAAGCCATCTATGGACTTCACCTCAACGCCCTCTTTTATGACCAGTCTCTCTTTCATGCATCGGTCCCCGAATTCCAAACTTCTCACTATTTCAGTAGCCTGATCTAGTGAGGGATTCTTTGTTTGCCACAGTTTTTGTTGTATACGGGGATCTGCTACATTGAGTACCAGCTGGTCCCTCCAATATTCATCCCCAACACCAGTGAAATCACACGTAGACATGAGCACCCTGAGGGAGGCTAGGTAGGTATCAACTGGTTCACCCTTGGCCTGTTTCCAGGAAAAGAACTTGTACCTCTCCAAAACCACGTTTGTCTTACTGGCGAAATGCTTGGTGAGTTTGGCCAAGGCAGTGTCAAATTTTCGGTTGCCGTCGCCCCCGGCATCATCTGGCTCAGGAAGTGCCCTGAATAACCTTAGGCCTTCGGCCCCTATGCAGTTCAGGAGGGTTGTTTCCTTGAGATCGTCATTGAATTTACCGCCACCAATGGCTCTGAGATATATCTGAAAGCTGTCTAGCCATTGCTCCCAGGGGCATGTTAGGGTACCGGGGCAAGGAAGAAACTTGGTGGGGTGTGGCACGTTCTGCATGATTGGCTTGTGAGTGGAGCGTGCGGGGTGAGCTGCTGTGTCTCTAAAGAGTGGTCACTCCACTGTTCAGTGTGTCCTTTTTGTGATTGCCCAGTGTGCTTGAGTGCAGTTGTCTGATGTTTGCAAATTGTTACATGCACTATGTGGCCTGTGCACAATTGCCTGAATCACAGAGTCTCTGGGGCGAACTGAAACTTCTTATACTGTGTTTCACTCTCAACAATTTGTTTCCATTCTGAAATGTGTTTCACTGTTCACAATGTGTCTCTGTGCTCCTTTCACTGCTCCCTGCAGCCTGTGAGGGCGCTGTGGTGCACGGCTATATAGCTGGGGCTGCTGAGTATGGTGGTGTATGGAGTTTCTGGGAGCGAAACTTGGAGCGAAAGGTGTTTAGGTGTTTTGTCCCTTCCACTGCCTCCTGCAGCCAGTGGGGGCGCTGTGGTGCGCGGCTTTATCCCTGGGGCCACTGTGATCAGCTGCTGGAGATCTGCAGTGTGGTCGCCGTGGAAGAGAGTCTAGGCTAAATGGCGGCACGTAGGGCACGTTGTGAGGTGCTTTCCTCAAACGGCCGTTGGTGTTTGTTCGTAAGACGCGCGTTGAGCGCTACGGCTGTTGCAGCCCAAATATAAAAGAAATCGGTACCTGCTGTGCTGTCCCGCTGTTCTGTGACTGTCGGGCGGCCCCTTCTCCCCTCTCTCTCGGGGCTGGGGAAAGGGGAGACAGGCGGGAGCGGCAATGTAGAAGAGCCGCAGGGGCCGCCGCTGGTGCTGGAGGATAATAGGAGGGCGAGCAGGGGAGCTCCGGGGGCCGGCTGCAGCTCACGTCCCCCACGGGGGAAGCCTCGTCGCCAATGTAATAAAGCGCGGAGGCAGTAATGGGTGAGAAGGGAGCTTTATTCTACGGCCCCCGGAGGTGAGGGCGGTCGGTTGGGAGAATGAGTTATTACGTTCCTGGTGGAACGTGGGGGAGAAAACATTCTTCATTCCGGGTGGAATTAAGTGATGATGTAACATCACAACACGCTGTCTGGATAAGTCTGAAAGGCAATTCCTTTGTGAAGTTGATTTCCTTTAAGTGTACAAAACAATGTCCATATTCCATTGATTCTTTGATTAAATCGGGGTCACACGTGCAATTGAATCTTTTGATACACTAGCTCCTATTGTAGTCCATATCTCTTAAAATAACCTCTATAAACCAAATGTCACAGGAGAAGCACTTACAACAGTACTTTCTCTCTTTTGAGAACTTGAAAAAGCTGCGTCGGTAGAAAAGACAAAATAAATGTTGTTGCATTAGAAAAGGGAATGTTTTCAGCTTATTGTTGAAAAGAAATGAAGAAATGCAGAGCAGAAACTCAACAGGTAAATTATCTTCAGTTTTAGTAATCTCACTTTTACATTCAAGATGGTTTGAAGTTCCTGTGTGTTGTCACAACATAGTATCATGCATATCATGCAGACCCATGCTATGTGGTCCATTAACGTCACAAATGAATACTGAAGGCTGAAGGCAGCCGGCACTGAAAACACTGCATGCGGTCAGAGGAAACGGAACACTGGTGCTATGAAAATGTGACTCGCAAGCCTCTGGAGTGAGAAATGCTAGCGAGTTCACCACATCTCTTGCGAGTCCAAAAAGGAGGCTTGGTTTGATGCTTGGTAATGTGTCTCCACAATTTACTGAAGACCTATTTAAGCAGTTCATGAGTTTTGCGGCAGCCTTCTCAGGAATGACGGGGTCAGGACTTGCCAATTCGGCTCTGGCGCAGGTGACGAATGATAAGCACTAGGATTCTGGGACCGGGCTGACCTTAATGTCATGGAATTCCTGTGGCATAGGCAATCTGTGGTTATGGGCCGGCCATCTTGATGTATTGTCTCGCCCAGGGATTTGTTTGATTCAGGAAACCATGTACCAAGGTGTTTTTCAGGTGGAGGGCTATGAGATCTATCACCAACCTGCCAAAAGGGGACTTCAGGGACACACGTCTGGGGGCTTAGACATTATGATTAATAAAATGTTAAGGATTGTGTCCTCGCTGGTGTGTGCATAGGATTCCTTCTTGGCAGTGGAACTCCGGCAACTAGGAAGTAATTATGGGAGCCTCTTAGTCATTAACTTATATTGGAATTCCTCTAATACTCACTTTGATAATCTGTTAGAACAGCTCAATAATATTCTTGAAGAGGCTTATTGCTCAAATCCAGGTATTGGAGTTCTGATTGGGGGGGACTTTAATTCCACCTGCCAATATCCATTGAGGGATGATATAACAGGAGAACAAGTCCTGGACTCAAATCAATCAAGAATGGTAAAAGGTGGGTCAATTATTTTATGGCATGGGATATTCAACTGGTACCCTTTGAAAGGGGGACATTTCGATATACTTGGTCAAGAGGGGTTTGGACCTCTATGATAGACTGTGTTTTTGTATCTACTAAGCTGTTAAGGCTGATTGATCCAGTATTGATTTGCAATTTGCATTATGGCGCTCATTTCTCCCTGAGATTTTATTTCACTACCAGCATTTACAGTGATTGAATTTGATCGGCCACGGCTATCACTCAAATAGAATCCAAAAATATGTCACAAATGATGTGAAAAATGCAAGATGACCTGTTATTTGTTTTGGGTGTGACCCAAGGTGGAATGGAATGCATTCTAGATGAACTTCAAAATTGCTGGAGAATTCATGCACATGTGAAGCAAATAATGGCATCATATGCTGGGAGAGTTCCACTTGTACATTGGCATTCCTACAATATTAAGATTGTGAATTTAAGAAAGGAAAAAGGGAAACTGTTACGCCAGCTTAGATTAATGAAATATGATTGAAATGTTTATCATTCATGCAAACTACAAATCATGCAGATTTATCAAAGCCATTTGAAAACTTTAAAGTATGATATTGCTATTGCTGATAATCTGAATATGTTTTCTTTACTACTGAGAAATGATACGAGACTGGTGTGGGGCACACTCAAAACCCTTACTGGGGCTTCAGAATCATTACAAGAACCTTCAATATCTGCTTTTAAATGGGTTGATTTTATAAAAGCCAAGTTGCTATGCCACAGGTTTTTGAAAGTGTATTGCCCAAGGACTTTGATAGCTTGATGGCTAGAACATGTTTATGGTCTATAGAAGATATATGTGGGGCCATTGTAAAATGGAAGAGTTTTAGGGCTCCAGGGCCGGATGGCATCCCTCACTGCCCCATTAAAACTAACCCGGATTTATGGGCCTCTATTTATAAAACCATATTTGACTCAATCCACCTGTTAGGAATTATCCCTCCCTCTTGGTGCTCCGCAATTATTATACCCGTGTATAAAAAGAGGACCATGGATTATCCGAGTAACTTTAGGCCAATAGCACTGATGGATGCCTCAGCAAAAATGTTCACCAGTTTATTCTTACAATCAATTCAGTCATATATTTCTCTAGCTAACTTGTTGCCCAGATTTCAAGTAGGGTTCCGCAAAAACATGGGATGTTCACTTAATGCCACCATAATTGCTCACTTGTATCAACATACAAAACATTCTAAAACAGGGCCCATCTATATGGTTGCCCTTGATCTCACTGCAGCTTTTGATTCAGTAATTAGAACTTTGTTGTGGGAAAAAATGTTAACCTGTTAAGTGCCAAGGACGAGTATGCTCGTCCTTTTTGTATAGACTTCAATAATAGCCTGGCTATAGTATGGTTTCCCTGTGGATTTGGTTGCCACTATTGCGTCACTCCACCAGGGAACCAACTATAGAATACGGCTGTCCAAGGATGGGGCGATCACTGATCCGATACCCACTGATATTGGGCTTAAATAGGGCTGCAATCTGGCTGCGGTCCTGTTTAATATATATCTGCTGGATCTTGATGTAGGGTGGTATGATGCAACTATTGTTCCGGTTAAACTAGGTGGTTTATTGTTAAACTGGTTAAGCTTTGCGGATGATTTACTATTCTTTGACCGTCCTCCATTTGGTCTCCAGACTAAGCTTGACTTATTTTACATCTATGCTGGTAAAAATAACTTGCAAGTAAATCCAACTAAGTCCTTTATCATCTCATTTGTGGAGGGAAAGAGGAAGCGATTAAAGTTTACCTGGTGCCTAAATGGCACCCCCATTCCTCAGACTCTTTCCATGCACTACCTAGGTTATAAACTTCCCAGTACATATTCAGAGGATGCATGGAAGGAACTTTTGAATAAAAAAGCGAAGTAATTTACCTCACAGATGAGGATTATTTATCGAAGATTTGGGACATTTTCACTACTTACGAATTTGCAATTTTACCTACAAAAAATCGAACCCATTCTACTATACTCCTTGGACACCTGTTCATGTGATATAGAGGATTTTTGGGATGTTATCCAGGGGAGAATGTGGAAAACATTGTTGGGGTTGGCTTTATCGACTCCGAATGTGGTCATCTGTCATGAGCTAGGGTTGCTACCCTTGTCTGCTAAATTTCACTGGCGTCTTCTTTCTAGTTACAGAAAAATGCTGGCTCCACCAAAAGCGTCCCTTTATGAGGATCTGGCTGTTGTGATTAATAAAGGGCATCCTCCATCGATTCTAAAATTTAGAAATAAAATGGATTCAATTTTGCATGCAGCTATGATCTCCAAGGAAGAAAGAGTTATGGGTCTCCAATCCTGTGAACTCAAGTTCCAGTGATATTATTGGCGTCTTATGGTTGATAGAATAAGCAATAGCAAACCATATTACGAATATGCCAAATTTATGCGTAAATTAGGTCAGCGGGAAAAATATCTTGAGATTTTCCCCTGTAATAAGGCTAGGAAAACCTACCTGCGATTTAGATTGAATCAATTTCAAACTAATGAAAAATTACAGCATTGGTATCGGGATAAAGAAAAGGTAAACATGGGTCGATGTAGATTCTGTGATTCTCTGAATGACCTTGAAACGCTGAAACATTTAACTGTCTATTGTCCCTTTTTCGAAGCTGATAGGATGTTAATACTTGGTGCATATCTTTTTTCTGACTCTAGACGGAGCAGAGAGTGCTTTTGGGAAAGATGTATGTGGGGAAAGAGTCAAACCCCTCTTCTTAGCTTAACAAAATGTATAACTCGTATGGAAGAAAAATTGTTGAATAAGAGACTAACTTATTATGGTCCTGACTCCAGCAATCAGGGCTAATTATTCTTAGGATAACATCAATATTCTTTGAATTTAAATATGTTCTAATGTTAAGCATCATACCACTGGCAGCTTGCATGGAAGAACAATTGATATAAAGAGTTTAACTTACTATGGTTCTGGTTCAAACAATCAGGGTTATTTATTCTTATGATGACACAATTTTTCTTTGAATTTAAATATGTTTTAACGTTAATCTTGTGATTGTATTTTATTATATGTATCAATATGATTTTGAAATGTATTTGATAGACTATTCCTGTTCTTTCTCCTTTGTTCATTGCTGTTTTAATTATTGCAATGTTATCTATATTGATATATATTTCTCCTATGATTTGTAATTCATTGAGGAAATTTTGATATCGTAAAGTTTTTTTTACCATACACAATAAAATAAAAAATAAAAAATTCCCCGAAAAATGAAGCTTTGATGGTTTCCGTGAAATTTGCATGTGTGGGTTTGCTTGGGAAACTTCCAATAACAAATGTTTGGTTTAGCGCTAATTAGCACTCATGATTTCCTTAAGCAAGTTTAAACAAAAATATGATCCAGGGAACACTGATTTGCTTATTGCATAATTCTCTGGTTTTTCTTATATCCTCAGGTGCTGAAGACTGCAAAAACATGTTCAGCAAGTTGGAATCAAAGTTGAGTGTCACAGTAAGCATTGTTACAAGGTGTGGATACAACCTTGCAGGGAAAAAAACGCTAAGCATGAGTTTCCTATTGGTTAGGGCTTTTAAATACTCAGAACCACACTACTCTCAATATTTTGCAGGTCTTGGCCTCAACATTGGCCATCTTGCTATTTTTCTTACTGGTAATTTGGCTGTGTGATGTTGATTTTTATGAACTACCTCTGTCCATGTGCTCATATGTTGGGGAAATCTTTTTTGAGGCACTGAATCCCTGACAGATAGTGATATCTGCAGGTAATTCTGTCAACAAAAAGATTGTCTTAGCTTGGGTTTGCCATGGATAGAGAAACATAACCCTGGAAGGGACTGGAGGAGCAAATTGTTTACATGTCTAGAAGAATGTTTGTATGCCACAAGGGGTGTCTCTGGAAATCCCATCTCTGCAATTTCTGGACATTCAGTGTGGAAGGTGTTGGGCCTCGTTGGAGAAATACCCATTCTTCAAAGAGAATATGAAGATGTATTTCAGAAGGAACAAGCTGATACCTTACCACCTCATTGCCCCAATGATTGTCAGATAGATCTGGTGCCCGAAGCTCGAGTGCCATGCAGTCACGTTTACACGCTTTCCGTGAAGAAAAATGAACATCTGTGAAACTATTTAGATCAAAACTTGGCCACATTGAGGAAGGGGACAAATGGAAGATGGATTTCCGCACAAAATATGGTCTCTTTGACTACTAAGTAATGCCCTTCGGTGTATGCAATGTGCCATGCATTCAGTACTTTATGAAGGATGTATTGAGGAAGTTACTGGATGTTTGTGCAATGGTGTGCATTGACATCATCTTGATGTATTCAACAAATACAGAGGAACATGTGACACATGTCAAGGTGGTTCTTCAGTGACTCAGACAGCATTTGCTGTTTGCTAAAGCAGAAAAATGTTTAACAGACGTTGAATTTTTAGGGTTTATTCTTACCCCAAAGGGAGTACATATGGAAAACAAGAAGTTGAAGTGATCCTCCCATGGCCATCACCATCATCAATAAATTCAGTCCAAAGTCTCATTGGATTTGGCAATTTCTATAGGCGTTATATTCCATATTTTTCAGGGGCTGTTCATCCTATCACTTCATTGCTACAGAAGAATCGAACATTCCAATGAAATCCTGAAGCAGAACAAGCTTTCCAAGAATTAAAGAAGACATGTATTTCTGCCCCCATACTGAGCCACCTGAATCCAGAGCTACCATACATTGTTTAAACTGATGCCTCAAGTGTAGCCATGGGTGCAGTGTTATCACAAAAGTATCCACAGTCAGGACGGCTGCATCGAATAGCATTTTGGTCGAATAAGTTTACATCTACAGAGAGGAAATACGCCATCACAGATAAAAAGATGTTAGTGATCAAGGCAGCATTGAAGGAGTGTATAGATGATCTACTAGAGGTGACAGTTTTTACCGATCATCAGAATCCCTAGTATCTGAAATCGGCAAGGGCCCAATCAGCCAGACAATTGCGTTGGGCACTCTTTTGTTGGTGAATATGATTTCATTATCTCTTATCGACCTGGAGCACGAAATGGAAAAGCTTATGCTTTATCAAGATTAGGATGAGAAACAGAAGACGCGGATCAGGTTTATGCAGCTCCAGAACCTATGGTCATAATTCCTTCACAGAAAATTGTAGGAATGGTTAATACTGCTCATAACTCAAGCAAAAGCAAGATAAAATCTGACAGGTATTTACTCCTTAGAAACTACAGACATGGGTGGAAGAGAATGCTGAAAGACAGGACAGGAAGGGTTTACTGAATTTTCAAGAGCGCTTGTTTGTTCCCATGGCTACAGCTCAACACAAGATTTTACATATTTACCATGACACATTATTGGAAGCCCACCCGGAATCACTAAGACAAACAACAAGATTAATATGCATTACTGGTGGCCCACCTTGCAGCAAGATGTTATTCACCATATTAACACATGTGATGTGTGTTCCAAAGAAAAGTGAACACAAAAGCAACCTAAGGGGTTACTATAACCTTTGCTGGTTCCACCAGCACCCTGGCATACCATTTCTCTGGACTTCATAACAGACCATCCCTCAAATCATGGATTCAATACTGTCCTAGTGGTGGTAGATCTCTTGTCTAAAATGGCTAATTTCATCGCATTGAAAGGTTTACATAAAGCTATGACACTAGCTCAAATATTTTTGCGCCAGATTGTCTGGTTACATGGTTTTCACTCAGTAATCATCTCAGACCTGGGAAGTCACTTTATTTCTAAATTCTGGAAGAGATGCTGCGCTCTGGCACAGATTGATGTCTGGCTTTCTACTAGTCATCATTCTCAGACTGACGGACAAACAGAGCAAACTAATCAGACCTTAGATACATATCTCTTTTGTATTTTGCCCTACACATAACAAGACTAGGTAGATCTGTTATGGGTGGTTGAATATGCATACAACAATACCACACATAGTTTCACAGGTTTCACACCTTATTATTTCTTACATGTATGCATACCCGAACATCTGTTTCTGATAACCCAGAAGCATTTGAAATGCCTGCACTAGAACACTTGCATGAAACAATTCAGCACACAATACAACATGTGTATCCCAGTTACAACAGGCCAAGGAGCAAGATAAAACACAAGCTGATAAGAAAAGGGAGTCAGCCCTGGTGTACCAATTTGGGAGCCAAGTATGGTTGGCCACATGACACATCTGCATGAAAGGACCTAGCAAATTCCACCCAGGATATATAGGGCCTTATCATATCACTACCATTATTAATCCAGTTGCTGTAAAATTAGCATTAACCAAGAATATACCAATTCACCCAGGCTTCCATGGTTTTTTGTTGAAACCGGTACATCCAGGTACATGTACTGCAATAACTAATCCACTCCCAGTAATCGTAGACCAAGGAGAATCTGAATATGAAGTAAAACAGATCTTAGATTCTAAATGGGTATAGAATAAGTTGTATTACCTCATTGATTGGAAAGGTTATAGTGTTATTGATAGGACCTGGGAGCCTGCTCATATTGTCCATGCCCCAAGATTGGGTAGTTGATTTCACAGGGAGAATCCCAGCAAACCAAAACCCAAACACACCACGGTGGGAGGGGCCTTGTGGGCCAGGAATTCAGTGCCTCAAAAATGTTTCCCGAACATATGAGCACATGGACAGAGGTAGTACATAAACATCAACATCACTCAAAGATGGCCATCAAATTAACAGCCAGAAAATTACCAAGATGCCCACGGTTGAGGATAAGACCTGCAAAGCATTGAGAGTAGTGCAGTTGTTGCTCAATCTGAATATTTAAATGCCCTAACCAATAGAAAACCAGTGCTTAGCGTTTTTTCCCTAAAAGTTTGTATCCACAACTTGTCACAACGCTTACCATGACATTCAACTTTGATTCCTGCCTGGCGAGTGTGTTTTTGCAGTCTTCAGCGCCTAAGGAGATAAGAAAACACATTGAATTATGCAGTAATCAAATCAGCGTTCCCTGAATCATGTTTTCATTTAAACTTGCTTTAGGAAACCATGGGTGCTAATTAGCGCTAAAATAGACATGTCTTTTTTTGTAGTTTCCCAATTAAACCTGTAGACGCACATTTTGTGTAAGGCTACAAAGCTTCATTTTGGACTTGCTCGCGAGAGACGCTTTGAACTCGCTATCACCTCTTGCTCCAACGACTTGCAAGTCACATTTGCATAGCAGCTGCGTTCCGCTTTCTCAGACCGTATGCAGTGTTTTTGATGTCAGTTGCCTTCAGCCTTCAGTGTCTTTCCATGACGTTAATGGACCACATAGCATGGGTCTGCATGATATGCATGATACTATGCCGTGACACCGCACAGAAACCTCAGACCTCCATGAAGGTAACAGGGAGAGTACTAAAACTGATAATAACTTAACTGTTGGGTTTCTGCTCAGCATTTCTTCATTTTTTTCACACGTCAGCTGAAAACATTTCCTTTTCTACTGCAACAACATCTTTTTAGTCTTTTCCACTGACGCAACCTTTTCAAGTTCTAACAAGAGAGAAAGTACTGTTGTAAGAGCTGCACCTGTGACATTTGTCTTTTATGGAGGACATTTTAGGAGCTATTGACTACAAGAAGAGCGGGTGTCTCAAAAGATTCAATTGCACGTGTGGCCTAAATTTAATCAAACACTCAACGGAATATGAACATTGTTTTGTGCTCTTAAAGGAAATGAACTTTACAAAGGAATTGCCTTTCAGACTTATCCAGACAGCTTACTTACCTCTACAGGAAACATAACTGGTAAGCTAGTTTTTAGTAAATTCACCACATATTCTGGATGTCAAAAGTATATTGATTGCATGAGTTTTTTCACAGAGAATCTAAAACTAGGTATTTTATTATCTGTAGGAAAATACATCAAAATACATATCCATCCCTGAAAGAGCATCAAAGACAAGCAAGCCACATAATTTCAACCCAACATAAAATATCCCTATCTCTTTGGACGCAAGAGCGAGTGTGCATACATCAGGTGCCACACGTGTTTGCTCCCTCAAGATGTGTAGGTATTGCTCAAAAGTTCCACCGCCGTCATTGTCTACAGGGGTCAGGTAGGTCTACGTTCGTCCCTGCAAGACACCAGATAACTGTTATACTATCAAAACAGCCTTCTTTATATTAATATTGTATTTGAATCTGGGAAAGGTTGTTGTTGTCTTTTCGGTATATCCCGGGGTTCTTCTATTTTGTACTAAATGTATGAAAACATACAATGGCCTTAAATCCTCAAAATAGTTGTCCAAGTTTATCTCTCTAATTACCAAATGAACCAATCTTTGTAGCAGAGGATTCTTCCTTTTTGAAGGTGCACTATTATGGACCAAATTATAGATAACATATGTCTAGTAGCCTATAAAATAAAAAATACAAAAGCGAGTGACAGAGGAATGCTGCGTACACATAGTCCAGCTTAATACTTGTCAACGCATGTTAATCCTCAGCTAGATAGAGAGACCGTCCAACCACACGGATGGAAGACCTCTGAGTAAGCAATCCAAAATAAAATGTAATATGCATTGTGAGATAGACATGGTATCAAGAGATGACACAGACAACAGATTTAGATTCAATAGTAGAGTCTTTATTAAGTATCAGGATGGTGTAATGTCTAACTTGCCCTATAACTATGGTGGGAATGTCCTGACCTAAAAAGAACTGAGGGAATTCAATGTCTGTAAGGTCCAAATCAAAATGTCTGGCTGTGACAAAACCTATGCTTGCCCTCACAGCTAGAAATAAACATGGTGTGGGGTTTCTCTTAATCAACAAAAAATTGTGTTCAAAAGCAAAGTCTCAGCTTTTCTTGGCCCAAAGTTATCCTTGGGCTCTCTAGTCATGTTCAACAAAGTTCCAATAGCTGCTTGTCTCGACAATGTCCCACCAGGTCCCACACTTCCAATTCCCTTCCCCAAGTTCCATATAGTAACGTTCACACAAAAAGAAGGTCTTGAGGTTCTCTTTCCCAGGTTCAATATGGCACAGTTCAAACCGAAAAAATGTGGGTCTAGAGGTTCCCTTACTGAAGTCAGTGTTTCTCAAGTCTTGAAACTCTCTGGGTTCCCTTGCCCAATATTTCACTGTAGCACTTTTGCTAATTTCTTTCACTCATTGCTTAATACCCAAAAGCAATAGATCCACTTGACCCACCTGCTGGCTTGTTTTATCAAGTGTTTTCACAGTTCTTCATGGCTCAATTTCAATGTCCTTTGCTTGTCAGCATTCAGGGTTCTCTGGTCTAGGTGAAGTTGTTAGGCAGAACAGTCCAGCCCTAACAGGTCACGCAACCAGGAACCCTAGGCTTCTCCTAAACTTGATTTGTGATGTCTGTGATCTTCACAGTGGGCAACTCTCTGGTCTAGGTGAAGTGTCAGACCACATGGTCCACCCATTAGAGGTCGCACAATCACAAGTTTCCTTAGTTTGTTTTGGCCCCTTCACAGGCTCTACTGCCTTGGGTTTTTGTCTTCTCGCACTTGTGTTTTCCCTGGTTAATGTCACACTCTTTTGCATTAGTCTTTGACTTACCATATACTTATGAATCTCTCTCACGTTTGCAGTTACAATGCTCAAGTGTTAGCTCAATTTACCATCTGCTTTAATTCTGCTCACAGTGGTCATATTCAGTATGTTAGTTTAACTTCAAATGTCTGTTTGCTATTCAATACGTCATGATCTTATTCACTTTTAATTCAGTTTGTTGTTCAATATACTCAGCTAGCAGTTTAATTCAGTATGTTATTCAATATAGTTCACATTCACTTGGACCGTTAATTGCCTGCGGGCCCCTGGGAGCAATGCAGTCTTCCTGTGTCCTGTGACACTCACCGGCTCTCTGCGTCTCCCCAACAGCGGTTCCTGCTGCTCCTACTCACCTTCTCTTTAGTGGGGAAGCAGACCACTATGTTAGTCGGGCATGTCACCACTTTCATTCTTGGGTTCTTGCTTCACAATAGACGTGGCCCGCGTCTCCCCTGCACCCGGCTGGCTCTGCAGCTCCAGCTGCCTCCGGGTCTTGGCACGGACAGCATCTCTCTCTCATCAGTTTGGCAGCCCCAGCAGCCCAGCAGCCCGCCTTCCAGTTTGAAGGCTCCCGGTCCTGCACTCACCAGCATTAGGTACTCCGGAATCAATACCAGTGTTCAGTCGTCTGAGTCTCTTCCCAAAGTGGTGGTTCTCCTCCTCTTTCATGTTTGGGCTCCTGCCTTTATAAACATGAGAACTATCAAGACTCAGGTGTGAGTCTTGGGATTGTCTTGCCTGGCCATAGTTGACCCAATTAATGGGACATGTCTGACCTTCAGTATGGGATGTCTCAATTCTGCTCCTCTTTGTCCCAGTACTTGAGCAGTGTTTGTAGTAGGAAGTGTGCATTGCTCCTCGTTGCTTCTTCCTCTTCTCAGTACTTGGTGAATACTCACTGGGAAAATTACGGGATGAATGAAAGTAGCCCATGAAGGTTGTGGAAAGTTGGGGATAAGTCAGTGTTAGGGAAGGGGGAACACCCTGTCTCACCTTTAGATGCTTTCTTCTCCTTAGGACTTTGTGTGAATGGATGGGAATTGGTGGTTTGGGATCTACAAAATGAAGTTTATATTCCTTGTGAAGGCTTCCCGTTTTCCCCGCTCCCCAAATGTTTTCTTGGATAGGGAGTAGATATTGCTCCCCACTGTTCTGTTCTGACCCTTACATTTTGTAAACCTTAAGGAGGAAAGATGGCACAGGGTTGACAATAACCCATAAACTTAGAGGGAAGATGAGGTAAGTGGTCGCCTATAGTGTGTATTATTGCAACTGTATATATATATATATATATATATCAAAATTAAGTTCATACATTCTGTAAACTGGGCTCAGTGAATAATAGTGGCCAATGTGTATTTATTGATATGATGCCCGTCTTTGCCACTGAGCCAAAAGTGATGGTGATGGTTTGGCATTCTCAACTCTTTTACATTGGAATACATTGGGCCTCATTATGAGTGCAGTGGTAAGGAGTTAACGGCACCGGTAAGGATGCCGGTGCCGTTAACCCCTTACCGCTGCATTCCGAGATCCCTTAGTGGATTGCACTAAGGCCGGCCCCATTCAGAGAACCCGGACACGACTTTGGTGGTAGCCATGGGCTAATAGCACCATGGCTACCTCCAAAGTCGTAATGACCCCCACCGTCATCGCTCTTGTCATGTCCAGAGTAGACTATGCCAATAGCCTATATCTGGGCATGACTGAACGACTTCTAAAAAAAGTACAATGCATACAAAATGCAGCGGCCCGCCTGCTCCTCAAGTTACCCCGAAGAGAACACATCACACAAGCACTGAAAACACTACACTGGCTACCAATAAAACAACGAATCAAGTCCAAATCAATGTGCATTATGCACAGTGCCATCCACGACCAAGGCACAGATTTCCTAAGACACAAATTAAGCCTACATTAGCAAAAAATGACACTCAGATCAAGCAGCGACATCCATTTAGAACCAAAACCCTACAACAAAAGAACATTTAGAGGATCTTCATTCTCTCACCTCGCCCAAAAAACTTGGAAGGAGCTACCAAAGAACATACATAACACAAGAAATCACCTACTATTCAGAAAACTCCTCAAATCCTGGCTCTTCACCCCATAACTAGAAAAACACCTACGGGGCATATACACAGCTGAAACAATGCTGAGTGAAGAAACCTATCCTCCTGATCCCCCTAAGCTATTGCTCATAAACAGAAGTTAAGGAAGAACAATCTACAGCATATCAACTTACCAACTGAGAGATAGATATGATAGGACAATACCATAGATCGAACACAGATAGATTGGGATGGAAGGGCAAGGACGATATATCAATAACACCTTGGCCTACAAACTACATACAGGCAAAAATGGACCACTGACACAAAATAGATAGCAATGGAGTGGGTGACTGCTAATTTACAGAACCAATACCAGAGTGGGGGACAAGATCGCCCCTTCTTATTACACTAAGTTATAAAAAAAACACAGCTAGAAACGTGCCACGCCCTCACTCATAACAATTAGATGGACAGGAGAGAAAAGTGGAAAATATGCCTAGCTACAGGACAACCGGATACATAGAACAAGATTTATAAGGACTAAGATATATAACCCACTAACCCTATGATCAAATCTCTGCATATCTCACTCACACGAAAATCCACACAACCATCTTCTCGCTCAGCAAACCACACACACTTCACCACACCGCAACAACCAGCAAACACATAAACCGCACCAACAGCACACAAGGTCTCGCATCAGTCCGATATTCACGCCAAAGCTCAGTGCACGGTGAAAACCGAACTGAAGCTGCCAACAGCACACCACTTCTCTCACTTTCCTACTCCCTCTTCACCCGACTAAGCTACACTGCCTTCTTGTTTGCAGGTCCGCCTGAGCACCTGGAGGCCAATTCTGTTGGTGACGGTGCGCAATACAAATACCTTTAACATTAACATTAACCCCCTTGCTCCTGCCGCTCTTTCACTTTGCATGCTTTCTTCCATTGGCATGTAAACAGTAGCACCTGTCCCTCATTAGCATTCTCAAAGAATTGACAGCTACTTGTTGACTGAACTCTCTGTGGTGACATTGTCACAATTCACTGAGAAGCCCCAGGGATTCCAAAGCACTCAGGGTGCTTGTGTGCGTGCCCTCTCAACATGTCTGATACATTTTACTTTTCAGACAAGAAAAATTAGAACATACAGCTTAACCTGTCCTCTACAACAACTGAAACATCCTCTGATGGGACCGAATGTACAAGCCGCAGGACTGCACTTGTCATTAGCAAGATGATGGGCGGCAGTGATTTTGACAGGCAATGTGACTTCAAAGAGCCTCCTGCACCAGCAGGTTTGCCTCACAGTTGTCATTGTCACAAAGGTGTGAACCCTTATTGTGCCCTGAGGTGAGTCATTAATTATAAAGCAAGTATTTCCTTCTTTCAAATTGTTTCCTGAGAGCTGCAGTGCCTTACTTCAGTCGAAGTCAGTAATACAGAAGACAGAGCTATTAGCATGTTAGTAGCTATCCTAATGCTTTCAAACGCATTCTTTCATTATTCACACATACCAACTGCTACTTTCTCTTTCAATATGCTTACATATTTGTTTAACCCACCTTTAATCAATGAAGACAAGTCGTCAGCTGAATGGGTCCTAAGCACGTAGCTTTCTCTGAGAGGGTCGTCGTTTTACTGACATGAGGCTGCAATACGTCCCCTTGCCATAGAAAGAATATGGCAGAGTGATGTGACTTACGATAATGGCATCGCACCACCTACACACTAACTGCCTGTACTGCACTTTGCCTTCACAGAGGAGAGCTAACAAAGGCGGTGCTGAAAAGAGGAAAACAATGCACAAACAAAACGAAATGACGCGCCAGCGCTTGCCTTTGATAATTCCAAACTGGTCATGTACCTGACACTCCCACCCACAAAGTATGCGATAAACATTGATAATCTGACTCCTGGTCTAGAACAGAAATCAACTGATAACCACGAGGCTGCAACAAAGACTAAGCAATGAGTTGTTATTGTGAATGGCAAACGACGCTGGATTCAAAGAATGTGTGTGAGCATTAGCATTCGCCATAGCGTTCACTCCTCGTAGTGTTGCAATGTAAGTGTGGAGGCAGGGATAAAATGCAGTAATCTTCCCCTGCAATATGACATTTGTTTTAAGAAAATATTATACAATCCCACAAGGTACACTGAGCAGTGCAACTCACAGGCAACTGCAGCCAGCTGCACTTGGGCAGCACTCAGCTGCGCTCCGTGGCTAAAAACCCTCTTTGAACGGGAAGGGTGTCATGGTAAACAATGCCCCAACTGAAACTGCCGCCAAATGTTAAAAGGCTCCTCTTGCAGTCAAGTCTGCATGCGCAGCACTCTGCTGCACTCCAGAGCTACAAACCCTTCCTGAAAGGGAAAGGTGTCCGGGTTAACAATGTCCCAACTGCAACTGCTGCAAAAATTTCAAAGGCTCTTCTCGCAACCAACTGCACTCGCACAGCACTCTACTGTGCTACATTACTAAAAAACCTTTTGAAAAGAGAAGGGTGTTGCAGTAAACAAGGTCCCAACTGCAATTGCTGCCAAACGTGAAAAGGCTTCTCTCGCATCCAACTGCACTCACGTCCTACTCTGCTGCGCTCCACAGCTACAAACCCTTTATTAAATGGAAAGAGGTTGCGGTAAGCAATGTTCCAACTGCAACTGCAGCCAAATGTGAAAAGGCTCCTCTCGCAGCCAACTGCACTTGTGCAGCACTCCTACAATTTTATGGCATTCTTTTTGTAAATACACTTGCCCAATGTTCCCATTGTAGCCCAGTCCCTATTTAGTGGCCTAGCTGGTGAAGGAGTTCTGCAGAAATATATCTCAGTGTTCAGTGATCTGTATTCTGTCTTGTGGGTTTGTCTTTTAAACGTATAGGCCAGTGAGGACATGAACATCCCCAGGCAACCCTTGCCAGATAAGTGCTGGTATCAGCAAAATTCTGCTTCCAACATTTCCACTGAGGCATGCTGGTCCTGTTTTGGGCAGCCTCTCAAACAGGGCCCTCTGTCAAAAGGCCTTCTTAACGGGGTCCTACAGCTATCTCCAACGTATATTGTCACATCACCATTTTTCCAATATGACAGCCTGCCAAGAATCCCAGAACTCTTCCTATTCTCTAAGTTTTTGGACTTAAGTAGCTGATAAAAATACTGATGCAGCATGATTTTTTCATTGGACGGATTATGTAATTGGTTCCCTCCAGATGTGTATACTACCAGTGATACACCCCATCATTTAGATAGGTCTAAATCATTTGTGAAAATGGAAGGTTCCACTAGGTCTGGACCCAAATCCATTTTTCGCTCCTAAATTCTGTTCTGAATTTAGCCCATTACTGAGATATAGATTTTCAGACCAGCAAAACAATTCTGAATCCATAGATGTCTGGCACACAACAGTAGCATGAAATGTGAAAAAGTTAATTGAAATATGTACATACATTCAGTATAGATAAATATGAATAAATCATGTTTAGATGAAAACTACGTGGAATGCGTCCCTGAGTCCAAATCTGTTTTCACTTCTTAAAACACACATTTTTGTGCAGCCTAAAGAAACATTTGTAATTTGGTTTCCATTTCGGTGCACTGGAGTCTAATCTAAGCTTAATAATAAACATGAAAGGCTGGGTCAGGCTCCAAGCCATGAAACAGACACCCACAGGTGGCACGGTATTGCTCAGGCATGTCTACAATGTCGAATCTGTCTGGAACTTAATTTCTTTGATCCTTTTTACTTGAAAACCACACCTCATCTGTGAAACTTGGGAGAGTTCAGATCAACGTAATTAAAACTTTTCCTAGACCGCAAAACTGAATTTGGTCGAATGTATAAAGACATGCCCTTAACGTGCATCTGTGGGGGTCATTACGACTCAGGCGGTAAGGGATACCGGGCACTGGTAAGGAGACCGGTGCCGGTAATCCCTTACCGCCCGATTCCGAGGTCCCTTGGAGGGAACCGTAAGGAACGTGTGGTCAGACCACACGTCCCTTATGGGTCCCGCTAAGGGACCAGGGTGCTAATAACAGACTTTCTAGTCGCGAACCCGTTATTAGCGCCCTCCCCATTCCCATTGAGCCCTATGGGGGCTCAAATGGGAATGGGGAATGGTTTGTTCAATGGGGACTTACCGGTCGCACCAGGGTCAGACTACACTGGTAAGTCCCCATTGAACGAGACCGGACAAAGGACAGGAATGGTAGGATCCTTTTTACTGCCCGCTCGAGAGTAAGTTTGTTGTCCATCAGGACTCCCAGGTTTTATACAATCGACAATGGGGCTGGGGTGTACCGAGTTCCTTTGGCCAGAGGATGTAGTGGTTGTCTCCTCCGTTTTTTGCCTGGGTTGAGTTTGAGGTCGTTCAATTTCATCCAGTTGCATATTTCACAAAGGCAGTTCTCTAATGTGGTGTTTTCTTCTTGAATGACTTGTATTTTGCAGACTATTTGTGTATCATCAGTATAGTTGTAGCAGGTGAGGCGATGTCTTTTGATGATCTTGATTAGTTGAGACAGGTAGATGTTGAATAATTAACGGGAGAAGGATGATCCTTGTGGTACTCCGCATGAGGATTCTGTTGGGTTGGATTTCAAAGGTTTCATCCATATGGTCTCAGTTCTGTTCATCTTTGATCCATAGTAGGGAGCGGTCACTGATTCCAAATATTTCCAATCTTGTGATGAGGATGTTGTGGTTAACTGTGTCGAATGCTGCAGAGAGGTCTATAAGTATCAAAGCGGTACTGTTGTCTGAATCTGCGTTTGCCTATAGGTCATCCCATATTGAGAGGAGTGCTGATTCTGTTACTCTCATTGGTCTAAAGCCTACTTGTGCCTGGTTTAGTAGGCAGTGCTCTTCAATGAATTCTTGGGTTGTTCTGTATATGTATGTTTTGTGCAGTTTAGCTGGGTACAGGATGTTGGAGATGGGTCTGTAATTGGAGAGGTCCTCTATGTTTACTGCTGTATCTTTGAGTAGAGGCCTGATGTATGCTGATTTGAAGGATTGTGGCACTTTCCCTGTTGAGATTGAAAGGTTTAAGACATTCCTATGGTATTCCATGGGTGTTCCTTGTGAGAGGATTGATTTTTATATGTCCAGGGGCATTCTAAAGAGTTGTTTTTGGGTGTTTGGTGCTTTGAAGATTTGGTTGTCATAGTATTTCCTTTTTGCTTTTTGTATTTCCTTTTTCTGTGAGCAGATAAGTTGTTGAAATCTGAATTTTTTTCCACTGCCATTTTTGATCCTCCGTTCTAGTTCCAGTTTTTCTTTTTTTCTTTTCATGGCGCTAAGTAGTGGGCTGAATCATTTTGCGGTTGCTCTCTTGTGTGAAGGAGTAAAAGGTTTTTCTTGGGTGATTTCGTTGATTGTTGTTGTGATCCAGTTTTGGGGTACTTTCTGTCCAGCTCAGCTTCATCCATAGTTGTTGCTTGTGGTTTGATGAGTTCCAGAAGTTCAGTTAGGTTAGAGTTTTGATGGTTCTCCAATTTCTTTTCATGATGATTGGTGGCTTGTTTAGACATTGACCTGGCGTTGATTAGATTGCAATGGATCTTTTTGGTGTGGTTTTGTTTATTTGCTGTTCCTTGTTTTGGTTTGTGGGTGTTCAATCAGGGTGCTTCTGTATCGTTGCGATTTGTTGAAGATCAGGGAAGGCTGCTTCTTCATTGAATCGGTCTGTCAGATTGATAGTTGGGTTGTTCAATCAGGGTGCTTTTGTATTGATGCCGATTGGTTGAAGATCGGCGAAGGCTGCTTCTTTGTTGAATCGGTCTGGTGGATTGATAGTTGGGTTGTTGACTTCTAGTGCTTCGTCATCGCGTGTGGTATGATGTGGCTATCATTAGTGCCCTTCTGTTCTTGTGATGTATAGAGTGAGGGTGTTGGTATGATCCCAATCTCTTCTTGGGTATTTCCGTCTTTTTTCTTGTTGTTTGTGGGCATTCTTTGCTTGTCTGGAGATGTCAGTGTCATTGAAATATCGAGGCTCTGCAGTTGTTGCGAGGTATGGTGTAAGGTATAAGAATTTTTCTTTTACAATGTTTGTCTGTTGAAAGTATTATTTGGTGGGGTGTGTTCTGTATTCAAGGTGGCTTCTACTGGAGGCAGTTCAATTTGTGTATCCGTATTAGTTATTCCATGTTCCTGTTCTCTTTGTCGGTGTCCATTTCTGCGTCTGGGTATTTTGGGTCCTCAGTGGTAGGAGTTGGTCTGGGTGTTGAGTTTACAGGGCAATTGTCCACCTGCTGTGTCTTGTGCTAGGACAATATTGAGGTTTTCCTCTTACGTTGCGAAGCCTGGGTGATCTCGAAGTGAGGCTGTCTGCTCTGTCGGTTGGGTTAAGGTGTTCTTTTTTCTCTAAGAGGACAGTCCAAGAGTGCAAGGGAGTACTAGGAGTTGGACGTGTGGCTCGGCTGTTTGGGGCTATGGGGAGGAGGGTAGCAGGGGTAGTGATTGGAGTTAATTATTAGCTTTGGAGGTTGCTGGGTGTTCTTGGGTGTCGGGCGTTCTAGGACTCAATTATGGTAGGTACTGAAAGAGTGCCCAGAGGTTTGAGATGGCAAGATAGTGGAAGCCTAGGTTTCACTGGTGTTTTAAATGAGATACTCTTAGATTTGGGATCTCAGAGGGTTGGGGAGGGATCTAGGTTTCGCAAAGGCCAAGCAATAAGTTAAGCACCTCGTTTCCTGAGATCTAGATGACAGGTGGAGGTCCTGGCTTCCCAGAATGTAAGGCAGTGGTCAAATACCAAGATATGGGGTACCTGGATAATGGGAGGGAAGCTTATGTTTCACATATGGGCAGGCGGTAATAAAATGCTAAATGTGTTCTCTCTAGACAGCAGGAGAAGGCTCTGGGATTCAGAGAGAGCTAGTGCTATTTAATACATCTAGAATTGACAGACCTGGATTTCTGGACAGAGGCCTAGGTTTCAAAGAATTGTCAGGCAGTACTTAGAACACATAGATTTGAGACACCTAGACAGCAGCAGAGATGCCCAGGTTTCAAACAGTAGCAGGCAGTAATTAGAACCACTCGATTTGAGGCACCTAGATAATGGGAGAAAGGCCTAGGCTTCAAAGAATGGTAGACGGTAGTTAGAACACCTAGATTTGAGACACCTATACAACAGGAGAAAGGCCTAGGTTTCAAAGAATGGCAGGCGGTAGTTAGAACAACTAAACTTGAGACACCTAGACAACAGGAGAAAGGCCTAGGTTTCGAACATTAGCAGACCGTAGTTAGAACACCTAGGTTTGAGACACCTAGACAATGGGAGAAGGCCTAAGATTCAAACAGTAGCAGGCAGTAATTAGAACAACTAGATTTGAGATACCTAGATAATGGGAGAAAGGCCCAGGCTTCAAACAGTAGCAGGCAGTAGTTAGAACATCTAGAATTGAGACGCCTAAACAATAGGAGAGAGGCCTATGCTTCAAACAGTAGCAGACAGTAATTAGAACAACTAGAATTTGCGATACCTAGATAACGGCAGAAAGGCCTAGGTTTCAAACGGTGGCAGGCAGTAGTAAAAGCACCTAGAGTTGAGGCACCTAGACAAGGGGAGAAAGGCCTTGGTTTTAAAGAGTAGCAGGCAGTAGTGAAACAAGCTTGATTTGAGAAACCGGGATAACAGGAGAAAGGCCTACATTTCAGAGAGTGACAGGCAATAATTAGAACACATAGACAACGCGAAAGAGGCTTAGGGTTCAAAGAGTAGCAGGCAGTATTTAGAGCAGCTAGATTTGTGATACCTAGATTATGGGAAAAAGGCCAAGGTTTGTGTTGTGAATGGCTTGCCTGGGCAAGAAGGAATGTTGTGATGTCATGTGGGGTGTTGATGCCTGAATGTTGGAATGTATGGGTGAAGGTTCTAACCTGGTCAGTTGGTTAGCCCTCTGCCTGGGTTATGGTCTGCCAGTGTTATTGTCTTATATGTAACTTGCTGGTAACCTAAGTAACTACTTGTAAAGGAACTTAAGAAGCTGTAATGAACCTCAGAAGTAATTCTAAGAAGGCTGGAGGCTGAATCATTTAATTGGCGACGAGCTGGTCTTACTGTTAAGGATTTCAATCAGGCGACGCACACCTTAATCTCGGCCCAGAATGCAGCACGCAATTGAAATGCTTATGGTATAGATTAGATTCTGTATTGAGATGATATACCACTCATATCACACCCCCTTTTTAAATACCCTGGGTCACAATGGACCATGAACCAGGCTGGTTGATAAAATATCATATTTATTTATTTGAAAATTAAAAGAATCATACCATTTTTAATATGGGGCAGCAATCACCAATGGGGTGATAAGAACAAGAGGAATGGAGGCAATGCACCTAATTCAACCTTCTATGGACACATATACAGAGCACCAGGGAATAGAAGCACTTTCTGATTTTAGGTAAGATAGCACTTGAGTTAGGATTTCACCCTGCAAGGTTCCCTCAACCCACAAATAATCAATTTTAAGTGGATAAACAGAATCAGCAGGTAATCAGGAATGACAGACAAGAAACAGAATTTAAATCCGACCTCCCCTCCTCAAACAAGAGAGATGCTAAAATGACACTCGGAAATGGATGAATAAATAAATAGATGTGTGTAAAACTCTTGAAACAAAAAAACAATTCTTTACTGGAGCAACACTGGAAAGATACTAGCAATCACAAGCAATGGATTGAGCAAAAGCATACAATTCAAAATTACATGGAAGATTGAAAACAGTTTATAATCAAAATGTCATGATGCCTGCCCCCGGAAGACCAGACCAGGCCCAGCAGCCCCGGAAGCAGCCATCATGCCACTTGGAGCATGCCCAAAAGCCCCAGTTAGGGGCTGTTTGGGTGCAATCCTGGCGCCTATGGCGCCAGGCTCATAAAGATAAAGTCAGTCCTGGCGCCATGGGCGCCAGGCTCATTATTGATAACTTACCTGAAGCAGACCATGCTGCATACTCACCTGAGGCAGACCATGCTGCATGAAGACTCAAGCCAAATGAGGCTTAGGAGGGACTATTTTACTGAAGGGACTATTTTGTTACTTGGGTGGGGCTGTGGAAGAATACTTACCTGGATCTTCTTCCAAGGCTATTTAAACCACGCCCAGACAGCCACACGTGCTTCGCGTTATTCTGCTTGCTGCAGCGTAACGCTCACCGTGTTTTCAGCAGCTCCAGTCTTCAGCCATGCCCGCTTCAGTCCTGGGACTCCTGAAACAAGAAGAAAAGAAGGATAAAGGTTAGAACAGGAGTTTTAACTTTAATCCTTACCTGAATCCTGATCCATTTCGCCATGGAGCTGAAAGACAGAAGTCTTTGAAGCATCGCTTCGCATTCCTACGGCGCCGCGCTGAACTCACCTGCTTGGCAGTACGTCAGCATTCCATCACGCTCTCTCCATCTCGCGGCCGCCCTCCGACACCTAAGGAGACAAAGACAGCAAGGTGAGCAAGGGGACTCTCTAAGGCTATACAAGCTACCCCCAAGGACTTTTTACCACGGGAGGTACTCACCTCATCTCGGGTAGGCGCAGTCAACTCTGCTTCATCGCCGTACCCCGGCCCCTAAGGGGAGAAAACAAAGACAATACCAGTTACCCCCCCACAAAACTTACCTGATTTACCACGGGGGTCTCACCTCATCTCGGGTCGGCACAGTCAACTCTGCTTCATCGCCGTACCCCGGCCCCTAAGGGGAAAACCACAATAGACTTACCTGAATCTTACCAATTGCCATTTGGAAATCTTCGAGTGGATTAATCGGCAACCTGCAAGGAATCGGACAGAGTGAAGATCAGACATTTGAACTCTTATGAACAATTGGACTTTAGAGTCAATACTGGAACTCACCAATTCCTCTACGCCAGTGAAGTAACTGGTCATCAACGCGCCCCTGCGGTCGACGCAGGCTGGAGAGCTCCTCCTTCCAAACCATCAGGTGAGACTAAGGAGGGGACATCAAGAGTGATCTGTGGGAAGACAACTGGAGTGGGGAAGGTGGGTTGACACTCAATTCCACGGGTGGTTAATTCCTCTTCTCCTTTGCAGAAGAATATTCTTGCGAGCCAGACAAACTAGGCTGAGCGGGCCAGTCCAGTCAGTCATCTCGGTGCTACACGTCACGCTGGTGGAAACAACAGCGGCCCAGTTCCGGTCGACGCCCCCGTGGGAACCAGGTGAGCGTAACACAAAATGACACGTTGTAAAATTAGCAAACTTTTGCCATTCCCGCCTAAATTTACCAAAATGGATTTTAATAAGAACGGGTGAAATATTGTAAATTGTGATGCGGTTTTTGTGTTGGGGTGTAGCTATGGATCCTATGTACAAAATGAAAGTGAAATGAGGTATCTAGCTGGTAAATTTAGTGAGTTATGCAAAATCTAGTGAGGTGCATTTTTGAGAAAATGAAGGCATGACAAATGAAAAGAAATCAATTTGGACCAGGACCGTTTTATTCTAGACTAGGACATTCAGGCTAGGCTACCAGATTGAGACACAGTAAGCTCTGGAGTTGACTCGCTAGGTACTGGATGGCACTGGACTGGCACTGGACTGGCACTGGATACTACAGATCAGCTGGATGGCAGGTTTGCAGCAGGCATGCATTTAGTGAACAGCAAGCCAGGTTCATTCTGAATGCTTCCAAAAACACCACCAAAAACACCACAGCATTTCCCTTGGTTATTGGGATTATTTTTGAATTGAGGCCTAGTTGAAGCAGGACTGCAATACTTGGCCTGTTGGTTGGGATCTGGAGTTTAGATGGATAAATGCAAGATGAAGACAGGAACATACAGGAACAGGACGCCAGCGTAGGAAATCACGAATCAGTGTGTCCCAGGGTCTTGTCAGGGACTCTTATTTATAATGCCAGGTGACATCATCACAGTATATGAAAGGGGCAGGCTTTACTGCACACGCCTCTAACAATAGGATTGGGCAAGGGTAGAAGTCTCCGCCTAGCTCTTTGCTGGTTGGATCTCAGAAAAATGATGTCATGTTTATGGGGTGATATTTACAGTGTTCAGAAACCTCTCAGAGTTACTGTAACTAAAATCTAATTTTGCCCCAAATACATATTTACACAATTGCAACCTTTTAGTAAATCAGATACACAGGTTGCATATTTTTTTCCTCACATTTCAATCCAAACCCCCAGTCCGTGAAGCCTGGTTTCGCTCCTCTACCAGTTTTTCTCACTTTTCACTCGGATTTACATTTCTCCAAATTCTACAACGTTACACATGAGTGGGGATTGTCATAAGGAAAATATGTACGACATTTTTCATTTGCTTTTCTTGTAATTCCACATATATCACCATTTCTGTCCCCATGGTGTCACTACATTCTACCAAGTTTTAAACTAAAGGCCACAAATTAACTTTTACACTGTGAAAATTCTACATTGTTACCAATTTTGGTTGCTGAGTTAAAAGACTTTAACGTTTCCTTATGGAATAGTCTTTAGAACAAATGGGAGTCAGTGGGCCTCATTTGGAGTGTCACTGTAAGGCAACAACGGCGCCGGTAGTGCTACCGGCGCCATTGTTACCTCACTGCAACATTCCGAGTATGCTCACGGTGCCGCTCTGGAACGCCTGGTCAGACCAGGTATGCAGAGCAGCACCCGCAAGCAGTACCGGATGGCAGCAATGGCCCCTTCATGAATGGGGTCGTTGTTACCATTCTCCCCATTCCCATTGAGCCCTATGGGGGCTCAAATGCGAATGGGGACATACCGGGTTCGGGTCCCGCGAAAGGCTTTACTGGGCCCTCCAAGGTCGGAATGGCCCATTAAGTCCCCTTTCGCAGGACCCCGACCCGGGTTTGGGGGTAGCCATGCCCTTATTAAGGGCATGGCTACCTCCAAACTCGTAATGAGGCCAACTGTCTGTCATTTGTTTTCTTTCCAGCTGATACCAAATGTCATTTAGTTTCAAGCAGGATGGGGGGTTCCATCAGCCTGATTGAAGTTTTAGGGTCTTTCACACCTCCGGCTTCCTTCCCTGAGAACTGCATTGTCCTGGGTTCCAACAGAGATGAAAGTCTGTTCCACCCTATAATTATCAGTGTTGGCTCGATTTGCTGGGAGAGATAGCCCTTTTGGCAGAAAACCTGTTTTTCAACTTTGTAACTCAAGCCACCCTGGGTTTAACATCTTTCACTTTTGATCTTAAATCTAGAATTAAATAAGCATTTTATCAGTGGGTTGGCAGGTTCTGCTGGGAGAGATAGCCTTTTTGGTAGAAAACCTATTTTTCAACTTTGTAACTCAAACCACCCTGGGTTTAACATCTTTCACCTTTGATCTTAAATCCAGAATTAAATAAGCCTGTTACCTCAAATTACACATGTGATATATTCTCCCCCGTAACAAACCCCTTTATATTTCTAAAGACAAGTAAAACTTTTATTTCCCAGTGTACTGTTTTAAAACACAGGCATTTGTTTTTCCTTATTTTGTGAGCAGCCTATTTTCACACGATGTGCAACCTGACATTTCTTTCTTTAATTCAGTTTTGGGCAGCTCACTTAGATTTCCACAATGTCCTTGCAGCTAAAGTAATTTTTCTTTGAATGCATGAGTTTTATCTGAACACTGGTAAATGAAACTGACCAGGCTCAGATAGTTAAAGTTCTTTTGAAGACAGCTGATGTTTGCTACATTGTAAAGAAAATGAACGCGCGTTGCTGTGTTAGTAAAAATAAAGACCCTTGTTGATTTCTTTCCAAGCTATTTTGATTGGGCCTTTCATTCAGGAAATATGCCCGGTTTTTCTGAGGCACAATGACTTATCCTGGGCCTGGCAGAGCCGTTTCCATCACAGTGGTTTAAAAATGTACGGATGGAAATAGCATAACACAAGATTTTGAAAGGGTGAAAAAGAGTTTAATTTTGAAGGGGAATTTTTGGCTTTTGTGAAACTGACAAGGAGGGTCCTGGGAGTCCCTCTGCCAGACATTAGTCCTGGTTACGAGGGACTTAGCCAGAGTCTTTAGATCACTATCTTTCACAGAGAAGAAATATCCCAAACATATCAGTCTTTGTCCTGCCCTGGGGCAGTCCAGCACCGAAATGCTAGGCAATTCTCCTCTGAAAAAGAGTACCAACAGCATCCCCAGACACGTGTTTCGGTCTGGTTGGATGAAACTATATTGCCGTCCTAACATCACTAAGGAAATCGTTGCTTCAACATGGAATTCCAGAAGCCATAATCACTTTTTTGATAACAGAGATGGGGCTGGGATTTTTTAGAGATTCTGATGTAGTATTTGTACAAGAAACATGGCTTCTCGATGCAATTTGTATAGATGGCTTTAAGCTATATTTTAAATTGGCCAGCAAAGGTCTTGCAGGAAGACAATTGGGCGGACTGATCATTAGTACTCGATCATGCTATATAGCAATTCAAAACACAAAAGTAATTTGTTCTGGCAGAAGCAAATACTCTGAATCTTGTTGGTGCATTGTTTTTCATAAATATATATGCTCTTCCTTTGGGTATTTATACATCCAGTATAATGGAAGCCATTGAAAAAATAATACAATGGGCTGAGGGAAAATGGGATGATCTTACCATACTGAAAGGAGCTCATTTCAACAATCGGTGTGGCAAAGTGGAGGATGAAAACCTAAACTAGCTGCATTGGGATGGTGGCCTACCATCAGCCAGGCTCTACTTAATCCCATAGGTAACCAGGAGGGCTGTGATGGCTCCATTTCTTGGCCGGAAATCACTTGATAATGTTGAATGGAAGAACCAATGGGGATATTCCTAGACTACTTTAATGAATCAGGCATGATTCCCCTAGAACACCTGATTTATCACCCTTCTCACGTGGCCAGGGAAAGGCAGACGCTTCCTGATCCTGACCCTGGTGTTCTGAGGGAGGATCACATGGGGGGAAGCAAGTCAGAAAGAATAGGAAACCCCCTTTTGTAACTTTCCCTGAGATACTAATATTCTAATGGCTTATTGTAAAATCAAAGTTGTAAGAAAAACTGATTTGAACATTGTGGACTTCGCGTCCCACAATGCTCAAAGTACTGTGATGAAGAAGAGGGAAACAGAGGCATGAAATCGCTCTCAGCAGTTAATTGATGTTAATGACCCACACCTGGAAGGTACTGGGAGGTATTCAAAACTCTCTCAGCCGTGGGCCAGTAGAAGCAGTTGGAGGCAGAGTAGCATTGTTGGTAGTCTTCATGACCATCAGTCTGGCTTCAGAGCTGCCAGAAGCACGTAAACTGCTCTCCTGAACATCCGTGAGGACCTGCTCTCGAACCTTGACTCTAACACTCTGTGTGTTCTCATTTTGCTCAATCTCTCTTCTGCCTTTGATATTGTCAACCATGCCATCCTGCTCAACCATCTTCGTGCGTGGCTGACCTCTTTCCTCTCCAATCGACCCTCCCAGGTTCAACTGGGGTCCTTCCTCTCTGACATCTTTTTCTCTACCTGTGGTGTCCCCCAGGGATCTAACCTCTCTCCCTGGCTATTCAACCAGTATCTGGCACTCCTTGCCCACCGCATCACCGCTCTCTGCCCCATCTTTCAGTGCTATGCGGATGATACCCAGCTCATTTTCAGGCTACCCTCGGCCTCCTCCTCTCCTTCCCTCATCTCTGACTGTCTGTCTGCTATCCAGGAATGGTGTGCTGCCAATGACCTCTGCTTTAATGCCAGTAAGACTGAGATTCTACTCATCGGCACACCCACTCCCTCCTTCCCTGCAGCTCTCTGGCTGGCCTCTCTTGGCCCTCTTCCTGCTCCTTGGGGTTATCTTCGACTCCACACTCTCCTTCTCTCCTCACATATCTGACGTCTCCAAGAAGTCACACTAACAGCTGCACCTCCTCAGAGGTATTCTTCCTTTCCTCTCCTTCCCCCAGAAGCTCACTGTCTCCAGAGCCCTGGTTCTCTCGAAGCTGGACTACTGTAACAGCCTCTATCTAAATCTGCCTGCCTCTACTCTCCGCCCTCTGCAACTCATCCAGAACAGGACTGCGAGACTTGTCCTTACCCTCAAGCCCAGGGACCGTATCTCTCCAGGACTGAAATCTCTACACTGGCTCCCAGTGGCTGTGAGGATTAATTTCAAATCCCTCTGCATTGTCCACAAGGCCTTCTGGGGCCTGGGGCCAAAATACCTTCAACTCTCTCTTCCTAAATATCTTCCTTCTCGAGCTCTTTGCTCATCCGCCTCCAACTCCCTCAGGGTCAGCCGCTTCTCCAAGCAACGAGTTGGGGGTAGATCTCTCTCCGCGGCAGGGGCCTCCCTCTGGAACAGCCTTCCTGTCTCCCTGAAACTTGAGGAGAACCATCTCCGGTTCCGTAAGCACCTCAAAACCTTCCTCTTTGCTTCTGCTTTCTCTCCCCCTCTCCCCTGCTAAATTACTGAAACTGCACTGAATCTGCAACTGGGCCACTCTCACCGATCTCGGTCCTTGGCCCAGCCACTCTTCCCTTGCACTGCCTCCCTGGCAACCCCTGCACTGCGGGACTGTCTCTGTATCCCTACAGCCCCCCTTCCCAGCACTTGTCTGCACTTAGCTTGCGCTTGCCACCAGCTGGCCCTTATTATTTATCTTGTATTCTACAAACCCTTATTATGTAGTGAGCCAGAGACAGAAAGGAGTGGTAACAGATATTTATTTAATGCCAGCAGTTATCACGACGCTCAGTTAAATATGTCACTTATATTTCATAAGGCAGAATCAGTAACATAGGACTTTCTCCATTGTTTTAAACGTTCTTCAATAAACTTCGTCAAGGGCAAACCAGAGCGAGCCGGGTTTCAACTTAAATACAGTCCATAAAGCCTTTCCTTAAAAAAAAGAAAATGCAATTCGCACCTTAATAATATGGATGGAAAACCTCCTTGAAGCCAAACGTACTTCGTACTGGATTAGAGCGTTTTCACTGCACGCCTTCTACTCCAGTGCTTGTTTCATAACCTTTCCCTGGCTTGCTGATGGCTCTCCAGGATGCAGTCGTTCCTTGCTGTCTTCGGGCTTGGAATCGCTTAAACAAACAAAACGTCCGGTGTCTGTTTTCACACTGGAATCCCCTTTTACTCCGGAGCCTTCATCCGCTGAGCATTCGGTCTTCAAGCCAGGTATGGGGCACTTCGGTGTGTTTTTTCTTTTCCTTCTAATATGCCCACCGATATGGGGAACTGGCCTCGTACCAGTCCGAGTTCGCTCCGTCAGCCTCCTTCCACTCCTGCAAGGCGAGAGCCCAGTTGAGTTGTTTTCACCTGTTTTTAACTCCCGTGGACCTCCTCCCCAGCAATTAACATTGGGCATTCCCAGCCATGTGTTTCTAACCCCTGAGGCTAATTCTCCTCCTCCCTGCTTAACCCTCGCATAGCCTGCCTTATTTTTAACTCCTGCCTGCAAGCGTTCCTCGTTATATGGAAACGTGGTTTTCCGTCTTCCCCAGCTCATTTCTTTACCCCTTTTCAGGCTTTTATGTTGAACATGCATCGGCTGGGGCATTCTGCGATATGTAGATTGGGTCTTTGTTTGTTCACTCGTGTCCCTTCTACTTTGCCCAGTAGTTGGCTGGTGCGGCATTCTGGGATATGTAGTTTTTCCACTTTTGACTCTTATACTTAGGCCCTCATTACAACCTTGGCGGAGGACCATGGTGCTATTAGCACCATGGTCCATGCCGCTAAGGTTACGATTCCGCCATGGTGGATGGCGGAATTACCGCCCCATTCCAAGGTGAGTGGAGCGGTAATTCCACATTCACCATTTGCCCTTCCCCATTCCCATTTTTGCCCCCATAGGGCATAATGGGAATGGGGAAGGCGCTAATTATGGCACCGTAAATTACGGTGCCGTAATTAGCTCCAAAGTCCCTTTGCGGATTGGATTTTTAACACCTGCTTAAAGCAAGCGTTAAACACTAACCTGCAAAGGGACACTTGTAATCAGGCGTTAAGGGCTAACGGCGCCGACGGCGCCGTTAAACCCTTAACGCCTGAGTTGTAATGAGGGCCTTAGTATTTTGGTATCTTGTGGGACAATTGGCTTGTCCTCTTCACTGCTGTTTTTCCCCGCAATGCTGGCCGCTACTGTTTCCCCATCACAAGCCTGTACTGCACTTTCCCCTCTCCCTTTCCCCGTGCACTTTTCCCTTCCCCTCTACCCAAGCACTTGTGCGATCTGAATGACACCTGGCCTAGTAGGATCGCTTTCTGTCTTCCCTTTGTTCCCCCCTCCCTGCCTCGTCGTGCCTTGAAACACTTGTGTATAGGCGCGTTACAAATGCCATATCATATCATATCATATTGGAAGCTCTGAGCGACTGTTGCTGAATGCAGGAGAGGCTGGGACCACGACCGGCATGAATGCAGAGCTGGGTCCTGAGAGGGTCATCAGAGCAGGAGCACTGAAATGCAGAGGCCACAAAATGTGAAGCAGTGCCATGGGAGAACACTTCATCACAGAGATAGTCTCTTTGAAATGCGTGTTTTTGCTCCAGGTGGCTGGCGAGCACCCGAGTGCCAAGGGAGCGGAGCAAGCTCCTTTTCCAAGAGGCACGGGATGCTGGAGAGCAACAGAAGTAGGCAGGAGCAGGTGAAGAGGCAGCGTTTCGCACAGAGGCAAGCAATGAGACCAGTGATTTTGCCTAAACATGGACACCCTGGAATTCTCTGTAATCGAATGCCAGCCTTTGATCATAATTTTGAATACATAAACCAATATTAAAGAGCCAAATGAGCAGAGCAGAAACATTGTGAACACAGAGAAAGGTTGTTGTTATTGTTACAAGGATCAAGTGAAGTATACATATTAAAAGGGAACAATATTAGAACAAATCAACCAGAACTTTCACTGGAAAAAAGTCAAGAGGGAGTGCCAATAAAGAAAGATAAGCTTAAACCCCAATACCCAAGCCAAGAGAAAGTGGTTCTTTAGCAAGTTCCTTTGTACCAGCAATTCAGAGAAAGAGCAGTAACAAAACAGAATGATTACAAACAATGTTGCTTAAAACAGAGAAGGATAAATGTGATAGATGAAGATTGTTCACAGTGGTTTGGTGAAAGATTGGGGAAAACAGAGTAGCAGAAATGCTGCCCTTCTAGTAGACAGTATTCAGAAGGAGTAGAACATAACCTGCATTGTCTGTGGAAATCTCAAGTGTGTAACAAACAGCGCCAGTGTGGCTCTTGTCTTCCCTGAAGAGATTCTAACATGTGGTTTCATGAAGCAAGAGACAATTATAATTAATTGGAAGCTTACCTTTACCACAGAAGTACTTGAAGTTAGGTGTTTACACTGGCCTGACAGGAGAGTACACCGGGTTAGAGGGCTGTGTAGCCTTTGGGTCTGTTCTGATAGGAGAGTACACCAGAGCAGAGAACTTTGTAGTAGTAGGCCTGGCAGGTGAGTAGACCAGGTGGAAGTCAATGAAGTACTGTGGTGTGGTGTTGTAAAGAAAAAGTGGTAGAACCACTGAGAAGGTTGTGGGAAGTGTTACACTATCACCCTGACAAACATATATCACTGAAGCAAGTGATGTATGAACTGCTGCAGAATTATCCACATTGATTAAACAAGTGTTTTGTGAACTGTTGCAGACACATCTTAACAAAGACATTTTTGTTTATTCTAATGAAACAAGAAAGCATTCTTGATCTAGGAGAAGAAGTTGTTCTGAGCTCTTTTGTCAAAATTGAAAAGAGGAAAACTCTGTGTCATACTTTTGGAACTTTTGTTACATGTTGTAACAAGCAGGACTATACTGGAACCAAAAGAACTGAGTTCGAACTTTATTATAAGACAGGATTTTCCTTATTCTGTGGAACTGTTCAATAGAATCCTGTTTGAATATGGGGAAGGGGAATTAACCCAGATTGGAAGGAGAAACAGTTGTCGGATTGTGGACCTAACTGTTATATTTGTTATTTTGATTTACCACATATTACCTTATTACATTGTTGTATGTATAAGTGTGAGGGACAGAAACCATTTGTTAGAGTGTTTCCTTTAGTTTATTTGAGTCAGAGAAATTCTCACCAGGGTAGGGAAAGTAAGGCGTTTATCCAACCTTTAAAGTTAATAAAATGGGATCTTTGGAAAAATCTTTACAAAGTTGTCCGCCTCACATTTCTGACACCTCACAATACCCACTTGGATATCAGGTGCCAAACTATCTTGTCTTGATTACTTATTTTCTTCAAGACACTCATCATGAAGTCAGGAAGTTAACCATAAGAATCACCCTGTCAAGGACGAGTATGCTTTTGACTAGACGTGCATAATAGCCTGGCACTTAAGGGATTAAGTGATCATTCTATTCTAATGTAATGTGTTGTCAAACTGCAATTGGATGTACTGGCCAGAGTACTTAAGATAGGTGAAACTGCCACTAACAACAGTGGTTCTGCAATTCGCTGGACATGCAGAAATATAGATGCTCTGAATAAACATATTAGTAGAGCTCTTTTTAATAGCAAGTGTCCATTGAAAGAGTGAAATTTGGAAGAAGCATACCATTGGATCTATACACTGACTAGTGAATTTGGACCTACTGGCTCTCTTAAAATGAGCAAGATGACTACTAGGCAGCACGTATATTGTTATGACGGCGTACTTGTTCCTAAGAAGTGAACCACGAGAACAACTATACAGTGTTTGCTAACAGAGTAAACTAAGAACTCGTCTCAAGCGAGAAGTCTCATCAAAAGCTATAAAGCATCCTATGGCATGCAGTTGATTAGACATTGGCAATCTATTTGAACTGTGGATTGGCAATTCATGGTCTGTGTGTTGTAGCTGAAGATAACGGAAAGTTCTGGAATATGTATGAAAAGACCTGTTGTGCCAATGAGAGTGCCCACATTAATCTAATTTGAAGTCTAACCTGGTCTATTTATATTCAATGACTATTTTATAGTGATCATGAACTTCTAGTACATTTCCTATCAAGCTTGAGCCGTTATGCTTATAGATTGATGAGATTTCTCTTAATACTTGCCTCAGACAACTCAAAAATGCTTGTGCTCCTGGTCCAGACAGTCTCTCAAATGCCAGTCTTGAATCAACCTGTGAAGTCTGGCTACCGGTACTACACAATATATTTTAAAAGGTTCTGCTTCAAAATGCAATACCGGTATTGTGGTAGAAATTTGTTATCGTTCCCATACATAAAAGGGGAACTAAAATGTAACTGGCTAATTATAGATTGCTTGCCATGTTAGATGCGCCTGGCAAGCTGGGTGCATCACTATTTCATGAGGAGTTATATTAGTGGACTGCAGAAGGAATATTATTGAACATGTTTCAAGCTGACTTTAGGAAGCAGTGTTCTACCGTCCACAATATTCTGATTCTGAAGAATTTGATAGGCAGGGCAAAAAGAGGAATACGTTTGTGGCTGAACTTGGCATTTGTGAACTATTACACGGCTTCAATAGCGTCAAAAGAAGCAGGCTTTGGGCTAACCTTATTAAATGTGTATACCTTCTTGCCTACTGAATTTAATCTGTTTGTTCAATACAAATACATTGGTACATGTTCGCCTTCACAGTTAAGGAGACCTCTCAGAATACATCCTCACTAACACAGGCCTGAAACAGGGCTGTGAATTAGCATCTCTGTTTTTTAATCTTTATATTTCTAACCTACCATAATAATTGACTCAAATCAATGCCTTCCCTCCTAAAATAGCAGGCAGTCATGTACAGTGGCTCGGATATGCTGGTGACTTGGTCCTGCTAGACCATACAGCAGTAGGCATGAAACTCCTGCTAGATGCACTTTTAACTTATTTCAAGGGAACTCATTGTAGATTAACGCCTCTAAAACACCAACTATGCTGTTTCACGAGCTTAGGTTTTAAAAAACCATGAATAGGCACATCCAGGATAAGGAAATTGAAAGGTGCGTGCCATGTCCTTATTTAGGTATGTTGATTTCAGCTAAGCAAATGACTACGAAAGACCTTGAACATAGGCAAACTATATTTTTGCAAATCTCAGGTAAAATTCGTGGTTAGGGTCAAAAGTATGCTGGCTTCACATATGAGGGCCTCATATTAGCTTATAGACAAAGCTTTATTCTGGGGCTTCTGTATGGGATTGAATCCCAGCCATTAAGCGTCACTACTGTTGCTGTTAAAGACAAATTCTGAAGAAAAGCCTTGGGATTACCTAAATGTGTTAGCATTGGTGTGATCAAGCTTGAGCTGGGTATTACCTCAATTGATGCAATAGCTAAACTAACAAAAATATATATATATATAAATATTTGAAAATAATGTTGCACACTGATCAGCCTTTTGTTGCAGACATTATATGCATGAGTGATTTCAATTTAATGAGGAAGATGATAACTAGCCTAAACAATGAAACTGATATTTAAAAACGTATGGGTCTAACGTGTTTGAAGTTTTGAAGAAGGAAACAACTGAGAATGTTAAAAGATGGGATTATGCTTCACATTTGGAAGCATGTGCAAGGCGTAAAAACACCCTGGAAGATATTACTTTAACATTCACTTACAACCAACTGCAAGAATACTTAATGACGTTTCCTTCTCTGAAATTAAGGAGAATCTACCTGCTATTATGAATGAATCTCCTTCCGTGCTTAGCAGAACTGGGCCCCAGAAATAAGATACCTAAAGAGTTACAGCTTTGCCTTGTTTGCAAAGGCAATATTTCCTCTGAGTCTATAAAACATCTACAGACTTCATGTGAAGCTCTGGGAGACTTGTAGGGCAGATATTATGCTCCATTTGTACCAACATTAGCAATTCTCAAAACGGATTCCTTCTGGCTGCAGTGTTTAAGCAGTCGTCTAATGTCACTTTTAATTGTGCTGATAAAATTGTAGCAAGAGATAGAAGATATCCATGGAAGACATTTGAATAATGGAATTATGTTAATTACAACAAGAAAATAGTGGTGGGAATTTTATGGTTTTATAACGTACAATGTTGTTTAATTAGAAGCTTATATTAATGAATTAAGGATGTTATTGAAACATATTTGTATGTGGAAGTTTTATGAAAGTGTGTAATGTTTATTAAACTGTATCAAACTTAATACAATAATTAAAGCAATAAAAATAAGCTTCATCAAAGGCTTATTATATGCCCAAATCTGTGATATGGTGTATACCATATTCACAGATTTGCAGGAGAGAATTCAATTGCTTGAGCTTTGGAAACCATAGTACATAAAAAGAGATACCCCAGGTGAATCTACATCCTTAAAGTGAAGTTGAAAGCAGGTTAGTTTATCCATTTTTATTCCCAAGAACATGGTGTCAGTTTAAACAGCCACTGCCATCTTACAAATAACATTGCATGTTAAAGAAGGCACTATGCATTCGGCAGACTTCTAATGTTCAGTAGGATTGGAGGATTGATTCCTGTTTCAACAGAAAATTATAGTTTAATGCTCGCGTGACATTTTAAATGAACCAACATTTTGGACTCTACTACAATGAAAACGTCTGTCCAAAACCAAGCATATAGACTACTTGGTTCAACACACCACACATTGTATTTTTCATACATGCCTACATTAGAAATTAACAATACCATTTATTCCGCATTCCATGGCCCATCATCTTGACTATGCAAGATGGGGACGATGGGATTTGAAGTCCAAAACATCTTGCGAGCCAAAGGTTGCACGTCCCTGAGAGAAAATAAATTCTATCTTCTAGAGTATTTCTCTGTCTTGTCCATAGGGTTAGTGAAGATAAAGTACAATTGTTAAAGTATTTCAAAATATAGAATCCAAAAAGTGGTGATAATTTGAATGTTCATTGCTTATTACTGTATAGTAATAGCTATTCAGATGTATCTAGGAATAGAGGTCAGCCATTGTGGATGTCAGCAACATTTAGATAAACACAGGAAGGTTATTTTTCTATTTCAGATGCAAGCTGCCTGTTTTGTATTTAAAAAGTGGGTGCGGCTTCCCCAGCATAAATTAGAGGATCACCTTTTCTTTATTTACTATTTTAAATAATGCAGAATTTTAAGATCAAAATCAGCGTGGTTCTTGTCCCAGAATTTTTGGGTGGGATTGTTGTGGTGGGGGGTGTTAGATTGTAATTGGTCATTTATAACGTGCTTAATACTAAGCGCGGACCAGGGGATTGAACGTGTGTTGCGTCGCATAGTCTTGCTTCCAAGGCAAGAGTGTTGCCCGAGATTTCCTCCCGAGCTATATCAGGGGACCCCTCACTGCATGAATGTACACATTAGGAAATCATATTTCTGACACTACGTGTATCATTCATCTTCTGCCTGTTTCACCTTTACGATTGAGATCTCTGCTGATTTAGAAGTAGTGTGGGGCAGAGTACTCCTCTGTATTGTCGTGAAGTGAAATAGTTGTTTTGTCACATAAAGTCCTGTAGTCTACAATATCCGGGTAAGCCATCACTGCTACATGGCCACGCCATTAGTAGATGTATGCTTTAAAAATCAATATAAAAACATGAACTTCTCAGCTTATGTATATTATCTGCTTTGTGTGTGTGTGTGTGTGTGTGTGTGTGTGTGTAGTCCTACCAGACAACATGTGTCTTACTTACAAGTGTTTAAAGATGTACTCACAAAACCAGTGTTATAATCTTTTACAATCCCTGATCACAAGGGTGACCATACAGTCACAGAACGTTTTTTGTTTGTGTTGGCTTGAATAATTGTATTCACGTGTGAGTGCATTGGTAGTAAAAATATGTGTCCACGTATGTCTAAACTTAGTGTACAACATTAATAACAATAATAATAATAAACTGCTTGACTGCTTGGGGTAATCTGGCTCTGGTTATTGTTGTACCTCAACAAGCAATATGTTATTAAACACTAATTGCTGATATCTGAAGTGGAAAAAATATACTCTCTGATTTACAAACTGAAGAAAAGATGTAAACTTACCGTATAAAACAATGAATACACTTATGTCTTTGTTCCTATTTCACTCTGTGCTGCCTCCTGTTCTCCACTTTTCATTCCACTGCCTCCCTCACTAGCATTCGCCAGGTTTCCTCCTGTGCCCACCCCCTCATACTGATTGCATC
The DNA here is from genome assembly GCF_040938575.1 of Ambystoma mexicanum. NCBI lineage: Eukaryota > Metazoa > Chordata > Amphibia > Caudata > Ambystomatidae > Ambystoma > Ambystoma mexicanum. The sequence continues at coordinate 494,090,712 of NC_090922.1, forward strand.
ACCCCTTCTGCCTCTCCCAATCTTCACTTTAACCCCTCCCCCTCCTCTGATTCTTCATATTCTAATTTGCATTCCGCCTCCTACTCCCGCGCTCTCCCTGCGTATATTTGCATTCAATACCTGACGCCCCCTGCGTCTCTGGTAATCATTCCATCCCCTTTTCAACACCGTCTCCATGGTCCCATAGAATTCTGAAGTGTCCAGGAGAAAACAAATTTAGTGCTAAAGGTTTAATTTGGCACGAGCGGCTTCGTGCCACGTTCAAATATAGTACACAAATAATCTGCGCTCACAATAATACATTTATGTGACACGGAAATTGCACGTGCTCCATAGAAGTATAAGTAATATTGGGTGGACGCTGCGTTCTGTCTCCATTGCATAACGCTGTATTATGTCATGTCATGGTATTGAGTTTTACAGGGCACACAGATGGCCTGTGGGCACCAGGAGGAGTTCGGCTGGGTGCAGTCCCATAGCTCAGCTCTCACTTTTACATGGTAGCATAGCTTCCAGAGAGCAATGAAATGCAAGTGCCAGACCAGTTCTTCTGTCTGGCCACTCAGGCCATGATATGGTTATTCTATGTATGCTTTTAGAAAATTAACACCAAGGATCAGGTTAAAGAGGGAAGGGGAGCAGGAGGTAATTGGGACTGGGAGGTTTGACGCTGGAAAGAGGGAGTGAACACATCAGCTACAAGACCATGATGTTTATACAGCAAGGTTGACAAGGCTAAGGATTGTCTGCAGTCCGGACCTCAGCAGTGCAGGGTGGTAGGTGTTCTTGTCTAACAGGGTTTAAGAACATCAATGGCCATCTTTCCAATCCTGATTTGGGTCCCTGGGTCTGCACAGTTTATACTGTGAACCCCTAAGCGTTCTGGATTCTCTTTTAGAGGGTGTTCATGAGAGTCTAGCAGTGCCTATCCTCAAGGTTCAGCAGGTGGCAATTCAAATATTTTTCAAGGCTTTGAGTGGGCTGCATGTTCTTGGGGGCCTGATCGCCAAAGGGTTCAAAGGTATCGTTCTGTCAATCCCATTAAGAAAAGCTATTACCTTAATGTGATTTGCCTGGGTGTTATGGTCCCTCCTGACAACTCCTTACGAGCCACGTGAGCAGGATAACATGGAGTGGATAACCCTCAGGGCAATGTTTTTGGTGGCAATGTCCTCGTTTAGGCAGCTGGGAGATTTAGGTCTATTGTCATGTTGGGCACCTTATCTCCGGTCAACTCCGGAGGCTCAGATTCTGAGACCAGGTCTCGATTTTCTCTTCAAAATCTGCTCTTCTTTTCATCTGGATGAGGAGGTTATTTTACCATCCCTAGTCCCACTGACTGGTTTAGCTGTGGACCATTGTTTGACCTTACTGGCTATAAAAAAGACAGTCCGCTTCTATGTAGCTAGGAGTGAGCCCTTTCAAGTGTGAGACAATCTTTTTGTAATCTATGGCAAGAGTTGGAGGGATTCTGAACCAGCCATCCCATAATTAAACGGATGGGTTAGGTCAGTAGTTTCCAAAGTATGTACGATGACTGGTATTCCTCTACCCCTGATTATTGAGGGTAGGTCAACACGGGGGATGGAGATTTTTTGGTCGAAAGCTTTGGGAGTCACTTTGATTGATATTTGCAGAGCTCAGACCTTGGCTTTTACATACACCTTTGTTGTAGACCCTGCACACTGTACTGTAAGGTAATTTGTGCACTGATAAAATGTTGCTAAAAAATAGCAACAAAGTGAAACACTAGGGGAAACAAAGTCTCTCAGTACTCACTGTCTGAAGGGCATTTTAGTTTCCCCATAACAAAATGAGCAAAAGCCCAGCGGAGTACAGCAGAAGGCTGGGCTCCACTGGAAAAAGTCAGGCTAGGATTGTCAGACAACGGCAACAAATTGGGGGTTCACAACTGGAGGGAAAATTACACATAAATACAAATATTTTCTAACAAGATTGAGTAAGAAGTCTGCAGGGGCAGGCACTTTCATTCCTGTGTTGTTTCTAGAGGGACCCTTTCCAACTCAACACTGGCGCCTTAGAAAACCATCAAGGTATTGTGAAGTGCGGAGCATGTCGCACAGTAAGGAGAGGGAGTAAGAAGTCTGCAGGAGTCCGCGGTAGACGGCGGTTTGGTGGCGATACTAATGTACTGTTTAAAAGCACTTTGGATCCAAGCTGATAGGTATGGAAAATTATGCTTATGTCGAAATACAATCATTCATGTCAACATTACAATTCGCAGTGAAGATATTGTTAAAATTGTGCGGGAAAATAAATGCGGATGTTAAAGTACTGACCAACAGAGCATATGTCCCACAGGGTGAGATTGATAAGAACTTGTCTACGGAGGAAAAAGCCATTGCCAATGTCATTGCACAAGAAAACAATTGTGACAGTGAAAGGAAAGCAAATGGTAATCAGCCTGGTGAACCGGTCCATAGTGAAGAAAATACCTCCTTGTCACTCTGTACAAATGTATCTTACCTGTAAACGATGGTGAAACATTTGACAACAGAATATACTTATCATATGAAATAAGCACTCAGGATTGCATAATGACTCTGTTCAGACAGAATTCTCCGAGATAACCTCAGGTTCTAACAAATTATCTAAAAAAGCCTGGAAACCTACTAATTGCAAAAAAGAAAATAATTTTAAGAAATGTTGGAACATTGACCAGTTGGTTGGCTAAAGATAAAACTGCATTCACTGGCACTAGGACGGAAGAAGCCAGCGAAAATGAAGACTCTGATGTAAAACTGGTAGACAATAATGCTAGGCCAGAGGCTAGGAGCTCTACTCCTGATAGATGTAAAGGAGTAGTGGGAAGTAATAGAAACATCTGTGAGAATAAGCTGTACCAGGACTGGTAAAAAATGGCTCAACGACAAAAGTCAACAGTACAATTTTCACGATTAAGCATTTATGGGCAACAAGAGATTAAATAGATCAGCCCTAATACAGGTGATACAACTTATACCTCTGTTGCGAGATCTGGACACTAGGGACTTTGATTTTGTTGAACTGCTAGACTCAGGGAACACTAAAGTTACACATATTCATTGTTTCTCCGCAGATATAGCTTCTATAATTCTATCCCATAAATCTAAATTATTAGAATTGGCTATGAGCTAGATGTAGCAATAGACCCTCCTACTGCTGCAGGCAACTCTGATGGCAATAGATCATCAGAGCATCGCTATGGATGTCTCTCACATTGAGGCCCTTGAAGACTTGAAATGGCTCTTTGGTCTAATGCCCACTACTAATTCCTCACACTTCTTCCTAACCAAGTAAAATCTCAACCTGGAATATGCATGGATTCAGAAATATTTTAAGCCTTCTATGCTCCCTTGATATTTTACTAACTAGAGAAATATTTTTCTTACAGGAGTGCTGGTTAATCTCGTATTTGTTTATATATAGATGGTTCCCAGATATTCTAGTCTCTGGCAAAAAAAGAGAGGGATGGGTAGACCATATGGGGGACTCTTGATAGAGGTCAAGAACTACATGAAAACCAGGACTGTGAAACTACAGATAAACAGGAAACATATTGTGGCTGTTGAGATTATGAGCAGTAATGGGGGAAAACCGTGTAGACTGCTGCTTTAAATATCCACTATCCTCCGGGGCGTGATTATACTGAAGATTTCTTTTAATGTATTAATGAACTGCTGCGTGAGTGGATTGAGAGTGATAATGAAGACATCATTTTATTTGGTGGGGACCTTAATGCTGACTGCGTGATGAGTAATGAAAAATGCCCTGAATTTCAACATGTTCAAGGGTAAAGTAATAGGTTAGAAAAAGAGATTAGGCAAGGGAGAATGTAGGACAAACTTTTGAAAGACTGGCAGCTTCACATGCTTAATGGATGAACCTTGGGTGAATTTCCTGAAAACTATACCTTGGCCTGTGGCAAAACAATGCCACTTTACACTATTTCTCTGCCAGTATAGATTTTTTGTCTACAGTGTGTCAATTGAGGGTGGAAACCAGTAAATATAGTGATCGTGCATGTTTGCATTAGTTCAATGCCCTGTGAAACTGATGAGAATAGGATTGGGATGTTGTTGTTAACTGCACTGAAAATAGAATTAGCTTGTGACCAAAACATAAGGTGAATGTGCTTTTGTAAAAATTGGATGAAGGTAGTCTTCAATAATTACAAGAGATGTCTGGTGATGCAATTGAGGAATGGTTGACTTGCACATTGGCTACGATTGCCTTAATCAAGGAAAAGCACGATAATAATGAGGTGGGAAAGGGGAACAGAATTTATTATAAGGAGATAAGGGATGGCAAGAACTAAAGAATGTTGAGAATAATGGCCTTGATATTGTATCCATGACATTAAGGATTAGATCAATTAAGAACAAATATCGTAACTGGATCAGGTGGTAGAGATGGCCAGTGAGAAATGCAAGGTGGCAGAGGATGGTAACTGTGATACAAAGTGGCAATGCAAAAAACATATGGGAAATGCTGAGCGAAGCAAATGAACACACAGCTAAGTGTGTAACCAATTCTATAGGTTGTAATCTGTGGTGTCATTATATCCACAAAAATGTTAACCAAGTTGAGCAGTGTGGTGAAAATGAAGAAAGAGTAAATGGAGCAATGTTAGAATTTATGATGGCTAGGCCTAGCATCAAATAAAAAATCAGTGCTCTAAAAGATTCAAGGGCCCCCGGTCCAAATAGGTTTGCTTGTTTCATGCTAAATGTAACCCTGTGATGTGGTCAGATATATTCAGGAAATTTTTTACTGGAAAATCAGCGAAGAGGGAAGCTTCCCAGAGACATGGTGTCAAGTTATATTAATGCTGATTTTTAAAAAGGGACTCCGTATCCTACCCTGTAAATACGGCTATTATCTATGCTAAACATTGAGAGGGAAATCAAGGTCAATAAAAGAGCTCTGCTCCTATACCATAGAAAACTCCCTGAATATGAATATGGATAGGACAAAACTGATGCATTCACTAGCAGACCGCCTCCACGACTGCAGTAGATCTCGCCTGAAAGAATAATAGGATACCTGGAAAATTGCATAAACCTTGGGGTTGAGGTTAACATAGGTAAAGGTAACAGCGAGATGATTAGCTCTAAGAGAAGGAAGGCCATGCAATTTACGGCACAAATCTATACATTTGCATAGCAAAGGGAGGGCTACTCTTTGGACGGCATCATCAAGATATACAAGCAGAGTTTCTGTAGGGCAATATTTTATGGGCTTGTGGCAGTGACCATTACAGATTTACATTGATTACAGGTGCTAGAGGGTAAGTTCTGGAAAGAAATACTAGGACTTCCCCGAGTGGTTCGCATTTAAATTTTGAGACTGGAGCTCGGTCTCATATCTAGGCGAGCTATGACTTTTAAAAAAAAATGAGAATCCTGTACATTAAGGCAAAGATGATGATGCTGCAATGTCCATTGTTATCCCAGTTAGGATTGGTTATAAAATCCAATGAGATGGACGGATACAATGATGCTGTAGAAAAATGGTTTGAAGTAATAGGTTTGATACCTGATTGGGAATGCAACAATACATTTCTTTTTTTTCAAAATTGATTTTATTGAACATTTTCAGAAATAAAGTCAACAAACCCAAATATAATAAGAAGCAAATTATTAGCTCAAGTCCATTCACAACTGAAAGAAAACAAAAGTCAATATTAACGGTTCAAACTTTCCACCCCCCCCTCTCACCACCCTCCCCAGTAATACAATGCAAAACAATGATGGGGTTTGCATATCGCTGGCTTTAGAGGATCTTAGGGAGGACTGGTGGCAGGGACGGTATACGGACTCTTGTATGCCACCAAGAACTGCGCCCAGAGCATTTCTGTACTTGGAGACAGGCCATGGATGGATCTTGTGATATTTTCCATTACGTATAGCTCTTTGGCTTTCTTGGCCCATGCCTGCTCGGGTGGAAGGGTTTTGGCTTTCCAAATAATCATCAGACAGGCCCTGGCCGCAAGCAATAGGAACTGAGTCATGTGAGGGACCTTCGCCAGATGGCCTTCTTCTTCTTCCAGACCAAAAAGAGCCAATCTTGGGTCAAGGGCCCTACACATTCCCTCCACTCTTTTAATCCATGCCAGCACCTCACTCCAGAAAATGTGTGACTTTGGACAGGACCACCACATATGCCAATAAGATGCTGTGCCCCCACAGCTCCACCAGCACAGAGGGCTTGCTTGCTTAAAAATTCTGGAGAGCCTCATTGGGTCGTAGTGCCATCTGTGCAATAGCTTGATCCCATGTAGCTTAAATTATGCAGCGGTCGATGTTTTTTGTGCTAGCGTGCACATCTTTCCCCAGAGTTTGTCCGTCAGTAGGGGGCTGAGGACTTTCTCCCATCTTCTCTTGAGACTCTCTAGGTTATTTCATGTTTTGGCTATGAAGGCACCATAGAGGCGCGCTGTAAGACCTTTGCTGGTGAGGGCATTGCACAGTATCCATGTGAAAGCCGTGAGGTTTCTCTGCAGCTTGTGTTTCCATGCCAGTGCTGTAAGGACTCCCTTTAGGTGAAGGAACATGAACATGTTCAATGGTACCAGCTGTAGACCTTCCTCCAGTTCCTGGAGCGATATGGATCCTCCTTCTTTTATGAGTTGCCCAACTCTTTCGAGGCCACCTTCATACCATTCTTGATATCTGCTCGGTTCTAGAATCCTGTCTCTGACTGGGGGATTGGGGGCCCATATGCAGCTCAATGGGGATGGCCAAGTAGTAAGTCCTCTCATTTCTTTCCCATTGTTCCAAATCTTCAATAGAGGCCCCATGGCCACATGATCTATCACGCTCTTGGGAAAAGCTTTTTCTGGGGCCCATAGCCATTCACCAAAAGTCACTGGCTTCAACCTATAGTTTTCAATGGCTACCTACTGCTTCTGCTTTTCATTTCTCAATTGTGAAGCCAGAGTGTGATAGTGTGCAGCCCGGTAATATGTGTAGGGGTCTGGCAGACCAACACCTCCTTTCTCCTTCGGCTGAATAAGCGTGAGATAGGCAATGCGCTGGTTCTTCCCCTGCCAAAGGAATTACATAAACGAGTTCCACAGCTCCACAAAATGCGACTTGGGGAGAGAAATTGGCAACATATGGTAATAATATAACATTTTGGGCAGTATGACCATTTTTATTGCATTTACACGCCCAACCAAGATACTGTAAGATTGCTCCATCTCTTTAAGTCCCTTCTTAGTTCACGTAGCAACGGGGGAAAATTAGCTTTATAAAGGTCATCCAGGTTTTTAGTGATTTTTATTCCCTGGTATTTCAACTCCTTCAGTGTTGATGGGATGCCCTCAGTTGGTGTACTGTCATTGATAGGGCATGCTGTTGTCTTATATGCAAAAGGACAGACTTCTCCAGATTTACCTTGAGTCCTGCCAATTCGCCAAATTCTCTCATGGAGGTGATCAAAGATGGGACTGAAGCCTTGGGGTCAGAGAGGTAGAGCATAATGTCATCCGCAAAGAGAGCTAATTTATATTCAGTGTCCCCTATGCAGATTCCCTTGATAGATGGGGCATTTCTTATTGTATTGGCGAAGGGTTCTATTGAGAGGGCATAGAGGAGAGGGGACAGGGCACACCCCTGCCTGGTTCCCCTGGATAAATTGAATTCTCTTGAGAGTTCATTGTTTATGGCCACTTTACCCTTGGGGCTATTAGACATCACCTGGATCCCCCGGATAAATGGGTCTCCAAATCCCATCTTTTCAGGAGTGGCCAATAGGAACCCCCATTCCACCCTATTGAATGCCTTCTCAGAGTCAATACTTAGGAGCATGTGGTCCCCAGCAATTTTGTTGGAGTGGTCAATAATATCTAAGGTCTTTCTCATGGCATACGATCCTTGCCTCCCCTTAATGAAGCCCACCTGATCAGGGTCGATCAGCCGTGGCATTAAATCTTCCAGCCGAGTAGCAAGAACTCTCGTGTAAATCTTAGCATCCGTATTCAAATGTGAGATAGGCTGATACGAGCTGCATAGGGTTGGGTCTCTGTCAGCCTTAGGGATCACCACCAGTTGTGCCCTTGAGAATGAGGGTAGGGCTAGAGCAGATAATTAAATATAATTAAACATTTTGGCAAGGTGAGGGGACAGGGTGTTTACAAAGTGCTTATAGAAGCTCATTGTGTATCCGTTCTCACCTGGGGCTCCACCGGGTAGGAGGCGCTTAATTGCTGCTTCAACTTCCTGGGGGGTAACTGGGCCCTCCAAGAGTGCACATTCCTCCGCTGTCGTGGCAGGCCTGCCCTTTGTATGTATTTGCCCATTTCCACTGTATCCCCCTCCTTCTCCAAAGTATAGAGCCTGGCATAGTATTCAGCATATTGGTTCGCTATCCCTGCTGGGGAGTGCACTACACCTCCTTCGTCTGTTTTGATCTTGTCTACCCACCTTTCAGCCCTCTGGGATCTAAGTCTATTTGCCAGCATTCTATACGCTTTATCCCCTTTTTCATAAAACTTTTGTTTTAAGAGCACCAGTTTTCTCAGCACATCCCCTCTGCCCAAGTCTTTGAGCTCCTCCCTTTTCTGTGCTAGCGCATCAAGATGCTGCCCCCTGTAGGAACCCAGGGCATGCATTCTATTAACCAGGCAGACAGTGTCTTCCATAATTTTCTCTTCCCTTATTTTTCTTTCCCTTTTTATCAGAGCACCCTGCTTCATCAAGTGCCCCCTCCAGACTGCTTTACCAGCTCCCCATACCATTGTGATCTCCACCTCTCCTCCCCCATTTATCTGAAAGAACTCCTGAATAGCCTTAACCAAATCTTGCGAGTAAAGCTTGTCCTTCAAGAGAAACTTGTTGCACCTCCATTTAGTTCCCCATCTGGCCAGCCCCTCCATTTCTATTGTTGCTAAGACCATATCATGATCAGACCACCCTATGTGGCGGATCTCACTACCTTTAATTGACGGCACCTTTTCCTTGGATCCAGCAGGTTGGCTATTCTGGTAAATGTCCCATGGACCCCTCATTGGAACGTTTACCCCTTTGTTTCTGGATTCATCTCCCTCCAGACATCCACTAAATTTTCCTCCACCAGAGCACTCTGAAAGTCACTCATGCCTTCTCCATAGGAAATTTTGTGACACCCAGAGTAACTTTCCTATCTATTTTGGGGCAGGCCCATGTATTGAAATCTCCACCTATTATAATACAGCCTTTGGTCATTCCCGATATTTTTGTGAGGACTTCCCTGCTAAATTTATCTTGACCCTGGTTGGGGGCATACACCCCTGCTATCGTGACTGGGATCCTTTCCCATTCGCCCTTTGCCAATAGCAGCCTCCCCTCCATAAGGGATTGCACATCTGAGTTCTCTAGTTTGAATCTTTTATGTAGGATCATGCCCACCCCGCCTCTTTTATGGCCCCCCCGAGGCACAATATGTTTGGCTGATTCCTCTCTCCTTTAATGGTCTCTCCTCACCCTCCCTTAATCTTGTTTCTTGAACGAGGAGGAAGTCCAGGCCTGCCCTCTCGAACTCCCGCACCAGCAGTGAGTATTTAGTGGGAGAATAGAGCCCCTTAACGTTAAGTGTGCCTAATTTCAGGGTTCTCAAACCCAACCTACAGTAATCCAGTGATATCATTTTAAAGTTTGGACCGAGAATATTCAGGGCCTCCCCTCCCAATCCCCCTCGAGCGCAGAAGTATGTTTTGTGAATCGTTGTGCCCCATTATGCCTGTCTCACTGTGTATCCCCCCAACCCTTCCCACATGAACACTTAACCACAAAAACCAAACAGAAAACTAGAGGATAAAAAACTACCCTGTAACTGAGCCGCGGTCATAGTGACTGACCTAGACTCAATGCAAGGAGACAGCCGCCAAATTTTGGGGGCCACTAGGGGAGGATCACGACCCAAACAATCAGGCTATTTAAGGACTCCATGTTCTTTATTGCGGGTGAGTGAAGTTTGTTTTTAAAAGCTTACTTAATCCTTGCCTCCCATCACAGCGGCTTCACAGGCTTTGCTGGCCTCAATTTTGCATATTTGCTTCCCACCTTAGATCTCTTACGCCATTGCTGTTGACCACCCGCATCTTGGGACTGTCGGGCCTGACTCTGAGATGGCCCTGTTGGATACCTTGCGGTCAGATGGTTAAGGACCTGCTTGGCCTCTTCTGGATTGACCACTCTGTATTCTTCTCTTTTCCATTCAAAGGTGAGGTCAAAGGGGAATTTCCACCAGTATCTCACTGACTTTTCTGCTTATCAGGCTGTGAGAGGCCTACAGGCCCTCCTTCTGCTCAGAGTGAAATTTGACAGGTCCTGAAAGATCTTCACTTTCACTCCTCGATACAAGATGACTTGGACCTGCTTGGCTTTCATGAGGATTTCTGCTTTTTCTTTATAACTCAGGAATTTCACTATTATTGACCTTGGTTCCCCTGCAAAGGCAGGGCCTCCTCTGTGGGCTATTTTGATTTATACATTTTGCCCCCATCAACAGCGAACAGTTGGTTAATTATCTCCTGTTGTTTCTTCTCTACTATAGCCATTGCTTTTTCGTCCATTTCCCGGACACCGATTACTCTTAAATTCGATCTTCTCTCCCTGTTCTCCATATCATCCATTTTAAGGGCAAGTTCTTCTTCCTTCATTTCAATTTCTGCCATTCGTGCATTCAGCTTCATTTCCATGATGTCCGCATTGATCTGGTTATGCTCCAGATTTTCGACCTTGTTCTCGATGGTTTCAACCTTTACTCGGATTTCAGATATTGAACTTTGTATGTCTGAGCGCAGCACACAGATTTCAGCCATAACTCCTCTAATGCCATCTTTATTTGCCGCTCCCCTCATGTCGGTGCTTGACGCCTTCCGTGTCTCCACCCTTCTATATTTTGTAGTTTGTCCAACACCCTTCCTGTTGGTGCCTTAGTTTTCTGCTGTTCAACCTTACCAGGAGGTTTGACTGGTGTGCGGGTAGCCAGGGCCCTAGGAGTGTCTTTCAGCTTCCAGAGATCACTTTTTACATTAAGCAAATGGGAGGGACTGATCACTGCAGGGTCCAGGTCTGGCACACCAGTCCTTACTGGCAGGGGGTACCGTTATGCTGTTTCCACCGCTTGATGTTTCCAACCCCCGATCCACTCAAACCAATAACGTGCTGTTCTTAAGGATCATGGATTATTCGCACCCCTTTTTTTTTAAGGCGCTTCACAGCTCCCTTAAAGTATTTCCCTTTTACGTTGCTTTCCCCTCTCTTTGCAAGATGTGTTTACTTCTTAACAGTCACTAGACAGTTCCATTGCCGTGTAGGCGGAGTAAGCACGTCAGGGCCGCAGCTGATATAAGGATAGTTACACCTAGCTCCTTATTCCCCTGGCAGTATTTTGTCACCAAACACCCAGCCAACCAAGTGTTTGTCCTTGTCTTATTTAGTTCAGGGCAATAATGATTTGGTGTTACTGGGCTCTGCCGTCTAGGCTGGGTCACTGTACAAGTAATTATTTTTCAACTTGGTGTGGGGCTTTATGGGGGGATCAGTCCCAGTAGTCTGTAGTTAGGTGTGTTAGCCACCTCTCCCCCGCTTTTGGGTTCTATGCAAGTGGGTTGAAACTCTTATTTCATACAAGCAGAGGCTCAAAAAGGAAATGACAACCTACCTCTGTTTCTCCACTGCTGGGACGTCTGGATTCAGTGTCTCCTTCAGGCCGGAATGCAGTCTTGGACACTGCAGCCCCTATTTCTTTTGATACACACCTGTAACAAGCCCTTGGTGCTCACTGTCCTCACTGTGTAAGCACTGGCAGGCGTAAAGCTGCACACTCACGCGGAGCTCCGAGGGGGACCACCCGGACCCTTCCCCACTGCGGAATTTGCTTCTCCGCCGCCTTCTCTTCTTTCTGCTGCCTCACCTGATGCATGGAATTCACTCCTTCGATCGCGTCGAGCTGTGGGGCAGCAGCGGTCCCTCTTGGTGTGCTGCCGTTTCGGTCTGCTCCCACGGCATCCCAGTCATCCACTTATGGGCGATCTAATTTGCAGGTTTATGGGGCAGACTCCTCCAGGCTCGGCTCCACTTCCTGCCTCAGGAGTGTGCCCTACCGCCCTTCTCTTACCCTCCCAGGCTAGCACAGAGTTGGGAATACCTCACCGCTGTAGGAGGTGGATTTTCAGGATATCCAGGCGCTCAGCTGGGCCAACGGCTCCCTGGCCTTCCCCGCCTTTTCACTCCATGCCTCATGGAGGAAGGGGCCCAGCCACCAAGCTCCGCGAGAGCAGCATCCCTATTCCTTTCTTCGCTTCACTCATAGCAGGAACAGTGTCTAAGCACCTTCACAAACGATTCGCCTATGATTTTATTGCGTTAGGAGTAAAAAAAACGCTCTATTTCATCTCTGTTCCTTTCGCCGAGCCGCATCTGTTCCTTTCCCCGAGCCGGGAGCCGAAAATCAGACAGCCAAACCCGTCTGCGCCCCCTACAGGTCCGTGCAACAATGCATTTTGAATACAGGCATTTTAGAAAAAACTTGAGATGTGGGATTGGAATTGTAACTTGGAACACATAGCACTACTAAAAAGAGGAGATATCAATGATAACTCAGTTACAAAACTGCACAGCCATATCTATTGCAATGCCCGTCCCCTGCATTCCAAAGATGTACAGTGTTGATGCGGATCGACCAATTGCTTGTATAAGTAAATTGTGGCCCACAATTAAAACTTGCTGTGGTAAACAGATTTTTCCGTAATTATAAAAATGAGAGTATCCCAGAAACTGCTAAGCATGCCCTGACGGAATGTAATGTTTGGGGAACTACAGCTATGTGCATACTTGGGGAATATGACACGATAAGAAGTATAGCATGTTGGCAGCACTTCCTTAATTCAAGAAATAATTATTTGCACATTGCACTCTACAGGGTATGGTTAATAGTGTCTAAAAACCCTTAGTGGAGTAATAATGATGAACTAACTGATTGCACAGTTTTGTGAATAATTTTATGACTATGTCAACATTGATGTTATTTTTTATAGAGTGCCTATTTATGAGGATATACTATTGATTTTACATGTGATCTATTTAATTGAATTTAAATGTAGAAAGATGAGAAGTTGATGACAATTTATGTGAAAAGATTAATTTAAACCCAACACATTATAATAGTTAAAGGATGTTTAAAAAAAAAGGGCCAACTCAAATATGGGGCAACTACCACGATGGTGCAGTGGTGTAGCATAAATTGAGCGTCACCCACCCCTGCACGCTCTGCTGAAGGGCCCCCCAAGCTTCTCGAAGAAGAGCACACCACGCCACAGACACCGAGGCTAGCCTGGGCCATTGAACATGCACAATGCTCACGTTGGCCATGCTGTCACAGAGCACACAACTTGCTGCACTAGATACAAAAAAGGCAAGTATTTTTTAAATCAAATTTTACAGCTTTTACCTAGTACAGAAACAGCGGGGAGGCTCCTGCACCCTGGTGCCCAAATGTACCAGCTGCCACAATGCACGGCTAGTGACATTAATATGTGCAAGCTAGTGGCAGAGGCAGCATTTCGTGACCGGGAAAGGACAGTTGACTCCTGAGGGTTGGTGGCATGGTAAAATGATTCAAGGTCACTGCTGAGAGTTGACTAACATTTAGGAAAAGGGGCATTAAAAACTTCCATGAATTAGTGCAAGTGACCAAGACTAGGTAGGTAGCACATCTAATGTAGGGAGGGTCAGCTGGTTTCTCCTCCCAGGAACACTTTTAAAACAATACATTCAAAGGGTGCATTTTACAGCATTCTGTTGGAGAAAAATTGGGTAAAAGGCCATGGAAATAATTACCAATTGTTTTTCTACGGTAATAGGTCAAAAAATAAAGTAGGTGCAAAATTGAAAGGGGTGTGGGGCTCTAACAAAGATAATCAATAGAGTGGTGGGCCTGGCTTAAAGAGGGGTGCACCCCCCCCAAACAATACATCATGGGATCCTGCCAACGTGTATTTTGGGTAACTCATCAAGACCTCCATGGTCTTGTTTGCATTCACTCTGCATATTTTGAATAATTTTCTCTGGCTCACTTTGCAAATAAATCCATGTCTTTGTATAGAATGCTCCCTCACACATCAATCAGACTGGCATATTGAAGTGGTCACTGCGTGCAGGGGGCAGCCAACTTTAGCAGTGACGTGCTGGTGGGTCGCATGCCTGCTACTTCCCACTTTTACAAAATGTAGTGCTAAAAGAAAGAGTAAATACAAATGAAATCACATTTACTCTTATTTCACTTTCTATTTTGTAAAAAAATATAAAAGCTGCCAGCAAAACACGGCATTTATAATAGTTTCCGGTGGAATCCGAATGTTTTTAGCATGTGCTAAATGCAGGCAGACTGCGCATGAACCCAATAGTGCATGTGCTAAAGGCAGGCAGACTGCGCATGAACCCAATAGTGCATGTGCTAAAGGCAGGCAGACTGCGCATGAACCCAATAGTTTTCTTGCCTGAATGAAAATCTCACAAATGCGTAAAACTAGATGTTTTGCAGGTGGAGCAAGTATGAGGTGAAGAAAACATATTTCACCAACTGTCCAATTTTTTAAAAATGTCCTGGAGTGGTAAAAGAAAGTGAAAAGTGCGACGTAAGCCTTTTCAGTTTCATCTTTACACTTGTAGCTGCATTGTGAACATAAGAAGTTTATACTTGACATATATGTGACTGAAAGTGATGTATGCTGAAACCTTCTCAGCCCAAAATGCACACTGGGCGTGTTGCTCATTTCATGTATGACACGACAGTAACATGTCTGTAAAGCATGAGAGGTATACACCTCTTGGGACAGTCTTTACTTTTGTTTGTGAAGCTTGGCCTGTTCTGCTAAAACAACAACGGTCCGTTTGCAGATTGTTAACGGATTGTTGCAAATGGTGGTTTGGTATATTTGGGGGCAACCAAGTGTCATCTTGCATGTTTTGAGGGGGGCAGGAGACCCTTATACTCCCCCCTCCTCCGTGTGGTTGCGCCCATGCTCTCCTCAAGCCTTCTAAAGGAGCAATTCGCCATTGCATATTCTGTATAATAAGGCGATTGGGGATATAATTGCTGTACCCCACATGTTAGCGAGTTTCTCTAGCCCTAATTGGGCATGGGCCACGAATCTACCCCCAACTCTTGTGGGTAGGCTGCCATTTCTCAACTCCAGTGAAGGGCAGTTTTTGGCTGTTCGATTCAAACCCTTGTGTTTTTGGATTAATGCCAGTGTCCCATTCCTGCACCCTCCTTCCTGGTAAGTGGTGATTTGGGCTCCTTACTCTGATCCTGAGCGGCTGATCGAAAGCAGCACTCTGAGTTGCACTCTGAGCCCGAGAGTGCAGGACTCCAGTCTCAGCAGTATGTTTTACTCTGAGAACTCGGTTGGCCATTCATGTCAGGCTTGGGCCCTCAGATTTACATGGAACTGGAGCGCCAGGAAGGTCCGTAAACCCTGCTCGAACTATGAGGCAAGAGTTTTGTTGTCTCTCATCCGCTGCCTTTCTGAGGTTTCCAGCACAGCTATGGCGTCTCTTTTGGGTGTCTCTAAGAAGAACATGTTTTCTTCCTCTTCTTTGACAGCAGTGCAGGACTGGAGAGCTCTGGATGATCACTTCTTTATCACTTCCCGGGTAGCATAACAGAGAGCATGGCTCCTGGAGGCAAGCAGAGTAATCCAGTCTTCCCTTTTTCATGCAGCCAAAGTGGTTTTGTCACAGTTCTCGCATTCGACTATCAGAGACTTCTTTCTTGTTTTTGTCTTACATATGGATTTTAGCTTTGATTGTAAAAAACATTCACGAGCAAGTCAGAGGTGGTTCTGGCTACTGTGACATTTGCTCTCTAAGGCAGGCAGAAGCCATGACCTTTTATTGCCAAATTCTCATTCCACTCATTGACATGTATAAACTACACGTGGCCGTTGGTTCTGTACTAGATTTTGGATTGTACGTGGAAACGCCCCCCACTAGAGTGCAGCATGCTGTCCCCCTTTAAGAATACAAAACGGCTGAGATGAACAAGTGGCGCACACACAGCCAGCCATGCAAGTTTAGACAGAGAAACAGGGTACAACATGCGCAATTACCTTGAGTGATGTAGGGCCTCTTGGGGGAGGCACACATGGTATTCATATCTCTGGTGAGATGGCGAGACTTCACAAGGAAAAATCAAGTAAACCAAATAGGAATAGTTAGACAACAGAGTGAAGATAAATGAGTGTCAGTATAGGACTTTGAGTCTCACACCACAACAGGAAGTAAACATTGTTAGAGTGTACAATTAGTGGCCATTCAGGCTAAGCCTAACATCTCTGTATTGACATCACCATCATCCTTGCTACCACACCTCTGATCCGACAAGGTGTTACCCAGTCTCCACCTATCCTTCTGGGCTTTTCACCAAGCTTCCTTGTTAGTGACCCATTTCACACGTTCTGTTGCTTCCATACAGGTACCTGCGTCTCTGGTAATCTGGACACGCGGCCTGCTTGGGACACAAGAGTCAGCAGAGACTTGGCATGCTGAGGAGGAAGGCGGCTGCTAGCAGAAATTGGGAAACTCCTATGGGCACCATGTACCTTGAGCAGAGGGCCTGTGAGACCTGGCACCAAGCTCCTGTTTTTTCAGAGCAACTGCTCCTCTGGCTCTTGTCCACACTGATCCACCCATGTAAGCCCTGAATTCTAAATGAGAAACACAGAGATGTAAACGGAAGGGAATTTTCCATGCATTGAGTGCTCTGGATATTTCCATGGCATGCAACTGCCTTCTTGATTTGTACCAAAATTCTGCGACTTTGAAAGAATAACATTTGTCCTCTAACAAGCAGGGCAGTAGCTAATTCTCTTCCGCACCTGGACTGGCCCAACATATATGTTGCTGTGCAAGGCCTGAGTAACATCAACAACCGTGTCTCACAGTTAACACATGGTCACTGTGATATCCTTTTAACAATTTCTGTATACGCCTGTCTCTCAATCTGTCTAGCTCTCATTGCATCTATGTAGCCTTCAGTATCTGTCCATCTATCCATCCATTCATCTGTCCGTCTGTCTGTCTATCCATCTACCTAGCCATCTATATAAGGCCCTAGCGATCTGTCAATGGTCAAAGCTATACGGTGCTGCTGCTTGAGCTGTGCACAAACGTGGGCATTCAATCTGTCAGATCTGGGGCCCATTTCAGAAGTATATTGCCCCCAGACTGAAGCCCCTACAACTCTGAGTAAAAGAGGGATCCCAGACCCACGGGGAAAGAGGAAATGGAGAGAATAATACACATCAGCACGGAGGCTGGAGCCAAGGGAAATACAGGGAAAAGCGCATTCCTTTGCACAGAATGCCTCTTCCTCACAAGATGTATACCTACACATTGGTGGAGGATACTAGTGTGGGTTTTTCGCAAATGTCCTGTTAGTAATGTACGTCCAAGGGAAAGTTGTAAGTAACATTCCCTTCTGCTGTGATTGTCCCTCGAGATATTGTGCAGACAATGCCTGCAAATAGTGTTTCCAAGCTCTCGGTTACTATGGCCCTGGAGACCTGGCATTAGACAAGGGAGGTTTTACAAAACATTGAGCTTATGATGGCATGACGTTCATTAGAAAGACATGCAAGCCATCAAAGTATAGAAGGCATTAAAAGGCATGGAAGACATGCAAAGTCATGCAAGACCCTGAAAGGTACTCATCAGGGTCGGACTGGGACCAGAAATAGGCCCGGTCATACAAATAAAAGTGGCCCACCTCTCGCCTCAAAAAAGTGGCCCATCCCTGGCCTCACAACCCTTGACCTCTGATGACATCACCGGAAGTGATGTCCTTTGACACTAACCCGAAGTTTTTTGACTGGGAAGCGATGAAAAACGACCTTTCATCCCTTGACAAAACAGGAAGTGGCATCAAATCGCATTGTACACTAAATTACTGTAAATACAAGCAGACGTCCAAGGTCAAATGATATGTTATTGTATTGCACTTACACTTAAGCTCTTTTTTATAGGACAACTATGCATATAATATCACCCAACCTGTGTTGGTACTCATGTATCCACCTAAGAAGGATAAAAGGCTTTTTGAAAAAAAAATAAAAAGAAAATGTGAAAAAAATAAAATTCTTTTCCCATTTTATTTTTCTTTCAAACAGGCCCAGGCATGGCCAGAAACCGGCACCCACTCCCCAGGGACGATTTCAACCCTGGTACTCATTAGTCATGTGCAGTATATGGTATGGGGCGTTACTGACATGGAAGGTAAAAAAGGAATTAGGAGGAATAGAATTGTAGGCATTAACATTCATCACATACTGCGGGACCGACAGGACACTCCCCCATTGGCCAATTTCTGGGCCATATGAACTGGTATGGCCCTGAAATCCCATATGGCCTAGAAATTGACCAATACAGGGATGCTGCATCATTCCCCTAGGGTGAGTGCTCTGCCAGCAGGGCACTCTGCGCAGCACTCCCTGAAGCATCACGCAGAGAACCCTGCTGCCTCAGTGCTCTTGGTGCGGTGCTGCCATGATCAGAGGGAGTGCCATTCCGAGAGCCCAGAGGGGAGTGGCACTCAACCCCCAGGCTGCACCTGACAGACGCACCTGCGCACAACACCCCCCCAACCCCAATCTTCGCCTGGCAACACCTGGCAGGCGCGACATGGCCTTGTCTCCATGACCTCCACATCGATACCATGCCGAGTAACACCCAGCAGACATGGCTCAGCTCCTAATATTATTATTATTATTATTATTATTATTATTATTATTATTATTATTATTATTATTGTTCTTATTATATTTATTGAGTGCAGTCCTAGCTTTGAGAAGCAACAGAGTGCTTTACAGAGGTATACAACAATACAGATACTCAACAGAGCAATTTACAGAGGTATACCACAGTACAGTTGCATAATGGAGTGCTTTTCAGAGGTAACAACTGAACAGTTATACAGCAGGGGTAGGATACAGAGGGACAGAGAGGAGGGGTACAGCTGTACAGGGTCCCGGGGGAAGGGATGTTTGGATAGTGTCTAGCGAGTCAAGTGGTGTAGGGTTTGACATGATGGCCTAGGTGTTGAGGAGGAGAGACTCATTGAAGAGGTGGGTCTTGAGTTAGTTTCTGAATTGTAGGAGCGTGTGGGCAGGTCTGATGCTGATGGGGAGGAGGTTGCATAGTCTTGGGGCGTATGCAGAGAAGGCTTGTTTTCTGGTCTTTTCCTTTTGGCAGAGGCCAATTTCAAGCCTGCACGTGTTCTGGCTTCAGGTGGTGCACTGTCCGCCAGAGATGCTGAGTTTCTCTGCGAGGTAGCTGGGTCACTTGAGGGCAACTGCCTTATAGATGATACAGCACCTTGGTAAGTACCGGAAAGTACCGCTTGGCCGCGTTTCCTGCTCCTTAAGGATTGTTTTCTTCCGAGCTTTACATCAGCATTTACAATCCCGGATTTATTTTGGACTTCATATCCCATAAGGTGAAAATCCTGTGGACACTTATAACATTGCAAATAACTTTCTGTTAACATTGCATTAGAAACCCACTATATTCTTTACTTTAGGCTCTCTCTCACTGTTTGGAGGCGGGACTATAAAATCCAGCTTCCGCGCGCACCGCACGCGCCCACCTCGGCAAGTACCGAAAAGTACTGCTTGGCCGCTTTGCCGTGCTTGTCGCGGGTTGCGGTCTGAAGGTGGTGCTCCCCAGTACTGGCCCTATATAATTCTAGACTGCCTCTGATTTTGTTAGTCTCCAATTACAATGAAGAGAACTTTGATGACTTTGAAGTCGGGTATGCCTTTTGTGCCGGGAGCCCCGAGTACAAATGGCATTAACTCTGTGCTCAATTTATCACCATGTCCAGTAAAAAAACTTCGTCTAAGTTCCACCCCCTGCTCAGGACTGACAAAATCAAAATCAAATTCGAAGTTACAAAACACATTGAGCAGAGATATTCGCCCCTTTTGTAAAGAACACTCTATTGGACCCACTCGCCTAGACAAACAAGGTGAAACTCCCATGACAACTTCGCCATCAACATCAAAAATGGACTCAAATTGTAATCCGACAACTGGAACATTACACGAAGCGAATAAGAACGGAAACCCTGTCATTGCAAAACAACATGGAAATTAGGTAAAAGAAGATGTTGTCTCCGATTCATCTGTCATTTTTGCCAAAGAAAATGTTTCTGTGTCGGATAGCATATTACTATGCAATGTACTAACAGGCACGACTGTTCAGGGTTGTAAAACATCAAGCCTGAATATTGCTAATAATTTAGCTGTCATAGACATAGACATAAATAATTCAGGGTTTTCTACGCAGACATTATCAGTAAATCTATCGAAATCTCATGATTTATTTATCAATGCCAGTGACACAAATTTGGACTCTATTGAGAAACTTTCTTTCATAGGACCTACTCCACGCAAATCCATGGCATTTCAGCCATCAGCTGATACAAATGCACAAGAAAGTAATATAAGTGGTCTGACCTAGATAGCTCTAAAATCGATGAATGCTGCAATTCACTCGTTAGCTAGACTCTTCGAAACGCTGAGTGTAAAATCTGACAAACACTCGCAGCAGTTAGATCAAATTATAACATGGCAGCACACAATGTCTAAAAAAGTTTATTCTGAGAGTGCCTCTTTCAACCCTTCTATTTTGAAATCTTCTGCGAGCTCACAAACTAATGCATATTTAAATGAGAAATGTGATTTAAAACTCTCTGACCATCCGATTCCACTTATCTTGAAACCTATCACAGACTTAGTTTGTGATGGCATCAAAGAACCTAATCTTCGCGATGAAGGCGAATCTGAAAAAAATTAAATTATGCTCTTTTCGGAGGCAATAGTACAAATGCACCTGAATTGCCCTCTAGAAGCACGCAGAATAAAGCTAACTTAGTTAAGAAACCCAAGAACAGAACAAATGCTAAATCAACATCTTCATCACAAACCAAAACTTGTGTTAAGAATTTGACTCATCCTCGGACAGCAGCTGCTGCAGTCTCTAAGGCAATAGCAAAAAAGTACATGCAACAATCTCAAAATAAAAAAAGAACGGACTATTTTGAACAAGTGCAATCAGATTGATTCATATGGCCCTCTTAATGAACGGGTTGAGGCTGTTACAAATAACATGACGACACAAACTGTTAACTACAATGAGGTACCTACATTCCAGGTTACTAAATCTGTGCCAGAAAACCAAAGTCTAATTGCTCGTCGTAAAGAAATCATACATGCCATAGATGATTATATGTCTTCTATACCAGCGCAGGAAAATCTAAAAACATTCACAATTGAGGGAAGGGGGCAAAAGGTAGAAATCATGCACCCTACTGCTAACACTCAACTGAATGTTGTTAAGTTTGTAGACACACAACCCGGAGAGAACCGTGATAAAGTGCAGCAAGAAACAAAATATACTGACTCATCTTGTCAATTATCTACTGAAAATGACATCAAAAATGTGATACAGTCAACAAAACTACAGATTCTAAATGAAAAAAAAGATCGTAACTGGCACAGATAATAGAACTACACCTGCTAGCAACTTGATGCTAGTTCCACCTGATCAATCAAAACAACTCAAACCTGCGACTTGCTCAGTAAAATGTCCTATTGTCCATTTGCTAACATTGGTTTGTCGCCCTCCTCCAGTAATTCAATACAATCGGAATCGAGCATCAGTTCTATCAATCTTTAGTGAGATTCCTGCTTTAGATGATATAGGCACAATCGACATAGAGCTTGTAGAATTCACTGATGCATCAAACAGATCAGCAGTAACTTTATGGCTGAATTCCAGAGTAGTTGTTAATACCATCTGGGCTGTTAAAACACAACTTTTTGACCTGGGTTTTGTACTCTTATCAGGACCTAGTCCCCCAGATACCGCCTATAACAACATTATGAGCAAACTCTTGATGAAAATGTTGTTATCAAAACAAACACTGTGCACTCATGTTTGCAAGTGTAGTCAACAAACTTATCAATGCTAGCTATCTTCATGTGATTTTCAAAGGTTGTCATTAATTAGCTGGAACTCAAGAGGATTCAAGCATCTCATGAATAACAAGAGATTTAACTTGCAGTTGCATGATATTGTCATGCTGCAAGAGACTTGGCTAATGACGGCTCCCTTTTGGGATAAATATGACATCTTCCTGAACCCAGCTAATAAGGGCAGTGCCGGGAGACATGTCTCTGGGCTACTAATAGCAATTAAGCAAAGTTCTTTCACAAATTATCATGTATGGTATTCACCAAATCCTTTTGTTCAGATGCTTAAACTCTCCAGAGACAATGGGCCTCATTACGGGTCGGGCGGTCCGGAAATAACAGTGCTGGTAAACCCGCCACCACTGTTAATTCCGGACCGCCCGATCTCGAGACCTGCAGGCGGGAGGCGGCATTTCTGACAGGTCTGACCTGGCGGGTTTAACACCGCCCGCCTGCAGGCGGACGTGGAAACACCAGCACTATCACAAGATGGTCCTATGGGACTCAATGGGAAAGGGGATTTACCGAATTCTGCCTCCGGAATTCCCGGGACACCAGGGTCGTAATGGACTGGTACTTCCGAGAGTCACAGAGGCGAAATGGTAATACGAGTCCGGCAGTAACCGAGCCGGAAAAACCATCTGGTTGCCGCCGGACTCGTAATGATGCCCAATGTATTGTACTTGCTAATAAATGTGTACTGGAACCCTCTAGGAATATCTGACAACGAGTTTCTAAAAAGCATGCATGAGGCTCTGGATTTAATTTCCCTTGAAAATAAAAATATCAATCTAATAATAGCTGGTGATTTAAATTTGCACTGCTTAGAATCAGCGAGACAAACAAATCAGAACCGATTATTGAAATGAAACAATTTTGTTAAAGCCAGAAATGTATTCATGCTAAACGGATCCTGTTTCAGAGATGATCCGCCAAGGTCAACTTGGCATAGAGGTCTTAGCTCAGGGATCATAGATTATATTTATGTGAATGAATAACTACTGAATTTAACTGAATCCATTCAAATGATTCGTTCTGACGCGAGCGATCATAATCAACTGAATGTTACTTGGTTACCTAAAGGCAAAATGATAAGAAAAAATGAATATTTCCATGGCCTTGCTATTGTAAACACTGCTCGCAATAGATTAATTTGGACAGAAATATCTCTGAGAGCATTCAGTGATTGTTATAGCTCGCAGAGGAACCACGAAGGAAAAGTCAATCAGAATGCTTCAACCCTCTATCCCAAATTAATGTAAATGTTACAACCATTTTCCATTAGGCATAAAATCAAACAAACACTGCATTTACAATCATGACATCAGAACCAGGAAAACACAAATCCGTTTTCAAAAAGGGAGGCCGTAAAAAAACTGCCTAAAGCTGAACGAACTACTGCTCTCATCCAAATTAGAACTAAATATAAGAACTGGTTAAAAGAAATGAAATCTAAACTTTTCCAAAATGATGGGAGTCATATGTTACAAATACTGTCCTCTAAAAATTGTTCTGAATCCTGAAGAAAATTAATCAGGCAACTGCCGGGCATCAAATAGCAGTTAAACCAAATGCTGTAAAAGAGGAGGTTTGGATTAAATATTATTCAACCATATACTCTAAATCTTCGTCTACTTTGACTTGCCCTTTTTCCAAGAGTGATGATCAGATCCATCTAAATTTTGACAGAGATGACATTTTATATTTTATTCACAAAGCTAGCACATCAAGAGCCCCTGGGCCCGACGGTTTATCAAACATGACTATGAAGCAATTTCCTGAGCTATGGGCTGACATATTGAATATCATGTTTAGAAATGTACTTTTTACAAAAAAAATACCAATCTCCTGGAAACATTCGATCACCATCCCAGTGTATAAAAAGGGTGACTGAGCTAATCCCACGACTTACAGACCAATCTCATTGCTTGATGCTCCCGGCAAAGTATTCTGTTGCATCATTTTAAGAGAATTGAATGAGTGGTCTAATATAAATCATAAGAGAGAACCCTTTCAATCTGATTCATACAGGGGCATGGCATGTTACCGAATATGACTGCCATAAACTTGCTAAAATCAGAATACGCCTCTCAAAAATAACCTTTGTATTTTGCTTTGATTGATTTCCATATGGCTTTCGACTCCATAGACCGAACTTTATTATTTCATAAATTAAGATCTTTCGGCTGTCCGTCGTCCATATTGGCCTTGATAATACAACTTCATTCTGATACCACTATGCAAGTACGTTTGTCAATAGAGGGACTCCTATCAGCAAAGTTTAATACTTATTCAGTTCTTAAACAGGGTTGTATTATGGCATCCATCCTGTTTAACCTTTTTATTTTGGATATGGGAGCATCTTTTCTTGACACTGTTTCTGATGCTCCGAGGCTTGGAAATCAGCGTATAGCTTGGTTGCTCTACGCTGATGACCTGGCGCTGATATCCCAGACCCCACCGGGACTACAAAATCTAATATCAGCGCTAGCAAATTATGTTAACAAAAATAATATGGCCGAGAATCTTGAGAAATCACAGATAATGATCTGTAAGAATTCAAGGAAAACTGTAAAATCTGGGTTGCAAAATTGGACCCTCCATAATTGTAACAGAGTATAAATATCTGGGACTAACATTACAGAACACGGTCACAAATCCTATATTTTTCATTAATACACAGTCCAAATTGTCTTCTCTGATCTCACAAGCAAAAATCTTGGTCTATACATTTGGGAAATTTACATATAAACATCTATTTCTCTTTTATGAACAGAAAGTAATTCCCATTCTCACTTATGGAATTGAATCAATGATATACACTGCAGATAGTGTGTGGAATAAACTAGAAGCTCACTTCTGGAGAAAGGTGTTACATCTTCCTAACAGCACTCCGATGCCCATTTTGAGATTCGAACTGGGTCTAGTATCCCTAGCAGGTCGAGTCAAGTGGCGTTTGTGCTCATTTTTCAGAAAATGTCTTTTGGGTTTGGAAACCAATAACATGCTACGTGTGGTAGCCGTCAATTAATTTTATCCAAACTAAATTTTCCCTTCAAATGGCGCAATATTGTTTTGAATGCTTTAATTGAAGCAGATAGTTCATTAACACTTCTGCTTGAAAATCAAACACATGCCAAAAATAAATTCTATTATTGGGACTGGATAAAAAATTGTGAAACCTGTCTAAAATATAAAGACTTTGACACCGACAGTTTTGGACACAAAAGGTTACGCCATATGTCTCCTTATTTACTAAAATGTCCCTCACCAATAATAAGGAGAAAATATCTACGTTTTCGATTAAACCTGTGGCCAACCAGAGACATTCTTGTAAGGAGGAAAGTTATACCTTCTAACATGAATTTCTGTCAATTTTGCAAAATTAGTACAGAAAAAGAAACATTACAGCATGTAATAGTATCATGCCCTCAACAATATATATATACAACGAAAGAAGCATTTATCTAATATGTTGATTGTGTCCAATATAGCAGGAGAAAAACATATATGGGATCAACTTTTTTCAAGCACAAAATTTACTGTAATGAAATCATTAGTGCAATTTCTTGAAGTAATATTTTCTGATGGAAAAATGGACTAACTATGCAGACCTAATTTTATTTCTATACTAGTCATAATGTAAAGCTATGTATTTTAATAATGAAATTGATATGACATTTATTTTTGTTATATACAGGTTGAAAAACTGTTTTATTGCAACTTGAATGTCAAAATTCTTATAAGTTTGTATTTGAAAAGTTGATTTATCAACTATATCAAATAAAAAAAAGACTTGAAGGTTATTGGTGTGTGCAGTGGGAGCCAGTGAAGGTTGGCAAGGGCTGTGGTGATGTAGCCATATCTGTGTAGACCCTGCTCCTCCTCCCTCTCTCTCATCTCCCTCCAGCCCCCTGCACCCTCTCCCCTCCCTTCTCTGCCTTTCCTCTCTTCTCCCCTGATGAGGTATCCAGACAAGGCTGATCTATGAAAACCTCACCTAAATAGGTTCTTCCCTGTTCTTCTAAAACCATCACAGACCACATTGACTCCCTCACCCGTGCCCTGGCTGACTTCTGCAAACATTCCATCACTTCCGGCATCTTCCCCTCCCCATTGAAGCACTCCCTTGTGCACCCTCTTCTCAAGAACCCCTCAGCCGACCCCTCCTTTCCAGCTAATTATCGCCCAATCTCTATCACTCCTCTCCTGGGCAAACTCCTGGAAAAGCTGGCAATCTCCCAGCTTAATCTCTACACTGACTCTGTTGGCTGTCTCCATGACCATCAATCTGGTTTCAGAGCAGCCAGAAGCACAGAAACTGCTCTCCTGAACATCTGTGAAGACTTACTCTCCAACCTTGACTCTAATTTCCCCTCAGTCCTCATCGTACTCAATCTCTCCTATGCCTTTGGTACGGTCAGCCATACCATTCTGCCCAACCAGCTCTGTGATAATCTGGGTATCACTGATCAGCCTCTGGCATGGTTAACTTCTTTCCTTTCAGCTCGACCCTCCCAGGTCCAACTTGGGGCCTTCCTCTCCTCTATCTCTCTCTCCACCCGTGGTTTTCCCCAGGGGTCTAACCTCTCCCCCTGGCTGTTCAACCACCAATACCTGGCACCTCTTGCCCACCACATTGCTGCTTTCTGTGCCAACTTACAATGCTATGCAGATTACACCCAGCTTGCTTTCAGGCTCCTCCCTGATGCTTCCTCTCCTTCCCTCATCCCGGATTGTCTCTCTGCAATCCAAGAGTGGTGTGCGACCAATGACCTCTGCTTGAATGCCAGCAAGACAGAGATCCTCTTCATTGGCACACCAAACCCCTGCTTTGCACTCTGTAGCCGGCCTCCCTTGCCCCCCCCTGCTCCCACCTGCGAGGCTAACAACCACAGGGTTATCTTCGACTCCACTCTCTGCATCTCCCCTCACATCTGCGATGTCTCTAAGAAATCTAACTACCAACTGGACCGCCTCAGGTGTATTCTACCTCTCCTCTTCTTCCCCCAGAAGCTCACTGTCTCCAGAGCCCTGGTTCTCTCTAGGCTTGACTATTGTAATAGCCTCCTTTGAAATCTGCCTGCCTCTACTCTTCACCCTTTGTGACTCATCCAGAATAGAACTGCGATACTTGTCCTTGGCCTCAAGCCCAGAGATCATATCTCTACAGCACTGAAATCTCTCCATTAGCTCCCAGTGGCTGCAAGAATCAAATTCAAGACCCTTTGCATTGTCCACAAACCTTCGGGGGCCTGGCACCAAAATATCTCCAGCTTTCTCTTCCAACGTATCTTCCCACTTGAGCCCTTCACTCCTCCACCTCCAACTCCTTTAGGGTCAGGCGCTTTTACAAGAAGCGTGCTGGAGGCAGCTCACTCTTCTCTGTGGGAACTTCCCTCTGAAACAGCCTCCCTGCCTCTCTGAAATATGAGCAGAACCACCTCCGGTTCTGGAAGCAGCTCAAGACTTTCCTCTTTGCTTCTTCCTTCGCTCTTCCTCTTCCCTGCTGATTGCCTATCTGTCTCTGCACTGGTATACCTGGCCACCCTGGCCACCCTCTGAACCTCAGGCCCAGGTCCCTGTCCTCCCAGCTGCACACCTGCACTGCCTGCATTGCCTCTCTGCAACCCTGCACTTGGGGCTGTATCTGTAACCCTACTGCCCCCCTACCTGCACTATCCATCATTTGTGCCCTTAATTTGCACTGCCACAAGTTGCTGCACTTCCTGTTCGTTTTTATGTCCTATGTCCTGCAATTCTCCTTCTCCCCTTTCCCTTGACACTTTTCTCCCTTCCTCTCCCCTGCACTTGCGCAATCTCAATGTCACTGGGCCTAGTAAGATTGTTGTCTTGTCCCCCCTTTGTTCCCTCCCACTGCCTCGTCACGCTTTGAAATATTTGTGCATGGGTGCGCTATAAATAAAATATCATATATCATGAGGTGGGCGGCCACATGTAGGACACTTCTCAGGAACCCAAGGGAGGACAATGGGTGGCCTTCAATGAGGGCATTGCCCCCATCCAGATCGGATAGGACCAGTGCTTGAATGGTGGACCTAAAGCTGTCCAGCAGGAGGAAGGGCTTGACAGAAGGAGAGGTGTTGGTTGATGTGGAACCTGAGGGACTAGGTGTAGGAGGTGAGCTAGGTTGTGAAGCCCTCAGGGTTAATGGTTGATAGCCAGGTTGTTAAGGATTTGAATCAGGCGACACACACCTCAGTCTCAGCCTACTATGCAGCGGGCAATTGAAATGCTTATGTTTTTATGGTAGATTCAATATTGAGATGGTACACCACTCATATCACACCCCCTTTAAAAATACCCCAGGTCACAATGGACCATGAACCAGGCTGGTTGATAACATGTAATGTTTATTTATTTATTTCAAAAATAAATCATACAATTTTTAATATGGGGCAGCAATCACCACTGGGGTGATAAGAACATTAGGAATGTAAGCAATGCACTTAGTTTAACCTTCTATTGACACATCTACAAAACACCAGGGAATAGGAGCACTTTTTTGATTTTAGGTAAGATAGCCCTTGAGTTAGAATTTTGCAATGTTCCCTCAACCCACAAATAATCAATTCTGAGTTGATAAACAGATGCAGCAGGTAATCAGGAAAGACAAATAGAAAACAGAATGGAAATCGGGCCTTCCCTCCCCAAACAAGAGAGGAAAACAGATTTTAAACCCTGGCAATGCTAAAAATGACACTTGGAAATTGATGAATAAATGAATTAATGTATGGGTGCAAAACCTTGAAGCAAATATAATTTCTCACTAGTTCAAAATGTAAATGTACTAACAATCAGAAGCAATGTATAACCAAAAGGATGCAGTTCAAAAATTAGTGGCAGGATTTTAAAACATGTTGTCACACTGGTGTGTTGGGGTGTAGCTATAGATCATAGGTACACTATGGAAGTGAAATTAGGTCTCTAACTGGTAAATTGATGGAGTTCTGCAAGACATAGTGAGGCACATTTTGAGTTAAATGGAACGGTGAAAAAGGAAAGGAAATCATTTTTGACAAGGGCAGTTTTACTCTACACTAGAGCATTCAGACTAGGATACCAAAGAGAGACACAGAAAGCTCCAGGGTTGATTTGTGAATACAGCCCTAGTTCCCCAGAGCCCGCCCTTGCAGAACCAGTCCGTTAAATCGAAATAGGATTAATAGTTTATGATTTTACAAGACAAAATTACAAAAAAATACTGGCGCTACCAATAGAAATCAATGGCAGGGTTTCAAGAATAATTCTGACAATATTACAAGTTATCAGGATAAGGATAGGATGACTTATAGAGGGGAACTAAGGACAAGGCAAGGCAAGGTATACTATGGTTTTCTATGATTCCTATTGATACTCCTATTGATAATCACAGTGCACTTTTTAGTTTTTGGATTTTGAACAGTCAGCGTACTGGTCACCACACGGATCGGGTCTAACAAAGTACAGCTGGACAAAATCCGCGGGACAGGATCAGCTGGGCATGGACTGGTTACCGGGTAGCATTTCTTGACTGGTTACTGGATTATATAGGTCATCAGGGTAGCAGGATCGCAGCAGCATGCAGTGAGTGTCGGCTAGCCGATCAGGATGCCAAAAGTACCACAGTTTTCTCCTGGTTAATGGGAGATTAGTGGGTTTTAATATTGTAGGGTAGGCCTTGCTGGAGAAGGATCAGTAATGCTTGGCCTTGTAGTTGGGATCTGGAGTCTGGATAGATGACGGTATAGGAATGCAGGGCAGTAATCAGGAAGAGTGTGTGTGTCCAGGGTCTTGTCAGGGACCCTTATTTATAGTGCAAAATGACATCATCAAGGTAGAAGCTTGGCAGGGTTAACTACGCACGCCCATAAACTACTTGGATTGGGCAGGGGAGCTGATCTCTACCTTGCTCTCAATTGGTTGGAGATGAGTTTTAAAATGTCCAGAAACTCCCACATTTACTTTACTGAAAATCCAATTTTGCCAAAAACATATATTTTTACACTTGCAATCTCTTGGCCAATTATAAACACAGGTTACATATTATGTGGATCACAGATCAGTCTAATCCTCAGGTCTGTGTGACCTTGTTTCGCCTTTCTGATACATTTTGGTAATGTTAAACATGCAAGATTTGGCCTAAAATTCTACAATTTTGAACACAGATGTGAATTATCCCCAGGGATGTATGTACAAAATGTTATGTTTGCAACATTAATACTTTCCTTGGAATCTGTCATATTTTGTAACTTCTGTTCCCCATGCAGCAATGAGTTGTACCAAGTTTTAAAAGAAAGCACATACAATTAGATTCGGAATTGCACATTTTTTACATTTTTACTAATTCTTGCTGCCAAGATAAAAAGTCTCTAAAGTTTCTTTATAAAGTAGTCTTTGTTACCAAAAGGCAGTGCCTTTGTTACTAGATCCTGTGTTTTTTTTCTTCCTCCAACTGCAGGCAACTGTCATTTCCTTCAAGGCAAAGGGGGCGGTTCCCATCTTAATTGAAGGTTTTTTGCCCCTTACACTTGGCAGGTCAGTGTCCCAGGACTTGCATTGTCTCAGCCTAGAGCACAGACGAATGTCTGACGAGCATGTGAACTTGCTTTGTCCTGGCCGATACAAAGATTTTCCAGCTGGCAATTTTCACCTGTGTGCCCTGGATTTATGGTGTGTCTCCCTTCCTTGGGGAAGTTTCATGGCTGGCAACTGGAATTACTGTTTTTTTTCTGAGAGCTTACAAACCCAACCCCTGTGTTTTAAACTCTTTAATTTCTTATTTTGTATCCTGATTTAAACAAACCTCTGAAAGAAGATAGCCTATGTGTGTATTATCACCACTAACATAACCCCTTTACATTGCTAAGTACGCAGGCTTTCATTAACAATTCATTTCTAAACAGGTCAATTTTTTCTTCAGTCAGCAAAACCTTTTTTTCCACATGTGTTAAAACTGCTAGCGTTTCTTTCTTTAAATTTGGTTTGGTAGCTGCCTCAGATTGCCCACACTGTCTTTGCAGCTGTAGTCATTTCCTTGAAGCAGGAGTCTTATCTAAAGTATAGATACATTTGCACTTGACCTAGCTCAGAGAGTTAAAAGTCTCTTTGAACTGCTGCACCTGGATACATTTGGAAGGAAAATAAACGTGTGTTCCTGTGTGAGTGAAAATTAAATTGCTTCTTGATTTCTCTAAGAGTTGGTTTGACTGGGCCTGTCACTCAGGAATTATGTCTGGTTTTGGTGAAGCACAGTGAAATCTCCTGGGCATTACAGGGCCTTTTGAATCACAGTGGTTTCAGAATGAACAGATGGAATTAGCGTAAAACAGCATTTTGAAAGGGTGAAAATGTTCAATTTTGAAGGGGATTTTGGCTTTTGCAGCAAGGCAGTTCTGCCTGTTCACTTGATTCCCTTTATAGGTTTCAGAACACACTGGCATACTTTTTCAGTGTGTCCTGTAGTAATACATAGCGCCTTGGAGTCGGTAGCACCTCACTGAATGTGATGGCATTTTGTTGCCAGCAATAATGTGGCATACACATATAGCCAGTCCTATGTTGCCAGGATAACATGTGAGTATGTGGCTGGAGACATGCAAGGTACAGGATTTATAATACAGCAAAAAGCCAAGTGAAGCTGCAAGTTTAAAAGTTCACCATTTTTTTTCTCTTCTTTGGAACACCTCATGCATAGGAGGCTACATTATTCATATAACTAACTGACTTAATTAACAATTACTAATTACTAGAGCTATCGCATTAACATTATAATGTAATCTCTGTGTGAAAAATGAGGTAAAAATGCATATTCTGAAATTCAACCGTGCACTGGAATTTTTTCTTTATTCTATTCCTATGTTTGCAGCAAGCGGAGAGCCTGCATACCAGGAAATGAGAGTAGATACAGTTGCTCACTGTGTAACTGGCCTATTGTACTAAAGGTAGGGTGATGCTGACTTTCAATTTGATTGGAGCATTTTATCTGCAGATTTACTACGTAAGCAAAATGGGAAGGTGCAGAGCTTTGCTGGGGGAACAAGGTCAGAGGGAGAGTTAGTTCGGGGATGTCTGGGCTCTCAGGCAGACTCTATGTTTTTGCTGCACACTTAAAACATTCAAGATTACAGAGGCAATCCATGCTGACCGGGCCTGCTTTTCTGAGGCGAGGGAGAGAAGGTCATCTGGGGAAGAGTACTACAAATTTTTGGTAAGCATCCAAAGTGAAGTGAGGTTATTGTGTCCTGTTGTTTGCCTGGTATTTTTAGATCAGACACTCGTCAGTCAGAGTAGCCAAGAAAAATAAACTCCCCTGCATTTTCATTCGTCTTGTTGTCTATTTTTTTTTAAAAAAGTTTGTTTGCACTGTATGTTTTTTTTTCTTTTCTCTTCTTATTATATTACAGGTAATACTCATATATTTATATGGTAAGAGTTGTGTCATGAATTGTAATTGTCTGCAATATAACTAATTTATTAAAAAAACTGATGGTTCAGAGTTTTATTGTTGTGGGAATTGCATATAAGGAGTTGGGGAAGATTCGTGTTCTTTGGTAATACATTTGCCAATTTGTGCATGCAGATAGAATAACAGATAGACTAAGGAGTGATAAATAGGTGTATGGTGTGTTCCCCAGTGCATGTTGTTTGGGGAAATCTAATACAACATATAGATTACTGGAGGTCTATGAACCAGTAATGAGGCCTTTGGGCGCATAGATCATTGGTGTAAATAAATCAGTGATACCAGCCACAGGCTGTAGGTGGCACTATACGTAAAATTGTTGGTCCTCTTGTGCATAGGTCCAAGGCCTCTATATATCACTAGGAGGTATTCTAATAACAAGGAAGGTTTTGTGTATGATGGGGTTATAATGTAGGGAAAGGAAATCATGCTCACGACTAAGTAATACTACCACATAATACCGCCAATAATACATATTACTAAATTCTCCAATATAGTGTAACAAAATATGGTCACTAGAATGATGTGAGGCCAAACCCAATCTAAATGCAAGGATAAGCTGTTACCAAACTACCACTATATTTTTGGCAGTAAGAAAATACTGCCAGACCCCAAAATTACACAAAATATCCTACATATATGGTGCGTTGGCCGGGAAAGTGATAATAGAGTACCTACTGGGTGTGCCAAGTGTGTCTCACACTACCATACCTGCATTAGAGGGAACCCATTTCATAATAGCAGTGTGATACTTAAAGTGAATTTCAGAATGTCTCAAATGGAAGCCGCATTCCCAGAGTTAGTGCAATATCTGGAGGCAAAGTTGTATGCACACGGGACATGGTCATCAAATAATGCCACAGAATGGCATGACCGCATTTATGGTGAAGTACAGAAGGAACCATTAGACGGCATTTTTGAAAAAGGCAGCATAATTCAGGTCTGCCTTTTGAGACTATTAAATGCAGCTGATAAACATGCAGAGAAAGATTGTTTGATACGGCTATGTGCCAAGTTATGGTTTATCCTAAATAGGTCCCTGCAAATGCAAGAAAATGATGCCAATCTGAATAGCAGGTTAAAAGCTGATATGGATGGGGCAAGTGAGAAAGAGGAAATGTTAAGAGCAGAATTGGAGGTATGTCAAAAATACATGCAGTCAAAATATAGGGATCTTGACACTCAATTGTCTAAAAGCAAGAAACAGTTTGAAGATAGTGAACAAGAATTGATACATTTGAAAGCATTGGTAAAACATATTAGACAAGACAAAGATGAGGTTGTTTTGAAAATGCAGATTTTGCAAAAAGAACATTGTGAAAAAGAAAGTGATCTCCAAAATGCTGAACAGGAAATGGTTACAAGGTTTCAAGAAAGAGACAAGAGAAACAAAGAATTCAATGAATGCCAAATGCAAATGAGCGATATACAGGAGGTAATTAATAAATTGAGTGAGGAAAACAACTATTTGCAAAAGGAGGCAGAGAGGCTCCTTAGAAAGTGCAAGGAGTTAGAACAGCAAATATGCATTTCCAGGTCCCAAGATAGACGGCAGGGCACCACATTCAATGGAGTTGAGGTGAATTCTGTTTCTACACAGAGAGCTAGTGCCCCAGTGACTGGGCCAGTGAATGAACTTGGTTGCAGTGCCCTTGGGGGTTTTGACACAACTATTGGGGGCTGCAACCAATCCCATTCAACTGAAACCAGGATTGAATCACAAAGTAGTGTAATTCCATGCATAGCAACGAGTAGCCCCATAAAGATAATTAAATTCATCAAAGCTCTGATCAAAACATTTAAAAAAGGAGGGAAGTGCTGCATAGAGGACCACTTAGAAGCGGTGCATGATATATTTAAAGCTCTTCAGATACCTAAGGAGCAATACATGCAATATTTTCATTTAACTCTAGATGCTCCCACAGCCAGCATCATTAGGAGATTAAATGAACAGCAGAACAAGACATGGGCAGAGTTTGAAAAAGAGATTAGACGTCATTTTTCTCCTTTCCAATCATTACAAGAGGCAAAAACGGTTGCTTACACAATTACTGCTGGGCCTAATACGTCACCTCGCCAATTTTTTGCAAGACTTAAAAATAGTTTTTTCTCACTTTGATGTATCTTTTGACCCCAATTCCAATGAGTTTAAAACTGCCTACTTCTATGGGCTACAGAAAGACATCATATCACAGTTGGTCCGTGAATTTGACCATGACAAATCCCATGAATAGTTTGTACACCAAAGCACAATACTATATGAGGTACTCTATTGTCACGGAAGAGAAAATGATCAAATGAAAGACACTAGAACAAAATCTAAAGAACCCTCAGCAACAGTGATGGAAATCAGGTCAGCCAAAATGTCCCTTGAGTCTGCTCAAAGTCCAGGTAAAAATAATTTGACACCTGAACAAAGGGGTAATCAACAGAGATTGCCACTCCCTACACCAATGTTTCAATCACATGATCCTAGTAATAGGGAAAACTATATTAGCCCTATGTACATGGGAGACACGCCCCGGGTAGGATATCGGCCTGATATTTCAGGTATGAACAATAACCAGAGGCAAAGCTAGGATCAAAGAAATAATGGTCCCTATCAGACATTGGGTACACAGAGCAGATTTGACCCTAACACCATGATATTTGGTAATCAGGATAGACCCCGATATGTGGATCGATTTACTGATACCGGGAATCAACATAGGGGTCAGTACCCACAAAATGAGAGACAGGACATGAGGCAGAGTATGAATTATGCCCCACGTCAATACAATGATTCACCACCACCAGGGGACTGCAACCAAAGGATGGGTGCACCCCGCTCCCCTCCACATATGAATCAAGAGTTCCGGAACAATCCCAATAGAAATCATTCTCCTGAGAGGTAGCAGAATAGATTTAATGAGGGGGAATACAACCAATATCGATCTAGGCCACAGAGAGAGGATTCTAGAGAAATGGAAAGATTCCAGTGTCTCGAGGCCCAAGTGAAAATGTTAGCTGAGCAAATAGGAAAGCTCTGTACAGCACAAAAACAGTAATCAAAGGAGGGGGCAGAAGGCCATAGCATTGACCGGGTGGTTTCTGATAAGTGACTAAGTATTTATGATACCTACAATGCTAGGAAAACAGATTGCCCTGATTTGATTTTGCATAATGGTTCTGAGATGCCTAATGATGTAAAAATGAAAGTACCAGCAAATGAACATGTGACAGAAAATGTAAATACGTCTAAAAGAGAAGTTTGGTTTAACCTAGAGCTAAATCAAAAATTGGAGATGTGTACAAATGAAAAAGGAAAACCTGAAATTCCAAAAGAACAAAGAGACAGATTTAAGAAAAATGACTCATGCATGGGGAATACCAGTGAACAGGGAGTAAGTGGGGATGCAAGAACTCCTTCCCTGGGCAACCAAAACAATAACCAAACACAGGCAGAAAAAATAAATACTCAAAAGGAGGGTACAGGTCAATCACCCAAAGAATTCTTTGAGCCACATATATTTGAAGAAGTTAAAAGGAGTGGTATCATACTAAATAACTACAAATGCACAGAGTTAGAAAATGACAAATTGCCAAGTGATGTTGTTACACATGTTCAGTTGGAGGATTGTAGTGTGACCTCTGATGATCCCTGGATGGATGGGTGATCAGTGGCTACACTCCAAAAGACATCTGAATGTGGGGAAATGAATAGAGTCTCTCACACAGAAATGGACAGAAAAGACGGAAAAATGTCTTTCCATTTACCAATGTGCTTAGCAAAAAGTGAAAAAGGCCTGAGAAAGGTGTGTCCTGAAATTAGTAAGAATTGTATGTGTATTAAAGGAAGCTGAAGACAGGTATTATGCTCCCATCACTGTAGAAGAGAAATGCAATACATTTGCGATGTTTGACACTGGCGCATAGGACACAATTATGTCCAAAGAATTGGTAAAAAGTTTCAATGAAGGGAGATCCCCACAGAGCCAGATCACAGTGAGGCAAAATGAAGGTCCAGTGCATAATTTTAACAGGGAGGAGGTGCCTATTATAGGTGTTACCGAAGTTGACATAAAAATAGGAAAACACAGAATGAAACAGGAGGTATTGATCGCATTTATTTGTGAAATTCCATTTCTGATGGGGACAGATTGCCAGAAAAGGTTGTCTCCTCTCATAGATGGGGTGAATGGAGTACTGTGGTCATTAACCAAAAAACCATTGAGACCTAAGAAAATAAAATCACAAAACAGCAATATAAATGAATGCCACACCGTTGCCAAAACAAATGATGCTGTGGAGGTATACCTGCAGAATGGCTGAAAACCTAGCGTTACTGTTATCTTGATGTGTCAAAATAAAATGCAAAGTGAAAATGAGAAACAATCTGTACAGATTTATTTAGACCCTAGGAAAAAATGGCAAACTGAAATAGATGAGCACACATTATGCTTCTTTTTAAAAGAGAGGAAATGCAAACAGAGTACTAATCCTAAAACAGACACAGAAAAACACATTATTACTCTTGCTGAAATACACATGGAAGATGAGCAACCATGGGTTCACATTGGTATAAATGACCATTCTAAAGTAATAAAAGCCACTTTAGCTCTTGAATAGGAAAGCAGCTTTATTAATGAGAAATTACTGCAGAAAATAATGGAGAGGGAGGAGATCCCAAAATGTAGAATTAAAAAACAATATGCCTCTGGTTTGGACAGTCCAGACTTTGAAAACCGAATTGCAGGCAGATGCATGCTAAAGATTAATGTTGGACAGAAATCAATTTATCATAATGTATGGATAGTGAATGGAACACAAAAGGACTTTTACATGGGCAATGATGTCATGCACAGAATGTGTATGGTGTTAGATTTCCTTATTCAAAAAATATGGTCACGGCTAGGTGGGCCTGCACCTGAATTTGAAGACAAAAGTAGGGCTTATCATTGCGCACAACTGGTCTCATATGCAATTGAATTACAACTGAGGAAGGATACTATTATTTCTGCATTCACCAAGCAGGTTGCAATAACGCTAAAGTGCAAAAATGGACAGCAGATGGAAGATTCTGATGCATTTGTGTGCTTGAATGAATCCATAAAACAGCAAGGCCTGGATTATGAATACATTGCATTGATAGATGTTGGTGAAGGGTCTGTAAAAATTATGGTGAATAATAAAGGGTGTCAGGATACTCATTTAGAGGAAAATTCTTCATTAGGAATGGCCATACAAAAATCACATTATACTGCAGATATCAATAACATGGTGATTGGAAATATCCCTGAAAGGTATGTAGATGCAGGGGGTGTGTTGCCAGAATACCTGGATTCTCAGCCCAAAGGGATCTTTCAAATTCATTCTGTGTACCCTTATGATTCAAATGAGACAGTGTGCTGTCATCAAAAGGATTATATAGTATTTGATTTAAATGAAAGTGAAACAGAAAATCAGCACATTGAAGTGGATGCTGATATGCCAAAATATTTAAAAGAGGCAGCTTTACAGAGAGACACAAACACACAGTTGGAAGAAAGCACAGAGATTCCGCCACTGGAAGATTTCCCAGAATTCTCAAAAATGGTAGAGGAACAGATTTTGTCAGCAGATGCATGCGATAGCGATGAAGATAAAAATGAATTGGGAAAAATATTTATGGAGTTTAAAGATGTCTTTGCTAAAGATGCATACGATTGCGGACTAACTAATTTGCATGTTGCCACATTACCGGAAGGGTGTAGTAGAAATCCAGTATTTGTGCGCCAGTATAGATTACCACTGGCATGTTTAGAGTCACTAGCAGAAATAATTAAGAACTTGGAGTCTCGGGGAATTATCAGGCCTAATCATAGCACATCCAACACACCTATTTTGGATGTGTAAAAGCCAAATAGTCAATGGCGTCTGTGTGCAGATTTGAGAGTATTAAATAAAAGAGTACCAGTGTCTAGATGGCCACTGCCATTCATTGATCAAGGCTTAGCTCAGGTGCAAAGGTGTTTACTACATTAGAACTCACATCTGGACATTGGTGTGTGCCACTGGTAGAGGAGATTCAGAATTTATTTTCATTTTCATTTTTTAAGACCCGATATGCATGGGTTAGAACTCCATTTGGGTACGTCAATAGTGGGAGTGAATTTGGCATATTTTTGAGAAAGGATATGCCTGATGCAGTGGAAAGAGGAACCATAGTTTATGTGGATGATGTCCTGATAAAAAATGAAAGCTTAAAAAGCCATTTTGATGAAATTAGACATGTTCCTGGCCAATTGCAAAAGGCAGGTGCCAAAGTATCTTTACAAAAAGCACAATGGTGCAAGAAAAAGATGAATTTTCTAGGCCATGAAGTGACTGAACATGGACTAAACCCACAAAAGAAGAAGGTTGAGGCCATACAAAAACTGACCCCAGAAGTGTGAAAGGTTTGAAAAAGTTTATTATATATATAAAACAGAAAGTGTATTGAAAATTATGCTGCAATTACCATTGACTAAACTACTGAAGCTAAATACACCCTGGAAATGGGAAAAAGAGCAATCTGAGGCAGTGGCTAAGTTAAAGGAATGTCTTATAAAGGCACCATGTTTAGCATACCCCATAAAGAATAGGGATTTCTTTATAGAAATAGGTTTCTCTGAACATTGTATGTCAGCAGTGTTATCACAAAAACATGATTTGAATCACAAAACCATTGCCTATGCAAGTACGGTGTTTTCCCAAGTTGAAATTAAATTCAGTGAATGTGAAAAGGTCCTTTTGACCACTGTGTGGGCGTTACAGCATTTCCGCCCCATTGTTCTGGGAGGAAAGGTAATCATTGAGACAAATCATCAACCATTGCAGTTTTATGAGAGTACAATAATTAGGTCAGGCAACCTAGTACAGTCCAGAATTACTTCATGGACACTGGCATTGCAGGGCTTTCCTGTAGAAGTGAGGTATGGCCAAAATAAAAAGAGCCCAGTTGCTCAAGGTTTAGCAGATCTACATGATTTTGCAGCTGTACATGTATCAAATGAAGTAGAAGTGGAATCTAGTTTACAGGAGTTTGGACAATCACCACATAAAGCTTTTGATGAAAATACATGCAAGGATTTGCCAACTGGATATGTTAACGGTTGTGCTTTTCACATTGAAAATGACAGTAATAAACAATTGGTGTCAGGAATAGGAAATGTCTGGTTGAAATATGAAGACATTCCCAGTATAGGGATGAGAATTGGGGCTATGAGCAGTCAAGTAGCGAAATTGGCAGCCATTAATAAATCAATTAGTACTGCAGTTGATAATAAATTTAGTGAAATTGTCCTGGTGACTGATTCTGATTATGCACGAAATAGCTTTGTGGAATATTTGCCTGGCTGGAAAGCAAGAGGAATGATTACATACAATAAAAACACTCTCAAACATGGAAAAATGGTACAGGCTATAGACAAATTGGTGTCAGAGAATGATTTGACAATATACTGGAGGAAAATGTGTGGACATTTAAAAACTCCAGGAGAGGATAAGGAGGGAAATTATAAAGCAGATCACTTAGCTAATATTGGGGCTGTGATGGGAGAGTTGCTACCTATTGAACATTTACTTGGTGAAATTCAGATTGATGCAATTACACACTCTAAAGCTCCAAAAGAGGTAGAACAACCAGTAGTGCAATGGAGTTATGATACACCAGATCAGACCTGATTAAGGCACACAAAGATGATCCAATTTTGGGAATCTATTATAATAATTTGATAGGCCGTGAACAAAATCCTTTAACAGAAAATGATTGTGTGGGAAAAGAAGAGTTGAAGGTGCTATTAAAGAATAAAAAACGAATCAGACTACAGGATGGACTCATGATTAGGGAATCCATAACAGGACAAATACAGTCAGTGGCACCCCTTTCATTCAGAGGGCTAATGCTACACCATGCACATGATGAAATAACTGCAGGACACAGAGGTGCACAAAAAACATTAGAGATACTGAAAGAGTATGCTTACTGGCCACATATGTCCCAAGATGTGGAATTATATACTAGCGGATGTCTAATATGTGCCCAATTCAAACCTGCTTCACCAATGCATAGGGCCCCACTGATGAAAAGAGTGCTTAACCCTTCCATGGTCAGATTTGCAAATAGACTATGTAGGGCCTGTAAAAAGGTTGAGTGCGCAAACAGCAGCTACATTACTGGTAAATCATATATTTTCAAGATTTGTGTTACTACAAAGAATAGAATCAGACAGAAGAAGTCATTTCACAAGCGCTTTAATGAGTAAAGTGTGGCAGATACTGGGGGTGAAAGAAAGCTGCATATTTCATACAGACCTGCCTCTTCTGGAGGTGTTGAATGTTGTAATAGGTCTGTTGTGGACATATTAAAGAAGTTTGTAGCAGAGGCAGGTTCCAGCTGGGATTTACGTTTACTTCTGGTTTTGATGGCGATCAGATCAACTCCTGCCAAAGCAACAGGTATCAGCCCCCATGAAGTATTGACAGGTAGGAAAATGGTGTTGCCACAACACCTGCTATACAGGACACATGAGCAGACACTTATAAGCGCATCTACAGTTAATGAATATATGGAAGAACTGAGGAAGCATTTACAACATGCATTTGCTTTTGTGCAGCGGAATTTGGAAAGAGCCGCTGACAGTGCAAAATCATATTATGATAAAAAGACATCTGTGAAAGAGTATAATGTAGGGGATCAGGTGTATACATTTCATTTTGAAAAAGGTAAACAGAAAAATTCTAAATTTCTGGCGGCCTGGCAGGGGCCATTTCAAATGATAGATAAGGTGTCTCCAGTGGTTTATAAAATATTAAGAACTGAGGGTGAAACGGTAACAGAGCAATTTGTTCATGTTAACCAAATTAAGCCCTGGCATCCCAAACATGAAGTAAGGAGACTTGAGCGAGTAGAAACAGATCAAGTGTCCTAAATACATGAAAGAAAACACATGGTTCTATTTATGGTGCACAATACCAGAGAAATAAAAATAGATGTGATTGTTGTAATGGAATAGATGTAAATAAAAATACTATATGAGATGACCATTAAAAAAAAGGGGGGGCTCTGAAGCAAATTATATTATTGTATTGCAAAGTTGAAATATGTTTAATATTTAATGATGTTATGTTTGTTTTCTCTCTAACATGTGCTTACTTTCAGAGACCAAAGAAAAAGACCGGAATGTTTTGGATTAAATATTTTATTTTTTGTAAAAGGGTGAAATTGGTATTGTGCTATATACTTAATCTGTCTCTTTTCTATTTGATTTAGAATCATTAACCTATGTTTTGAGGTCAGAGGTCACAGGACCGGAGGACACAGAAGATGACTGAGAACCACGGGATGAAGATCAAGTAATGCCTCCGGACCGAAGTATGGAGGTGAAGACAAAATAACTGGGACGCCAAAAGAGATGATTCCTATGGAAAAGCATCCAAGAATGCCAGGATGAAAGAATTCACTGGATTAACCAAATGATAAGAAGTTGATGGTCGGGACATCTCAAAGGTGGACATTACTATGGAACGATGTTGAACTGAACCTGCAGCGTTGTGGGTGCATTATTCCCGATGCATTCTGAAAATATGGGCGATGGAGTCCCACAACTTTATTGTTTCATTTAATTATTTTAATTTATTTTAATTAGTTATGTTAATTCTTTGTTTTAATTAGTTATTTTATTTTATTATTTTGATATTGAACTTAAAATGTTGTTTCACATTTAAACAAAAAACATTGGACTATGGACACTTCAGTTGGGTAGAAATATGTACAATAGGTTATAAGAACTAATGGACTCATTTGAGATGAATTCTGATTTTGTAGTGGTTAAGCAGCGATTTATTGTGAAAAATGTGAATATTCGTTTTGTTGAATTGCTATGATGGAAAGAAAAGGAGGAGTGCAAGTTGGATTTCTTCCAATTTCTCAG
This sequence comes from Ambystoma mexicanum, assembly GCF_040938575.1. Lineage (NCBI taxonomy): Eukaryota > Metazoa > Chordata > Amphibia > Caudata > Ambystomatidae > Ambystoma > Ambystoma mexicanum. Next base: position 494,133,133 of record NC_090922.1, read on the forward strand.
AAGTAGTTTTTATGAAAAAGGATTATTTGTGGGGTCACAATCTGATTAGGCCTGCGAGTTGGGAAAGTTTCCCAAACTTTCACTGCAAGAATTAGGATCTCTCAACCGGGTTGGCACAGTATCTTAATATGAAGAAAACAAGAGTTGCTGAAGTCGTGGTTCCTGGCAGTCCCTGCAGATCTCGCTGTTCCTGAGCCTCAGTCATGGGGACAAGAGGGAGGATGTCGGGCAACTCCTGCACTGCACAGGAGCATTGAAGAAAGCAAACAAAATGGTGTCACTTCAGTTCCAGTAGCTGTAGATTCAAGAACACAAGTTGGTGTCCCTCTCCCTGGTTAATACTAACGAGCATTGAGAATGGTATATCTTATGAGTTGATTGGTCCCACCAGCTCAAAGGGGGAATCCGTCCTTGAAGGAGCTTCTCTGTCAAATGGAGCTTTGGCAATTCGGATCTGCAGCAGTGCTTCACCGGGCAAACCAACGCTCCAGGAGTTTTAGCAGCCGTCCTCTTCCAGCTCGTCTTCGGTTCTTTCATTCCAGTGATCGACTCTGCCTTCCAGTCCAAAAGACTCGCCTTATAAACAGTTTTCACCCATTAATTCCAGCTTAGCTGTCACTCACCCAGTAGGGTGACTATCCTTGCCGGACAGTCAGCCAGCCAATCATGCCAGAGTGCATTTGGATCTCCTAGGAGACTAAGCACAGGGAGTTTAGGGTACCTCCCTCACTTCCTGCCCACCCCAGAAACTCAGATGCCAGAGGTGGTCTTCACTCCTGAAGCCCACCAAAGAGACACAAACAAAGGGACCAGACCTGGTTTGGCGCACAGAAACAAACACTAGAAGGACCTTTCCAAAAAGAAATGGTGAAAAAAGAAGACCGGGACCTGTTTTAACAAAGGGGCTGAAGGCACCATCTTGGAAAACATGGCTCCTGTGATTTTTAGCTACCGGTGTTCGTGGTTGTGAAAAATCATGGTAGTTCGTTGTAAAACCACTGCCACCAGCCTTTTCACTTGGAAAGGGTAGCATTTGACTGCTACATGAGTGTTTAGACACAGGGGATACTATGTAACCCCTCCAGCACTCCATTGTAAGATGGTGTGTGCTGGCCTATGAATTTGGAACGACTAGTAAAGTCAATTTCACTTTACATTCTCTGGGAAACAGTAGTTCATCCCAGAGAAGGTATTTAAACCTTTGGGAAGTCTAAAAAGACATCCCTGTGTCACTGCACTGAAGGTGCTGTGTAACACACATGAAAAGATGATGCCTATGGAGTTATCTCAAACTCCATAATCAAAGAATACAAGTGTAAAACACACATAAAAACACATGAAAGAGTGGGAAAAAAGGCTCATACTCTTTCCAGGTAAAAAAAAGTCAAGTCCTCAAAATCCAGCAAAGTTGCTGGGGGTCTCTAATGTGAAGGGAATTAGCACATTTATGAGAATTCTCCCTAACACTCGCCCCCCAAGCCCCAGACTAAGAGACAGGAGGATTTAATCCACCCCTGGATGAATCTGCTTACTCCAGTCAGTCAAACATTCTGGAGAGACCATCAGCATTTTGGTGATTACAACCTGACCTGTGTTCAATTGTAAAATCAAACCCCTGTAAGCTGATTGACCATCTTAACAATTTAGGATTTTCCCCCTTAATCTGCATTAACCATCTCAAGGGTTGGTGGTCAGTCTGAATCACAAAAGTAGAGCCATACAAGTATGGTCTAAACTTCTTCAGTGATCACACAATAGCAAACATTCTCTTTCAATGGTTGCCCACCTTGTTTCTGGTTCCTTCAGCTTTCTGCTGATGAAGCAGATGGGGTGTTCCCTACCATTCTCATCCAGCTGACTTAGAACTGCTTGTACACCTGTATTGGAAGCATCTGTTTGTACAATGAAGGATTGGCTGTAGTTAGTCGCTCTTAAGACTGGAGCTTGACAAAGGGCTGTCTTGCCTTAGTGCACTCCTCATTCCACCTGAGCTTTTTAGGTAATTTGGGTGAGGAGACTACATTTAAGGGAGAAGCTATGGACCCATAGATCTCAATGTAGTTCCTATAATAACCAGTGAGACCTAAGAAGGCTCTCACTTGGGTTTGAGTAGTAGGGATGGCCCATTCTTGTACAGCTTGTACTTTGCTAGGCAATGGCCTTCTTTCACCTCCTCCTACCTCATATCCAAGGTAGGCAACTTTGCCTTGACCAATTTGACATTTACTTGCCTTTATGGTCAGATGGGCCTGCTCAAGAGCCTGCAAAACATATCCTAAGTGGTCAACATGTTCTTTCCAAGTAGGGCTGAACACTGCAATGTCATCCAAGTATGCCATGCAGAAGTACTCCATCCAATTCAGAACTTGGTTAACCATCCTTTGGAATGGTGCAGGTGCATTCTTTAGTCCAAAAGGCATTACCTTAAACTGGTAGAAGCCTGCTGGGGTTGAAAATGCAGTTTTCTCCTTGGCATGGTCTGTCAGGGCTATTTACCAATAGCCTGACGTTAGGTCAAATGTAATGAGGTACTTGGCTGAACCAAATTTGTGCACCAGACCATCTGTCCTAGGTAAATAATGGGCATCAGTCTTAGTGACTGCATTTAGAGCTCTATAGTCCACACAGAATCTCAACTCCTTGGATCCTGCCTCTGGTACTAGCACAACTGGACTAGACCATGGACTGGTAGAGGGTTATATTTCCCCGAGATAAAGCATCTTGTTGACCTTTTCCTTTTTGTGGGTTCTGACATTATATGACATCCTGTAACCTCTGCTTTTAACAGGTAAACAGTCACCATTGAGAATATCATGCTGGCCCAAAGGGGTCAAGCTTGGTGATAGTGAAAACAGGGAGGCAAACTGATTTAACAGAAACTTGCACTTCTCCTGTTGTTCCACTGTCAGATTAGAAGAGAGGTTAACTCCTTCTATTTTCTCATCTAAAGGTCGTCCCCTGAGGAGATCAGGTAGAGGTTCACTCTCTTCCTCCTCTTGAGCTGAAGCTAGAAGCAAAGCTCCCACTTCTGGTCTGGTGACATAAGCTTTTAGACGGTTGATGTTAAAGACCGTGGGGGCCTCCATAGGATTGCCTAAGTCCACCAGATAGTTGACCTCTCCAAGTTTTCCCACAACCTTGAAGGGTTCTATACATTTGTCCTGTAACGCACCCTGCCTTGTAGGTACCATAACTAAAACGGGCTGGTCTTGAGTAAACTCAACCATGTTGGCCTTCTGGTCATGCCAATGCTTCATCAGAGTCTGACCTGCTTTTAAGTTATCAGATGCTTCTGTCATCATGTGTGTCATTCTCCTCCGGAGACCTAACACATAATCAGTGACTCCCACTGACTTGGGAGAAGGAGCACTCTCCAACCCCTCCTTAATTAGGGCCAATGGACCTATAACTGGATGACCATAGAGAAGCTCAAATGGACTAAATCCAACTCCCTCCTGAGGGACTTCTCTATAAGCAAATAGAAGGCATGGCAGTAGAAGGTCCCACTTTCTTCTAAGGGGTTCCTCTAAGGCACCTATCATGCTCTTCATAGTCCTGTTAATCCTCAATACCGATCCATTTGCCTGTGGATGGTAGGCAGTTGAAAACTTGTGAGTCACTCCACAGTTCTTCCACATGGCCTGCATGTAGTGGGACATAACGATTGATCCCCTGTCAGAGAGGACCTCCTTAGGAAAACCTACCCTGGTAAAAATACCAAGTAGGGCCTAAGCAGCAGCCTGGGCTCTAACAGTCCTCATAGGTATAGCTTTAGGATACCTAGTACCATGGTCTACAACAACCAATATAAATTGATTGCCTGAAGAGGTTGGAGGGTCTAAGGGACGAACAATGTTGATTCCTACGCTCTCATAAGGGACTCCCACCACTGGCGGGGGGCACTAAAGGTGCCACATTCTTGGTTCCACTCTTGCCAGATATCTGACAAGTGTGGCAGCTCCTATAGAATGTATCTACATCAGACCACAACTTAGGTCAGTCGAAATACAGAGAAAGCCTTTCTTTGGTCTTCTTGAAACTCAAGTGACCAGCCAAAGGAATGTCATGGACTAACTGTCGGAATTGTTGTCTCACTCCTAGAGGCACTACAAGTCTTCTCTAGTCCCCTGGAATAGACTGAGTTAGTTCACTGTAGAAGAGGCCATCTTCCCAGTACAACCTGTGCTTCCCTAGCTCTTGCCCATCCAGCTGGGAAGCTGACTGTTGGCGAAGACCCTTAATAGAACACTCACTCTGACCTCTGCTGAAGTTTGCCCTACAGGGGCCACCTTCTGCCAGTAGCTCAGGATGGTCTTTAGGATCCAGATCTCCAACAGGGATCAGGTCTTCTTCCAGCTCTGAATCCTCAGCAGCTGATTCAACCTTTTCTGGTTGTTCCTCACACTCAGCCTCAGCTGGTGGAGTAGTCACAGGTGTGACTTTGGACAGTCCTCTCTGGGATGTCCTTGTTGGTAGTACAGGTGTGTTTTCTGGCTTTTCTCATTAGGCTGTGTGTTTCCCATTGGTCTAATTCTTCTTAGAAATAGCAGTTAGTAGCGTCTGTGGGCTGGGTGTTATAGTTTCCTGTACAACATCCTCTGGAGAGACATCCAATGTACTCTCCCTGGCCCTCCTGGTCCCCTCCTGTTTACTTTTAATGGGTGGCCTGGGGCTGCTTGATACAACTCCTAGAGTTTTTAAGTCATTCCCGAACAGGACTCTCCCAGGCACCTCACTTTGCACACTAAGGGGTATCTTGACAGCCATGTTGTTGCACTGGATGAGAGCTGGTAATTGTGGAAGCATTTGAACAGGGCCTCCAGCAAGCTTAGTAAGGCTTTTGGGTGCCTTAGCAACATCCTCAACCTTGAAAAAAGATTCATCCACTACAGCAATGCTGCCCCAGTTTCTCTAATGGCAGGGGCCTCCTGGCCATTTATAAGTACACTGTCCTTATAATATTCGTTTGTGTTATCTGGGATTGAATTATAGACATCTAAATTCTGCTGTTCCCACAGACCCAGGGACACAAAATAAACACTGGCTGAGACTCCAATGGGATCTTCAGCCAGTACTTGAAAGTTATCACTTGCCATATGTACTTCTTCCTCTGGGGAGAAGGTTAAGGAGACAGTGATACTCACCCTTTCAAGGCTCAACATTAGTCAACCTCCCAGCCACATGATGAAGCCCCTTGGAGACCCCGACCTAAGGGCTCACCTAAGTTCAATCCCCGTCTCCAATCCCATGATTAGGCCCACCATCTTCCTCCCAGCACTAATCCAGCCTACTTGGATTCCAGGATCAAGCCTACCTCTTTTCTTCCTCCTCTACTCTCCTTCACCTCTCCCTGAGTAAAGTATGGCTATCCTGCCTACCGCTTATTGCCTCTCAACTGCTTCACCCACGCATAAGCATTCCCACATCCATCCCAGACAAAATAGATCGCAACAACATACTAGCCACCAGACTCCCAAGACATTGCAACCCACCAACTGAATGCAACCTTAACACTACTAGCAAGTATTGCACTAAATCCACCAGCAACAAAATATGTAAGAGGTCCTGTACTAGCCAGATAAAGAATTCAGTTGACCACACATCAAACCACATCCAGAATGCCAGGTCCCTCATTGCCCATGCAACCAAGATCGCAGACCTCATCTTGACCAACAACCTTGATTTCCTTGCTGTGACAGAAACCTGGCTGCATGACACTGCACGCCCTTCCCTCACTCTAGCTGTACCAGACAACTACTCCATCATCAGAGCCGATAGACCTAATGCTCGAGGAGGAGGAACTGCCATCATTTTCAAATCCACACTAGACATGAGATTGGCCACCTCTTCTCCTCTGACATCCTGTGAACTCCTCTCAGTTAACCTCCAAACATCTCCCAAATATACCATTACTATCCACCTCATATACAGACCCCCAGATCCTCCAGGATCCTTTGAGGAGGACATCACATCGCTAGCAACCAACAACACTAAACTCACGACGCAAAATATCATTCTAGGGGACTTCCACCTTGGTTATAATGACCCCAATGACATACCTGCCACCTCCCTAGCCGCTGCACTATCTGAACAAGGCTTCACTCAAGTAAGCACCCTACCCATCCATGAGAAGGGCAGGATACTTGACTGGGTAGCAGATCTCAATTGTAAAATCACCATTAAGGACCCTATACCTCTTGTGTGGTCTGACCATCACCTCCTATCCTTAGAACTCAATGTCAATAACCCAGAGCTGATAAAGCCCCCAGTTGCACCACCTTGTTTCACCAGAAATAAACGTAATATTACAGCTGAGGCCATAGTACCCTTGGTCATCCCCATTCTCAATGTCTTACCTGACACAATTGACCTCAATCTAATGGTAAACACCTTCAACAATTCCATGACTAAAGCTGTAGACACCATTGCCCCGCTCAAACTATGCAAAAGTAAAACCAGAGCACACCTGAACTCCTGGTTCACCCCTGAACTTAAAGTACTCCGCGCAGAAAAAAGAAAACTCGAAAAACTGAAAATTGTCTCTTTCCCCAGAAAACAAAACCAACCTTATCAATACCACCGCCATATACAAAAGCAAAATTATCTGAACCAAAAAAGAAACCTGCAACGATTGAATCAATCAAGCAGGATCTAACACTAAGGAACTATTCACTATCCTCAGAGAGTTAGAAAACCCCAACCACCCTATAAACACCAGCATTAAGGATAAACCCTGGCGCACCAGCATCCAAAATGTGATCTCCAACAAAATCTCGGGACTCCAGACCAAAATAGCTGACAAACGGTACCAACTTTGCTCAGTCAATCCTACTAGCCCGACTCTTCCTTCCACCACATAGCATAACTCAGGCTTCAAATTTAACAAGGTATCCATTCCTGAAGTACAAAAAATCAAAACTTCACTTAAATCATCGAATTGTAAAGGCGACAGCTGTCCAGCGCAGATCAAAAAAGATAGACATAGCCCCCTTTATTACCAAGCTAATAAACTCCTCATTCGCTAATAACTGAGTCCCATGTAACCTTAAACAGTCATGGGTTCTCCCATTACTCAAGAAACAAACACTAGACCCGTCTATTCCCACTAACTATAGGCCAATTACTACAGTCCCTTTCTTACTAAAAATCTTACACAAAGTAGCTTACTTGCACATTCAAGATTATCTAGAGTCCAATAAACTACTAGGAACTTGTCAATCTGGCTTTAGTCCACAACATGGAACTGAAACAGCACTTGTTGACCTCAAAAGCCAGATTGATGATCTAAAAGACAAAAACAAAGTTGCCATTTTACTCCTCCTGGACCGGTCGCATCCTTTGCCTTGGTTGACCATAACATACTATGTCACCACCTGTCATCGGCATCTTATTTTTCTAACTCTGCTGTCATGTGGATATGTTGTTTCCTTTGCAACAGAATAATGCACGTTTTCTCACCCGCAGCAGCAGATCCTATCCCTATCAACTGCGGAGTCCCACAAGGCTCATGTGTATTGCCCACTTTGTACAATATCTTTACAAAGCCCCTATTCGACAAACTGGACCGTCTGGGTGTCACCTACACTAATTACGTAGATGAAACCCAGATACTCCTACCACTATCTGGCACCTATGACACCGACGTCTGTCGGATCAATGAAGTCTACTCCATCATTCAGGCATGGATAATAATAATAATAATTTGGCATTTAGATAGCGCTACAAACTCTCAGGTATATGAGTGCTGCTTATTATTACCCACGGTGTATGGTGCTCATTTATTGACCTTGGAAAGATGAAAGGCTGAGTTTGGCCATGCCGGGATTCGAACCTGCGTCAGCAGGCTCTGCACGGATGTCAAAGCGAGTGCTCTACTCGCTTTGCCACTTGACCGGCATTCTGCTGCTCATGGCCTCTGCCTGAACAATTATAAGACTGAGCTGCTCCTAGTCGGCTCACCTAATAACCTACTAAAACTCAGTCCCAAATACACTAGTATCCACATAGCTGGGAACACTAGACCCATAGCTAAAGATGTAAAAACCTTACGGTTTTACATCAATGCCAATTGTAATCTTACTAAACAGATCAACATGACAGCCTCAGCCACCGCCTACACAGACAAGCTGATCAGGCCTTGCAGACCACTACTATCCTACAACAGCTGCCTCACTCTGGCCAGAGCACTTATACAATCTAAGCTGGATTACTGTAACGGCCTATACCTAGTCGCCAACAAATCTATAACCAACAAGTTGCAGATTCTGTAAAATAATGGGCTTAGAGTAGCATTAAACATACCCAAAAGAGAGCGCATATCGGCTACTAGAAAACACTGTAAGTGGCTGTCCATACAAGAAAAAATTGACTTGAAACCCCTATGCCTTACCCACAAAATTTTGAACCATCGAGCACCAGCCTACATAACTGACAAATTTACCCAAAAGCTGTCAGTTAGAACCACCAGATCTACCAACACCTCCTGCCTTATGGTTTCTAGATATAACCTCAAAAGGGCTGGCGGTACCAGTTTCCCGGTTCTTGTTGCCCAATTATGGAACAAACTTCCACAGAACATCAAATCCACCCAATCATTTGTAGAATTCAGAAGTCTAGTAATCTCATGGCTTCTTAACAAAAACTAACGTAAAATCTATTTAACTTACGTCTCCAAAAGATCATTTGCATCCTGAACTGATCATTTGTATGTTGCACATATCCATGTATCTTGCTTAACTATATATTGTATATATCTGTATTATGTATCTGTTGCTCACTTGTAACCATAATTTGTACTTCAAGCGCCCAGATACCCCTGGGTCAGGTGCGCTTTGTAAATAAAATAAATAAACAAACAAACAAACAAACAGTGTGGATCCCTGAAGGTTTACCCTTTCATCTGGGATCCCCGTTCACATGGTCAGTTGACCCTCAAGCATAACATTTTCCAAATTATTTGACGAATGGGGGCTTCTGCTGACCTCCCTCTGGTTTAGCACCAGCGGTTTCACTAGCCTGATTTGGTTTCCCATGTGGCTTACCCTTCTTATGTTTGGGGCTCTCTTTTGGATTGGAGGTATTAGAATTCTCTTTGTTATCTTTCTTTTGCTGCTTCCCATCGTCCTTCTTATGAGTTGGCCCAGAATCCTTGTGAGTAGCCCTGTTGGCAACGCACAAGTCTGCAGCCTTTGCTAACTTCTTTGGATCAAGTTCCTTAGAGTCAGCCAAGTGCTGTCTCAGCTCAGGAGAGCAGGCATCAAAAATACATTCCAACAAATATAGATTACTCATTTGTGTTAATTCTGTAACCCTTTACCCAACCATCTACGTTTTTCAAACAGTCACACAGCCAGGTAGCCCAAGGGATACCATCATGCTTTTTGAGGGTCCTAAACCTCTTAAGGTACTGGCAAGGAGTTTTTCCGAATCTAGCTATCAAAGCTAGCTTCACATTTTCATACTCCAATCTTTCAAATTCGCCCACCTCCATTAAAGCATCAGTTGCAACCTGGGGGAGTCTAGACAAAAGCAAAGGAATCAACTGATTCCCTGTGAAACCTTGAATCCCATAGTTATATTCAAAAGCAGCCAACCAATCTAAAATATGAAGTCTCACCTCATACATACTCACAGCTTCTTTAGGCATGTGAGGCCTCTTAGGACTGGAAGACCTGGAAGACTCTGGGAGAGAACCATTTTCAAGAGACAATTTCTTCATAACAAGTTCATGATTCAATTCCATTTCTCTGAGACTGAGTGCGTTTTTAGTTTGCATTTGGAGCCTTTTAAATTCTAACTCAAGTCTCATTTTTTCAAGAGAGACCACTTCTGGACCTGGCAGGGTCCCTGTGGCTATAGGTTGAGGGCCTAGAGCTGGTTGAGGTAAAGAAGGCCTCTCTTCCTGAGCCTCTTCTGACTCTTCTAACTCATTAATATCATTAGAGTGGGACTCTACATCATCATCATCCTCATCAACACTATCCACATTTGCTGGAAGGGTAGGGGTTATAGCTCTACCTCCCAGTCTTTGATGATTCAACACATTTTCAATCAATTCATTTTTCTTGCCTTTAACAGAGAGAGACCTGACTTTACACATGTCTTTCTGTTGATCTATTGTTAGAATGATCAGGGCTTCCTGTTTGTAGTTATCCATGTTAGGCATTTTAAAACAATTGCTTTTCTAGTAATGTTTAGCCTTGAGAAGGTTATTTGAACAAAAGTAAGAGCAGTAATCTCAATGTAATCGCTATACTTTATCCCCAACACTGTACACCAGTGTAAGGCAGAATTGCATGCAGTACCCTCTGGGAACACCACACACAATTAGGAATACAGGTGTAAGCAAGACCACCCTTTGGTATAAGTCTGTACCACACAGTTTGTTGGTAGCGAGCTGAGCAGCCAGGCTTATCTCAAGAGTGAATGTGAGCAGTACAAGTAACAACACAGAGGACCTTCAATCACAGTGGTTCAAGTAGACACTTATACTCAGGGTTTCTTGGTAACACACTTAGTGGTTTATTTACCCAATAATTTATAAAACATTTCGTAGAAGGAGGCACCTTAATATTTACCCATACACTACAATACAATACTCTAACCTGTTGAGACAGTTTGAGCTCTCCTGAAAAAAGAGCCAAATGGCAGTTCAGTTACTTAGCAGTGAGCAAAAAGGACAAAAGTAAGTAGAATGGATTACATATACTAAATAAACCATGCAAATAGTTTCAGTTCACCAGAAGAGTTCAATTCAAGTCAATAGGCCAGGCCAAAGTCAATGGGCTAGTGTTCTGGATAGGAAAGAGCAGTTCTGGTATCAAACGGTAAAGTCTTTGCAAAAGTTCTCAGAAGTAGTTTTGACGAAAAAGGATCATTTGTGGGATCACAAGCTGATTAGGCCTGCGAGTTGGGAAAGTTTCACAAAATTTCACTGCGAGAGTTAGGATCTCTCAACCGGGTTGGCACAGTACCTTAATATGAAGAAAACAAGAGTTGCTGAAGTCTTGGTTCCTGGCAGTTCCTGCAGATCTCGCTGTTCCTTAGCCTCAGTTGTGGGGACAAGAGGGAGGACATCCGGGGACTGCTGTAGTGCACAGGATCATTGAAGAACAACAAAATGGAGTCACTTCAGTTCCAGTAGCTGTAGATTCAAGAACACAAGCTGGTGTCCCTCTCCCTGGTTAATCCTAACCAGCCTTGAGAATGGTATCCAGGTGTCTTATGAGTTGATTGTTCCCACCAACTCAAAGGGAGAAGCCGTCCTTGAAGGAGCTTCTCTGTCGAATGGAGCTTTGGCAATTCTGACCTGCAGCAGGGCTTCACCAGGCAAACCAACGGTCCAGGAAAGGCAGCAGCTGTCCTCTTCCAGCTTGTCTTCGGTTCTTTCGTTCCAGTGGTTGACTCTGCCTTCCAGTCTAAAAGACTCACTTTTTAAACAGTTTTCTCCCATTCATTACAGCCTAGCTGTCACTCACCCAGCAGGGTGGCTATCCTTGCCGACAGTCAACATGTCAATCATGCCAGAGTGCATTTGGGTCTACTAGGAGACTAAGCACAGGGAGTTTCGGGCACAGACCTCAATTCCTGCCCACCCCAGGGACTCAGACGCCAGAGGCGGTCTTCAGTCCTGAAGCCCGCCAAAGAGACACAAACAAAGGGACCAAACCTGATTTGACGTGCAGAGACAAACACTAGAAGGACCTTTCCAAAAAGAAACAGCGAAAAAAGAAGACCGGGCCGTGTTTTAACAAAGGGGCTTAAGGCGCCAACTTGAAAAACATGGCTTCTGTGATTTTTAGCTACCGGTGTCGCGGTCGGGAAGAAATCATGGTATTTTGTTGTAAAACCACTGTGTAAATGATTTCAACCCAGCACTTCACCTAAGTCAATGCCTAGCGTCGGATGCATAATTGAAACCCTTAGTTAAATATTTGTGTCTATAAGTTCTTTTATTTCTGAATGATGTACCCTTACATCACACCCCTATCTTTGAATCCCCCCTGGTCTCACTGAACCAGGAAGCAGGCTGTTTTGCAAAGTTAAACGATTTATTTTACGGATTTGCACAATATATATCACACTATTTCATATTTATACAATGATCACCAATGGGGTGATGTTACAAACAACAATCTCTTTAATCAGAAGGAGTATGGATAAGAAAAATAATGCAGCATAGAATAAAAATTTGTGTGGGTTCAGTCAAATGCAATGTCACTCTTTCCCCCTGCATGCTACTCAATCCCCCCAATATGCAAGATAAAGAGATGGAAGGAGAGAAAACAGGTTTCAGGAATACCAACTCAACAAATACAGTTTCAATCCCAATGTCCCCCAGCAAACTCAGAGAGAAACAGGAATTATTGCAAACAGGTCAAACGCTTTCGGATGTGGCTTTGAATGAATGGGAAAAAACACTGAAAAATGGATTTAATTCACTAAATTCGATTCAAAACTAGTGGGAGCCGTTTTGTATGGTTTTAGCGAAACACTAGCAATGAATATTGAGTCACTAGCAGATTGAACATGTAATTCTGAGGTCGGATGCTAAGAACAGCTGTTTTACACGTGATGAAATGGAGCCAAACAAAAAATGTGCGGCAAACTTTTCAGCATGCTAGAAGCGCGATGGCGGAATAACTAGAAGGAGTTGAAATGCGTTTTTGGATTCGCTGGAAAGCTGAGGATGTTAGCTTCAATTTAACACTTACATTGCACACACAGTACGGAAGTTATGAAGGTTTTAGTAGAGGTCGGTTTTTCTCAGAAAGAGTCAAAATTTGCAAAAGAAAGATACGCTTTTGAATATGACAAACAATATTTCTTTACACTAGGGAGTCTATGAAGCCCCAAGCTACACGAAAGCAGAGCCTCCAATCCAGAGACGTCCCCGAATGGTTTCTACCTGCCGAGACGCTTGTCTTTCTTCAGCAAATATATAAGCGCAAAGACTAACACTACTATTATCAAAGGACTATAGGGATGAGAGAAGATTCAGGAAAGCAATACATTTTCTACAATGCAGTTCTTGATATGAAAGAATGGGTTTGGATAGGATTACTTAAGGATAAGATACTTGTTCGTGACACTTTTATGCTATAGATACTCACTACTATTGTTTGGAATGGGCCCGTCGGGAATCTGGTCAAAGATTTCTGGATTGGAATTCTACTAGCCCACCGGACAGGATTCAGGGCGCTCAGGTTCTGCACTCAGCATGGCACTCTGGGCACTGCATGGCACTCCGGACTGGATCTGATGGGTTGCTTCTGGGTCACAGCTATCTGGTTGCAGCTCTGCTCTACTGGTTTGGATCTCTGGATTCTAGCAAGAATTCTTAGCAAGAAAGCAGAAACAGCACAGCCAGGCTGTTCTTCCTGGTGTTCCCCTTGGAGGTCTGGGGTAAAATCAGGTTTCAAGATTTTAAAAGGCCAAGCTGAGAAGGGTTCAGCTTTGGAATTGGGCCTCTCTGCTTTCAAAGTTCTGGTGTCTTGGATTTCTCTTGCAAAGTGCTCCGCCAGCAATCAGTTGATGGGTGAATGTCTGTCTAGGTCCTAAGCTGTCTATATTTATGTATTTCCCTAAGGGGTGGGTAGGCTGAAATATACTAGGCACACCCTCCAGGAATCCTATTGGTTAGGGTCTATCCTCTCCCTTGATTTGAGAAGGAAATCTGGTGTCCTGGTGATGCTGTATTTTACAATCCAGGGAGAACCTCCCCTTTGTTTCTGCACAGTAAATCTATTTTTCATATAAAGCATATTTACAATATTACCAACTTGCTAGCAATAACATATTCACATCACAGATTTAGTGGAGTAAGTATTCATCTGAGTTCCATCTCAGTGAGAGCTTTAGTTCAGATTTAACAGTTTTTTGCGCTTTTGGTTGGGTACCCAATGTCAGATTTGTCCACCTTTTTATACATATATGCACACGACATCTGGGCATAATCCTGCGAAGTTTCATATTTCTAGCATCATCACAATTGCTACAAACCCCCCATTTCTGTAGTCATGTCTCTGAACATAGCACAGAGTTCTAAGTAGTTTCAAAATATGACCAGGATTTCCATGTTAACAACACTATATTTTACAGATTTTTACAATTTTGCACAGTTCTCTGTCAATCTTTTTAAAACATATACTTTCTTGTGTTTTAAAGATACACACATCTGTCTGTCCCACCTTCAATGTTTTGTTGTACCAAGAGCAATCCAGGCCTCTCTTCCTGCAGGCAGGGGTTTTTGTTGACTCTTGAATTTGCATACCCTTTCAATCCAGGAAGTCTATTGTCTATCCCCAGAGCAGCAGAGCAAAATCTCCTCCCCTTTTCATTAGCATCTAACTGAGAGTTCCTGGGTCAGAGACCAAAAGGAAGGCACCTTTGTTTGGGGCACACTGTGGAATTTGCCTTTGAAGTTCTGTGGCTGGCATCTGAGGTTACTTTAACACACTTTGTTTAAAATTGTCTTTGGTAAAATAAACTTTACATTTTCAAAAATAGACACACAGATCTCTAATTCCAGTCTTTTTACAACATAGAGATTGAATAGTGGCAACCTACATAGCTTTTGATGGCATGTCACTTCTTTTCCACAATTTGATTTTAATGTACATGTTTAACTCTCAGTGTAAGTAAATCACAGCGTTGATACATGCGGCCAGCGGTACTGCACCCATATCTGACAGATTTTCCCAGGCAAGCACCTTTTTTAATGTGGATATTTTTGTGATGAAATCTGCTTCTCCTGACATTGTGTGCCTAGGTGGATTCTTTAAATAAGGTGATGGTGAACACCCGGCAAGGATGTTGGATCTTTTCTGATGTTTGGGAACCATTATTTTGCAATTTCAACGCCAAGGAAAAACTGATTTTAGTGCACTTCTGGGTTTCCTTGCAATGAAGCACTGCCTTTTCAGGTAGTTCCACTTCACTCTTTGGGCAGCCCAATGACAGGTTTTGGCAGTGTGGTCTCCTGTTCTACCACTGACACAAGTAAAGTAGATTGGCATCCAATTTTTCTGGTTTGACTGCGCAATTCTTAGCGTTTTTAGCACACACAGGGCTTTTTGCGGCCATTTTGTTGGTTCTGGTGAAAGCAGCACACAGTGATGTCGCCGGGCAGAGCCTAGTGTGTCAATACATCCCACAAGCCCCCCCTTGTGATTTGGCATTGACCATCCGTCAAGAGAAGTCGCAAGACTGGATGATTACTTTCTTTTCTTCCCTGGTTCAAGTGGCAAAATTCATCAGCTTCTCCCATCAGTGGTGGATCGACCAGTCCTCCTTGCCCAGTCCTGATGTGAGTATGGAGGGATACCCCGGGTCCCTTGGATCTTTCCTTCCGGTCCCTGGGTGGTCCTCCTTGGTTTTAGTCTCCATGGTTTCCAATTCTAGGATGACAAAGCAAAAACATATTTGTAGACATTTCCCCACCACTATTTATGGAGTGGGGCGGACACATACATTTTGACAAATCAGGACACATTTTTCTATTGGCAATTTATTGACTATATAGAGGGAATATTTTTATAGTAAACATTCTATGGAATCTGAAAAGAAAAGGTGAAAGCTAGATATGGGAGAAGTTTTGGGTTCCCCTGGTTCTGGTGCTGGGCTGCCCCCCCCTTTTGCAGGCAGTCACCTGGATGGGTTTGAACCAGGTGATTTTCATGTTGTTAGTTTTGGGGTTGGATGATGGGCGGTGCTAGCTCAGTCCCCACATCTACCCAGTATGGATTTGGATCCTTGGGGCCCCATTTTCCTTTCGGAGGAGTTCCCCCATCTCTGAAGGAGAAGATCCTTTTTCCAGGATCTTCTGAGGATCCCTCTCCTTCAAATTGGAAGATTTGTACCTCCTCCTCAAAATAGGTCTTTTTGGGTTCTTTGTTTCTCCTACCCCCCCTCTGCTCCTTCGGTTGTAGACTTTCAGGGGCAGGAGATTTTGGTTCCGGTTCCTGGGTTTCCAGGGGCTTTTTACAAGTGGGGAAGGAAGCTTCCTCCTCTTTACACCCTCCTTCGTCTTGTGCCTCCTCCCTGGGAACCGGTGGGTTATCAGGGTTCTTCCCCCGTCATTGCTCTGGAGCACCAGGTCCGGAGTTGGAGGCATTCTGCGCCAGCATGCTCATCTGAGAGTTCTGTTGAGCCCTCAGCATGCAACCCATATCCTGTGCCATGTTTTGGACCTGGTGCTCTAGTTGTGACACCCGCTCAGGCTAATATAGGGTCCTGTTGTGTCCTCTGGGCTGATCCCGGGAAGTGTAGCTATCCCTTCTCTGAAAATACCCCGGGTTTGGAAAATGTGGGTACCCCTCCACCCTTGGCCTCCCCTCTCCCGGATTGGGTTGTCTGGGCTCAGGAAAGTGGGGAAAGAAGGATGGATTGTTTTGGGGTTGAAAGTTTGGCGGGTACCTGGGTAAGAAGTTCTGTTCAGGATTTGGGGAATTACTGCCCTCCTGGAAGAAGTGAGGAGGGAAGTTTCCTGGGTTAGCTGCTGTTTGGTTAGATTCCCCCCCCCTTGGGCTGGAGGAGCCCACACATAACCCAGGATGGGTCTGTTCCCCTTGTAGCGGGGACTGATGTAGTCAGGGGAGTGAGGGGTCCAATTTGTGGGACTACCTCCTTGGCTCCCTGTTTGTGACTGGCTCGAGGGCCTTCTGGTCTTGGGATTATTCTGATTCTGTGCAGGCAGGTTTTTAGGCCCCCCACCCCCAAATCTAAAATGGGGGGAACCTTCACCTCAGCCACCTTAACAGCAGCAGGGGTGTTGGTTGGTTTGGGCCTTTTTGTATTATTTTTTGTTTTCTATGGGCTTTTGCACTTCATAAATGTATGTGGCCTGTTCAATGACCCAGTCTAGTGATCTTTTCTCATGAAAATCTCTCACTAGCTGGGTCATGATGTACTTGGGGAGAGCGTGGAAAAAGGTATTCGCAAACTCTTTGCTGTCAGTGCGCACCCTTCGGGTGGTCTGCGCAAAGGCACGCTTAAATTCTTGAACAAATTCTTGTGGGGCTTGATCTTCCCCACATTGCAAGTTGTAGGCTGCCTTGCGAGCCTCCTGAGGATCTCTGTGCACAGAACAATGCTTCAAGATGGCCGCCCTATAGGTGGACCATCTAGAATGATTTTGGTCCGCAAAGAAGCTGGAGTATTCTGGTGAGAAGGTCCATTTCACATATTGAATACAGCTTTGGATGTCCTTCAAATGGAAAGTTTTCATCATCTGTTCAAAGAGCTCTAGGTGCTCCCAAACAGAATATTTTGCATTCTTATGATAGGGCGTGATGACGCTCCTTATCGCTTTGGTTGGTTTTAAGGGATCCTTGAGCAAGGCCCATTTTACTTTATTGGCCTTTTTGGTTCGGGTAACCCTGGTTCACTCCTCCTCTGACTCAGAGGCATTGTTCCCAGAGGTGCCTGTCTGGTCTTCTAGGCTCTCCCGGATTCTGTGAGCCTGGGAATGGGTGGCAGAATGTGGGAACCTAGTCTCCTGTGTCCTGGGGTGCTCAGAGGAGTCTTCTGATTCCTCCATGCTCCCTGGATTTGATGAGTACCCCCCGCCCACTGTCCTAGCTGGGCAGAGGTTTTCAGGATGCCCTTAGTGGGCCTACTCTCATGGAGTTCCCCACTAAATTTGACAGTACTTGGGAACCCATATCCAGATGCTGCCCATCCATTCCTGGGAGGTGCTGGTCTATGAGCCCCATATTCCTCATTGGATTGAAGTCTGCCATCCCCGTGGTCCTTGGTTCATGTGCGCCAGTGGACATGGGGGAGGCAGAGTCAAGGGATTGGAAGAGATGAAGGCCTCTGGTACTAGGGTTCCTGAGGTTATGCTCAGGTGTTTCCCTTTCCCAGTGAACCTCATCCCTCTCAGCCCCTGCTCCCTGTTGCCATGCAAGAATCTGAGCTTTTTGTTCCTCTATCAAGGCCTTGCTGTTTTCTATCAATTGCTCTTGCATAGCTACCTGTCATTGTTCTCACAGAGAGCCTCATTTTCTCTCTGTGCTTCCTGTGTCGTTTTAGAGTACTGGGCCAGTCTTTGCTGCAGGAGGGTTACCTCCTGAGTCCTGTCCATACTGGCCTGGTCTTCCTTGCTAGAGCATCTTCCACCCTCCTGGTGTGCTCTAACAATTTTACATGGTCTTTTTGGAGGTCAACCAGTCCCTAAAGGGCCAGGTGATTTTCTTCTATCTTCTCTTTTAAATAACAGACTTCCTGGCCTAAGGTGTCCCCTTCCTGAGCAAGAGTATGCCTGTGTGCAGCCAGGTCGTCCCTCTGTCTTTGGAGTGCACCAGCTTTCTGGCACTCTTCATCAAATTCTGCCTGGGTATCCAGGTCTTTCAGGATTAATTTATTACTCTCTTCTTTCTCTCTATCTAGGTGGCTTTGCAGGGTGACTACCTGCTCTGTGCATTCCCTGTTGAAATGTATTTGTTGTTCCAGCTTTTACTGGCTCTGCAGTAGAGAGTCGCAACTTTCTTGGTACATCTTCTGCAAGGCCAGCATTCTGGTATCCTGTTCTACCTTCTCCTGCTGCAGGATACCTATGTCTTCTTTTATTTTGGTTGGGTACTGCCTACTTTCATTTTCTGATGCCTGGCTCCTCTGTAGCCTCTGCTCCACAGAGTCCAGATCAGTTTGGGCCTTTTCTAATGCCTGCAGTCGCTTGATCGCCATGTCTTGGCCCTCTGCATATTTGTCCTGTATTGCTCCAATATGTAGGTATAGATATGCCGCTATTTTGGCAATCTTGCTTTGCTCTTCCTTTGCCTTACGGGCCATATATGATTCACTCAGGGCCACATGTAATGGTCCCTGGTCTTGCCATTGTCTAACCCTGTTGCAGTGATCTGTTCTGTGATTGCCCGCAACCACACATTCTGTTCCTGCTCTGTCCATTCACCTCTTACAAATAATTTATGCAATAGGTGTTCTTTAGCTGTATTCATTTCTACCAAAGTCACCATTCTGGAAATATTAATTTCCTTCCTGACTTGCAGAAGTTTATTTTATGTTTTGCAAAACAGACCAATTCCTTAAAGCGTTCCTATTGGGGGTGCTTTTCACAGTGTAACACAGTGTGGTGGTCCAATAGGGATTATCTACCCCGTTAATTAGCACACTGTATTAGACTGTCACAAGTGGTATGTCTAATTCAGAAACCCCGCGAGGAGCCCCCAATCTTGTAAGTGATTTCAACCTAGCACTTCACCTAAGTCAATGCCTAGCGTGGGATGCACAATTGAAAACCTTAATTATATATTTTTGTCTATAAGTTCTTTTATTTCTGAATGATGTACCCTTATATCACGCCCCTCTCTTTGAATCCCCCCGGTCTCACTGAACCAGGAAGCAGGCTGTGTTGCAAAGTTAAAAGATTTATGTCATGGATTTGCAGAATAAATATCACACTATTTAATATTTATACAATGATCACCAATGGGGTGATGTTACAATCAACAATATCTTTAATCAGAAGGAGTATGGATAAGAAAAATAATGCAGCATAGAATAAAACCTTGTGTGGGTTCAGTCAAATGCAATGTCACTCTTTCCCCTACATGCTACTCAATCCCTCCAATATGCAAGATAAAGAGATGGAAGGGGAGAAAACAGGTTTCAGGAATACCAACTCAACCAATACAGTTTCAATCCCAATGTCCCTCAGCAAACTCAGAGAGAAACAGGAATGATTGCAAACAGGTCAAATGCTTTTGAATGTGACTTTGAACTCTGTGGGCAGCCCAATGACAGGTTTTGGCAGTATGGTCTCCTGTTCTACCACTGACACAGGCAAAGTAGATTGGCATCCAATTTTTCCGGTTTCACTGCACAATTCTCAGCGGTTTTAGCACACATAGGGCTTTTTGCGGCCATTTTGTTGGTTCTGGTGATAGCAGCACACAGTGATGTCGCCGGGCAGAGGCTAGTGGGTCAATACATCCTACAACTGCCACCAGCCTTTTCACTTGAAAAGGGTAGCATTTGCCTGCTACATGAGTGTTTAGACACAGAGGATACTATGTAACCCCTCCAGCACTCCATTGTAATATGGTGTGTGCTGGGTCTATGAATTTGGAAAGACTAGTAAAGTCAATTTCACTTTACATTCTCTTCGAAACAGTAGTTCAGCCCAGAGAAGGTATTTAAACCTTTGGCAAGTCTAAAAAGACATCCTTGTGTCACTGCACTGAAGTTGCTGTGTAACACACATGAATAGATGATGCCTATGGAGTTATCTAAAACTCCATAATTAAAGAACACAAGTGTAAAACACACACCAAAACACATAAAAGAGTGGGAAAAAAGGCTGACACTGTTTCCAGGTATAAAAATCAAGTCCTCAAAATCCAGCAAAGTTGCTGGAGGTTTCTAATGTGAAGGGAATTAGCACATTTATGAGAATTATCCCTAACAAACGGCAGCTCCTCAGCCTTGTTGTTTGCGACTGTACAAAGGCGGCCCTGTGTATATCTCTATGAAAACACTCTCAGGATGGGCAACGATGATACATCTGGGAGAGCCCTTGAAAATAGGGGACTTATTGACGTCTGCAGAACAATGAACCCTGGTCAGAGCGGGTACAACTTCTACTCTAGCCCACATGACTCCTATAGCCGCATAGATTATCTCCTTTTGGGCCAGGAGCATGCATCCAGGGCACGCAGTTGTAAAATTCATCCAGTGGGGTGGTCAGACCATGATATGGTGAGAATGGTGTTGGATATAGCTGGTATGACCAAAGGGAAATCCCTCTGGAGATGTAACGACTCCCTCTGGAGGGACTCTCACTTCACCGTGCAATTGGGTAGCACAGAAAAGGATTACTGTCAACTGAATGACACTGGGGATGTGGATCCTAGCACACTGTTGGAGGACATGAAAGTGACCTGGAGGGGTTGTCTGATTAGCGAAGGGATGCAAAGGAAAAGGGAGCATAAACTGGTGGAGGATAGACTCTTCATGGAGATTGTGTAACTAGAAGATTGTATGCATAGGAAGGGGCAATATGAGGAAACTGATATGGTGCTTTTGCGACAGAAAATGGTGAAGCTGAAAGCAGTGAGAGTGGGGAATACTATCAGGAAGTTATAATTTAAACAGAAAAGGCTGACTGCCTGCTGGTAGCGAGACCGAGGGCAAAGAAAGAAGAAAGATGGGTTGAAGGTGTCAGGAACAGAAGAGGGCAACTAGAGACAACACCAGAAGGGATTGCAGAGTACTTTGCACAATATTTCACAGTGCTTTATACTAGCGAGGGAGCACAGACTAGGCGGAGACAGTTGAATTTGTGGGGATACTAGATCTGGAGAAGCTTAGGGAGGACAAGAATCTTTCCATAGAGGTGCTGGTCACAGCTGAGCTACAGATAGCTATTAAACGGTTGCCTAGTGGAAGGCTTCAGGTGAGGACAGGTATACTGTGGGATTTTCCAAAGAATTTTTGTGAGGATTCTCATCCCCCGATTAGTCCAACTGTATAACTATATATTGGAGACCAGGGTAGCTCCACCCTCCTTTAACAAAGCTTTAATCTCCATCATCCCTAAAAAGGGCAGAGACCCACATAGCTGTAGATCTTACCACTCAACCTCACTGTTGAACCTAGATGAAAATATCTTCACAAGAACGCTGACAGCATGGTTGGAGAGACTACTGCCCTGCCTGATCCACCCAGATCAGGTCGGCTTTATGATGGGGATGCAAGGGTGGATGCTATGAGGAAGACCTTGGACCTGATAGTGCACCTCCACATGGAGCGAGGGGGACCATGTGTTTGTGAGCTGGGATGCCAAAAATGCATTCTATCAGGTGGAGTGGGGTTTCTTATTTGAGGTCTTCAAGAAGCAGGGATTTGGGGAGCCATTCCTAAGAGGGGTGAGAGCAATTTACACGAACCCTACAGGGAGTGTGGTGGTCAAAGGTAGTACTTCGAGTGATTTTACTCTTGTGAGAGGCACTGGACAGGGCTGCCCACTCTCACCCATGCCTTTTGATCTGTCTGTTGAACTCCTTGGTACCCTAATTAGGGGAGACATAAGGATAAAAGGAATTAAGATAGGAGACATAGAATATAAAATAGGAATGTATGAAGATGACATTCTCGTCCACCTGGCAATTCCCGGCTGTTTTACAACTGCTAGAGGAATATGGGTGGGTTGCTGGCCTGAAAGTGAATACGGACATTTCTGTACTCTTTGTACATATAGTAGAGAGGCAGGGGTGATAGTGGTAGACCTCCAGAGTTTGGGAATCCCCATTGAAGAAGAGGAGATAAAGTATTTAGCAATAAAGGTAACTAGGGACACCAAAGATCTATACCAGGCCAATTTCCTGCCACTCCTGAATACCCTCTTTGTGGACCTGAATAGATGGTCGAGATGACCCTATCATGGTTAAGACGACTTGATGCAGTCAAAATGACGCTGCTATCAAAGGCACTCTTTCTGTATGATATGCTTCCAATTTACATGCCAAGGAGCATTTTGCAGAACTCTAACATCGAATCAATCAATTCGTATGGCAGGGGCAGAAATTGAGAGTAGCGTATGTGACCCTGATACAGCCCAAGGAGGGTGGGGGAGTGGGGCTCCCCGATATGCATAACTATTACAGGGCAGCGCAGTTCCAGGCATTGGTGCCCTATTTCAGAGGAGATACAGAAAAACAGTGGGTAGGCAATGAGAACCACCTGATGAGACTGGTAACAGTTGGTGAGTGGCTATGGGCCCCAAAGGCAGTGATACCCCGCAAGGTCCTGCAGCATAGATTACTGTTACCCCTTTCGAGACTTTGATGGGTGAAGTTGGAGAAGAAGGGTATCAACACTTGACTATTGCCACTTAGCCATACATGGGCTCCTCCCATCAGAGATGACATCCAGTAACTGCTCCGGTTCCAAAAGTGGTTCGAGACAGGGCTAGAAAGGATAGGGCAGGGCATTAAGGGTGAGACCTTTATAACATTG
Source organism: Ambystoma mexicanum (assembly GCF_040938575.1). Lineage (NCBI taxonomy): Eukaryota > Metazoa > Chordata > Amphibia > Caudata > Ambystomatidae > Ambystoma > Ambystoma mexicanum. The sequence goes on from NC_090922.1 coordinate 494,156,110, forward strand.
GCAGATCTACAGGAAGGCTGCATCTGGAGAAGCTCTTAGTCCTTCATTACATACAGTTTAAGGGTGTTTTCTTGACCGTGAAATGGAAAGAGGGAGTGCAACGAGACCTGATGACGAAAGAATCTATTCTCAGTAATGTCACATGATCCAAGGGACTGACCACAAGTATATGTAGGGCACTGCAGGTGGCAAGGGGGGGAGGGACAGAAGCACTAAAGACGAGGTGGGAGAAGGACCTAGGGAGGGAGTTTGACACACAACAATGGCAACACCTCTGCAAGAATGCGCCTAGAACATCGATAGCCTGCCTATATAAAGCACCCGACCTGAAGTTCCCGTAGAGATGGAAATATGCCCCTGATCACCTTTCAAAAATGTACGCCGTGGTCGACCCATCATGCTGGCTGGGATGTAGTATGAGGGCTGACTGTTGGCACATGTGGTGGGCTTGCCCAAAAGTGCAGCATTTCTGAAAGGAGGTGCTGGGATGGGTCAACGACCTGGAGGGGTACACAGAACCAGGGACCCTTTGATGGTATTTTTTGGAAGTTAGGAGGGTGATGAGGGTAGGCCGCGTCTCCCATATATGCCACATTTTTTACTCCTGGCGGGAAGGGTATGCATCGTGATTAGGTGGAAATGCCCAGAATTATCAAGTTAAACAATGTGGGAAATATACAAGATGGAGAATTTTACATGAGCCATACGTGATCTGCACCCCGCAAGGGAAATGGAATGGGCTCCCTGCCTCAAAGTGCTGCTCGCAGCCCTTGATTGATAATACCTCAATAGGGACCGAGAGCACAGGTGGGTGAGGAACTAAGGTACATATCGAGCCATTGAGTGAGACCACCCCAGGTCCAGAGTGATGGTGTTGTGGGGGATCGGCAACCCTCAGAGGATGGCCCTCCCAGGAAATCCTGTACTGTGAAGATGCAATAGATTTCTCTGCCTATCTGCCTGTTGGTGGTGGATTAGGGAAGGGGGGAAGTGGAGATTAAATGTGTTATGAAAAGTAAACGCTTTCTGCACAAACTAATGGCGCGATTTCACAGTGCCGTAATGTTTGGTTATAAATTGTGATTGTGCAAAGTAAAATAACAAATAATAAAAAAAAAATCATAAATGCAAATTCCTAGCAAGTTTCTCTCACTTCCTGAGAGTCTTCCTTTAACTGCACCTTCAAAGTAACAAACACTATCTAATTTAACACAGCAAAGTGAAAGCTGAATGATTGAAAATGGTTAAACTTTTTTGTGTGGAGAAACAGTTTACTTTTAAATCCAATGTATTCCCATGTTAAAACGTTTCCAATTTATGCAATCTTGCAATTAAAATGCTTACCTTATAAAGATAACCCTATTTCTTAAATACGTAAAAAAAAACACTTTTAATGTACTCATGCTTCGTCGATTTACTTAGCTCACAATTAAAGGGCTTTTTACTCAGGCAATGACTTTTCCCTAACTGATGAGCCTTTAATTTGCATCTGCACATATCTTGGGGGCAGATCATACAGCCACGATAAAGTCCCTCCCTCAGTCATTGACCTGTTCATTGGGTCAGGACAATTTCCCCCACAAACTGAACAGGGACAATTTACAAGACTACTGTGTACCTGTTGAGTCAGGGGTTTAACTACCCATATGTCAGTTACTACACTAGCATAGATTCTATGGCAATACTGGAGACGAGCATTATGCTTCAACTTCAATTTATTTCTCCTCAGCAATTTCAACAAAACACAAGAAACACTGAAAAGTATCTTCCTCAAACTTTTCTTTTCTTGAAACTACAAATCTCAAGTTCTCTGTAGTCCAGTCCAACACAGCCCAGCAATGACACACTTCCTGTTCCTGGTCTCCTCCTCTTCTTTTACTGCTCTTCATGTTACGCTCACCTTGTCTCTGCAGGGACGTCGGGCGCTGATGCGTGGAGTCAGAGCCACTACGATTGGCAAAAAAACTAAGAAACTTGCAAAGGATATCCGCGAGTTTAAAATAGATTTTTTCTTCCCATACACCACTGAAGCTTATGTAGAAGCAGTGAATAAACAATCAGCATCGAAACGAGCACCAGGTAACAGAAATAGAGGTGTTTCCTTTTCAAGCTCTAGTAGCAGTGGATCAGATAATCAGTCGGCACATAATCAACAACAACCATTTGGTAGTTTTCAACCAAACAACCCTTTTTTAGGCAGAGGAGGCTTTGGCATACCACAATGGGGCCCGCCATGGTTCCAACCATTTGTACCAATGCGGAGACCCTGGGGCAGGCGGCGCCACACTCGCTGAATCATACAGCACCACAAATACCCATTTTTAATTTAGCAAACCTTTGTCTCAGTCCATCACAAATATCTGTTCTATCAAAAGGCCTATCATTTGTCCCCATGAGAGGGATTGATTGGTTCTCTACAGAAATGCAAGTTCGGAGATTCTTACGAACTATAAGGCTCGAATCATTCTTTCAAGACATACTTGAGAGAACACAGGAGCAGGACTCTGGGCTTCGTTGCCCTTCCACATTTACACCTCAGGACAATCAAATGTCTAAAGACGTTTTGACCTTTTAGAAGAGTGTACTTAAGGATCTATACAATCTTAAAACCAAAAACAAAAAATTACATATAAAGCATAATCTAACTGTGGAAGAGAACAATGCCCTAACAGAATTGGCCTCCAATGAGGCCATTGTGATTAAACCAGCAGACAAGGGTGGGGGAATAGTCGTGATGACTAACACCCAATATTTGGAGATGGTGAATAACTTACTGACTGACTCAGTTAGTTACAAAAAACTGAAGAAGGACCCCACGAAAGATATTAAAGCAGAAATTGACCAAGTAGTCAAATATGCATTTGACCGCAATTGGGTGACGGAGAATGAATATGATTTATTGACAACTAGTCAGGGGCGTACTCCGACCCTATATGCGCTACCTAAGGTTCACAAAAACATCACTAACCCACCTGGCCGTCCCATAGTTCTCGGGTTGTGGTACCATACTTGAATCATTATGTAAATGTATGGATACTTTTCTTAAACCACTCAGTATCCAAACAAGGACTTACTTACAGGACACAATGAATACTATTCAAATTTTTGAACATCTAGAATTTGATCCCAGGAAACATATTCTTGTAACAATGGACATAACCTCTTTATATACCAGTATTACTCAGACACAAGCTCTAGACTGTATGTTGGAATATTTGACAGAATCAGACACACAACAGAGGGTGCCAATTAATTTCATCATGGAATTGATGGAATTAGCATTATGCAAAAACTATTTTGAGTTTAATGGAAACTTCTTTTTACAGACAAGAGGCACCGCGATGGGTGCTGCCTTCGAGCCTAGTTTGGCTATTTTATTTATGGCCAAATTTGAAATTGAACACATTCTTTGTGAATCCAATCCTTTCTACAAATCGATCTTGAACTGGAAGCGCTATATAGACAACATTATTTTCATATGGGAAGGACCAGAAAATGAACTCCTCGAGTTCTTTTCTTGGCTCAATCGGATTGATATGAACATCCAATTCACACTTGACCACTCTAAGAATCAAGTCATCTTCTTGGATCTCATCATCAAGCATCAAGATGGTGAGCTTAAATGTTGTCTACATAGAAAATCCAGTGCTAGGAACTCATTGATGCAATACAGGAGTGATCGCCCCCGGCACATTAAGGATAATCTCCCGTATGGACAATACTTACGTATTAGAAGAAACTGCACTGACATTCATGATTTCAGCCAGCAAGCAGATGAGTTAGACACCAGACTCAAAGATAGAGGTTATCCCAAGACACTCATCAAAAGATCTCGTAAACGGGCACACTTTACAGACCGTGACTCTTTACTCACTACTAAAACCCAACAGTTAGGGAACAACAAGATGACGTGTGTTCTTACACATGGAACTAAAGCTTTTCAGATCAAGAAAATCATTTTGAAACATTGGGATATTATCAGATTGGACCTACCTGAGGAGCCCCCACCTCGTTTTGCCTTTAAAAGGGCTCCCAACATTCGAGATAAACTGATACACTCAGGTTTCCGTAAAAATCCACCAAAAAACGGCCTATGGGAACTGCGCTCTGTCAAGGGTCACTACCCATGTGGTTCCTGTAGTGCATGTACCTTTACCAGAAAGATGAAGGATTTCAAAATAGGTGAACGAGTATGGACTTTATCTCATCTCACCAATTGTAAAACCAAGAATGTTGTGTACTGCATTGAATGCCCATGTGGCCTAAGGTACGTTGGACAAACAAGCAGAGCAGCCCATATTAGAGTTGCAGAACATCGATCACGCATTAGATGCAAAACGGTTACAGCACCTTTGGTCAATCATTATATGGCTCTGAAACATTCACCTAATGACATGTTATGGTGGATACTGGAAACAGTTAAAAACTCAATCAAGACTCATAAAAGTCTGTTGGACAAAGAAGCACGGTGGATTTTTCGATTAGGTACTCATATACATGGACTGAATGAGGAATTCATTCCACCTTTATAATTCTGTTACACTCTCAAACCATTTTTCCCTCTGTAGGCATTACGAGAGGAGTTCTTCGTGCCCAGTCTCTGTAGGATCGGTATTTGTGTCAGCATACCACCATTTTCATTGCACACATTATTACTTCATCCCACTTCTCCTTTCTACCATCCTACAAACTGTTAGCAAATAGTTTGGCATTTTTTCATAGTCACCGTGACTACAATTCGCAAATGCTAGTAATATACTTTCAGGCACCAATTTACGTGTCCTATTACATCTGTTTTTTGTTTTTTGTTTTTGTTTTCCAACACTCATGACAAGTGCTTGATCGTGGACTCACTCTTCTCTAAGAGGCCGAGCACATCAGTTGGGCTGTGCATGGTCTTCTATTCCCGTATCGCCGTATAGCTGCAGGTTCAGCTGTCCGATCGGGCAGGCCTTTTCCTCTTTGAGTTTCTGTTGCCACTCGCACGCGCCCGCATTCCTCGGGCACTCCCCATACAAAGGGTGTGTCACTGACATCCCGTCTGGGTTTGGCCATTTCCTGCGAGTGAATCCGCTGGGGGGTGTGTCGTCTCCTACCGAGGCGTCCTCACCGTATAGCAACAGGATTTTTCCACTGAGTGTTGCTTCCAGGCGGGAAGTCATCAAGTCTTTCCTATTTTAACAATAGGAATGTCTGCAAGATACCTCTGCTGCCAGACCTCAGCAGGCACTTGCACCGACTGGAGCGTTTCTCGCGCAGCTCCTACTCCTCAAAGGCTGAGGGTAAGTGTATCTGCTTTGCATATTAGCTTTTAACATATTACGAGCACTTCCATTAGAGAAACATGTACTTTAGCTCTTGTACATGCACTCGTAATTCCTGAGCTCTATTATTTTGAATGGGAAAGGCTCACCTTTTAGAACTCAGTGAGATTTTTAACTAGGCTGTTATGCACTCGTGTCATTTCATTTTATTTTCTTCACGAGCACGATTATTTCTAACTGTAAGGACTACTGTGGTCTTTTTCGGCAGGTTTTCATTGCCGCCAATGGAAATAAACATGGCTCTTCTATGGGATACCTTTTGTTAACTTCTACAAGCAACTCTTGGCATTCATTCTTCCATTGAAGATTTACAAATTCATTTTAAGTAAGCATTTTTTTTTCCTTTCCCATGCCTAGGAAGTGCAAGACACCAATAGCAGTTAACATATACTAAGTATTTCCATTGTCTCATGATTTTTTCATGATCCGATTTTACCAACAGATATTGCCATTATTAGATGACTCTAGCCTCAACCATTTCAGGACTTCTGCCGTGTTCGGAGTTCAAAGCTTTGTTTTCACCCAGATATACCCAATCCTGCCTCCATTTTCTTTATTCTGTTATGACATTGCTTGCAGATCAATTACTCAACAACACTACTTGATCCTTAGGCTTTTTTTGACTTTAGTGTGTGTCCCTTTAGGTACCACTGCCCATGCTTGAAACCGAGGTGACTCTGACGTCTCGAAACCCTGCCTTGAAGAATTCCCCCCATATTAATTTTGGGTAAGGTTCCCCTTCTATGCATAACTACTGAGTTGTCTTTTCTAAATAATTTTCCAGCATTAATAGCAACTGTTTTGTACTTGACAACCCAAGATTTCCATTTGAGAAGTATATAGCAAGTCACACCCTATTTTTATTCATACACTCATTTTTTGATGATTTGTTCTGTTTGCTTCCCTGCAGGGATTATCACTACTCACTCTGCCCCGAGGAAGGTGTCTCTTTAACAACAGTGGCCTTACAGGTGGCCCGCCAAAACGTAAATGTGGTCTTTTCCTGTTGGAACTTTTACTTTGTTTCCAATATCATCATTTGTTTTCTGAGACCGCTTTCTTTTCAACTTCAATATTGTGAAAAGTTTACGTTGGCAGACCTGTACAAATGAATTTATATTTGTGTATAACTAATTGATCTGAATTCTTTTCTCCATTCTACGTAATTTTTGTGTTCTCATTTAAATGGTAAACCATTACAAATTTGTCAATGGACACCGAGGTTTACTTGTACCGAAAAATTTCAATGATGTGTTGTCTTTCGTTCATCTTTGGTTTGTTAGATGCACTCATCTTTCACTGATAAACATGTTTATGTCAGTTTCATATCACAACTTTCCCCTTTCTTTCTACTGTTGTGAAATAAAATGTTTTGAAAATATTGTTTGAGTTTGGCTTTATATTGTGCTAGACTGTTATCTTGGGTTGCTTCAAGTAAGAATAATTAGGATATCCTTCTTTGAATACCATGTAAATTAGGACTATAGTCTATTAAATCATTTTTTACAGCTTTTGAATTTTTGTGTGGGACTATTTGAGACCCCCTCAATAGCTGTACCACTTTGTTTGGGCAATCCCCTGTTATGTAAATGCTGATGCGCGGAGTGTCTGCTTCCCTGGTTTGAGGGGCTGTGCGTCTTTTGTTCCCTGGACTGGCCTTGGGTCAGCTCCTTGTGTATTTGGTTGGTGGGCTCTCCTTCCTGCTTAGTCTCAGCAGGGGTGCAATGTCCTGTAGGATCCAGTTACTTCACTGACCCTTGAAGTCAGGTGGCAACCCAGTACTGCTGTGGTCGCAACTCGTGTTAGTTGTGTTGTTCTGCTTGTTATTGTCTGTGTAATCCCTTGTATTGCATGTTGTCTGTGTCCAGTTATCTGTGTTGTCCTTTGCTGCATGCCGCAGTCCATGCTCGTTTCACTGTTGCGGCTCGTGTCGCCGTTGTGGCACTAAGCCCTCCTTGGTGTGCGTTGGGTTGGTGCAACGCATGTGAGCGGCTGAGCCAGTGTGTCAGGGTGGCCTGCCTAGTGTCTATGGGCCAGCGCGAGCTCAGGTGCGGTTTGTGTGATCTACCCTGTTCTTTCTTTCTCTTTTCCAGGTACCTGTGGTCCGGCGTGATGAATGAATCTGATCGATGGCGACGGAAGCCAGTGAGTAATGCGCGGCATTGACAGTGTGTGATGAATAAGCTCATCGATTAACCTTGTTTTCCTTCTCTTGCTTCTGCAGGTGCCGGCAACCGATGAAAGCTGGGGTCCTCGTCGAACAACCCGGTAGTTGCTGGAGGCACAGGTAAGTCAGAGCAGGTGAGTATGCGAGGCAGAACAGCTATGGTCTCCGGCTTTTCTTTGCAGGTTTGTGGAAGATTGCTGGTAGAAGTTCCTTGGAGAGCGTTACGCTGCTAACTGCAGAATAACACGAAGCATGCCTTAGGGCTTGGGTGGGGCTTATAGAGCCAACCACGCCCTGCCACTCCCATTGCGCAATTAATTCCAGAAGTTCTCTGCCACGCCCATGATTGCAGACTAATGCAAAAGCTAATGGCTTAGAGCCACGCCCTTAACTGCAATTAGCACAGAAGTCAATCACTCAGTGGCAGACCGATTATACCTGTGTTTCCCTTGGTGTTAGCTCCATGAGCCTGGTGCCAGGACTGGGTCCAAGTGGCCCTCCTTTGAGAGTTGATCCAGTCAGGGCCCTTAATGTGCCCCAATGTTCCCACTGATGTTGGGCTGAGGCGATCTGGTCTGCTCATCGTGACACTTCAGCAGATAAGTACCATTTTAACACCTCTCCTTATAATGGGTTTAATGAGTTAGATTTTGTCAATAATGAGTGATTACTACTAACAGAAGTATTGCATATGATTAGCTATTATTGTAGATATGATATAGAGAACTCAGTTGCATAGTTTCATAAGGGAAACATTACCGTAGCAAGCAGTGTTTACGAATAGACATTATATCAATGGTAGAATACGCTGGTGTTTTACGCGAACGGAACACAAAGCTTTAACGCTTAGACCGTAACATGGCACCAAGGCACGCAGCCCGTGCTGTATTGTCGGCATACCTGGAGTTCAGCCCGGCCTCGCAGAGCGAGCAGCAGCTCCCCCGACACTCGCGAGGGCAGAGCGAGATGCTCACGAGGCTCTAGCCCCCTCCTTTGGGGAGGCGGAGCAAGAGCGTAACATCGAGTCGCACAAGGGAAAAAGAGCAAACGAAGCGTGTCCGGCAGTGATGAGATCGAGTTTGCAAAGGCATAAATAATTAGAATTGTAAATGGGAAAACACGCGGTCCGCTGACAGAACGGCTGTACAACGGCACGCATCGCCCGAAAAAAGAGAGAGATGGTCCTCTCCACAAGACAAGCACAGATTGCCTAACAGAGAGCAATTAATCACCAGAGAATTGGGAAAATTGCCCAAACAGCCTATCAAAGAGGCACAGAATTACAAGAGAGACTGGTGCAAGCTACACAAAGATTAAAATAAATAAAAAAATAAAACATTATAATATTCAATGGTGGATATTAATATCAAGTATCTGAAAAAGCAGTGTGGGCGTGCAAAGACACCTGATTCATGTATCAGATACACAGCACACTAAAAAATGTCTGAATTTGAGTGGAGCGAGGAGGAGCAGCCTCTAGACCTCGCTGCTAGTTTTAAGGAGGTGCTGGGAAGCTTGCTGATTGATGCAGTGGTGCAAGGGGTAAAACCCTTGCATGAAAGGCTGGAGTCTCTAGAGACAATGCTTAACCATCCCTGAGAAAGCGCCAAGGAAAATAAAAGCATGCCCACAGAACCCTCGAGAACAGAGAAAAACGGGAGTAAGCAGACCCGAAAGAGAAAATACTCTTATGACCCCTGAGTCGTACGGGGTGAGTCAGAAGTCCCCAGAGTCAGTCTGTGAACATATATTCAGTTTAGTACTGCATAATATTCGCATGTTGGCCTAAGCACATTTGCATCGCACCACATTATCTAACTATAACATTGGTTACGTTTCCATTTTGTTTCCCCGCCATCTTGGCTGCACTGCTCTATTCCGTGATCACTTTGTATTTTGCTCTGAACACGGTAGGAGACCACTGCATGAACTTTTCAACGCTTACAGACAGGAATGCACATTCTGTTGACCGAGTTGTTTGTCTTACACGGTAGAACCTTGAAGTCCTCACAGAAGCATAGCTAATCTGCAATTTAGGTGCCTATCTGTCTTGGCCATGTTTATTCCTCTCATTTGTTATTTATAATGATGTGCATCTGAAAAGTGCTTCTCTGAAGAAACCATATTGCACAGCTAGACTGAACTTAGGCTCTACGAGCAAGACAGAAAAGCAGTGCCAGGAATGTTACCTTATACTAGAAAACACGATATGCCCCCATGCACTGCCCTGCTCTATTCCCAGACAGTAAATTGTCTGCAGCAAGACAGGGAAATATGCAAGTATGTTGTCATGGTAATTCCATCTATGTGGACAGGTCACAAACCTTATGGTCCCTATCACATGAAGTGGCTGGACAAGCCTATTGTATGTTATTTTTAGTGTAAATATGTCAGGGGTTTTCTGTGACTCTCTCTCTCTCACCCTCCACAGTGTATGCGTGCATGCATCATGGGGTCCTGAGAACCTCTCGCATTATTGTAATAAATGTTGTTCTTTTTTAACTCGTGACTGGTGTATTTCTATTTCTTGGTAGTAAGCCTTTTTCTGGTCTTTCAGTTGACACATTCTCTAAGCTGAAAGAAGCTTACTTGCAACATCAGACAGTGCCATGCCTCACGACACTCTCCGCAGGGGAAGATAATATGTGAAGACATCCTAGGCTCGGAGGAAGAGCCAGCAGAAGGGGACCTATCCTCTCATAATGAAGAGGACGTCTTAGAGGAAGAATGGAAGGGACCCAGCCAGAGAACCCGCAAAGAAAAACATCTTGAAGTAAAACATGATGAAACTATAGACATGTTTGATCTTGACAGCATCCGGAACACCAGGTACTCAGATAGGCAGCCCTCGCCCAGAGTCACGCAATATATGGCTCTAAGACATCAGAAGGCCCTAGACACAGAAGTGAGACAGCACCGGCGCTGTAAATGACTTCAATCCAGCAATCCAACTAAGTCAATGCTTAGGATGGGATGCCCAATGGAAGCCCTTATTTATATATTTTTATGTCAAAGTTCTTTAAATCTGGATGATGAACCCTTATATAACGCCACTCTCTTTCAATCCCCCTGACTTCACTGAGCCAAGAGGTAGGTTTGTTTTGCAAATTAAAAGATGTAATTGAAGAATTAAACAATATATATATCACACTTTTATGAACAAAATAATATTTGAATAGCACACTTATGAATATGGACGTAATCAACAATGGGTAATGTTACAAAATTAACACTCTCTTTAATCACTTAGGAGTATGAATATCAAGGATACTGTAGCAGAGAATACTTTATATGATTCAAGGAAATGCAATAACAGGGAAGAATGCAACACAGAAATACACTTAGTATGATTTCAATCAGAAGATAATATGGTCACTTTTTCCCCTCTGACTACTCACTCCCCCCTATGCAATATGAAGAGATGGAAATGAGGGCACACAGGTTTCAGGAAGAATATCAAGAATGCAGTTCAATCCCAGTTCCCCCAGCAAGCTTAGAGAAACAGATATGATTTTAAAACAGGCAAAAATACTTTTGAACATGATTGCAGTGAAGGTGAAAATATGCTAAATTGATTTTAATTCACTAAAAGAGATTCAGGATGAGTGATAGTTACTTGAGATTGTTTCAGGTCAACACTAGCAATGATTCATGAATGATTATCAAATTGAAAACGAATTTCAGCAATTGAGAACAAGGAGCAGCTATTTTGACAGAAAATGAAAATTGAGCCAAATTGCAATTCACAGCAATTTTTCTGCATGCGTAAATCGTGATTAAGGAAAAACTATAATGAATTGGAATGTCGTTTTGGGTTTGTTGGAAAGCTCAGGATCTTAGCTTTAAAATGACAGTTACATTTTGCTTTTGTGTGGTTCAAAAGTTACAGAGGTTTTTGTGAAGGTAGATTTTGCAGAAATAAAGTCAAGATTCAAATGACAGATTGCGCGTTACAGATTTGGAATCAACAGGATGGACACAAGATTCTATAATCCGATTCTGGACAGGTTGAAATGGATGGAAGAGGATTACTTTAAACTAAGAGCTTGGTTAAGGACAGTTCTAGACTAGATACTCACTCCTAGCTTTGGAATGGAATGGGCCTCGTCAAAGATCTGGTGAAGGGGTTTGGCTTCACTCTCACCACCGGACAGGTCTCAGGCCCTCTGGGTTCTGCGTTCAGCACTGCACTGTGGTCTGCGGCCTCTTGAAGTGGATCTGACGGGTATTGGATACAGCTCTGCTTTCTGGGTCTGGACCTTGGTTCTAGCACAGGGTTCTTGGCTAGAATAGAACAGCTCAGCCCGACTGTTGAATGTGAGAATCAGGTTGCTAGATTCTACAGGCCTGCTAAGAAGAGTTCAGCTTTTGGTTTAGGCCTCTCTGCTTCAAGGTTCTAGAGTTTGGGTTCTAGAGTTCTGGTCTCTGGGTCTAGATCTGGAGTCTGGAGTCTCTGTCTGGATATAGTCTGGATCTGGTCTGGCAGAGTGTTTCGCAGGAATCGGTGAGCAGTCGAACAAAGAGTGTTCCTTATCTGTCCTAAACAGTCTCTTTTTATGTGTTTCCAAAGTGGGTTTGTAGGCTGATTCTCTATGCCCAACCCCCTAAGGATTTGATAGGTTAGAGGATTCTCTGTCCCCTGACTGGAGAAAGAATCAGCGTGTCACCCTGGTGTCATGTTTATGGCTTAAATGTAATCGCTCCCCTTTCCTTTATAGAGAAAATACATTTTACCCAAAAAACATATTTCCCAGATACACAAGTTGATCATAATACATATACACATCACAAATTACTTAAGGTACATTCTTGTCCAACTCTGATCTTCCTAAGAGCTTTAGTTCCAAAATAACATCTTATTTCCGCTTTTGGTGAGTTTCCCAATATTGGTTCTGCACCAAATTTGACACATGCACGCAGATCCTCCCTGGGCATATTACTGTACTTTCTTATGTTCATAGCAACAACACTGCAGCTGCGATATTAATAATTCTTGGGTTTGGTCTCAGAACATCACACAGCATCCAGCTTAGTCTTAAATTGTGGGTGAATTTTTCATTTTAAGAATCCCAAAGTTTCATATTTTTGTCAGCTTGGTAAAAATTGTTATACGCAATTTTATAAAACATATATTCGCTGGGCTACTATGAATTCGCAATGGTTTGTCCCTGCCCCCAGATCTGGCTTCCTCAGAGGGTCACATGTCTTGTTTCTCCCAGAGCAGTTGTTGACCAGTCACACACAAATCAGCATATTCTATTCATCCCAAAGCCCCCATTGTCTTAACTGAGAGCAACATGCCAGGGTGCCTTGGCTAGTTTCTGTTCACACCAGTCTGTCAATCTCTTGGCCAAGGGCAGAAGGAAGCTTCTTTGTCTCAGGATAAGGTGTGAAGGGATCCCATGAACAGAAGGCCTCTTGAAGTTTCAACTTAATCAGATTACCTTCTAGTCAATTGCAACATAGTTCCTTGTAAAAAAAATACATTTATAAACTCACAATAAGCAACATATCTTTAAGTCAAGCCTTTTTCAACAATGAAATCACTGTGTGGCACTCTATGTGGCATTTTGATGGACTTCTCTTCTTTGGCATAGTTAACTTCTGAAACACAGCTCTCCTGTCAGAATTATAAATCGCCAGCACCTGACAGAGGCGAGTAACGGTACTACACCCATTTTGACAGCTGTCTTTCCATCAAATATCTTTAAAAATGGATTTTGTTCTAATAACACATGATTCTTTCTGACATTGGGTTTATGTGGATTCTTGCAGTATAATGATGTGGAACACCCAACAAGGAGGTTGGATCTTTTTAAGTGGTTTGTGAGCCATGATTTTAGCAAATTTGACACCAAATAAAAACAGATTTTTGAGACAGCTCTGTATTCCTTGGCAGAGATTTTGCTCTGAGAGCAGCCAAAGGATGGGTTTTGGCAGTAGTCTCCGGTGCTCACCAAGATAGGCAATAGTGGATTGCAGCCTATTTTTCAGGTTTTCACTGCGCATTTTCTGGTGACTTCTGGCGAGCAGCGTGCTTTCCAGTGGCCATTCTAATGTTTCTGCTGCCAGCAATGCATAGTGATGTTGCAGGGCTTGGATGAGTAGGTTGAGACATCCCACAAGCCCCCCTCTTGCGATGGCCGTTGACTTTCATCGATTGAACTTCACAAGACTGGGATGTTCGCATCATCTCTCGGATTCCGCAGATGGCCAAGTTCAGCATCTTTTCCTCCATCAGGGGTGGATCGATCGGTTCTCCTCGCCAGTCCTGATGGGAGTATTGAGCGATACCCCGGGCCCCTTGGATCTTTGCTCCCGGTCCCCGGGTCGTCCTCCTTGGTCAGTCTCCATGGTTTCTCTCTCCTAGGATGACAAAGCAAAAAAGCAACAACATATTCATAGACATTTCCCCACCACTATAAATGTAGTGGGGCTGGCATATACATTTTGTATATCAGGAGACATTTGCATTCTTATTATTGTATTTTATAGACTATGGGTCTCATTATAACTCGCCCGGTATGGAAACAACGGTGGCAGTAAACACGCCCCCACTGTTATTTTCATGCCGGGCGATCACAACTCCTGCAGGCGGAGGCGTCAAACCCGCCAGGGTTTAACACCGCCCGCTTGCAGTCGGACGAGGAAACACTGGCACCAACACTAGATGGTGCCGGTGTTTCCATGATCCCCATCCCCATTGAGTCCTATGGGACTCAATGGGAATGGGGATTAACACCATTCCGCCTCCGTAATTCCCGGGACACCGGGATTGTTATGCCCCGGTAATTCCGAGAGTCACGAACACGGAATGAAAATACGAGTCCGGCGGTAACCAGGCAGTTTTACCGCCTCGGTTACCGCCGGACTCGTAATGAGGCCCTATGTGTGGAAGGGTTTTAGAGTTGGAATTTTATTGATCTGGAGTGGCCCCCTCTGAGGTTCCAGAGGACTCTTCCAGTTGCTGCAAAGTGTGCCTGGGATGGCAACACTTTAGCTGATTAATATGGACCCACTTATCTTCACCCTCTGCCAAACTGCCTTTGGGGATGCAGATCTTGTAGGCGACTGGTGAGATCTTGTGTACAATTTGAAAAGGTCCCTTCCAGGTAGGCAAAAATGTCCGCTGTTTGGCCTGGGTCCTTTGGAAATTGTATAGATAGACCCAGTCTCCTACATTGTATTCTTTCCTGGTAGTCTTCAAGTCATGATGGGTCTTCATGCTATCGGCTGGTCTTTCTAGATTTCGCTGATCATAGGCAAAAGCATGTTGAAGGTGTTTTCTTAAATTTTCAACATACTCATGTGTTGTGGAGGCATTGATCAATGTCTGCTCTTTGGTCCTGTAAAGCAGATGCTGGGGAAGCACCATCCTGCGTTCAGTCATCAACTCAAACGGTGACATTTTAGTTGCAGATGAAGGGGTAGATCTGATGGCCATTAGGACAAGAGGTAATCGGAATTCCCAACTTGGCACAGAATCTGCCACAAACTTTTTTAAGATGCTCACAATGGTTTTGCTGTAATGTTCTACTTCCCCACTAGATACTGGCCGGTAAGCAAGATATAGCTTCCTTTTAACCCCAAGTATCTCCCACATCTTTGTCATTAGTTCACTGGTGAAATGGCTACCTCTGTCTGACTCAATCCTTTGGGGTAGTCCAAAATGCGAAAAGATGTGATTGATCATCAGGGCAGCTGCTGTTTCTGCCTTGCAGTTTGGGGCCAGGAGACATTCCACCCATTTAGTAAATAAGCATGTCATGGTCAACATGTACTTATTCCCCCTAGAGGAGCGAATCACGGGCCCGATAAATTCGACTTGTAAATCTGACCATGGCAGTGTCAGCTCCCTCTTTTGGAGAGGCGCATGGTTTGTGAGGGATTTTGGCTGAAATTGTGCACACACAAGACACCCCTTCAAGTTCTGGTCGAGGTCCTGCCCCATGTGTGGCCAGTATGCAATCTCTCTTAAGATCTCAAGTGTTGTATGAAAGCCCCTATGACCGGCTGTGGCCACATCATGGGCGTGACTTAACATACGGCTTCGGAATGAGGTAGGAACCACCCACTGATCATGGCCAGCTAGGGATTTCCTTACCAACAAACCGTCTTGGACTCGGAAAATTTTTGGATATTTCATCAATACTCTGAGGTCCTCTTTCCCAATGTAATCGGTATCCATCAGGGGAAAGATCTCAGGGTCCTCAATCTGTTGATAAATCTTACCAATTATTGGATCCCCCTTTTGATCAGCATCTGGGGTCTCCTTACTCCATTGTGCAGTTGAGAGATCATTGTGAGCTTTTGTCTGGGACCTAGTTATAGCATTGACCTGGATTTCCCCCAACATGGACTCAACCTCAATTAGATCCCCTTGGATGGCCCCGGTTTTGGCCAGCTGATCAGCTAAGTCATTTCCAGTGTTGTCTGGTCCCTCTACTTTGGAATGACCCTTGATCTTTTTCGAGTAGATGGTCAACCCATTCAAGGTGACCAGATCATCAATATTTTGAATTAACTTCCCATGTTTCTAGGGTTTGTTATTAGCACATAACATGACTCTGGTTTTCCAGTTAACCAGGTGCTCCACGAACCCGTTCCGTACATAATCCGAATCTGTGATTATGACGAGTTTGTGGAGTTGATGTTGGACAGCAGTGAGGATGGCTTGATGCACAGCCATCAACTCTGCCACCTGACTACTTCGGGGAAAAATCTTGTACCCAGCGGAGGGTTCTGGGGACTCATTCACCCATGCATTCCCTACGCCGGCCACAAGATCTTTTCCACGCTGTTGTCAACATGGTAAGAGCATCCATCCACATAGACAGTGGGCATTCTCTCACACTTGTCCTCTTCAAAGACTTTGTGTGGGGAATTAAGGTATGCCTCCATGTTGTCCTTGATTTTTAGACTTTCGTCCTCGAGACAGTTTTCTCTGGCACAATCATGCAAGTCAGCCAGACCTTGCGCAAAGGGACTCTTCTTTTTCTGGCCATATCTGACCTCCACAGGAAAGCCTTGCATTGACAGAATCCAGGAAGTAATTCGGGAATTACTCACATTTCCGGCCCAGATTCTGTCACTTTGGAGATATTGCAGAGGCTGGTGTGGAGTCTCCACTATGATGTGTTCCCCCTGGGTAAACGGGCGGTAATTCTTCAATGCCCACACCGTTGCCAGGAGTGCCTTCTCACAATCGTTGAATTTTTGCTCCACATTGGATAAAGTTTTGCTCGCATAGGAGATTACTTTATTGACCTTGTCATGCTTTTGGTATAATACTGCAGTCAAGCATGTATTAGAGAACCCTGTCTCCAAGAACAACTCCTTTTTTTCTGACAGGGTAAGCTAGGCAAGGCACTTGTGAGAGGCTTCTTTTGAGTTGTCTTACTGCCTCAGATTGTTCTGGACCCCATTCCCACTTGACCCCCCCTTCAAAAGATGAATCAGGGGTCTGGTAATTTCTGCGTAGCCCTCAATGAACTTTCTGCTGTAATTAGTCAGTCCAAGGAGGATCTTTAGTTCCCAGAGGGTTGTGGGGTCCTTCAGTTTCTGGAGAGCTTCCACTTTCTTTTCCTGGGGACAGAGACCCTGAGGAGTAATCTCATGCCCCAAGAAATTAACACGGGTTCTACACCATTGTACTTTTTGGAAGAAAGGTTTTGCTCCGGCGGCCCTCAAGTGTGTCAGAACATAACGGATCTCCGCTATGTGTTCCTCAACAGTTGAGCTCTTGATGAGGACATCATCTACATAAGCCAGGTTACCCCTTGCACCCAGGTTGGGCACGGCCTTATGTAGGAAAATGTTGAACTCATTACCGGAGTTGAGGTATCCGAAGGGAGTCCGGGTCCATGTGTACTGCTGGCCCCAAAAGGTAAATGCCAGCTTGTATTGGTCCTCCCTACTGACAGGCACAGTCCAGTATCCATTGGTCAGGTCTATTGCAGTGAATACCTGTGACCCCTGGATCTGGGCCAGTCCTTGGTCAATGTAGGGAAGAAGCCATCGGGAAGTATGGACCCGTTTGTTGAGCTCCCTAAGGTCGGTGCAGAGTCTCCACTGGCCGTTTGGCTTCAATATCCCCAGCACCAGATTATTGAAGGTGCTGTGGACTGGACGGATTATCCCGCGGGACTCAAGGTTCTTAATTATTTCAGTAAGGGACTCCATTGATGCAAGAGGCAAGCGATATTGTTTCACAAACACTGGAGTCATGCCAGGGTCCATGGGAATTGTTGTTGTGTCAATGTCGGTGCGACCACAGTCATATGAGTCCACCACAAAGAGATCTTGAAAATCCAAGAACACTTGTTTCAGCCTTTGCTTCTGCTCCAGAGTCACACAGGCATCAGCTAGGATGACTCTCTCTTCAACTATCTGCCTGAAGCATGGAAAGACTTCTGTTTTCGCTATCTCAGTGCCCTCCTCCAGCGGGGTGGAGAAGTCCTTGGTCAGAGTGCTGATTGGACTGGTGGTTTCAGGTGGGAAAAGCAGCCCTCATGGACCTGGAAAATCGCCTCATCCCTCCTGAAGTCACAAGTCACATCTTCCTTACCATAAGGACAGGAAGTGTACACCAGGAAGTTCCCCCCCATG
This sequence comes from Ambystoma mexicanum, assembly GCF_040938575.1. Lineage (NCBI taxonomy): Eukaryota > Metazoa > Chordata > Amphibia > Caudata > Ambystomatidae > Ambystoma > Ambystoma mexicanum. The sequence goes on from NC_090922.1 coordinate 494,174,209, forward strand.
CCGGGTAGAGATCCTGTCTTGTGTTGTGTTGTCATCACTGTTACTGTCAAAACAGTCCTTGGTGATTGGTCCTAACAGTTCATTGCCTAAATCAATGGAAAAATGTTGGTCATCAACTGCCATTCCAATAATGGTGCCTGCGGCTAGAGTGATACTCTTTAAGTCGCTGTTATCCACCTCTTTTGGAATGGTGTCATGTTCTATATTGACTAATGGTGTTGGGTTTACCCCCAACCCTTGCTGTTGGAGAGAAGCATTTAGATGAATATAAGCATCAGGGTTCTTCAATTTCTGTCCTCTCTTAACTTTCACTTCCAGGGAGAATTGTCGGGTCCTTTCTGGGATGGTGACTTCCTCTCCAATCTGAATTTCAACTGCATAAGGTAGCAATTGAGCTGACCTAAATGCTTTCTCTGGATCATCAAAGCCCATGGGATTATCCGCTAATCAGGACCAAGCTTTGAAGTTTATTAGGTCCAAACTAACGGCAACGCGATTGAGAATATCACTGCCTAAGTAAAAGGCGGCAGTGACGTCTCGCACGACCAAACAATTATGGACTATGCTCTTGTCGCCAATGGAGATTTTGAGCATACACCTGCTTGGCAGGAGATGTTTGGAATTGGTTGATTCCAAATTCTTTTCCCATTTGTCTATCAGTTTGAATGTGGGAATGGCTGGATCTTTTGGGAGTTGGCAGAACATGGCTTCGCTGATGAAGCTCTTACCGTTGTTCACACACACTCGGGCGAGAACAGAGTCCTTCCCACCATTTAACTGAACAGGGATGAACAACTGCTCTCCAATTTGCCGAACATCAGCCAGGCTCTGAGCTGATTTCACATCTTTTCGGACTATAGGAGCGGGAATGTCTGATTGTGGATTGGCAAAGAATTTCAGAGTAGTTCCTTCCAGTTTGGAATACTACCTTAAACTGGAAGGAAAGTTGATTTTCAAAAATGGAGAGGACCCCCCATCACCAGTCTCTTGTCCTACTGCTATTACTGTCACATCTGGAATTTGGTTGTTCTGGAAGTGAAATTCTACTTGGTCAGATTTGTGTTCAACCATGTGGCTTGTGCCGTTTAGATTAACATGGTTGACACTCTGTTTCAATTTTATGGGTCGGCTAGTCTGGGTCCAGAGGACCTTGTTTACGCACTCTATTAGGGGTGACAACCTTCTCAGGAGGTTATTCCCTAGTAAACAAGGGGTGCCCTCTGGGGTCACTACTATGATCGAGTGTTTCACCTTGTGTCGCCCAATTTTAATGTCCAAATCCGCAGTCCCCTCGATGGGAATTTCCTTCCCGTCTAAGTTCTGAAGTTGTCCAGGAAGAGAGGTGAGAAGGGTTTGGTAATTCTCCCCCCTTCCTGAATTCAGTTAATCAAAGTCCTTTTTGGGCAGAAGAGTAGCTTGGGATCTCATGTCCACCAGTGCCAAAATATTATCCTGCCCATGTACTTGAACCGGGGCATAGTATCTTCCCTCCTTCTCCGCAGGGGGGGCACAGATAATGCACATTTTTGGACAACTGGTGGGCTAAGTTTCTGGTTTTGGACATGGAGGGAGAAGAGATTTGGGCAGAATTCTGAGGAGAGTCTTGGGAATCTGAAAGAAAAAGTTGGCAACTAGAGATAGATGTTTTGGGTTCCCCTGGTCTCCGGTTCTGGGCCATCCCTCCCCCCCCTTTTGGAGGTAGTCACCAGGATGGGTTTGAACCAGGGGATTTTTATGTTGTTGGTTCTGGGATGGGATGATGGGCAGTAATAGCTCAGTCCCCACATCTACCCAGTCAGGATTTGAATCCCTTGGGACCCATTTTTCTTTGGGAGGAGTTCCCCCTTCTCTGAAGGAGAAGATCCTTTTCCCAGGATCCTCTGAGGATCCTTCTCCCTCAAATTGGAAGATCTGTATCTCCTCCACAAAGTGGGTCTGTTTGGGTCCTTTGTTTCTCCTACCCCCCTCTGGTAGGAGAACTTTCAGACTTTCAGGGGTAGGAGATTTTGTTTCCGGTTCCTGGGTTTCCAGGGGCTGTTTACAAGTCGGGAAGGAAGCTTCCTCCAAGGCTTTACACCCCCCTTCCCCTTGTGCCTCCTCCCTGGGAATTGGTGGGTTGTCGGTGTGCTGCCCCCATCATCATTGTTCTGGAGCACCAGGTCCAGAGTTTGGGGCATTCTGCACCGTCATGCCCATCTGAGGGTTCTGCTGAGCCCTCAGCATGCAACCCAGATCCTGTGCTATGTTTTGGACCTGGCGCTCGAGCTGTGAAACCCGCTCAGGCTGATACAGGGTTCCGTTTTCTCCCCTGGGCTGATACCAGGGAGGGTAGCTATCCCTTCTCTGGTAGTATCCTGGGTTGGGAAGATTTGGGTACCCCTCCACCCTTGGCCTCCCATCTCCCAGATTAGGTGGTCTGGGCTGAGGGAAGTGGGGAAAGAAGGATGAATGATTTTGTGGTTGGAAATTTTGTGGATACCTGGGGAAAAAGTTCTGCCAGGATTTGGTGAATTTCTGCCCTCCTGGGGGAAGTCAGGAGGGAAGTTCCCTGGGTTAGGTGCTTGGTTAAATCCCCCCCTTGGGCTGGAGGAGTCCACACATAACCCAGGATGGGTCGGTTTCCCTTGTAGCGGGGACTTACATAGTCAGGGGATTGAGGGACCCCATTTGTGGGACTACCTCCTTGACTCCCTGTCCGTGACTGGCCGAGGGCCTTCTGGGCTTTGAATGATTCAGTGCAGGCAGGTTTTTAGGCCCCCATCTCCAAATCTGAAATGGGGACAACCTTTACCTCTGCCACCTTAGCAGCGGCAGGGGTGCTTGTCAGTTTGGGGCTTTTCGGAGCATTCGTTTTATTTTCTATGGGCTTCTGTACCTCATAGATTCGGGTGGCCTGTTCAATGACCCAGTCTAGTGACCTTTTCTCATGAAAATCTCTCACTAGCTGTGTCATGATGTATTTGGGTAAGGCATGGAAAAAAGTGTTAACAAATTCTTTATTGTCCGTGCGCACCCTTTTGGTAGTCTGCACAAAGGCACGCTTCAACTCCTGCACAAATTCTTGTGGGGCCCGATCCTCCCCACATTGCAAATTGTAGGCTGCCTTGCGAGCCTCTTGGGGATTTCTATGAACAGAAAAGTGCTTTATGATGGCCACCCTATATGTGGACCATCTTGAATGGTTTTGGTCCTCCAGCCCTGCAAAGAAACTGGAGTATTCTGGGGAGAATGTCCATTTTACGTACTGAATGCAGCTACTGCTGTCTTTCAAATGGAAAGTCTCCATCATTTGCTGAAAGAGCTCCAAGCGTTTCCAAACAGAATACTTGGAGTTCTTATGATAAGGAGTGATGACGCTCCTTATTGCTTTGATCTGTTTTAACAGGTCCTTAAGCAAGGCCCTTTTTGCCTTATTGGCCTTCTTGGTGCGGGTACCCCTGGTCCATTCATCATCTGATTCAGAAGCTTCTGATCTTCCAGGTTTTCCCGGATTCTGCGAGCCTGGGAATGGCTGGCAGAATGTGGGGACCTAGTCTCCTGTGTCCTGGGACGCTCAGAAGAGTCTTCTGATTCCTCCTTGCTCCCAGGATATGATGGATACCCCCCACTGACCTAACTGGGCAGAGGTTTTCAGGATGCCCTTAGTGGGCCTACTCTCCTGGGGTTCCCCACTAAACTTCACAGTACTTGTGTGCCCGTACCCAGATGCCCGCTCATCCATTCCTGGGAGGTACTGGCCTATGAGCCCCATACTTCTGGCTGGATAGTAATCTGCCATCCCCGTAGCCCTGGGCTCATGTGTGCCCAGGGCCACGACAAACAGGTATGATTTTAAAACAGGCAAAAATACCTTTGAATGTGATTGCAGTGAAAGTGAAAATATGCTAAATTGATTTTAATTCACTAAAAGAGATTCAGGATGAGTGATAGTTACTTGAGATTGGTTCAGGTCAACACTAGCAATGATTCATGAATGATTATAAAATTGAAAACGAATTTCAGCAATTGAGAACAAGGAGCAGCTATTTTGACAGAAAATGAAATTGAGCCAAATTGCAATTCGTGGCAATTTGTCTGCATGCGTAAATCGTAATTATGGAAAAACTATTATGAATTGGAATGTTATATTGGGTTGTTTGTTGGACAGCTTAGTATCTTAGCTTTAAAATGACAGTTGAATTTCGCCTCTAGGACATGCGGTTCAAAAGTTACAGAGGTTTTTGTGAAGGTAGATTTTGCAGAAATAAAGTGAAGATTTCAAATGACTGATTACGCGTTACAGATTTGGAATCAAAAGGATGGACACAAGATTTTATAATGCAGTTCTGGACAGGTTGAAATGGATGGAAGAGGATTACTTTAAACTAAGAGCTCAGGACAGTTCTAGACTAGATAGTCACTCCTAGCTTTGGAATGGTATGGGCCTTGTCAAAGATCTGGTCAAGGGGTTTGGATTCACTCTCGCCACCGACAGGTCTCATTCAGGTCTCGTTCTGCGTTCAGCACTGCACGGCGGTCTGCGACCTCTTGAACTGGATCTGACGGGTCTTGGATACAGCTCTGTTTTCTGGATCTGGACCTTGGTTCTAGCACAGGGTTCTTGGCTGGACTAGAATAGCTCAGCCCGGCTGTTGAAAGTGAGAATCAGGTTGCTAAATTCTGCAAGCCTGCTGAGAAGAGTTCAGCTTTTGGTTTAGGCCTCTCTGCTTCAAGATTCTAGAGTTTGGGTTCTAGAGTTCTGGTCTCTGGATCTAGATCTGGAATCTGGAGTCTCTGTCTGGATATTGTCTGGCTCTGGTCTGGCAGAGTGCATCACAGGAATCGGTGAGTAGGGAAACAAGAGTGTTCCTTATCTGTCCTAAACAGTCTCTTTTTATGTGTTTCCAAAGTGGGTGGGTAGGCTGATTCTCTATACCCAACCCCCTAAAGATTTGATAGGTTAGAGGATTCTCTGTCCCCTGACTGGAGAAAGAATCAGCGTGTCACCTGGTGTCATGTTTATGGCTTAACTGTAATCCCTCCCCTTTGCTTTTGCAGAGAAAATAAAGTTTATCCAAAAACATATTTCCCAGATACACAAGTTGTTCATAATAGATATACACATCACAAATTACTTAAGGTACATTCTTGTCCAACTCTGATCTTCCTAAGAGCTTTAGTTCTGAAATGACAACTTTTTTGCACTTTTGGTGAGTTTCCCAATATTGGTTCTGCACCAAATTTGATACATGCATGCAGATCCTCCCTGGGCATATTACTGTAAGTTCTTATGTTCATAGCAACAACACTGCAGCTGCGAAATTAATAATTCCGGTGTTTGGTCTCAGAACATCACACAGCGTCCAGCTTAGTCTTAAATTGTGGGTGAATTGTTCATTTTAAGAATCCCAAAGTTTCATACTTTTGTCAGCTTGGTAAAATTTGTTATACGCAATGTTATAAAACATATATTTGCTGGGCTACCTGAATCCACAATGGTTTGTCCTCGCCCCCAGATCTGGCTGCCTCAGAGGGTCACATGTCTTGTTTCTCCCAGAGCAGTTGATGACCAGTCACACCCAAATCAGCATATTCTATTCATCCCAAAGCCTCCATTGTCTTGACTGAGAGCAACATGCCAGGGTGCCTTGGCTAGTTCCTGTTCACACCAGTCTGTCAATCTCTTGGCCAAGGGCAGAAGGAAGCTTCTTTTTCTCGGGATAAGGTGTGGTGGGTCCCCATGAACAGAAGGCCTCTTGAAGTTTTAACTAAATCAGATTATCTTCTAGTCAATTGCAACATAGTTTCTTGTAAACAAAATACATTTATAAACTCACAATAAGAAACATATCTTTAAATCAAGTCTTTTTCAACAATGAAATTGCTGTGTGGCACTCTATGTGGCATTTTGATGGAATTCTCTTATTTGGCATAGTTAACTTCTGTCAGAATTATAAATCGCCAGCACCTGACAGAGGCGAGTAACGGTACTACACCCATTTTGACAGCTGTCTTTCCATCAAATATCTTTAAAAGTGGATTTTGTTCTAATAACACATGGTTCTTTCTGACATTGGGTTTATGTGGATTCTTGTAGTATAATGATGTGGAACACCCAACAAGGAGATTTGATCTTTTTAGGTGGTTTGTGTGCCATGATTTTAGCAAATTTGACACCAAATAAAAACGGAATTTTGAGACAGCTCTGTATTCCTTGGCAGAGATTTTGCTCTGTGAGTAGCAAAAGGATGGGTTTTGGCAGTCGTCTCCGGTGCTCACTAAGATAGGCAAAAGTGGATGGCAGCCTATTTTTCAGTTTTTCATTGTGCATTTTCTGGTGATTTCTGGTGAGCAGCATGCTTTCCAGTGGACATTCTGATGTTTCTGCTGCCAGCAATGCCTATTGATGTGCAGGGCTTGGATGAGTGGGTTGAGACATCCCTCAGCGCGCAGAATGTCTATGGCCAGATCTCCCAGGGAAAGTGGCAGAGACACCAGAACTGTATCGTAAAATGCCTACCTTCGTATCAAAGACCAGTAAGGGTATGCAGAAAGGGATTGACAGATCATGAAGGAGCTTCCAGGAGAAGGTGCTAGATCTGTCAGGACCTCTTGCGAAAATAATGGATCTGGTGGAAAGAGCCAAGGATACAGGGGAAGAAGTAGTCCCCAACGCCCTAACCAGCTGGGCTGAAAGAGCAGTGTGCCTCCTAGGCAAGGTGAACTGCGCCATCTCTTCGGAAAGAAGGAGAGGCCTACTGCTCAAAATAGATCTGAAGTTAAGCAATTTAACGTCCTACACAGCCAGAGAATTGGCACAGGGCCTCCTCATCTGAGAGACTTGTGGTAAAGAGATGGGCCGGTTTGTCGGCACCTACACATCACTGGGAAAAGCACAAGCATCCATACAGAAAGTATTCCCAGGCAGAGTTTTTGCCGGGACCAGCCACTTTCGGGGTCGTGCAGTCGGTCATTTTCACAGAGGAAGAAGACCCCCTAATCACAGAACACAATCGTAGGAAAACAAACAAGACACCTTCTTCTCCACCACAGGATGTTTCCAAAGAGGGCACAGAGGACGAGGAACTGGCCACGGACAAGACTTTACACCAGGTGAGAGCCGCAGAGTACCCACCAGTAGGGGGAGGGCAGGGATTTTCTGGGACAAATGGCGCACGCTTTCCAGCGACACATGGGTTTTGCAAACCGTCAGATGTCTGCAGCTGGAGTTCATGCAGCCGCCCATACAGATGAGCTGGCCCCATCAGCAATGCTTAGCGCAGGTGGAACAAGAGAGCTTAGACCACGAGCTGGGTCAATTAGAAAAGAAATGCACCATAGAGAGGCGCACAACCTCCCCCAGAATTGTGAGCAATATTTATTTTATTTTATTTTTTACATTTATATAGTGCACAGACATCCCAGAGGCATTGTGCTGCTGTTACTTGCAGCAGGCTTAGTTACATTATACATACGTTACAGCATTGGAGCGCAGAGATGTAATACATGTTATGCATAAAACGTACATAGTTCAAATATCCATATTGGGGATGGACGTCATGACAGGGGTAAGGTGATCAGGCGAATAAGGTGGTTTTCATGGTTTTGCGGAAGGCAGTGAATTCCGGTTCAGCTCACAGGGCAGTGGGGAGGGCATTCCAGTGCAAGGCAGCTAGGTAGAGGAAGCTGGCACCACCTGCTCTTGCTCTTTTTACCATGGGTACGGTGAGTAGGTTGGCATAGGAGGTCCTAGTAGGTCTTGAGGATGAGGCAGGGTGGATCCTTTGCGATAGGTATGCTGGTGCGATGAGGTGAATGCATTTGTGGGTGAGGGTCAGGGCTTTGAAGATGATCCTCTCTTTTATGGGGAGCCAGTGGGAGGCAGTGGAGATGTGCTCTCTTTTGGAAATGCCTTGTGCTGCGCATAAGGCATTGTTTTGAATAACTTGCAGATTCTCAAGGTTTTTTGTGGAAGTTCCTAGAAAGAGACGTTGCAGTAGTCCAACCGTGATCCAGTGATAGCTCTTGCTATATTTGTGCAGGTGTCATTGGAGAGGTAGGGTCTGACTGCGTTGAGGAGTTTGGCATGGTAGGCAGCCGAGGAGGCAATGGCATTCACTTGTCTGGTCATGGACAGACTTGAGTCCAGGTAGACGCCTAAGGTTTTTACTGACTCGGATACTGGAATTTTGATGGAGTCAATGATGAAGTGGCTAAACTGGTCGTCAAGTTTTTTGAGAGTGTCGGGGGAGCCTACAAGCAGGAGTTCGGTTTTGTCTGAGTTGAGACAGAGGCTATTAGCAGACATCCATGTTTGAATGGTGTTGTAGATGATGTTGAGGGTCTTGGAGTCAGTGTCAGAGTCGCCTGTAAGGGTGAGAAGGATCTGCGTGTCGTCCGCGTAATTAGTGTAGGAGATCCCCATGGCATCAAGGATGAGGAAGAGGGGGCGAGTGAATATATTGTAGAAGGTGGGCGATAGGCATGAGCCTTCTGGTACCCCACATAGCATAATGGTGGGTGAAGCAGTAGCTAGATCAGAGAAAACCTGCATGGTTCTTCCTTGTAGGAATGAGGTGATCTAAGCACTAGCATGAGCTGAGAAGTTTGCAATGGAGGTCAGGTGGTGGCATAGGACGTCATGATCAACAAGGTCGAACGCGGCAGAGAGATCGAGGAGAAGGAGCAGGACGGGTTTGCCTAGGTCTCTTGCATCATCCATCTGGTTTTTGAGGTCGAGTAGGGCGGTCTCAGTTCCGTGTTTGGGGCGGAAACCGGATTGTCTCAGACCTAGGAGTTTATTCTCTTCGAGGAAGTGTTGAACTTGCAGGTAAGCTGCTTTGTCCAGAATTTTAAGAAGGAAGGGGACAGTGGGACAGTTGTTGGGTGAGGTGGGGTCGAGTGTGGGTTTCTTTATGAGAGGCCTGACTCAAGCTTCCTTGAGGGATGAGGGTACTGTCCTTGTGGTGAAGGAGGCGTTGACAAAGGCTGTGAGAAATGGGGTGAGGGTGTTGGCACAATCCTTGATAATGGTGGCGGGGCAGGGGTCTCCTTTGCAGTTGGAGTGTTTGATGCCTTTCATTAAGTTAATTATGTCTTTCTCCTGGATGGTTTTGAAGGAGAAGGTGGGGGAGGCATCTGAGGTGTGAGGGGGCGGGAGTGGGGGGTAGGGAGAGTGAGTCTGGAGTTCATAATTTTGGCTTGAAGCAGGTCCAGTTTGTTACGCATGGCTGTTTGAATGCCATCGCACCAGGCCTTATCTTTAGTGAAGTTTTGGGGCGTGGGGGTAGGGGTTTCAAATTCCCTAAATATGGTGAACATTTCCTTCGTGTTGGATTTCGCTTTGTGATTCTGGCTTCAAATGATTTGGCTTTGGCTTGGCTTATGGCTTTTTTATACTCCTTTGAGCGGGTTTTGAAGTCAAGTTTGTCTTTGTCGTCTTGGGAGGTTTACTAGCGTGCAAGGACAGAGCGTTTGTCCGTTCGGAGTTTGAGGAGGTCTGGGGTGAACCAGGTGTTGGTGTGTCTCGTGGGTTTGGATTTCCGAGGTTTGAGAGGAGCAATGGAGTTGATTGCTGCCGATATAGCATTGTTGTAATTTTGCGCCAGGGTATCTGGGTCGTTGGAGAAGGGAGGTCTGAAGGCAGGTCCCTGAAAGAATGGTAGGAGCCTTTCTTTGGGGAGAAGGCAGGCGCTTCTGGTGAGGGCTGGTGGCAGGGTTTGGGAAGGGTGGGGTGGGGGCGTGGTGGTGGGGATGTCAAAGGTTATGATGTGGTGGTCCGATTTAGAAGCAAGGTCATTGGGGTCATTTAGTCCAAGGTTAATATCCCTGAGGAGGATAGCTTTGGTTGATTTCTTTAGATTGTCAGCCAAGAGGTGGGTAATGGCGGATTGGAAATCCCCTATGGGGCCGGGTGGCCGATAGATAAAATGGAGCGTAATGGTGCAGTGGTGAGAGATAGAGAGTTTGAGTTGGAGGTAGTCACTGTTGTCATTGGTAGTTTTATCATTTTTTCTGATTGTGGTGAGTTTTTAGCTATGATTGCAACTCCTCCACCTTTGGTAGGGCGATCTTGCCTAATGACAGCATAGCCAGGTGGGAGGGCAAGGGAGAGTGCGGGACCTGAGGCTTCATGCAGCCATGTTTCGGTGACCAGGAGGAGATCTAGGTAGTTGGTAGTGATGAGGTCATGGATTTCCAATGCATGGGCATTGACAGAGCGGGCATTGATCAAGGCACATTTGAGGTGAGTGGGAATGGGGGCGTAGATTCGGGTAAGGGTTCAGTAGTTTCAGGGATTACAGGCATAGTAACAGTGGCAGGTGCATCAATACATTGCATGGTTAAGGTAGAAGAATTGGCAATAGTGGGGGTCCCATTTTCAGGGGTCACAGGCATAGTAACAGTGTCAGGTGCATCAATACATTGCATGGTTAAGGTAGAAGAATTGGCAATAGTGGGGGTCCCATTTTCAGGGGTCACAGGCATAGTAACAGTGGCAGGTGCATCAATACATTGCATGGTTATGGTAGAAGAATTGGCAATAGTAGGGGTCCCATTTTCAGGGGTCACAGGCATAGTAACAGTGGCAGGTGCATCAATACATTGCATGGTTATGGTAGAAGAATTGGCAATAGTGGGGGGGCCCATTTTCAGGGGTCACAGGCATACTAACAGTGGCAGGTGCATCAATACATTGCATGGTTAAGGTAGAAGAATTGGCAATAGTGGGGGTCCCATTTTCAGGGTCACAAGCATAGAAGTTAAGGTTGTGCGGACCGTAGGTTCGTCCTTAGGGGGTTCCAATGCCTTGGTGGTGGGCATAATGTTTGGTGCCATAGTGACAGTGCTGGTTGCTGGACTGGATAAGGGGCAGGAACCTTGGAAGGAGGTCAGATGGTGAGAGGTAGCGCATGCGGTTTAGTGACGAGAGAGCGTACCTGTAGCAGTCGAGAAGGTGAATCGGGAGGCAGCACACAGCCTAGATGGTAGGCGTGTATTACGAGTGCTTGTGGGCTGTGGTAGAGATCTGTGTGGGGCAGTGAAGGTACGTGCGCGTAGACGTTCGCGTCTGGATTCAAACAGGTGGAGCGGCATAGGAGCGGATGCGAGGATCCTCTTACCTTCGAGCATCGGCAGCATGTCGTGGCAGGCGGTAGGCGGCGAGCAGCGAAGAGCTGCAAAGAGGAGCGCTGGCCTTTTTCTGTGACCTTCTTCTCCCGGCTCCGCCTCACGGCCCACTCCTCCTCCATTTAAAGCAGGAGGGGAGGGGCAGGCGAGTTGGGGGAGCGAATAGTCGCACGGGCCTGCTGGCGTCTGTTTCGCGGGCTTCGTGGTAGCATCATTGGTTGCCCTGGAGCTGGAGTCGGCAGTGGCGGCCATCTTAATTCCCTCTGGAAGGGCAGCAAGTGTGGATTTCGAATCCATGTCTCCAAAGCGGAGACAAACAGCTGATTTGGGGGCAGCTTCCATGTGCACTCGCAGCAGAGCTGCAAAGAGGAGCGGTGTCCTTTTTCTGGTCCACATGTATCTGGTCCACAGAAAAGAGAAGATGCAGCCAGTTATAAACTTAAAAGAACTGAACAGCTGGATTGTATACCGCCATTTCAAGATGGAAAGGATACACCAGCTCAGGGTCTCCCTGAGAGAGAGAGACTGGCTGACAAAATTGAACTTGAAGGATGCCTACCTAACAGTGCCAGTGCAAGAGTGTTACAGAACTTTTGCCAAGCTGATGAAGCCAGTAGCAGCAGCGATTTGAGAGAAGGGGATCAGGATGATTATATACCTCGACAACCTGTTACTCCCGGCGGAGGATCAAGAAACGTTGGTTTACCAAACAGCTTGGGTGCAGAAGCTTCTATCTTCACTGAGATTTCTAGTGAACATAGAGACATCAGACACCATGCCAGCACAGAGCTAGACTTCCTGGGATTTGTCCAGGACACCAGGAAATCAACGTTAGAATTACCAGCCCGGAAGATGAGGGACATAGAAAGGAAGATCAGAGCCTGCTTGAGCAAGCAGACAGTCTTGCTCAGAATTCTGGCGAGGATAGTAGGCCTGCTGGCGGCCTAGATTCAAGCAGTTTTTCCAGGCCCCTTACACTATTGAGCACTGCAAAGACTAAAAATAAAACACTTGCAGCAAGGATTGAAGTATCACCAGCTGGTGCGTTTAGATCGAGAGTCCATTACAGAATTAGAATGGTGGTTGAAGAATATGGACGCCTGGAATGGACATGCCATCTTCGGAGACCGTCCAGACCTAGTAAAATAATCAGATGCCAGCCAGATAGGCTTGGGAACGAGATGCGGGTCTATGGAGACAGGAGGGAAATGGAGCGAAGAGGGGCTCTGTCTCCACATAAACTGCCTAGAGCTCCTAGAGGGATCTTTCGCGATAAAAGCACTCACGAAAGGGAGAGTGAATTCATGCATCCTTCTGAAGATGGACGATATGTCGAGGGTCAGGTACACAAATCACCTAGGATTAACGAAGTCCAGGTTGCTATTGGAGTTAGCAAAGGATTTTTGGCATTTCTTCCTCCAGTCAGGGACTTCGGTGACAGTGGAGTACCTGCCAGGGGCTTTGAACATAGTGGGCGACTGGAACTCGATATACCTAACAGATTCCTGTGACTGGAGACTGGATCCGGCAGTGTTTCAGACTCTGAATCAGAGATGGGGCCCAGTACATGTAGAACTCTTTGCATCTCGTCTCAAGGCTCAGACACCCAGTTACTTCAGCTGGAGGTTGGACCCAGAAGCTCAGGGCACGGATGCGTTCCTCCATCAGTGGGCAGGAGGACTGCAGTACGCATTCCCTCCCTTTGTGATGTGGAGCAGAGTTCTAGCAAAGTGCCGGAGGGAGAAGGCAGAATGGATTTTAGTAGTACCACTGTGGAAATCACAAATGTGGTTCCTCACAATAATGGAGCTGGTGGCGGACATTCCGTGGATTCTGCCGGAGGGAGAAAGACTTCACATGGACCCAGTTGGGTCATGTCATCCTCTGAGAGTGAGAGGAACTCTCCCTCTCGTAGCGTGCAGGATATCAGGAGACGCTGGGTGCTGCCAGGCATTTTGTCTGTAGAGCTTATCGCAGAATCCTGGTTGTCATCCACTAGGAGGAGCTACGACGTGGCTTGGGCCAAGTGGTCGAGCTAGTGTAAAGGGAGAGATTTTCATCCCATTCAAGCACCTATCGTGGCTATATTGAATTTCTTAGCACAGCTATTGCAGGATGGGAGAGCATTCTGTACCATAGGAGTGTACAAATCGGTGATTTCAGCGGGACACTTACCGGTCGAAGGTGTTCCAGCAGGAGAACATCCAGCAGTTGCAAGGCTCATCAACGGAGCAAGCTATAAGGTGCCACCGGAGCAGAGATATAATAAAGTATGGGACTTGGCGGTAGTGTTACGTCTACTGGCGAGTTGGCCAGCAGATAGATACCTGTCGATAAAGCAGCTGTCCAGCAAGTTAGCAATGTTATTATGTTTAATATCCTGCAAACGAGTAGCAGATGTCAGAGCACTAGATGTTAACAGGAAGTCTTTCGGTCCGGAAGGGGTGACCTTCTCAATAGCAAGAAAGACCAAAACAGGGACCACCACAGTGCATTATCTGTATTTTGCAAGTAACCCCAAGTGGTGTGTAGCGAGATGCATTAAAGAATATGAGTAGAACGGCAGAATGCAGAGCAGCTGGTACTACACATGTAAGTGACTTCAATCCAGCAATCCAACTAAGTCAATGCCTAGTCTGGGATGCCCAATGGAAGTCCTTATTAATATATTTTTTATGTCAAATTCTTTGAATCTGGATGATGAACCCTTATATAACGCCCCTCTCTTTGAATCCCCCTGACCTCAGTGAGCCAAGAAGTAGGTTTGTTTTGCAAATTAAAAGGTTTATTGGAAAAATTAAATAACATATATCGATATCACACTTTTATGAATACATTAATATTTGATAGCACACTTATGAATATAATAGTGGCCAACAATGGGTAATATTACAATAGCACACTCTCTTTAATCAATGAGGAGTTGGTATAGAAAGGATAAAGTAGCAGAGAATACTTTGTATGGTTTCAAGGAAATGCAAGGTGGGAAAGAAAGCAACACAGAAATAAACTTGATATGAATTCAATCAGAAGATAGTATAATCACTTATTCCCTTGTGACTACTCACTCCCCCCTATGCAATATGGATAGATGGAAAGGAGGGCACACAGGTTTCCAGAATACAATCAAATGCAGTTCAGTTCCAGTTCCCCCCAGCAAGCTTAGAGAAAACTGGTATGATTTTAAACAGGCAAAATACTTTTAAATGTGATTGCAATGAAGTGAAAAATATTCTAAAAATGATTTTTAATTCGCAAAAGGAGGCACAGGGTAGGTGATAGTTACTTTAGATTGGTAGAGGTCAACATTAGCAATGATTCATGAATGATTATCAGATTGAAAACGAAATTCAGCGGTTGCAAGCAAAAGACAGCAATTTTGAAATGAAGCTAATTTGTCAATTCGCTGCACTTTTTCCACGTGCGCATATCGCGATTACGGAAAAACTATAAGGAGTTGGAATGTAGGTTTGTTGGACAGCTTAGGATCTTAGCTTTAAAATTACAGTTAAATCTCGCTTCTAGGACGTGCGGTTTAAAAGATACGGGCGTTTTTGTGGAGGTAGATTTTCAGAATGACAAATGGCGCTTTTACAGATTTGAAATCACAGAATGGACACACGATTTCTATGTAGTTCTGGACAGGTTGAAATGGTTTGAATAAGATCATTTTAAACTAAGAGATTGGTTCTGTACAGTTCTAGGCTGGATACTCACTCCTAGTTTTGGACTGGAAGGGAAATGGGCCTCGTCACCGATCTGGTCAGGTTTGGACTTCACTCGCCACCGGACGGTCTCAGGCCCTCTAGGTTCTGCTCACAGCACGCTCTCTGGTCTGCTATCAGCACTGCAAAGTGGTCTGGTCGGGGTCTGACAGGTTCTGGATACAGCTCTGCTTTCTGGGTCTGGATCTGGTTCTGGCACAGGGTTCAAGCCAGAAGCAAAACAGCTCTCCCGGCTGTTGAATAGTTTAGTTAGGTTGCTGGATTCTGAGGCCTGCTTAGAAGAGTTCAGCTTGTGGATTAGGTCTCTGCTTCTCCAAGGTTCTAGAGTTTGGGTTCTAGAGTTTTGGTTCTGGAGTCTGTCTGGAATCTGGAGCCTCAGGAGTCTGGAGTCTTTGTCTGGATATGGTCAGGCAGTGTGCTTCGTAAGAAATCGGTTGAAGTGGAAAAGTGAGTGTCCCTATCTGGCTCTCAGTGGTTCTTTTTATGTGTTTCCAAAGAGGATGTGGAGACTGACTTTCAATGCCCAAACCTCTGAAGATCCTGATAGGTTAAAGGATTTACTGTTTTCTGACTGGAGAAAGGAGTATTGAGTCAGAATGAGTCAGAGTGATGCTATGTTTATGGCTTGGCTGAAGTCCCTCCCCTTTGCTTTTACTTAGAAAAATAATGTTTCATAACCAAACATGTTTCCCAGATACACACGTTGTTAAGAATACATGTACACATCACAGATTAATTAAGACAGGTCTCCGTTCAACCCTGATCTTTCTAAGAGCTTGGGTTCAGAAATGACAACTTATTCGCGATTTTAGTGGGTTTCGCAATATTGGTTTTGCACCAAATCTTACACAGAGGTACACACCCTCTCTGCGCCTATTACTGTAAGTTTTCATTTTTCTAGTCTGAACACAGTGTCTACAATATTAATAATTACGGGGCTTGGCCTCAGAGCATCCCACGACGTCCAACTTACTCATGAACTGTGAGTGCATTTTTCATTTTAAGACTATCAAAGTTGTACATTTCTGTCAGCTTGGAACACTTTGTAAATTGCAATTTTATAAAAAAAAACACATATTTGCTCTCAATTGAATTCACTCATTGGTTTATCTCCGCTCCCAGAAGCTTGGCTCTGACTCAGAGGTCACATGTCTTGCTTCTCCCAGAGCAGTGTTGACAGTTACATACAAAATCAGCATAGTCTATTCAATTGAAAAAGTCTACTGTCTTGTTTTTCCTGCTAGAAGAGCATCAGTCCACGGTGCCACTCTCCATCTGATTAACAGGACCATGTGATGTCCTGCCTTCTGGTGTAGAGGCCTGAGAAGAGTAGGTGTGAAGAGTTCTCATAGAAAAGCAAGCCTTTTGAAGTCTTAGCTAAATCAGATTGCCTTCTAGTCAATTTCACCAGAGTTCCTTGTAAAAAAAATATAACATTATAAACTTATATAAGATAAGCAATATCTCTTTAAACCAAGTCTTTTTCCACATAAAATTAATGTGTGGCACTCTATATGGCATTTTGATAGACTTCTCTGCTTTGGCTTATTTAGCTTCTGCAAGACAGCACTCCAGTCAGGATTAGGAATCGCCAGCACCTGTCAGTGGCGAGCACCGGTATTGCACCCATTTTTGACAGCTGTCTTTAAATCAAATGTCTTTAACATGGGATTTTGTCCTAATAACGTATGATTCTTGCCGACATTGTACTGGTGTGGAATCCTGCAGTAGAGTAATGTAGAACACTCAACAAGAAGTTGTATCCTTTTGGTGTTTTTGTGAGCCATGATTTTAGCAATTTTGACGATCAAGAAAATGAATTCCCAAACAGCTCTGGGTTGCTTTTGCCAATCAGTATAGCTATTTTCAAGCGGTTTCAGGCTACTGTTTGGGTATCCCAATGGTGGTTTTAGGCAGTGATATCCTGTGCTCACTGACATGGCAAGAGTGGGTGGCAGCCTATTTTTCAGATTTTTACTGTGCGTTTTTGGATGATCTCTGGCGAGCAGCATGCTTTCCAGCGGCCATTATGATGTTTCCCCTGCCAGTAATGCACAGTTCTGTTGTAGGGCTTGGATGAGTGGGTTAAAACATCCCACACACAGTTGCTGATAGCACGTAGAAAGCCTTTCTAGGCGGTAGCAACAGCCAACATTTTGAGGTGGGTAAAAGAAGTTATGCAGGCAGCAGGCATTGATTTGGGAATGTATAGAGCACATTCAGTGAGGGGAGCGATAGCATCTAGACTCTAGATCTTGGGCTAGTGATAAGACATTTAAGGAGTTTTATTTCAAGCTGATCGAATGCTTAGCCACAGCAGTACTGGGGAGCTTTGAACAAGCATAATGCTTGCCTCCAGTCTTGCCATAGAATTAACATTACCCCTGCTATCTGCGCAGGGAGTATTAATTCTATCAAAGACTAAGAGGCGAGCATTACATTCCCACCCTGTCATGTATTGTTTATAATGTATGTGATGTATGATAATTACAACAGTACATTTTCACCTCCCTGATTTTGTTAATTGTATGATTCCTAGGGGAAGATCAGAAGAATACTTAAGGAGCAGAGGTCGGCAGGCACCAGGACCTAGGTCAAGGAGGTAGCTTGAAATGAAGCAGCAATGTTGCAGCTATTAAGGATTGATGTTATTTGCCCTGTTGGCGGGACATGGTTAAAAAGCTTGAGAGACAGTGTCAAAGCAGGTAAAAGAGAGGAGGAGCCCAGGAACAGGAAGTGTGTCACAGCTGGGCTGTGTTGGATTGGACTACAGAGATACTTTTCAGTATTTCTGGTGTTTTGTTGAAACCGCTGAGGAGTAATTAATTGAAGTTGAAGCATAATGCTTGCATCCTAGTCTTTAATAGAATTAATACTCCCTCTGCAAATAGCAGGGGTAATCTTTATTGTGTGGTAGCAGGCTTCACCAAGTGCTTCACCTGTAGGGCAGTGCAAAAATTACCATTTGACTAGAGTATGAAGGCAAGTATACTGGCGTGTTCAGGGAAATGAATGGCATGTCTTTTTTTTTTTTGAGTCAGGCATCCATCCACTACATTCCAGCCTGACACTGTCATTTACATGGCACTGCTCCAGCTGAGTATAGAGCAGCAACCCAGGTAGGCTCATCAATATTACCTCCACATACCTCTTCCTCATCTCAGTACCAACCTCTGAGGCCCCGCCTCTGTTCCAGGTTACCTTCTTCACTTTCTCTTATTTCGTCAAAACACCATCCCTTTACCCAGAAACCCCAGTTTTAATTTTCCTACAGCTACAATTTTTTTCGGGTGCGGGGCACATGGGACCTTCAGTATTTTCTGGCCCCCTGGAGGGGACCTTGATGGGGCTTCAGTCCCCTCCTGTGGGGAACGCTCCTGGCTTCACCTGCGGTGCTCAGAGGTGGCGGTTGAGTGTGGTGATTCTTACCGGGCTCCTGGCAGGGCATGGTGACTTGCAGGAGTTGGAGTGTCACAGCAGTGATTTGCTGTTGGCCCAGTCCATGGGGCCCAGAGCATGCAGGTAAGTGGTGCATTCATGCTGGTGTAGCTGCCCCGCACAGGGGTTGGGGGTTCTGTGTCTTGTGGGAATCATCCTGCCGAGGAGGCTGCAGGCTTGCCAGCTCCCATGGGTGATTTCCAATGACACTGCCGGCTGTGGCGGGTGTTTCTTGTTGTCTTCCTGTACGCCGGTGCGGTGAGTGGGCTTGGCTTGTGTTCGTGGTATGGGTGCCAGTGATTGGCTCTGGTTTTCCCGCACTGGGTCTTTAGGCCCTTCCAGTTGCTGCTTTGCTGATTTCTTGGGTGGTTCTGCATCCTGCTCTCACTGTGGACAAGCATGTCGCTAAGCACCATCGCTTGGAGTCTTCAGCTTTTGCTGACTCCCTGGACTTGCCTAGGCAGAGGTGGGCTGATAAAAAGGTCTTTGAGCCTTTTTCCCTGTCACAGAAGGACATTAAGAGTTTGCTGCAGCTGGCTGCTCGCAAACATGGGAGTGGGGGAAGGCCCTGGTGTGTCTCTCCTTCCTCTTCACCTTGTTCTGGGTTGGAGGCCTCCTCGGATGCCCTTTCTTTAGAGGCAGATGCTGAGGGGAAGTACCTGGACAGGGATGCTTTGGCTGGTGTCTTGTCACAGGAGTGGAACTGCATGGGTTTTTCTGAGCCTGTGTTCCAGGGCGACTGTTCTGATCCCTCCATTAGACAATACAAGCATACTCATAGGACAGGGTTGCCCCTTAGTGCAGGCATTCGCAGGAAGATCCTTCTGGATTGGAAGGACCTGGAATGGATTGCCATGCCTCAATTCATGGCGAAGCTCTATCCTTTGTCTGGTGGGGGGCACATTGCTCTTTGACTCTGTGAAGGTGGAGGAGATTCTTGCCAGTCTGGTGGGCCATTCCTCCATGTAGGCTGAGGAGACAGAAGTCTGGGATCAAGTAGATCCCAAGGTCAACTCTGCCCTTAAGATGGTACACTCGGGGACTCATCTGTCCCTTCAGGCTAATGTGTTTGGCTCCTACACAGCGAAAACTGTGCTGGGGGTTTTAATAAACTTTGTCGGGATGCGGAGGATGGTTCTGATTGTGCTCCTCTTCTCTCTGACATGCAATGTCAGGTCGAGTTGTTGTCAGACCTGGCCTATTATGGTGTGCATGGCTCAGCCATGGGCATGGGTGCCAGGATTTTGGCTCAGAGGAATGTGCCTCTTAGGAATTGGAAGTCTGAGGATTTACAGAATTTGGCATCTCTGAAACTTCCTTTTGAAGGTTCAAAGCCTTTTGGTGATTCATTGGAGGACAAGGTTCGCTAGGATTTCCATGCTGATAAACTTCAGGCCTTGTGCAGAAGTCCTGACAGTTCCAGGTGGCTGGATGGGCGGCTGTCTCCAGCTGTTTTTTCCGGTGTGGGCATGGTGGTGTTCCAACGCCTGGGCTCTGCGGACAGTCCAGGTTGGGTATCAGGTGGACTTCCTGTCTCCCCAGGTTCAGCACCTCTTGTTTTGGATGTCTCTTTCTCACAAGCTCTGCATGCAGTTGGCGATGTCTACAGCCCTGTTGGAGTTGTTTCTGAAGAACGCTATTTTGTCAGTCCCTCAGACCCAGCAGGGTCAGGGGTTTTACTCTAGGGTTTTTCTGGCTCCAAAACCTTCTGGGGAGTTCCTCCTCATCCTCCATCTCAAGCACCTGAACTGTTTTGTGAGGAGGCAGCGATTCAAGATGGGGACACTGCAGAACATTCTCCCGCTGGTATGGAAAGGGGATTGGTTGGTGTCCCTGGTTCTCCAGGACACTTATTACTATGTGTCTCTGCCCCCCTGCCAGCTCAGGTTTTGCAGCAGGGCATTGACATTTTCAATTCCTGGTTCTCCCCTTTGGATTGCGTTCAACCCCCAGGGTTTTCACCTTGTTGGTGTCTCCCCTGATGGCTCATCTCCACCTCCAGAGTGTTCAGCTTTTCCCCTATCTCAATGAATGGCTTGTCAAGGTGGGCCAAGATACATAAGTGGGTTCGCTCTGACAACTGGATTTGAGGGGGGGGTACTCTTTTTTTAAAATTTAAATAGTACACATTAGGTTATTTAGTCATGTCACACGTGTTCAATCCTGTGTAGTAGAAGTGAAATCTAAACACAAATAGACTTAAAGATTCACATCTTCATATAAAGTAAAGTTGCATTTATTAATTATGCATTTCAACATAAAGAGATTAATATTCAAAAATGTTTGGTTTTTTATCTTTGCATTTAAATTTATAAATTCAAAGAAATTTTATAAATTCAAAGAGGTTTTTTTTGACAAATATAATTCATTTTGATGCTTTAGAATTCAAATAGTGACCACCACCTATTAGTGACAAGTGATAGTCAAGTTTAGCTTAAGTAAACATATTACAACCAATGTTCAAAACAGTACAAAGAGCTATTGGTTTTCTGTAGCCAGGCTTGGGGTGACCTAACACGTGGTCTCCCTGGAAGGAAATCCGGGGGACTCTATTAGTGTTTAGAATTAAAATGATTAAGGAGTTTGCATAACATGACATTTAAAACAACTTTGGTTGTGGGGCATCATAGGCTAAATTGGCCAAAACACACACATGGGCAAAGCACAACATTGACCTTAGGGGTGCTCACCTAAACTTAGTAGGGTCTTGGTACGGTCCCCTGGAAAGGTATGGAAGGAGCAGGACTTCAGGTGCCTAATTCGAATCTTGCAAACTGGCTGCGAGTGGTATTTCTGCAGATGAATTCAAAAAATGGGGGGGGGGGGAGAGAGCGGGGGTGCCTGGTCAGAGGTGTGAAAATCGCGGGCTGCCTCACGATGTAAGGGGGGGGGGGATGGAGGGCGGAGCTGCTATACCTGAATAGGGTTCAGCGTTGCAGCGCAGGAGATGTCTTGCGCTGTGTTCCTCTCATCAAGTCAAGGGTAGCCTGAAGTGCTGGCAGGGTTGCCGGCGTGTACGTTGTAGGCTATATCCGCCGGAGCTGTTCGCAGACGCCAGAGGCGGTAGTGTTGCCGAATGGAAAGATCAAAGCTCTCTCGATCTAGTGGCAGAGCGCATGCGCGCAGTGTATATTGTTGTGCTAGAGGCGCATCATCGCAACTGCTAGGTTTCGTTAAGTAACGAATGAAAAAAACAACACAAAGCTCTTTCGATCGTGTGGCAGAGCGCATGCGCGCAATATATAGTGTTGTGCTAGAGGCGCATCTGCGTGGCTGCTAGGTTACATATTGTAGCGACATGATGATGTAAACTTCAGCAGTATTGAAAACTGCCAAACCCTTGCAGATACGTACTAAAAGGTATATCCGAGGCGATAGATGCGTAAAAACAATGTAGGGGTCCTAAAGAGCGGTATGTGGCATCCGGCTGACAAAATGGAGGCATACCATCGTATGGATGTGTTGGGAGGGTGATAATGCAGAGGGTACAGGGAATCGGAGAAATTCATGATTGTGGCCTATATGCACCAAAGGAATGGAAAATTGTATGTATGGTTTTGCATATTGTGTGGATTAATAGTAAGTATGATCATTATGGACCCAGCATGGGCAAGAACTTATCAATGGCGGTATCTGGTTTGTTCCGCCTCATTGAGTCCTGTGGGGATACTTTTAAGCTTAAAAATCCACCAAGCTTCTTTGTAATTCAGGGAGTTGGCAACATTACTCGTGTTGGATACTAAATCAATAACCCACCAAAGAATGTCGTCTGGTCCATGGTGATTTTCGATATAGTGTTGGACCAGAGGGGATGTCATGGATTTACATCTGATGCGGGAGCGGTGTTCACCAATTCTTTTGTGGACCTGCCGGGTGGTTTGGCCCACGTATCGTAGACCACAAGGGCATTCTATTATATAGATTACGTTGGCAGTTTTGCAGTTTGTGAATTTTCTAAGTTGCCATTCCTTATCTTCTATTTTGAAGTGGTTCATTTTCTTAGTGAACCGACAGACCGTGCATGTGCCACATGGGTGATGACCTTTTATTTCCCGCATGCTCCAGATGGTGGATCTTTGGTTCTTGTTCTCTAGTCTTGCATGTGTCAGGATATCTCTAAAGTTCTTTGATCTCTTTAGTGCCATTCTTGGTATTTTTTCTTCCGGTAGGCTTAGTTGTACCAGCGGCCAGAATTTCTTTAAGATGCCTTTGATTTTGGTGGTGTCCGAGTTGAAGGTCGAGACGAAAGTTAAGATGTCATCTTGTTGTGTATTTGCTGCTTTTGGTGTTAACAAGGTTTCTCTGGGCGTATACTTCGCTCTTTTCGTGGTCTTTCTAATGAGTTTCTTTGGGTATCCTCTGTCCATCAGTTTTTGTTCTAGGTTTGTTTCGTGAAGATGTCGCATATCAATGTTCCATTCTTATCCTTAATGCAGAGGTCTAGGAAGTTGATCGATGTATTATTGCTTTGCATGGTGAATTGGATGTTTTGGGATTTGGTGTTAAGCCAGTTGAAGAATGCAATCAGATTCGCTTCGTTGTCTTTCCATATTAGGATCACGTCATCAATATATCGGTACCATGAGACAATTTTGTCGTGGAACGGATTGTATGTGCTAATGACATGTGCATGTTCGAATTCTGCCATTCAACTGGCTTAACACCAAATCCCAAAACATCCAATTCACCATGCAAAGCAATAATACATCGATCAACTTCCTAGACCTCTGCATTAAGGATAAGAATGGAACATTGATATGCGACCTCTTCACGAAACAAACAGATCGTAACACTCTGTTACACTACAACAGTCACCATCCTAAAAACTTACGGGATAACCTCCCATATGGGCAGTTTCTACGACTACGCCGTAACTGTACAGAACCAGAACAATACAAGAAACATGCTAAAAACCTAGAACAAAAACTGATGGACAGAGGATACCCAAAGAAACTCATTAGAAAGACCACGAAAAGAGCGAAGTATACGCCCAGAGAAACCTTGTTAACACCAAAAGCAGCAAATACACAACAAGATGACATCTTAACTTTCGTCTCGACCTTCAACTCGGACACCACCAAAATCAAAGGCATCTTAAAGAAATTCTGGCCGCTGGTACAACTAAGCCTACCGGAAGAAAAAATACCAAGAATGGCACTAAAGAGATCAAAGAACTTTAGAGATATCCTGACACATGCAAGACTAGAGAACAAGAACCAAAGATCCACCATCTGGAGCATGCGGGAAATAAAAGGTCATCACCCATGTGGTACATGCACGGTCTGTCGGTTCACTAAGAAAATGAACCACTTCAAAATAGAAGATAAGGAATGGCAACTTAGAAAATTCACAAACTGCAAAACTGCCAACGTAATCTATATAATAGAATGCCCTTGTGGTCTACGATACGTGGGCCAAACCACCCGGCAGGTCCACAAAAGAATTGGTGAACACCGCTCCCGCATCAGATGTAAATCCATGACATCCCCTCTGGTCCAACACTATATCGAAAATCACCATGGACCAGACGACATTCTTTGGTGGGTTATTGATTTAGTATCCAACACGAGTAATGTTGCCAACTCCCTGAATTACAAAGAAGCTTGGTGGATTTTTAAGCTTAAAAGTATCCCCACAGGACTCAATGAGGCGGAACAAACAAGATACCGCCATTGATAAGTTCTTGCCCATGCTGGGTCCATAATGATCATACTTACTATTAATCCACACAATATGCAAAACCATACATACAATTTTCCATTCCTTTGGTGCATATAGGCCACAATCATGAATTTCTCCGATTCCCTGTACCCTCCGCATTATCACCCTCCCAACACATCCATACGATGGTATGCCTCCATTTTGTCAGCCGGATGCCACATACCGCTCTTTAGGACCCCTACATTGTTTTTACGCATCTATCGCCTCGGATATACCTTTTAGTACGTATCTGCAAGGGTTTGGCAGTTTTCAATACTGCTGAAGTTTACATCATCATGTCGCTACAATATGTAACCTAGCAGCCACGCAGATGCGCCTCTAGCACAACACTATATACTGCGCGCATGCGCTCTGCCACACGATCGAAAGAGCTTTGTGTTGTTTTTTTCATTCGTTTCTTAACGAAACCTAGCAGTTGCGATGATGCGCCTCTAGCACAACAATATACACTGCGCGCATGCGCTCTGCCACTAGATCGAGAGAGCTTTGATCTTTCCATTCGGCAACACTACCGCCTCTGGCGTCTGCGAACAGCTCCGGCGGATATAGCCTACAACGTACACGCCGGCAACCCTGCCAGCACTTCAGGCTACCCTTGACTTGATGAGAGGAACACAGCGCAAGACATCTCCTGCGCTGCAACGCTGAACCCTATTCAGGTATAGCAGCTCCGCCCTCCATCCCCCCCCCTTACATCGTGAGGCAGCCCGCGATTTTCACACCTCTGACCAGGCACCCCCGCTCTCTCCCCCCCCCCCCATTTTTTGAATTCATCTGCAGAAATACCACTCGCAGCCAGTTTGCAAGATTCGAATTAGGCACCTGAAGTCCTGCTCCTTCCATACCTTTCCAGGGGACCGTACCAAGACCCTACTAAGTTTAGGTGAGCACCCCTAAGGTCAATGTTGTGCTTTGCCCATGTGTGTGTTTTGGCCAATTTAGCCTATGATGCCCCACAACCAAAGTTGTTTTAAATGTCATGTTATGCAAACTCCTTAATCATTTTAATTCTAAACACTAATAGAGTCCCCCGGATTTCCTTCCAGGGAGACCACGTGTTAGGTCACCCCAAGCCTGGCTACAGAAAACCAATAGCTCTTTGTACTGTTTTGAACATTGGTTGTAATATGTTTACTTAAGCTAAACTTGACTATCACTTGTCACTAATAGGTGGTGGTCACTATTTGAATTCTAAAGCATCAAAATGAATTATATTTGTCAAAAAAAACCTCTTTGAATTTATAAAATTTCTTTGAATTTATAAATTTAAATGCAAAGATAAAAAAACAAACATTTTTGAATATTAATCTCTTTATGTTGAAATGCATAATTAATAAATGCAACTTTACTTTATATGAAGATGTGAATCTTTAAGTCTATTTGTGTTTAGATTTCACTTCTACTACACAGGATTGAACACGTGTGACATGACTAAATAACCTAATGTGTACTATTTAAATTTTAAAAAAAGAGTACCCCCCCCTCAAATCCAGTTGTCAGAGCGAACCCACTTATGTATCTTGTTCTCTACAGCCCTTTGCTCTGACACTCCAAGGGCATTTCCCTCTAGTTACAAAAAAAAAAAAAATTGTCAAGGTGGGCCGGCGGGAGTCAGTCCTGGTTCATCTCCACCTGGTCTGCCTAGCTCTGAGAGACTGGGGGTTTCTGATCAACTGGCCCAAATCCCACCTGTGTCCCTCCCAGACTCTGATTTTCATTGGGGCTGGTGGATGTGGGCTCTGGCTCACCTGTTACTTGCTCTGCAGGGTCACATAGCCTCTTCTGTTTTTCTGGTACCGTGGGCCTGCTTCCATCTGCGTCCCTTGGTCTCCAACCTTCTGGCCACTGGCTTCTGGCCTCTCAGGCGTATGAGGCCTCTGTCCTGATCTCTCAGGCTCTGAAGGCAGATCTGCTGTGGTGGTTGCAGGTCCAGAATGTCTGGATGGGGGTGTACCTGGTTCATCTTGTGCGGACCATTCTTATTGCCAATGCCAGTGAGCGGGGGTGGGAGGTCACTACGGGGTCCCATTTAGGGCAGGGCCTATCGAAGCCAGAGGAGCTTCATCACTCATCCAACTGGAAGAAGTTGTGTGGCATTCACCGGGCCTTGTTGTTTTTCGGGTAATCCCTGATGTCCCGGGCATTGTTGGTCAGGGCGGACAACACCACGGCCATGGCCTATGTCAATCGTCAGGGGGGCTTGGGTCGCTCCTTGACTGTCCTGGCCTGTCTGATTGCTGCTTGGGGAGAGAAGCATCTGGTGTATCTTGGGGCCATGCATATCAGGGTGTGGACAACTTTAAGGTGGATCGCCTCAGCAGGGTTTTCCCCTCTTCCCTGGATCTGGTCCTGACAGGGTGTTTGCTGAGATCTGGCACAGGTTCGGGTGTCCGGTTTTGGATCTCTTTGCCTCACGAGAAAGACCTTTACAAAAAGAAATGCAGAATAAACCCAGCTGGAACCAAATAAAGTAAATGGGGTCCAGCGGATTTAAGTTCGAGGCTACCAAGATAGCCTAAAACAGTACCAAGGCTATTTACATAGACAGCGGTAGGAAAGATATAATAGATATGACTGCCACCAGCCAAATCTTAAAGAAAGGGGAACAAAATAATGTTCCATGAGAGACAGACAAAAAGGGATAACTATTAACCCTTTCCAGTACTCTATGTAAGATAGTTTATACTGGGTCTGTGAATTTAAAAAGACTAAAACAGTCAATGGCAACTTTATATATTCTGGGAGACAGTAGTCAGTCCCAGAATATGGAGTTTAGAGTGGGAAGTCTAAAAAAGACAACCCTGTGTAACTGCACTAAAGGTGCTGTGTGACACACAGTAAAAAGATGATGCCTATGGAGTAGGTGAGGCTCCACAGTCTATGAACACAAACATGTAAAACACATAGCAAAACACATGTAAGAGTGGGAAACAAGGCTCACACTCTTACCAGGAGAAAAAAAGAAATCCTAGAAATCCAGCAAAGCTGCTGAGAGATCACAGTAGGTAAGGGAAATTAGCCATTCTGGAGAATTCTCCCTAACACCTGGTTTGTGCAGCGGATCTGGGGATCCAGGGCAACCGTTCTGTTGGTGGCTCCATTCTGGCCTCACCGGAGTTGTTTTCCTTCACTTCTGGAGCTTCAGGTTTAGGGGCAGTGGTTGATTTCAAAGTGGCCTTGCCCTCTGAAGGCGGGATTGTTGTGTGAGGTTCGGCGGATTCAATGGGCAGTTTGGTTATTGCGTGGTCTCGGATGACTTTGTAGAGGAGGAGCCAAGTACCTGTACCAGAAGTCCCACCCCTATGTTGCCTATATGTTGGGAACCGTAAATTGCGACATGTGCAGTGCCAATAAGGGTACCTGTACCACAAAGAGTTCTTGAGACAAGGTAACCATTGAGAAAACCGTACATACATGCTCAAAGAAATAACCTTCCTCTGGATGATGTCCCAGAAGAAGTGTGAAGGTGACAAGCAAGAAGACTGGTGACATCATGCGAAGTAGAACTGACGGACCCAGAAAGGATGTCAATGAAGATAGAATATAGAAATAGTCGAGAATCTGATGGTGAAGTATCAAAGTAAAGCAGCATTTCGGGATCGAAATGAAGATTGCTTATGCAAAGAAGCACTGAAGAAAAAATAAAGTTGTTTTATAACTGTTCAGATGCAGTAAAGCAAGTAGATGAAGTAATCATAAGGCTGGCTACATAGTGAAATAGACTTCAGGCGATGCTCCAATGTATATTCATAGGAATGTAAAGAATCTGGATGTTCCACAATGCACTTTAGCAAACTTGAAAGCCTTTGAATGGAGAGGGCTTGAAGTGTGGTGCAGTTGAATACAATAGCTGATGGTGAAGGAGAATTCAAGAAAGGCTGGGTGGCCCAGTGTCAAGAGTTGGGGCCGCTATGAGCCTGACTGTCTGTTCAAGAAGCTACATGAACATGAGAAAGAAGCAAGCTCCTGTTTGAGGTGTAATGGAAAAACAGTGATGGTGCCAAGAGTTTATCATTTAATAGTATTGTATGCAACGGAAGAGCTCAAAACATGGTCTAGTGTCACATGGTCAGATGAAAATAGACTTTGGGTCGAGCTACACCGAAACCAGAAGATAAGACCATGCCACACTCCCTTTTATTCTCAGGCACAGTGAGCCTCTACAAGGCCAAGTTCAAAGCCTTAATTGAATGGCAGATAACATGAGTGATGATGGATGAGTGCTAATTGGGTGGGGAGGGATGACCAGGCCACCCCCCCAGTACCTGGGGTACCAGCTTGCATGCTGTTAGCGAGTGGAATATTCCAGAAGGGTACAAGTGTGCCAAACAATTGTAGAGGGCTGTGTAGTACTGAGCCCTATAGTTTGACAGGCAAATAGGGTGTTGTGTATTAGTATGACACAGAAGATGCCTTGCACTTGGGATGGGCTTAGTACTCCCCCTGATCTTAGAGACCCAATCACTACTCCCGGCTGTATAGAACGTATACTTAGATGTTCCCCGAAAGCCAATCACTTCCCCTTGTAGGTTATTCTATTTTGCCACGTAGGATGATGTCACGAACAATGAATTTATAGTATAAGAATGTTGTTTTTTATATTATGTTTCAGAGAAATCGAGTGAAAGTCCATAGATGATCGTTGTAACTCCTTGTTTTAGATAATTATTAATAAAAGAATACTATGTTTCGACAACTTCCTGAGTCGGTCTCATTATTGATGTATGAGTATCGTCTGCATCCCCATCCATCTCTAAGTACTGCTACCTCGTTTTAAAGGGCCCTAGGTCAAGAGGTTCAACTTCCCAGGAGTTTTCAGGTCCAAACGTCGGGTCCATCCTCCTTGCTATGTGCCCATCTACCTTGAAGACCTATGACCAGCACTGGGGGAATTTTCTGGCTTGGTGTGGAACGGTCAGGGGTTTTCCTGCTTCAGTGCGGCTTGCCTTCTGTTCCCCAGTTTCTCCAGGAGAGGTTCGACAAGGGGATGGCTGTGTCCACTCTTCGTTCCCAGTGGGCCTCTGTTAAAATCCTCAAAGGGGACTCTGAAGTTGCATATGGTGGGGGATGCTTTGGTGGGGAAGTTCCTTAGGGGTCTTACTGCTTCTTGTCCCTGTGCCTATAAGGTTATTCCTCCTTGGGATTTTCCCCTGTTTTTTAAGTTTCTTCAGGATCCTCTATTTGAGCCCATTGCGCTCATAGTCATCCAGCTCCTCACTTTCAAGACAGCCTTCCTTATTTCCATCATATCTGTCCAGCTTCTGGGGGTGGTGGGAGCTTTGTTGTGACGTCCTCCTTTTTTGTGGGTGCTCCCTGATCCCATTGTTTTGCGCTGTAACCCCAGGTCTTTGTATAATGTGGTGTCTCATTTCCACACGTCACATGACCTGGTTCTCCCAGTTTTATTCCAGGACCCCCAGTCTCCTGACGAGGTGGCTTGGCATGCCATTCATGTTGGGCAGTCTGTCGCGGAGTACCTTTCTAGGACGGAATTGTTACATCGGACTGATAGCCTTCTTATCACGTTTGGGGGCTGCTGGTGTGGGCCGAAAGGCCTCAGTGGTGTCCATCATCCATTGGATCCGGACTGTCATTTCTAAGGCTTATGTGTCTGCTGGTTTGCCTGGGTCTGACCATGTCCAGGGTCGTTCCACTAGGGGTATGGCAGCTTCCTGGGCTGATGACCGTGTGGTGTCTCTGCAGGAAATCTGTAGGGCTGCAACATGGGCAGACTAGGGACCATTTATCAACCATTACCAGTTGGATGTGGCTCACCCCACAGATGGTTCCTTTGGGGTTGGGGTTTTGTCTGTTGGCATGTGATTTCTTGAGGATTAAAGTGTGTTGTGTTGCAGCACTTCTGTCTGTCTGTGTCTCATTGGCATTCATTGTCTCATTGGGTCCTCTTCATGTTGGCTGTGCTTTGGTATACCTCAGAGGTTAGTACTGGGATGAGGAAGAGGGACCTGGAGGTAATGCTATGATTACTTACCAGTAATCTTCTTTACTCCTAGTCATACTCTTCCTTGTCACAGTACTGCCAACCCTCCTCTAAATCCCTGCAGGGAAGGGTTCGATGCTCTAGTTGGTCATTATGACCTGAGGTTTCTGGGTAAAGGGATGGTTTTATGATGAAATAAGAAACAGTGAAGAAGGTTTCCTGGAAAGGAGACTGGGCCTCAGAGGTTAGTACTGTGATGAGGAAGAGTATGACTAGGAGTAAGAAAGTTTACTGTTAAGTAATCATGGCAACTTTCTCTATTTGCAAGCATATGGAGGTATAAAGAGGGCTCCTGTTTAGAGTGCCTGAAAGATGTTATATGAGCTCTTGGCAAGAGGAGAAAGCCATAAGATTGTGTAACAGTAAATGTGAGATGAGGTATCACTTAAAATTATAGATAGCAAAAAACTAAGAAGGCTAGAGCTCACAAAGGGTTGTACACTTTAGGATAAAGCTCAAGACCAAATTTTGTTTCCTGTTGCTTGAATATTTTGGGAAACGGGCAGACGAAATAAAATTGGTGGCCTCTTTCTGGAGCTAGAATGTTTACATGCATTCTGTGTGTTAACGAGAGATCCTGTTGCACATAAAAATAACTTAGGGCCTCATCACAAGTTGGGCAGTATCCAATTGGGATACCACCCAACTTTATTTGCATTACTGCCCACACGCCTGGTGGTATTACCGCTGGATCACAGTTTGGCTAGTAAACGTTATTCCCCATTCCCTATTGGGGAATCGGCACACCACTTGTTGCATATTGTTGCATACTCACGTCTGGGAGCCTGAGACCAGCTCTCCTTTCCCACCACTGGTCGCTGTTCATTGTCTGCTTCGGCTGCGCCACGCATCACGTGTTCAGAGACCATGAATTTGAGCTGTGGAGCTCTGAATTATGAGGATTTGTTAGCATTTTCTTCAGCTTGTCCCTTTGTCGTCTGGGGATTGCAATGTTATCTGTATCTGTAGGCCGTGGCTGCGGGTACTGTCTAGCACGTCTTGCTCTCTGTGCAGGCTGAATCATCTTAACTCGTCTCTTGATCTGGGACCTGGGGCCTGCTGTACTTTTCCTAAACCTTATAATGTGGCTTCTACAGTGTCCATGCTATACTACATTTCTATAGGTTAGTCACACTTGGCTCTGTCAGGTCCCACAGGTGCTCCTGCAGTTACATTGGCTTAGTCGGATTTAAGCATCTGTAAGATGTGCTCAGGATCTCTTGTCTCTTGTGGTTTCTGCTTTGATGTATTTAGCTAATGGCAGAATAATAAAAGCAATGACAGTATGTATATGTATCTGTCCTGTAACTATAGAACTGTACGCTTGTGTACTGCAAGTATTCGAATGCTTGTTTGTGTCCCGAAATGCGGATGACACGTGTGCTTCATGTCTAACTCTGCTATTTCTTGGTGTCTCTAACAACGTCAGCAACATGGCATCTTGGGGTTTTAGTCCAAACTGTCCATACAGGCATCCTTAATCACGACCTGTGGCTCTTCATCCACACATGGCTAGGTCTGTACGTGCCTCTGACAGTATGGCTGGCTGAGGGGATACCTCCTGACCTATTTGTCAATCATGTGCATAGGTCCCTGAAATGGATAGCAAACGAGAGATAGGCTTTGAGTACATGAAAATGCTGACCTGATCGCCACCGCCAGAGACGCAGCGAGAAGGCAGAGACAAGGCACAGAGCCTAAGACAAATGGAGAAGGAAAGTCCCAGTCACCAAGACAATGAGCCAACTGCTGAAAATCAGGCTAAAATCCTCATAATTACAAGCAGGACAGCTTAATTTCATGGTCTCGACACAAGTGTCCCAGCCTAACAGGACAATACCCATTCAATCAAGGTAGACGAAGAGGACTGCTCCCATAGAACCATCAGGGAAAAAGCTACAAGTGTTACATGCAAACTGCAAACTGACTGCAGTCTCCCAGGCTTAGGTGATCAGAGATGGCAATATTTGGGAACACTTTGCACCTCCACGTTCATTCCCATTGCCTTGAAAAGGTACACTCAGTCATTCCCATTGCCTTGAAAAGGTACACTCAGTCTGCTAACAGTCCACGGTATCAGGGATGGGAGGACACATTTTGCCCAATCCAGATTCACCTTTCATGTGTGGAAATAATTTGTTGCAAGGGCCAATGGTCACTCTGTGACCCTGCAACATTGTAGATTGACAATAGGAGAGGTAGTCCTAGGAGGAGCCACTAGATATGGCTATTCAATTGTAGAACTAACCCTATATCTCCTGTATGTATCCTACCCAAACTGACCAATGGAAATGTGTGATAGGTTTCTGGGATGGAACTTGAACTTGTGATGTCATACTGGGATAAAACCGGGTGACACATGCTTAGAAGACGAGAGCTCCGGAGGATACTTTATTTTCTGGTGTGATCCCTGTAATTATGTTTGCTATTAAAACAGTAACCTTGCCCCATGGCTGAGTCTTCCGTTCTTGTGGTGTGGAGTCTTTGATGGCCCCAAGTGTCCTCTCCTGATAATTGGGATGACTGCCAGACCGGATGGCAGAGTGGCAGGTTGGGGGTGAGTCGGTGTCCGAAAGACCTCAGCGAATCACACAGATTAAGTATAGACTCAGCTATCTGAAAAATGTGGGTAAGGTTCGCTTGATAGCATGTGTTGAAGCCTTTGTTTGATGTAAGTATACCTGTTTGTTAGGCAGTCAGTTTGGGCAGTCAGATTAGACAGTCAACTTAGCTTGTGGATAAAAAAACTTTGAAGAATAAAAAAGGAAAAAAAAGATATAATGGTTTCACTGTGAATAGGCAATTTATCTTGGTTCATGGATGAATATAATGGTTACCTCTGTATATTGGTTAGCAGGAGATGCTACCTTATATCACAGAAGGTGGTTTCCTGATTTACCTCAGAGAGGTGCATTTCTATAAGGCGACGCTATAGAAAAGGGACCACGAGATTGATTGATTTTCCATGTTAGGAGACAGTAAGACGGCCGTATGCATGTTGCGTTGTGTTTGTTGTTGTATTGGGGGAAGTTTATAAGTAGACATATCCATAGAAATATTGAGTTTTAAAACTTCTTCCTCTACGGTATTGGTGACATCGCCAGTGAGGTTGTTTAATAAGTCTTGAGCCGCACAAGAACGCAGTAGAACTTATTGGGTAGTTTTGTCAATTGTGATTCAAAATAAGTGTTGTGCCATTTGGGCGATGCTTGAGAAGCACATGAGTGGAGTTGTGATTTGAGCCTTTACAGCAGAGAGCTACAAAGGGGCGGTACGCATAGCACGCCTGTGTTTATGGTGGTGAGCTGGAAAGGCTAAGAAAAGATTTGTTATATTGTGTTGACTAAAATTGGATGTGTCAAAATCCCGATTTGAGGTCAAGTAAGTATTGATAAATTGTTATATGAAGGTAACGAAATGAGGTATACACCTCTTCAACACCTATGCAAGTCCCTCCTGTGGTATCAAGACAAAATACGCAAGTATATCGCGGACTGGACTTGCGACTCAGAGGGCAAGTTTGCAAAGCCATGTCCCAAAGAAAGAAGTTTTTCCAAATGTATGCAGCAACAAATAACCACTTATTTGCAGGCCGCTTATAAGGGGAGTAAACTAAGTAAACGATTGGCCATATCAGAATTATGGAGAATGTTTCAAGATGAGGAAGGGGACTCGGTTCTGCAGCATTGAATGCTGAGCCAACATGACACGGGGGATCAACAGCCCTTGGCTCCCCCTCCCATTCCCCCTCCTCCTCCTCGAATAGTGGACACAGACACAGCAACAGAAAGCAAGGGATTTTACCCTATGAAGGAATTAAAAGCAGCCGCGGGATATACCAATCCCACTTTCTCACCTCCAGCGTAGAGCGGCAAAGGTGCACCTCATGGCGCAGGGCAAGACAGTAAAAAAGCGTGAGACATTAGCAGCAAACGTAAGGAGTGCAGGGAGATGCAAGCGAAGGTAAACAAGATTGACTGAGGGAAAACCGTGATTAGTGAAGGCCAAGGATCGAGAGTATCGAACAAATGGATAGACGGACAGATATTGCTCAAACTGGATGGGAAAACAGCAAGTGCTTGGGAAGGAACTACCAAGTAGAAAAAATGTGGAGGAGGAAGCTAAATAATGAGCAGAAGTAATGGAGGAAGTGTATAGAATGGAAAGGGAAGAGAGGGAGGAAAGTGAAAGACTGTGTAATTAAAGGGGGTGAGTAGAAGCACGAGTAAGAGGAAAGGGAGAAAAGAAAGCAGAAAGAGCTAGAAGACCTTGCAAGGAGAAAAGCAGAAGAAGAGTGGGAAAGTCAATTGCAAATAAAGAGATAGAAAAGGAGGTTAGAAGCCATGCAGCTCGTTAAAGAATGCCAACACAGAGAAAGAGAGGAGCACAGGAGCGAGCGAGACAGAGACAAGAGAGGCAGTCTTCAAGAGCAGTACAGTTTAAAATGGACTTGCCCAATTTAGACAATAAGGATGGGGAAGGTACACAAAGAAGGATAGGGGAATGCTATAGGAGCAGGAGAAGCAGTATAGCTGCCCCTCGGGCAGACAGGAGTGCTGAACCCTCAGTGAGTGGGGAACGCAGAGTGACAGACCGAGCAAGGGGAAAACAGCAGAAAGACACCAAGTTAAGGAAAGAGCTGTGATGAAGACAGAGAAGGGGACATTGACAGCAGTATTGGGACCATGGGGTTAGTTGAGGATTCACAGGGCAGCATGAACGATGAGTAGAGGAGACCAACTCGCCACTCCAGGGAAGTAAGCCCAGACAGAGACACAATAGGGGGAGGCAAAGACAATATGGGTAGAGGAGAGGAGGACATTGAAGGGCAACTACTGCATCCCGAAGGTGGGTCACAAAGCGCAGGCAATATCACTATGTATGCACAGAGGCTCAGGGCCCGGCCAGGATGGAAAAGGGCAGAGATGACAAGGGCGTACTACTAAAGACATGGGGAGACAGGATTGAGGGATGAAACTGACATTATTGGAGGAGGGTGGTGGGTGACATCAATATAAAACATGGCAGCAAATGGACAGAGACAATTTAAGATGTAAGCTGCCTTTGTTAACTGCTGGGGCTGGCAAGTAGATTTATGAGATCGAAAAACTAACAGCAGGGACGACATTAGTGGTAGGAGACATGAACAGTCTACTCTCAGCCATTGTTGGGGAGGTAGCTGATGATGTATGGAAAAGAGCAGTGTATCCAAGAGTGATAGCACAAAACACAGCACACTCTGAGGGTTCAATACCCAGACACTTCGGACACAAGCGAGCTCATGGCACGCAAAATGCGTGAGGACGAATACCCACTTCAATATATTCAATAGATTCAAGAGAAATGGTGTCTCGAGATGACTGTGGGGTTATTTGACCACATATTATGTCAAAGGTTACCTGAGCAAGTGCAAAAGCAGGCTAAGGAGCTAGTAGGGATGGAGGCTAAACCATGGTCCGAAATCCAGCTAACTATAGTGCACTATTGCAGGTTCATGCAAGAGAATGCGAGAAAGAAGCGTGAGGCGAGGAAACAAGAAGAAGCAAAGTTAGTGCAAAAGAAGTGAAGTACACAATGGTAGGGGTGATTTTAACGAGCAGAGAAGGAGTAGTTGCTCAGCATGCACAGAACCAACCACAGATGACAGGGGGAGGTTTTGCAGGGCAAGGTGATATGAATCAGTGGCACAGAGGGATACCTCAGGAAGAGGGTTTGGACACCCAATGCAGCAGAACACAGGAGGGTTTCATGTGGGACAGCAAAGACCAGTGGGGTTTCCTGCACAATGTTGGGTGTGCAGACACATTGGCCACATATCGCAAGTGTGCAGTGTGAGAAACCTAAAGGTGTCTCCCTAGCTAGCTAGTCTCCGGGGATCTGTCATCCAGGTGGCCAGCATATGGCCATCGCTATTGGATCCAGTTCCTGGGGGTGGACCAGTGAAGGAGGATCACTTGGATGGGGGGTTCTTCTGGAGTGGGACAAGTATCTCCCTTCTTTAAACACCTTTTCCCATCCTATTACGTAGGATATTCCAAAACACTGCAGCACCTTTTCTGACATGAACACTTTCCCACAGCATGAAAGACAATGGACTAACACCAGAGCAGTTAACATGACATGTCCCAATTCATGGGTCAGGCAAAGTCAGGCAATTGACCAGAATCCCACACACCTGACAGCCCTTTCCCTTCCCCATAGGAATAAAAGCTGGAGCACGAGAGAACAGGTCATGCAAGGCAGACCGCACAGCGTGAGAGCTAACTCAGCACTGCAGTTCGAGAGGAGGAGAAAGACGCTGCATTACGAGAGGGCGAAAAGGAATCAAGTGACCTTGCCCTTTCCAACCAAGGCCTATGAAACCTCCAGATAAGGAAACATAGGCCGTGAACAATAGCTAGCATGTGTTGCAGAATATGTCAACGGTACACAAGACCCTCCTCCGCTGATTACCAAGCCGGGGAGAGGCACTTGTGTTTGTGGTAAGAATCTTTTGAACTCCAAAGAGAGAGAAAGCCAAGAGATTCATCACAGCCGGTGAGTCGAGGGGAGAGTTGATAAGAAACCAAACTGTGTTGAACGAAAAGTAGCAAACGGGAAACGGCTCATTTGAACTGTGAAAGGCTTAAAGAGCTATTGATAGAAAAGGGGAAAACCATCAACACAGGAGTCTGGCACCACATGGGTGTTCACACAGGAAACTCTGGACTATTACCCAATGGTAGAAACTACTGTAACCAGAAGTCCTTAGGAAAAGGCGAAAAAGGGTTTAAAAGTGGTCTGTACTGTCAAAAGTCTTTGGCTGACAGACTTGAGTGAAGCAAAGGGAAGTGGGTACCGCATGACAAGAAATGAATGGAAAAGATACAAATGACAAGTTGTTAAGGGTGAACCCGGTGGAGGGATGCTAAAATGACGAGATGAAGCCTGAAGTACCAAGAACAGTGTGTTGACGGGAGTGAACCCGATTGAGGGATGTCCAGAGTGAATTGTTTGAAAACACATTAAGCTTTGTGAATGCAAGCAGTATTGTAAGACCAGGGGAAGTGGATTGTCCCCCTTGGCATTTTCATCCGAGCCCGACCAAATGAGCTCCAGGGGTGAAAATACATCACCCAAAGTCCATTTGGAAATTCACTTTTTGTTTGTCAGTTTTGTTGAACACATCAGGCCCTCTAAGGCAAGAGACTTTTCATTGAAAGGAGACTTAACAATCGAAGAACCTGATAGCTGGAAAGGAAATATCGGCTCGTGCTGGGAAAGCTTGAGCATGTACTGTGCTCAGGAGATCCACTTTGTCCCGTGCTCAAAGCACGGGGGGGGAGACACCTGGCAATCACACCCTGACTTATTATTTGTGAACACTTCTTTTTTTATTTGAAAACCCTATCCCACTCTTTCTGTAATTAGTTGCAAGGATTTGGCAATAGTTTTGTTTTAGCATAGGCCTTTTACTTTGACAAGACGCCACAAGTACTGCCTTATTTTTCATTTGATGGTTGAAGCTTGAAACCATCCTAGATTTTGGTTTAGGTAGGCATTTTTCCACCCTGCATTTACAGTTTAATAAATGCCCTAGAACTGTGATCACTTGTGTCTGTCTTTACTGTTGCCACCATGAGTTCCTTGCAGCAGACGCAGAGGCGGAATGACTCATAATGGGAGAATAAAGCAACAGCCGACATACCAAACAGACCAGACTGACTATTATGCTAAAGAT
Source organism: Ambystoma mexicanum (assembly GCF_040938575.1). Classification (NCBI taxonomy): domain Eukaryota; kingdom Metazoa; phylum Chordata; class Amphibia; order Caudata; family Ambystomatidae; genus Ambystoma; species Ambystoma mexicanum. The sequence continues at coordinate 494,211,923 of NC_090922.1, forward strand.
CACACGCAAGCACAGATGTATGCACCACACCAGGCGCATACCCAAGACATGCAAACGCAACTGTACCAACCCATGACACATGCATTACAGACACAATGACACATGCAGCCATCGCAACCAGCACAGCAGACATCGGCCCAACAGAAAATCATGACCACAACGCACATAGGCTCCATGATGCCGACTCCTGTGCTGGTTGTTCATTACTTTTAGATATATACTGCAGTTCAGTTCATATTCAGTATACCTTCTTTTTAACAGATGTTCAAGATTGAGATGGAAACTATCATAGGGACTTCCTTTACCAAAGTAAAGAATGTAGGCAGGTAGGATGGATACACACACATATTTTTCTTTAGTTGTGTTTACTATGCAGATCATTAGTTTATGAATAAACACCATTATAATCAGGGTCATTTTTTATTGACTAGGAGCAGAAGCTGAGAATGTTGTTATTACTTCTGTAGGCTGTCAGAAGATGTGTTTAAAGCCACAGGTCATAACAAATTCAGCACATCCAGACATTAATGTATGTAATGAAGTTGGGCACAATGGTTAAATTGTTTTCTAAATTGTTTATAGAAATTGATTGAGCAGAATTCTCCACCCTGATGAAGAGAGAACCTCTCAAAATGCGTTTAGCTCTAATCTTTTATTTTATTATGTTTTGATGACTTATGTTGCTTTACAATTGCATTAAAATATTTGCTTTGACTTACTTTTAAGAATGTGTGAAAAAAAGTGATTTGTAATTAGATATTTTCTCTAATCTTTCAAAAAAAATGTAGACTCTTCATTTAAATGCAAGAAAAAATGTGTTACAAATGTATTTACAACATTTGGTGTTCAGCTCTAGACAGTGTGCAGGGGACGGGAGTTCCCCAGTTTGGGAACTTTTTTTCTTTTTCACATATTTAGACTGTCCATGTGCCAGGACAGTATTTTCTCCCCTTTACCTAGACTCTCAACAAGTCCAATAAGTCCTATGAATTCCCATCTGATTCCAATCACTAGTATACCTCATCCTAAACACAAGGATGTGCATAGTGCAGCATTGGATACATTGGGACCAATAAACTGCTATCTCTTATAGATAAAGGTTGCACATGTATCATCCATCGAATCCATCCAATCAAACATGCTGGTTTTTACTGTATCTATGACAATGTTTTCCTTTATAAGATACTGCTTGAATTACTTTTCGGCAGAACGTACTTAGCAGCAGAGTTCTTTGCTGTTGCTCTCATCTGCGTCTGAGATTAAAATTGTTATCCTTACAAGATCGACTTGGGCCTTTCTTCTCTAGCAGGTTGTATTCTCTCTGGTGTGAGCATTCAGGGGCGTGCCTTCACCTTTCTGAGAGCATTGCAGTGGTTGGATTGTATTTGGTGTAGCGGCATATGGAGGAGGTCCCATGGGAGTACTGTCCAGGTAGTCCACGACCGAATTGTACCGCTCCGGTATAAAAATGCTCTGCCACAGAGAATGTGGGTGCTATGAAGTTGCAGACCATTTAACAGGTGCAGCCTTATATGACAAATCTGAACACATTGCCTTGCTGAACCTTGGACCAGTTCATCCTGAAAAAGAATACTAAAATCCTACCAAGAGGTCAGCAACATAGCCACAGATGATCCCAACAGCCAGTACATGAGCCAACAGCTGGACAAGAAAATCCATCCAGCGGTTTGGGTTACAGGCATGAACAAAATTTGTTTCCATTGCGTCTTTGGGAAAAAAGACACATTTTAGGACCCCACTATAACTTTGTCCACCTATACGAAACCTCACCAAACTTTGCTAAATCAATCTGATGACGCCATATACTTTTTTTTGTGAGTATTTGTCCAGGGGGTGGCGAAGTTATAAGCGGCACAAAAAGTGCTCTTCCTGTGGGTTGAGCAACTTAACCATAACTACAGCTTCCGCAGGCCCTGTAATATTCAATGAAAAAACTTTGTTAAAGGGATGTTATGGTTAAGTTTCACTATTAACAGCCTATGAAGTTCAATGAGAAAACTAAAAACAACAAGCCCCAGAAAATCATCAGTTATGGTAAGCTAAGCAACCATAAATTGCGCTACTACAGTGCACTACTAAGACTAACACTGAAAGATGACATCACAAATGCCATTGATGACGTCTCTGATGGCATCACATATCTGTGTCACTTGTTTTTTACTGACAATGAGAATTGCCCACATTTAAAAGGTGCTACATATCTACACATTGACCTTTTTATATGCTCTTAAAGTACTTTCCTTAGAGTTTAATCAGAGCTCATAGTGCACATACATGGGGTAATAAGCATATCTCAAGCATATCTAAAACACACAATTAATTTGTGTACATGGTGATTAACTATAATGTCATTGTTATTTTTTGGTGCTGTTTTTTCTTTCTTCCTTACTTTAGTTTCCCTGTAAGTGCCTATAATTTGTATTTATTGTATGTTTGTATATGCATTTTTTCTACTAACACAAATGTGTGGTTAGTTTTCAATTGTTATCTATGTATTCCATGTCTAACATTACTCAAAGCTCTCCTAAGGTAGCATTCATTATTTTACTATTGAACCAGATAAAATATATCTCGCTTGTATTGTGCATGCTGCAACCATTGCCTATATGTATTTATGATCATGTTCCTCTACTAACAACAACACTAGAATATGATGATTTGTTTACAAGAGAACACTCTTTAATACATTAAGTAGTTCATGATTGTTCTACCAATCACCCCTAACATCTTGTTTCCAACATTATAAACTCAACCCTTGTAGGGACTGTTTTTTTTTATTTTTTTTTTATTATTTTTATTTGGTTTGTTCAAACCTTTAAAATAACAATACAATCTCCCAATCCCTCCTTCCAACTCTTAGTTTTCTTCATCAATCTGAAACATCATAATTTTGATTTCACACATACAACCCATGTACCTCCTCCATAACAGTTCTCTTAATTACGTAGACCCAGTTTCCCATTCTCAGTATCTAAATTACTTTTTAGCAATCGAAGGAAGTTTACTAGAGCAAATAAAACTACTCTGTTATTCCCCTCAAACAGTGCCTCCCACCAATCATCTGGTTTCATGAATTGATGCTCGTTGATCAGTTTACCTAAATGTCTTTCTCTTTGTTGCTCAAACGCCGGACAAACCATGACTAAATGCTTGATGGATTCATTACTCATTTTACAGAATCTGCACACTGGATCGATGTTAGCATACTTCGTCCATATAACCAAACCATCTTTTGTTAAAAACAAATTCATTCTGAAACGCATGTACAGGGCTCTTGAATATTGATCTGGTAAGCAGGTTAAATATGTATGTCTCTGACCATAAGCTTTTGCTTCTCCCGGTACCTCACACATTAGAATTGAATCTGCTCTTGAGTCGCAGGTCGATATCCAATCAATCTCCAGATTTTCATTTTAGCCATGTCTGGGTTCTCTATTAGCAATGAGAGACTGATGTCGTACTACTTTAGTAGAGCCTGACAGAGTACATTCCAATCAAACAATGTAGTGTCGACTCTGTCATTATCAGACTTATGCAATAATTCAAATTGCGGCACCAGAGTTTTAACCATCTTTTTTCTATATAGATTTAGTAAGTTCCATGTGACTTTGCTTTAATTGATATGAGCCCTAGCTCATACCATAGACATGTTGTCGATGTACCCTTTGGAAGCTGCAAGACACGGGACCAAAACATGTTTTCTATGGAATTCCACAAGACTTCTGCACAACCAAATGCATTTTCCCCGCCATATATTAGTGCAGGTACCGCTTTTTGCTAAAAAAATAAAATAACAGGTTTTAGCGAAAATTTGCCAAATTTCTTGTTGATTAGTTGCGCTTGACACGCCAGCTGCCGGCACTTGCATTTTGCAACAGCAGACCACGGCTCATCTCTTCTGCTGGCGCTGATTTTCATGCCTAAGTAGGACTCATATGCAAGCCGCCAGCGAAACTTTCCTTTTTTGCCTTTATTTCCCTGTAACTTTTCGAAAATCAGAATTTCACTTTTTTCTTTGTAGATTTTGAGTCAGTTTTCTGTTGTGTAATGCTCAAGACAATTGAGTTTTCGCTGGAGCCCAATAGGCGTCAAGTCCACCAAAATGAGGTCATCTGCATAGACCAGGTATCCTATTGAGGAGCCATGAAGTTTAGGAGGAAAGGTGGCTACACCATTAAAGGCTTGAATTATGTCTGAGATGAATAGATTGACAACAATTGCTGCCAACGGGCAGCCTTGTTTCACGCCCTTATATGTGGCAATGGCTGCAGACAGCGTACCTTTCTCGTCCAAAAGAATCTTAATAGAAGTGTCCGTGTGTAACTCGCGGATTGCATCCACTAGGCTAGAGGGACAATTCCACCTCGTGAGTTTTTCCCACAACAGCTCCCTATTTATGCAGTCAAACGCCTGTGACAAGTCTGTCAGTGCCGTATAGATCTTTGTGTTTGACTTCAGTGCATCCATTTTTAGCAGATTTAGCAGTAACAGTTTCAACCCACATCCTACTCCTTTTACAAAACCTGCTTGCCTGGGATCTACGTGGTTAGCAGCTGTAGCCCATTTTAGGAGTTTTTGTTGTAAAAGGCTGCCTTAGATCTTCCCCAAGACGTCAAGTAGCGCTATAGGCCTATAGTTTCGAGGATTAGTTCGATCCCCTTTTTTAAAAATAGGTACTACCACCGCGCTTTTCCAAGACTTTGGGGTCGAGCAGTTCTTAATGACTCTTTCAAACAACGTTACACAAAAGTCTGTCCATGATTCTGGATTTTTCTTGAGCGTAAAATTAGTTAGGCCATCCGGCCCGGGAGCTCTAAAATCGTGCACGTTTTTAATTACATTGAGTATATCAAGACGCTCAAACACCAAGTCCCATTTCTTTAGCGCCGTATATATACCCAGACTGTGGGAGATGGATCTTTAGCATATAAATTCAAGTAATATTCGGCCCACTTTTCTTCCAAGACTGCATTAGCTTGTAATGCATGTTGGGGAGCCAAGCTGTTATTTATCAGTCTCCAGTACTCAGCCGATTTTTTACCAGACATTCTCTGTAACATGAGTTCGGAGTCATTTTGCATCATAATAGCTGCATGTGATGTATGCCAGTTCCGGTATCTTTGTTTGATCAATCGTTTACACTCCTTCCTGGATATGCTGCTTATATTTTTTATGGCCCTTAGTTCTTGTCGCATGGCTCTTTTTCGTTGCATGACAGCCATATCAAATGTGTGTTTTGCTCGAAACCCCTTATGATTTGTGTTTTGTTTTCGTTCTTCATAATCGCACAAAAGATCTCGATATTCAAGTGCTTTTGAGCCATGTTGGAAATTATGTGTAATAGCGCAACATCTGTGTCCAACAAGTTTAGAAGGATCCTACTGGAACCAGTAGTCACAGTAAAGCGCCAACCTTCCTTAATACGCGGAGTAGAATGTTCAAATATAAATTGAACCATATCGTGGTCGCTATGCTTCATTCTGACAACTTCCATTTTTTTGTCCGTTTGTGGATGTTTTCAGAAACAAATATATAGTTAAGTACCGATTCCTGATCAGATCTTCTCCATGTAGGACATGCAGGAATGTCCCCAACAGTATGGCCGTTGAGCATTGATAGACCACGGAGCTCCATTTCTATGCCCCACTGAGCTGCTACTTCTTCGTGTTTATGGGCCTTCTTATCCTTTAGCCCAATTCTGTCTCCGTTTGGGGCACAAACAATGTTTAGATCCCCACACACAATTAGGTCCAATGGCAGCTCCTTTGATCAATGCTGTAATTTGATCAATAAAAAGCAAGTCATCCTTGGCCAGATGGTTCCAATATACATTAATGATATACAAGCATGGTGCCTTAGAACCATTTTGGTGGGTACTGATGGTGACAACCTGGATAAAAGAAGATGGATTGCATGAATTCAAAATCCGAAGGCCTGACACTTCTTTTATAGCCACAAGCAGGCCAGCCATCGGTCTACCTTTTGCCTGCTTTATGGCTGGATTAAATGCCACTTCAAAGCCTTCCAGCAAAGGAGTTTGCAAAAGCCAAGTTTCTTGTAAGCATATTATATCCAATCCACAGGCCCACGATGATTCAAAGAGGTGCAGAAAACCACGGGTATTCCATGAACCCATGGTGCAACCTTTAGGGCCCTCTTGTACCTGGCATTACTTTTCCAGTTGATTGTTTATGGTTGCAGCCAACCATGTCCAGTCATCATCTCTGTTGCCTGAAGATTCTTGAGTCTTAGGGTCAACCCCTATGCGCAAAGGGTTCAGGTGGAGAGTAAAACTCGATGCAGACCCAATGCCGACTCTCCAGTTTTGACTTCGCCCTGGTTTGTTTCTATTTCTTCAGTCAGAGTGTAACTTGTGGCAGCAACTATTGGCAGGTCTGTCTTCTCTTCAAGCAAGCCAAATTGTCGGTCTTCTTCAATTTTTGATATATCAAACCCCAGTGATATCAGCACGGGGCCGGCATCCAACAGGGCTTCCACAATGAGTTTAGACTGTAGATGTAAAATCACAGCATCATTTTTCTTTTCATTGAAGAATTCTACAATTTTTAGATCCGCAGATTCAATTGCTCTTAAACTTGAAATTAGATGGCACAACCATAACACATTGTGTCGGTTTAGGATTAGTTCATCAGAGGTTTCAATTCATTCCAAGAGGAGTCGATGTGGCGCTTGTATTGAATGTGCTTGTAATTTCCTCCCTTTTTTGTTGACTTTTGGAGTATGCACATTTTTGTTACTCTGCCGCACTGTTTGTGTCTTTGGGTCAATTTTTGTGTTAAGGCTTGAAGTTTGACTATTTCTGTGTAGTATCGGATGACCATTATTCACAGAGTGGGACTCTCTCTTTTGAGCTCGTGCATTGTCAGTATCAAGCAACGCCTCCTGGTCAACTTGCGGGCTTGACAACAGGCCTTTGATTTGCGACTTGGCAGCAATCAATCTTCGTTTGGCCTCTAATGTCGTAAATATAGGTTCCAAACGATCCTTCGCATTTTGTAGCGAGGGTTACGGTTGGATTAATTGGCACTTTCTAGATGGAAATATCGAGGACGTCACTGCAGTTAAGTCCTGTGTTACAGCCTGTGCCACCATGTCACATGCATTTATGTCTGCCTGGACCGCTGGCACAATAAGACCTTCTGGAGCAATTACAGGTTGCACCATAGTAGGTGATTCAGGCAAACTCATAGGGTGGACCACGGCTGGCTCCTTCTCTTCAGGTTCTTCGTCATTATATGTTGAAAGGTTTATTAGCAAATCTGTGCCATCGCTGCTGCTAGTTATAGATTCCTCTAAAACGATTGGGCCAGCTGATACAGCATGTAAACCTTCCTTTCTTCCGGCGTTTTCCGCTCCATGGAAGGGTCCATTAACCGTTACATTGACTGTTTTAAGATGACGCAGGAATTTTCTTGAGTCAGCGCTGCGTTTAGCTTTCCTGTACGGCTGATTTTTACTTTTTTTGATCGAGCCGTTCCTTGACTGTGCACTACTTGCAGTGGTCTTTTGGGTGTCCAATGGGCCTTTAAAGATGTTATATAATTCAGGTGTCACATCAGCCGCTCCCTTGAGGGGCATAGCTGGTGTTTGGGCGCTTGTTACTTCCCTGTTAGCTGGTATTGTTGAAGTCGATGGCACTTGAGGATTTAAAAGAGCCAAATTCGAGGCCACTTGGGACTCCTTAATAATGCTGGCAAATGCACTGCTGACCTTGTTTAGTTCTTTCAAAGGAACGTTAACAGGTTGGCAGTCAACTGCAAGTGTGCTATTCGCAACAACCACAGGCAGTGATGTACCGCCTGGATGCTTAAGCGTTTTTAGTGAAAACGCCTCATTGCCAACAGGGCTCCGAAGGTTTAATATAGTTTTCGTTTGCATGGGTGAGCTTAAAGTAGCATGTTGTGCTGGGCTGCTAGCGTGCTTTTGAACATTCCGTGCAACATTGGCACGTTCCTGCTCAGTACACCGTTCCACATTTGCTGGTTTCGCTGTTTTAGGTAGCAAGCAAGTTACTGGACAAGGGGTCACATTCGTTTGTTGGTCATGCTTAATTTTCTGTTGTTGAAAAATCCCCAGTGCCTCTTTTTCAACTTCAGCCAACAGTCTTTTGTCCAAATTTGCAATTTTGGCATGGTCAACAAGGGCTTCTAAGGCCCAATCGGTCTTTCGATGTATTTCATGAAGCACTTCTTTACAGTGGAAGTTTTTGTTTGCCATGCTAAGCAACTTATTGTTTATTGTAGCAACCACTGATGAAAGTTCTTTTACGTTCTCATTAAGATTTTCATACATTTTGATGAATGGAGCAATTGATAGTGTCATGGATGAGATTATGGTTGCTTGTAAATCTTTGGCATGGTGAACAGTATCCCGCTCTTCTAACACGTTACTGCTAGCACGTGGGTGTACCCTATCACGATGCACAGGTCTTCCAATCTTTAGGTAGGGGCGTTCCATTATGGATGAATCAGTGGAATCTTCATCTGTTGAAGAAACAGTAATGGCGGGTAAGAGTTTGGTGGGTTCCAACCGAAGTGGATTCATTGTTGAAAGCAGTGACGAAAGTTCCAGTGGGATAGTTGACATTTTCAGTTTTTTATTTTGTGAACAACTAACACTAGGCAACATGCTCCCAATTAGCCTCCTACTTTTCAATAGGGAGCTTGCCACTCGTGTTTGGATTATAGGCGGTGGTAACGTTGGTGCTTCATCAACACACGGAGCAACATTTTCGCACTCCAACATGGACACTCCACAATTCACTAAATATTTTGCAGCTCTTTCCGCATTAAGGCGTGTGAGGGCGTTTAAAAGTTTGTTAGCTACCTCTAGAGAGTTCCTTCTCTCAGATTCAAGTCTCAAATCGTTAAAGGGGGCAGGATTTTGGTCTTAACCAGCCACCCTTCCCACCCACTGTGGTGTCACACTCTTCACTAACACAACGTCTTCCCCACTTGTCTCTTAGACATTCTCACCCATGAATACCTCCTCGCTGGCATCATCTGTCACATGGTTGGTGTTGCCAATACAGGCCACTGTGTCTATAGCACTGTAAAACCTGGGCCGTGGGGACACCAGATTTCCAGTGGAATTAGGCGATTGATTAGTAGGCAAATTCAAGTACAAAGTTACTACATCCATAGATCTCTGATGCTCATCCTTGCCACCAACAAGCACAGTGTTCACATGGCAGTTTGTCATCATCATCCATCACGGCATCTAATGTCGTCACCATATTCGCTTCAACAGGGGATCCAATCTCCTCCACAAGCCTTCCACGGGTCCCTCCGCCCACCACCTCCATGGTGGTAGGCCCCGCCACCCCGGCAGCACAATACCCAGTGTCGAATCCCTCTCCATTTACATCCCCAACAAGGGTAACCCCACCACTGCCGCTCATATTGTTCAATACGTCCCGCTCCTCAGTCAATTGGATTTCCTGTACATGTGCATCCACTGATAACTCAGTCGAGGGCAGTATCAGTGGGCAATTTTCTGAATCTATGACTCGAGCAGGGCAATTGAGTGGTTTTAACATCGCACTGTGCACATTCCCACTTCTTTGTTCCCTTGGAAATGAGCCTCTATATAATGTAGGCGGTGGAACTATAATATTTGGTGCTAATACGTCGGATGGGTGAGTAGCAGTGGTTAATGACTCAACAAGCCGCTCCGTGTGTAAACCTGCTGCACTAGCAGCCTTTGGCCATTCATTTATGTACTGGGCCGGCTCCATGCTCGGCGTAGATTCAAGCTTATGCTGGGCTCGAGTTTCTCGCATTGTGCGAGCCCACTTAAACTTTCACCGTTATGTTTCCTGGAGGTGAATGTTAGCAATTGCAAGAGTAATTAAAAGATTGTCAGTAGAGGATTAGACCACAACCACGACAAAGTCACACACACCGGCTCCCGCTTCCACTTACTGGCATATATATAAAAATGTGTAGCCGTGCTGTCCGGGTCCAGGGAGAGCGTGGAGCATAGCAGCTTATCAGCGCAAACAGCGGGAAACAGCGAGTCGTCTCAGCCCCTTTCTCCTCTCAGGGCTTCTCGCTGCAAGGGTTCCCAGCTGATACTTTTAACAGCGTCTTCCAGGAAGTGAGTCAATGACGCTCTCCGACGCTCGTGCCGATTAAAGAGACAGGCGCTTCACAGTTGCAATCCTACAGTGTCATTCCTTGCCGTGCAGCATGTGAAAGCGTGAGTGTTCAAAGTGATAAACAAAACAAAAGCTTATCAGCGCAGCGGGAAACAGCGAGTCGTCTCAGCCCTTTTCTCCTCTCAGGGCTTCTAGGGATTGTTTATTAAAATTAATGTAATATGTGATGTCATCAGTGATGTTATCGATGACATTTTTGTTGTCATCTTTCATGTCCTGGGTGTTACTCTCAGCAGTGCATGGTGGTGATGCGAGTTACGGTTGCTTAGCTTACCATAACTGTTGAATTTCTGGGGGTTTTCGGTTTCATTAATCATAACGTCCCTTTAACAACATATTTTCATTGACTTCAACGGTTTGTATTGGTGCAACTTAACCATAACGTCCCTTTAACAAAGTTTTTTCATTGAATTTCATAGGTTTTTATTAGTGCAACTTAACCATAAGACCCCTTTAACTATGTTTTTTCTGTGAATTTCATGGATGTTTACTAGTGCACGCTATTTTGCCTCAATTTACAAATTTCATATTTACCTCAATATAGCAACATTTGTGTCCAATTTACAAAGTTTCACCTTAAAACTTTGCCACTCCCCACCTTCTAACATCATTTGTAACACTTCTAAAGACTTTTTGCAACTTTTTCCACTGTTTTTGTATCCATCAACATTTGCAAATGTCTGACGTCATCACAGACTTTCCGGACAGTGTCACATGACCATGCACGTGTGTGGCATGATGACGTGTCTGCGAATGCATCCTCACTTCGTGAACAAGTCTGTGCTTCGTGAACAGTTTGGAACTGCATTTTTAGCTAATCTTGGAACTTTCAAGTTCAAAATGGACACTTTCACAGCTCCTACACCTATTCTTACTCCTTATCCATTAACAATCTAGCGCAGAGCACATACTTGGAAGAATATTAGCAAAACTGCAATTTATCTTAAAAATGGCATCAGCTATTGCCATCCCTCCTGCCCAAGTGCCTCCACCACCACCAGCTGGAGGACCTACACAACAAAAAAAGTGCACTACGTCCAAAGACAATGAAGAGGACCAAGAAGATTAGGTAGAGGAAGTGCCTACCTCTAGCACCCAGAGAGAATCATGGGTGTGGCAGTTCTTTACCACAGTTGGGAATGTATCAAAGGCTGAAGCTACCAAAGTGAAATGCATGAGTGCAACATTGTACTTGGTCGCAGACTACCTGGACGATACGCCCATGGGACCACCACCATGTGCTGCAACACCAAATTCAACCACTGCAATGCTTTCTGAAAGGTGAAGGCACGCCCCTGAACGCTCACACCAGAGAGAATACAACCCGCTAGGGAAGAAAGACCCAAGTTGAGCTTGTAAGAATAAAAAGTTTAATCTCATATGCAGATGAGAGCAACAGCGAAAAGCTCTGCTGCTAAGAACGTTCTGCCGAAAAGTAATACAAGCAATATCTTATAAAGGAAAACATTGTCATAGATGACGCAATATATACAGTAAAAACCAGTGCGGCTGATTGGATGTACCCTATACAGGTACCACCTTTATCCATAAGGGATGGTAGTTTATTGGCCTGAGACCAGTCCGTCAGTCTTTGATCATGTGGGTGCTGCAGGGCTCATCTTCTTTTCACGTCAAAGTTCTGAAAACAAATTAATTATACTCCTACTATACATTTTGTTTTATCACTCATACTGTGAACTTGGCAGGCCTTAGGATAGACACACAGGAGGTTCAGGGGCACTCTAACCTTCACACACAAACACACACACACATTTCACTCACAACCGCCCACATCATCCGGCTCCAAGGTCTCCACCCTCATTTTGAACAATATTTTATCCCTCCCAGAACCTTGCAATACAAATCACACAATTGTTGCTTCTACGATATGCCCTGTCCATCCTCTACGAACATTTCAGGACTTGTTACTTTGGGTGGTGGTCAAAAGGCACATGGTGCCATGGAATTCGGGGATCTTAGGGTTTAGTCAATTAAATGCTTTGTCCAGTGTGAGATAACATGCACACCAGGTGCCGGTCACTGATTGCGACCTTGTAGGGCACATTCCTCTTGGGTGAAAAACACATATTTGCACCACTTTTGGAACAATGAATAGACAGTGTGGCGGGTGGGGGTGCAAACTGTCCACATGGGAGCTCAGGCATGACTGGAGATTTCTGTGGCCTCATGGATATGAGCCTAGTGCATGCAATGCCACATTTATTGCACATGTCTTCCTTTCTACCTAGGATTACTAATATTTACGCACCATGTAGTTCAACTATAATTGGTTATATTAACCTAGGGTCCTGCTGGAAGGGAAGGCATCCATTTCACTGTTCTCCCTACCCCCAGGCGCATCACAGTGCCTCCAATGCACCTCGCCTCACTTAATAGAGACTGGGGGGGCGGGGCTGCCCCGTTTCTAACAAAGGTTGTTCCTTTCTTAGCAAGTAGAAGGCTGTCTTCCTCCACCTCATCTTTCTCAACCAATACTGTAACCACACAGGCTACTTTTGTGGACGCAAAATCCCACCGGCTACCTTGCAAGCGATAATAGAGGCTGTTAATCCATATCTTTCAAAGACAACAGTACTCTGTATACATTGCAACACACCGCTCTGCAGGGGGGAGCAATTTTGAAGTGCTTTTGAAGCTGTAATCAAGGAGCATGAGAAACACTGCCCCCTACCTTATATGTAACACATGCGCAACATCTTCCCCTGTCCACCTGCCCCTCCATATAAGCAGTTGGTACCTCATCCCTCATTTTTCTTCCCACCTTACTTTCTGACCTCACCTGCAAAAAATTAAAATAAAGGTTCCTTTAGGGACCACCTTTCACAGTTAAAAAATAGAACTAAAAGAAATAATCGTATAGACTCCACCTACTTTACATTTCTCAATAAAGTAGATAGACTCAATATGAGTCTCCAACATTTCCATTAGCATGTTGTGTTATGCTAATGGAAATAATGTGGCATTCATCCCCGTTCCAAAGGCTGGAACAGGGGGATAATTTCCCAGCAGCCCAAGTTATTGGCCCAAGTGAAGCGAGAGCGGATAAAGAGGGCTGCTGGACGTTATCCCCCGTTCCAGCCCCTGCAACAGGAGATGAAGTCCATTAGCACCCTGGGTTGCCAAAGCTGTCCCCCGAGGTGGTAAAACAAAGGATTTTCCTTCCCACAGTGGGACATGCACAGCGTCCCACTTTAAGAAGAAAAATCCTTTCCAAGATGGCTGCATTGGAAAGTGAACACGGGAAGCCATACGGAGCCCCTCTTGCCTTTCCATGGCAGCCAGAGGCGAAGAGAAGGAGCGAATGTGGCCGCAGCACTCACCACTACCGAAATAAGGTAAGTAGGGGGGTGGAGGGTGAAAAACAAAAAAAATGGGATGTGGGGGGGAGATGGCAGCAGGGAGAGCCGGCCACAAGGCCGCTTGGAACGCAGGCTTGTACCAGCGGTTCAAGCCCGCGTTCCTAGCCACCTGACTGGCTAGCTTCCCCGCCCAAGAAGCAAATGGACAATCGTATAGTAGAGATAAATAAAAAAAGACAGAAACCATTTTTTGTCCCAATTACTTTTCTCTAGCATACAATAAGGACCCTAATCGATGGACCTTTATAACTATCCATGGTCTCCACAGTCCCCTTACCAGGCCATGTATCATTAAACGACCCGGATGGCACGTTCACACCATCGCACAGGGCAGGCCCTTCTAGGCTTTTTAATTTTTATATTTCTAACACTCCCTCAATGCCTGCTTTCAAACAGTCACACATCCATCCACCAATCACTTCCGAAAACTGTATATATAACCCTATGACCATATTAAGCTTCCACACACCAAGTGCCACTTAACAATCTTTGATAAATCATTTGCATCTGCATTTCCCTTACTTATACAAACAAATTGTCCACAATGCTCCTATAAATGCAATAAGCATTGTGCAGTAAGAGAAGTGCATAAATAGAAGGGGCAGTACGGATGTGCAACTGCTCATGAGAACCCAAGAGGGAAATGCCAAGGGATGTCAAGGTGGACATACTGGAAAAGAGGAGCCCCAAGGGTTGCATGCATCTTAACCATAACATCCCTTTAACAAAGTTTTTTCTGTCAATTTAATAGGTTTTGATAAGTGAAAATGTTTCATGGTGTTACATCACTGTATATAAGTTATTAATAATACCTCTTTTGATATATATGAAAGAACTACAAACCTCCTTTAAGAAATATACACATTCTTATGTCTGTCATTATCAGCAGCGCATGCTGTGGTTGGAAATCATCATTAATTTGCCTACGGCTTAAGGCTCCACCATGACCCTAGCCAAACCAAATCACCCCTATTATTCACTGCACCTACACTGCATCCTAGCTCAGTGTCCGCTATACCCTAATAATGTAATCATTGGCCAGTGCTCATGGCTTGTAACCAGGCCAGTCTCCAAATCCATGGAGCATAGGCTTTCGCCATGCTGCATTCTCCAATAAGTTATAAGCCATCTGAAAATGTTTTTAATTTTGCCCTCTCTTGACAAAATCCCACCAAACTCTGCAAAAATACTACATCCTTTTTGCAATAATTTGTCCAGATTTGTCAAATGGCACCACACTTATAAGCTTTTAAAATATTTTAGGAACCCACCTCTAATTTTGTTCTCTCTTGACAAAATAGCACCACACTTTGCAGACCCATTCAGAGTCACGTTTATAATGCAATTCCAAATGTTTATGCAGTTCCATTAAGTCGGGCCAAAGTTATAAGCCATCCAAAAACTGCTTTTCACCAACCCTGCAATGCTAAAATATGTATGGATGCCCCCGAATATCTGAGATGTTCCTGGACATTACAGGACTGTTCAGAGCTGTTCGCAGACTTTGGAGGTGGAAAAACCACCTGTTCTTTTTGGCTGTTCATGGCCATATCCCATCCCATCCTCCTCACACGTCACCTCCCCAGAGATTGTTTCATTAGTTTGACAAGTGCAATGTTCTGTTTTTTAACGTGTTTTCACCACGAAGGTCGTGGACTACGGGCACTGTCTGTTAATCCAACATGGTGGGCGTTTCCAAAAATAGTATGCTCTTCATGCTTTTCCCCATCCAATCAGTGGGCACGTCCAATGTCTGCGGACATCATGTTGTCCTCCGGATCAACCGGAGGCCCGACCGCAGACCGAACAGTGAAGTGAGTCCACAGACTGAACCCAGATAGCAGGTCTTTTTGGTTGTTTTGCAAAAAATTACTGGATAGATTTACACCAAATATACAAAAGCACGCTTTTGGGGCCAAGCCGCCGCTCCTGTCGCAAATTTGGTGAAGATCCATCCAGCGGTTTGGGCTGTAAGCGTGATCAATTTTTCTTTCCGTTGCATCTAAAGGAAAAAACACACATTTTGGGACCGCCCTATAACTTTGTCCCCCCTGCTTGAACCCTCACCAAACCTTGCAGAATCAATCTGACAGGGCCCTTGCAAAGTTTTGTGAGGTTTCATCCAGGAGGGGGAGGTTATAGGTCACCCAAAAAGTGCTCTTCCTATGGGTTGAGCAACTTAACTATAACTACAGGGCCGCTAATGCAGGCCCTGAAATATATATATATATATATATATATATATATATATATATATATATATATATATATATATATATTCAGTGAAAAAACTTTGTTAAAGGGACTTTATGGTTAAGTTGCGCTATTAAAAACACATGAAATTCACTAAAAGAAAACTTTGTTAAAGGGACGTTATGGTTCCACGTAAAACTGAAAAACCCTTGAAATCCAAAAACCCTTGAAATCCACCAGTTGTGGTAAACAAAGCAACCATAACTCGCCACACCACCGTGCACTGCTAAGACTAACGCCCAGGACATCAAAGATGACATCACAAATGTAGTAGGTTGAGTTCCTCTGCAGCATCCTCCGTTTCCGCTCCTGTCGCCACAAAAGAGACTCCTCTGGGACAGCACTTACCTCCAGGTGCCTTGCAGGACATCCATGATGCTATTGACCCTTACCTTTCGAAGGTCACAATATTGTGCATGTACTGCGACGCAGTATTCTGCAGGGCTGAGAACCTTCGGAGTGCTTTCGAGACTGCAGTCAAGGAACATGAGAAGGTCTGCGACCTACCTTAATAAGGCCCACCCTACATTTTCCTCTCTCCACCTGCCCTTTCTTATCCACGTGGTTGGTGTCCCTTGTTTACCCTCCTTTCCCCTGCTTTCCTTGTGTGTCGTGTTTAAAAAAATAAAAAAAAATATAAAACAACGAAAACCTCAAAAAAAGGCTCTTTTCAGAGTCGCCTTTCACAGTTTAAAAATAGAAGTGACAAATAAATAGTGCAGGGCCCTGTGCATTTTTTAGAGGTCCGTGAACAGTCTGCATACATTTATTTTTTGGGGGTGCTACCCTATCAGAACCATTGCATTTTTCTATGGGAGGAAGTGGTGGCTCTGAAAATAGCCTTTTTGTGGGGTTTTTTTGTGTTTCAAAAACTTCAAATGGTCAACACCTACTGCAAAATGGATTGCTGTAATTCCCAAAAAGGTCGCATTTTGTATATTCGCAGAAAAATCTGATTGCCGGCATACGTAAGATGTACCCCATCTCTGCCAAAAATGTGTGTGCTACAAAACATAATGTTTTCATTCTGAAAAAAGGACATGCCAACATTTCTTAAAAAGGCACAGACAGCCTTGTTAACATTGTGCCTCGCTTTCTCCATTTGTGGACCAAATGAAAAAGAACGCAACCCCATTTGTCTCTGCGCAATACAGGAAAAAATTACTCTGGAGTTTGGATACATGTCCATGACTTTCCCAAGTCCTTCTTTCATGGCAAATTGCAAAGAGATTCCAGACACATGTCCTAAACTGTTCCCTCCACAATGAATAATAACAATGTATGGATGACGCTGTGTCACCAAAGAAGCAAAGAGAGGTACCACATCCAGCCAGTTCATTCTACGCACTCCATGCCAGTGCACTTCCACATGAGAGAATCCAAGCTGTGCAGCCACTCCACAGCGATCTGCTTGTACCTCCAGCCAATTTATCCACAAATCTCCCAACATCCAAACAAACAGCTTCCTGAAACACACAGCCATAGCTATCTGCTCTCCTCTCAGGAAAAAGACTTTCTGACAAACTCTCTCCTTACACATCACACCCAGTAAACCTTATTGACCAATCCCTTGCTCTGCTCAGTCTCATTTGCATGCCTCTCAACCTCAAAATCCCTGTATGTAATACGCATTGTCCGCGGACAATCACAGTGTCTGTGGACAAATCAAACAATCTGAACGTGAGGGATGAACATTTAAATAGAGTGCCCCATTTCGCCTTTGAGGTTGGCTCTGAAAAGAGCCCTTTTTTTGTTTTTTTGCAGATGCTTCAGAAACACCTTTTATATTGTATTTTCTTTTTTTTATATATTTTCCTCCAAAAATCTTCACATTAGCTTCTCCAAAGCAAGCCTTATGTTCCAAAACAGCATGGCATTTCCCATAAAAGATAAAGAAATGCCATCTTCTTTAAAATAAACAACATTACCAGAATCAATGTTCTCATTATTACTAAAGAGCATACCAGCTCTAAGTATGAAAGCAAACATGCCTCGGTTGATTGCACACCTAGCAATATTTTGCTGAGGACAAAAAACAAAACTATTGTTGCATATTGCCCTAGGTACTAAACCAGAAAAAATAACCTTGGCATTTGGAAGTATTTTCATTACTGGCTGAATGCCAACAAAGTAGAGGAAAATACATAGCCCAAATGCAAAGCACCACAGTGCAAAACAACTACATGTGGAATGTTCACCCTGCCCATATCTCCACAAATTTGTACAATTCCATGCACATTGAAACCACACTCAGTGCTCCACACCACCTCCACTCCTTTAACATCAAAATTGTTTGCCACATTCCTGCATTCAGCATACTGCTCCAAACCATGCACAAACATACCTTCAACCACCAACACCCTGACTTTCTCCACCTCTGCCATCTTCACTACACACAGCCTCTTTCAACACAAACCTCAACCGCAACATCTGATTGGCTGATCCCTACAGTCCATTTTCATGCTGGATTAGCTGAGAAACCCCAGATGTGGCACTCCCTGTCCACGGACAGCCGCAGTGACAGCAGAGCACGTAATATTGGGGCAGCCCTTCTACCCTTTCCACTTCACTCTCTGAACCATTTCCTCATTGGCTACTGATAAGCAGTAACACAATCATCCACCAATCACATCCAAGAACTCTACATCTAACTATATCAACACAGATCAGCACTTTAGATGTACTATTGATCACTCTCAGTACAAATCGGCTGTGACTGCAAAGGACCTACAGCAACAACTACTATAAACTCCCCAAGATTTCTACTTGCAGATTCATGCACATCCACCTGCATGACCACAGACTACAGGTAGGAATATTTTCTACACAGTACATGTACAGCTCTTCAAGGAATACAATGCATCCCTGGAGCATAGCTCAGCGGCAACGTGCGCGCCTTGGAAACAAGACGACACGAAGCAACACAGGTTCGATCCCCGGGGCCGTGCTTAGAAACCTCTGGGTGTTTAAGCGCATTATAAATAAGCAACTAAGACAAAATAATTAAGCAACTAAAAAACAAACAATTCGTGTAACAGCACCTCGATGCCCACAGGCTGTGTGAGCGCTTTAAAAATGTAAAATAAAATAAATGAAAATATAAACAGAGTATCTGCCACTTACCCTGTATACACTGTAAAATGACCTTACTGTAATTTCTCCCATCTGCTAGGATGAAGTGTCAATTGCAAACCTTTCTGCTCTCCAAATTTTTGTTTACACACACACCTATCGAAAAAAATGTTATTTCATGTTAAAAGATGCGAGAAATAACAGTATAATTATGAAAAAGCTGTACAGTGTGTTATAAACTTACACACAGCCAGATGAGCACATGCATCTTCATTGAAGCACACCCACAGACAATGGCCCTCATTACGACCCTTGCGGAAAGGGGTTTACGCCGGCGTAATGCATGGCGTACCTTTCCGCCTTACTACGAGTTCCCGTAGCGCCATGGTGCTTTTTTTGCCTGCTTTTTCCGGGCGGAAAAATCCATGGCGCTACGGGACTTGTTGTTAATTACGCCACCGTAATTTACGGTGGCGTAATTAACGCCTTCCCCACTCCCATTATACCCTATGGGGCAAAAATGGGAATGGGGAAGGGTAAATGGGGATTGGGGACTTTCCGCCCCGCCAAGGTCGGAATGGGGCGGTAAGTCCGCCAACCCCCATGGCGGAGTTGGCAGCTTTGCGCCATGGACCATGGTGCAAATTGCACCATGGTTCTCCGCCAGGGTCGTAATGAGGGCCAATATCATTAGAAAGCCTCCCAGCTCAAACAACATCACTGCCTCTATATGAAATAATTCTGCTTTATTTCCCACACCTTCACAAATGCATACATTGCATGCTTTTCTGTACAATCTCTGCCATTTACCCTGTAAAAATGGCAAAAAATGCATATTATTATTTCTTCTATTTCTTAACACCCAATACCATAACATTAAAAAAAGTGTGCTCTATATGTTTACTATTATACTCATTTGTAAAACATATTCAACTAACAGATTCTAAATAAAATATATAGGATGCACTTAAGCAAACAAAAGTGCATGTGCATACTATGCTCAGTTGTAAGAAAACATTACTACTACAAAAACAAAAACGTGCTATAAAGACACATATTCACTAACTTCTTTCTTTTACAATTGCAGTGAAGACCACTCCCCTGAAAAGCTGCAGTGTCTGAAGTACGAACAAGGACTTAGAAGAAACATACTCTTTCCATACAAAAAAGTAAGTACAATACTAACATAATGTTCAAACTGTTACTCAAACACACTAGCATTTTAGAATTGTAGAACAAACAAGTGTATTAACCCTTTACCATTAGATGTAGTATTAGTGCTTCCCCTTACCAGTTGCATACTTTATATTTTCATCTGAAGCCCAGTATAGTAATACACAAATACAAGAAAAGCCCTCAGAACTTGATGTAGCTGCCCATTGCACGATCACACACCTCCACAATCATCCTTACCATCATACTCAGACACTCATGCACAAAGCACGCATACACTGCACAACAGCCCAACCCACACTTCCTTTCTTTCACCAACAGACCCCAAAGAATGCCGACCAAAAAGCAACTCCGTAGAAAGCAATGCAGAAGTAGAGCAAATCAAAATGAAAGTGTCCAAAATAAGCATCCATCTCTAGCAGATTTTGTACAAAAAGTTCAAACGAAACAGCTAATACAGTCATTAAGCGAAACAAAACAAGCTTCGAGTACAGAAACTTTCCCTCCTCTATCAAAATATAAAACAAAACAGAAAGTGATTAACAAGGCTTCAGATACCACCGTACCCAAAAAAATATTTTTAAAATAAATTCCGCCACAGAATCCTTCAGAACCTTATAAAAACAGGAGAGACATCACAACCCTTAAAACCTACCATAGAAAATTAAACCTTGAAGCTCTTATAGACAGTGCAATCCTTCTCAAAAGGAAGTTATTTATTTTAGTTTTAAACAGAATGAAACCACTAACAAAACTAACTACTAAAGTCCAAAAAAGTCTTCTCAATAAATAGAATATTAACAAAAATAGCTTCTTAAACATCTGTGGAGGTGAATGGAGTCACACCACAAGCACAGAACCTTATTTTAATGAAGAAGCATATAAACAAAAGCAAACAAAACCAATTGTCATACATAGCAGTGGACAAGGGTATGAAAAACTTAATAACACCATTATGGAACAAGAAACTCTGCTCACAAAAATATCCCCAGAAAACTCAGTATCACCTCTCCATTCTACTGAACCAAAACGTCTAGTCTACAAATGGTCGTGCACATCAATGTGTAACATTGCCAAAAAATCTTTCAAATCTTTACGCCAGTTCCTCAATCAGTATGTAAAAAGCAAAGACAAATTCAAAATGAAACTACTACAAAATATGGATGCCTGTCCAGTGGGCAAATACACAGGACTACAAGGACATTCATTAGCCTGGATTTCAGGACCTATTTGCAAAAGCACCTTCCATCATATCAAAATTATATCAACACATTATTCAACTATAAGAAATCTGGTGCATAAACTCTACTATGCTAAAAGTCCTGCTTTAGCACTAGCCAATTAAAAAAAAACAATCTTCTACATGGTAAAGCCAAACAACTACTCGAAGAAATAGAGCATATCCAGAGAAAATATTTTGGAAGTGAAAGCCACTTACAAAATACAATAGCTTTACAACAAACTAGCAACTACTGTACAAATAGCAACCTTCTATTAAACACATACAAAAAAGAAATACTAAAGTTTAAAAGTACCTCTGTTGAAGTACCAAACCATGTGTGTGTGTGTTGCTGCAGGACTTTTTATAAAAGTAGCACAAAAACTGTAGACATAACGTACAAAATAGAAGACAATGAAGATTCCACATGGTTCCAATTAGCTCTCTACCTTATAGCAGAAAACAAATACAAAATTACTGACCCCTTAATACTTTGCAATTACTGCACTGCAAAACGTGACAACAACCAAACACCTTCACGTGCTATCACAAATTACTTGGGATTATTCCCACTACCAAAATCCCTGCAACTACTAAACTTATATGAGAGCATCCTAATTCAAACAGTGCACCAATTTCAAGCAATAATAAGCTGTCAACCAAAAACAGCAGAATTACCTTCCTCTGAATTAGTGAAAGGCATTTGTGGCAAAGAAGTTTATTTGCCATTAGTCTCAAAGAAAATGTACACACTCCAGGAGTGCAGCGGCCAATAGATCAATCTTTAATTGTCTTAGTAAATTGAGTACCTACAAAAGACAAAATAATTTGGCAACAACTCGTGGACTTACATAAAGTTAGACAAGCCCTGCAATATCTAAAAAACAACAATGAATACTACATAGAAATTAATATTGAAGAAAACCTGAGAGAAACCATTGAAATAATTCAAGAGTCACCAGAAACTGGCCAATTTCAACTAAATCCTGCTACAGAATCCAATATTTTAGACCATTATACAATTCATCCTTTACACTCTAAAGACACTATAGATGATTCACTGGAAACGTACTAAATGCGACAAGCCAAAGGATCTCCAATCAGCATATGGGAAAAAAAGTATAGAAGCACAGGCCTTTCCTCTACTTTTTCCTACTGGAAAAGGAGGAAGGTAAGATGATAGATCCACACAGATAACAACATCAGAATATCGCTCTTTACAAATGTATTCTGCCGACCCCAGATGCAGACAAACTGTGGAATACATATTCCACCTTCTCTTTTAAAGTGAACTAGCAACTCTATGCTATGGAGTTGCACACACATTGACATCAGGTACCCATTTTCAAAATATGTCAGCTATGCAATTATTACAAAAAGTGCAAGAAAAAGATGAGGTTTTACAGTCAAGTATTGCAAATCTTTTAGCAAACATGTGTGGTATTAAAGAATACTGGTTCCGACGTCAAAGAGATGTACGCTGTATGATAAGAAACCTTGGCCCACCCACTTGGTTTGTTACATTAAGTTGTGCATAATATGCATGGGAAGATTTACACGATTTCCTACGCATAGCAAACAAAAATAAAACAAATATAGATATAAAAAACACCAGAAAAACTCTGCTCTCTAGATCCTGTAAATGTATCAAGATATTTCCATCATCACTTCATTGCTATGCTACAATTTATTTGTAATAAGACTGTCCCTCCCCTCACAGAAGTTCAACACTTCTTTTGGAGAAAAGAATACCAAGCCAGAGGAGCACCACACATTCACTTGCTATTATGGATTAAAGATGCTCCTAAATTTGGTCAGGACAGTGATGCCACTGTTTTGAAGTTCATCCACAAATAAGTCACTTGTGAAATCCCTTCACAAACAACAAATAGTGACCTTCATGCACAAATTTTACAATTTCAAAGACACAAATGTGGGAAATATTGTTGTTGCAAATATTTTTTAAAAAAAGGGAAATACTACACCAAATGCCGCTTTGGTTTCCCTAGACTAGTTTCAGCAACAGTTCAAGTAAATAACTTCATGTCTTCAGTCAGGCATAGGGCCTCATTACACGGATGGCGGAGAACCATGGCGCTATTAGCGCCATGGTTCATGCCGGTAAAATACCGGCACCGCCTTGGCGGAAAGGGGAATTACCGCCCCATTCCAAGGTTGGTGGGCGGTAATTCCCCCTTCCATACTAAAACACATATTACATAAAAGAAAAGAAGAATCAAAATACATCAATGATTACAATGCAATCATTGCCCTTCTATGGAATGCAAACATAGATGTGCAGTGCATTGCAGACAATTCCACTGCAGTTGCACGATATGTCACAGCCTACTTAACCAAAGCAGAGAAAACAGAGCTTCAGGACCTCTGGGATGACATATCATCTGACAAAACACTATCACAGAAATTGTACAGCTTAGGCATAAAAATGCTCTCTAATAGAGAATGTGGCTGCTATGAAGCTGCAGATCATTTAACCGGTACTGCCTTGTATGGAAAATCTGACGATATAGTATGGCTAAGACTTGGTCCTGCTAAGCCCAAAACTTCACATACAAAAATAATATTAAACCAGATGAAAAGAAAGGTATATACAGAGTTGTAAATTGTGAAGGCAGCTTAGTGAAACTTACCAAACACAGCTTAATTAATCATATCAAATTGTCATTAAAAACTCCTCAACATAAAGAACTGTATTACATGTCCCTGCTACAACTTTTTAAACCATGGAGAAAAGAAGAAGCGTTACTGGATACACATGACTCCTATGAAGATGCTTTCAAAGCAAATAAAAGCACTATAAGAGACGTAAACCTTACACAGTACCAAACAATGTTGCACAATGAACAGCAACACAAAGAACTCCAGGCCCAACTACAAGTGGACACTCCCGACAGTAGTCACCCTTCTGTAACAGGAAGCCAAGAACCACTTGGACAGCCACTAATGGCAAACGAGGCAGAATTATCCATGATTGAAGTAGAAAACACCATGTGTCAGCAGGAACAAGCTACAGAAGACTTTGATGTACTGAAATCACAACTGAACAATGAGCAACGTAGCATTTTCCAAGAAATAATAAAACACATTGAACATGGTGAGCAACATGAAAATAAAAACTGTACCTGCCAAGACTACAAACCTATACTGCTATATGTGCGTGGTGAAGCTGGTTCAGGCAAAACATTCTTAATCAAAATCATCAGCAAGTTCCTCCAACAATTGAAAAACAACAAACTGTCAGATGTTGTAACTGCCCCCACATGTTTAGCTGCCTACAACATTGGCAGTGTCACTTTACACTGATTACTACTCCTTCCAGTAGAACACCAAAACAGATTAGTCTATTACAAACTTTACACAGAATCTGCAATGGAACTATGCAGAGTTTTCAAACAAATGAAAATGCCGCTAATAGATGTGGTGGGCATGGTCTCCAACCTAGCGTTGGCTTTGATTCACCTCATATTACAAGAGGTTCTCAAAACAGACTACGAAGTGCTCTTTGGAGGAAAACACATTATTGTTTTCGGAGATCTTCTTCAATTGACACCAGTGAAAGCTGAACCTATTTTTAAAACCTTAGGTCACAAACTGTGCCGTAAAACTATTGGAAGCATTAGAAATGTCAACCTTTGGCAACATTTCCAATACAGAGAATTAACGGAAAACATGTGCCAGTCTGCAGACCTCACATATGCCAACATTTAAAAAAGTATTAGAGATGGTGTACTATCTCAAGAAGCACAATCATTATTAAAAACCAGGCACATCCATGCACTCTATGGCCATAACTCATGTGCTACTGATGTCATGGAACAATTACCACACAAAAATGTCAATTGCATGTCCTTGATGCCAACTCTTGCAAGCTGTTCAAAATTCAATGAAACAATGTTGAAAAAAGAAATGCAACCAATAATTGAAATTTGCTCCACGGCTAAACTGGACGTCCATGGTATGACACTACCCATGTGTCAACAAGCCACAACAAGACTAAAATACCTTAGAAAACTCTATCTCCAACACAGCTGGTTTGGAAAAATTTAAAATTAATTTTAAAATATAGAGTAAGGCTTAAACGTAACCTTGACACTGAGCAAAAACTAGTTAATGGAGCACTTAGTACAGTTGTTGGCTTTCAAACATACCCACGTGACACAACATTCAATTTGTCAATATTTTCTTCAACAAACTATCAGAAGTTAAAAGGATAGGACGCTCAACAGCCCGCATCCTTCTTTTCAAAGGCATATATGTACGCAGAGAACAATTTTCAATAACTCTAGCATACGCAGATACCATTCACAAATCACAAAGTCTTACTCTAGATAAAGCATTAATAGATATTGGTAGCACAGTCTTTAAAGAAGGCATGAGCTATGTAGCACTATCACGCTTACATACACTTGACGGGCTATTTCTAATTAACTTTGATGCAAGTAAAGTAAATGCAGATATTCCCTGCATTCTAGAATACAATAGGCTGCATTCACTCTATACCCCCGTCTAAAAACCTATCCTGTTCCACAAAAAGCAAAACATTGTAAAAGAAAACTACTTCACTGAAACGATACAAGATATCTCTGCAATTCCTCCAAAGAAAAAACAAAGAAAGTAATACTTCATCAAGAATCACAACCAAAGAAGAATCTACTGGTCAAAGTAACTCAACTACTTCTTCAAAGAAACAACGCACACTCCGAACAAATGACTTTGACACAGAACTGTCAGGTCCATTCAAATTTTCAAATATAACTGCTGTAAATTGCTAAGCAAATGTAGCAATACATATTCTATTCCAATTGCCACCAATTATTGAGAACATTTACTTACACAGTACAGATCAATTGTGTTTGCAAATGTTAGTCATTCATAGAAATGCAACCAACAATCATGATAACACTTACAGTGTTCATGGAATAAGACAAGAATTGAACTACTGTGCTGGAATGGTCAAATTCACTATCTACTCACAAGAGGATCCATAAGAATTTCTAATGTACTTACTACAAGTACTGGAAAACCAAAACATACTATAAATTAAATCTACCAGATTTCATACATGTGGAAACATACATGCACTCTCTGCAGCCATGTGGCACAGGAACAAGTCCCTAATGAATGCTTTGTGTATGTATCCATACCTAACTGTGAATCCATTCCATTTCAGCAACTTGTACAAAATGCAAACCATGGCACATTATGTACTACCTGCAATTCAGATAATCACGCCACCTTCCAAATACAGACACATAGTAAATATGTAATAGTAATGCTTTTACATTACAATGCAGATGGTACCGGAAACCACTGTAAACTGACTAGATTTACACATGGTCAAGTATCACTTGGTAAGAAAACCTTCACAACAATAGGTATAATCTACCATTCAGGAGCCACAACCAATGCAGGTCACTACACTGCATATATAAAAAAGAATTGTGGATGTATCGAATTTAATGATAGTACCATTACTCTAAAGCAGAGATTACCAGCAAATCTTGTAAATGCTTACTTCATATTCTTAAAACCAAAATTTAATATGTAATCTGTGTATGAACATGAGCAAAACTTCAACTTCGAAACTGTGCACAGTTAGAATACGCCAACATGTATCTAACTGGCCCAAAAAATCTGCAACAACCCAACAGATAGATGAATAGCATAAAAGTAGAAATACACAATTACAATACACCAACAGGTATCTAATTGCCCCAAAAATCTGCAACAAGCCAACAGATAGAAGATTAGCAAGAAACAAGAAATAAACAGTAAAACAATGTAAGAAATATATTGTACCACAGCATAGAAGTTTTTTAACATGGATTTTTTTCCCACACACCCAACGATTTAGAAAACAAACACAGAAACTGAGCAAATTGAGCAGTACACTGGTTTGAACTATAGTACTTGTAAAGTACTAAATATGAGGGTAAAGAAAATACAGAAATGTCTATTATGCAATGCAATAACTCATTATGAACTACCTACTCTAACATATGATCTTTTATTTTATCGCAGAGATCGAAAAAGTATGTCTGGCCCAGTTACCCATGTCATGAAAAAACTGCATACAACCACAAAAAACTCAACCAGTAAGTATAAAATGAATGGACTCACAAACACTGCTGCATAACACACCCATTCAAGCAAACATCTAACCATACACCACAATCCAAAATGTTTACTTCCAAGGGTATCTTATGACGCAGTCCTTGTTACAAACTCTACATTCTTAACTGCATAGCCTAGCCAAAACTTCACATATAAACTCTACAAATGAAACAGAACACAAACTTTTGGGTTGTGGATATTTGATGGGTGTTTCATTCTATGGGTGTGTTATGCTACGTTGGTTGTGGCCAGGGCCTAGAGTCTTGGGTACATGGCCGAAGCACCCAAGACTCTAGGCCCTGGCCACAACCACTGCAGCATAACACATCTATGCTACCAAACATTTTGACTGTGGTATGTGGGCTGCTTATAGGGGATATTAATTACAACCAATGCTCTACTAACAACCCAAAAACAACATCTTACTAAAGTAAAATAGCTAGTAGTGCATTTATTATGTCCACGGGCAGCCGCAAAGACTGCGGATATGGTGAACACATCAGGGGCACCTGCCACCTAAACAAATACAGTATGTGATCCATCTCTTACTCCCCAACCCTCACCAAGCACTCCTGCACACCAACACACTACCCAAAATTGCATTTTGCCTCTGTTCGCCATCCAAGATGGCGGCCGCATCAAAACAATGTGACGCGTCTCATGCCTCACTCCAGCCAATTGATGGACATGTTGCGTGCCCGTGGACATGACGCAAGTCGATTAGCCAATCGGTGTCCTGTCCGCGGAGCGAACAGGGAAGTGTGTCCGCAGACCGGACATAGATATCACACAATTTTTTGCCTACATTTTGGTCATTTAAAAAAGAAATGCTGGATGGATTTACACCAAATTAACAAAAGCACGCTTTCGGGACTAAGCTGCCACTCTTGTCACAAATTATACGGAAATCCGTCCAGCGGTTTGAGCTGTAGCAGTGCGCAAAGTTTTTTCCCGTTAAGGGAAAAAAAGAAATTTTACGATCCCTCCTATAACTTTGCCCCCCACCCGGACCAAACCTCACCAAAATTTTCAAAAAGAAATTCAGATTGGGCCATATACTTTTTTTGCAAAGTTCGTTGAGGCTTCGTCCAGGGGGAGCGAAGTTGTAAGCCGCCCAAAAAGTGCTCTTCCTATTGGATTAGCAACTTAACCATGACTACACGGCCACTACTGTGGGCCGTGTAATATATATATATATATAATGTTGAGTCCGTGGACATCGCCCATTGTCCGCGGAGAGTGTGCTGGGGAAAAAAGTCTGTAAAAAACATTTTTGATTATTTGGTCGTGGAAAGAGGGGCTAGGAAGGGTGCGGGAGTGGAAAAAAATGGTATAGGGCTATTTTTGTAGGTGGGAAAAGGTTGGCCAGGTGTCATAGCTATCCATGGACATCGCAGTAGCTCACGGACAGTGCCATTAACGGACAGCTTGGGAAAGACATTTGGGGTTATTTGATGGCTGAAAGAGGGCATTTAAATGGTCGGGAAGACAAATTAAGGTAATGTGGAGGTGTTTTTATATGTGAAAAAAGTGTTTGGAAATGCCACCGAGTCCGCAGTCAATTTCGATGTCTGCGGACATCATTTTCATTGCAGGCGGTCAGCGTGAGTTTTATTACTTGACGGTCTATGGTACGTACATCTTACATAGTTATTTGTATTGTGGTGGTTGAGGCCAGTGGGCAGATTCTGGGGGGCATGGGCGCAGGCCATGGTCCCAAGAATATGTCACTGGCCACAACCATCACAGTAGTAATATGTGTTTTGTAATTATAGGTAATGTAGTAGGAGTATGGCCAAAATCACTATAATAGTAATATGTGTATAGTAATTATAGGTAATGTAGTGGGAGAGCAAAGTGTCTGAAATATAGAGGAATGATGTAATTGAACTGTATATGGTACTTTGTATTGTAGTACAATTGAGGATAGTGCTCATAGAATATGTATTTTATCATAATTGCCATGGTTAATGAGTTTTATAGCGTTATGAAGCTGGAATCTCAGGATTATTTTCTTTTGAAAATAAAGTACAATTTGTTAAGCAGGATAGTTTAAAAACTGTAGTTGTATACCATTTTACATATTCATTTTTGAGGCCCTCATAACAGTTCATTCTAAGTACTGTTTTTGGAACAACATTAATGTATGACACACTGCTGTTGTTTTTACATTAAATAACCACTGGGTCATTGGGAATGTCATTGTGGCTGTTTTGAGCAACCGAGTGGGTGTTGCAATGGTGGTGTGTAGATGGGAATAGTAAGAGTGTGAATGGTGGAATATAATGGGCTAGAGGAAAGAAAGGTTGGTTTGAAAAGAGTAGTCTGGGATAATATGCAGTGGAACTGTGTTGCTGTAATTACATACATATACCTGGTACATTAATGTACCTACTTTGTTGGACGCAAAGGGTATTTGTTTTCTGGTTGTCTTCGGTAATTTGCTTCTTTCCTGTAATTGTAAAAGAAAGTTAGTGGGGATATGTGGTAATGGCGAAGTACTTTTAGTAACAAAGGTTGATATTTATGATGGAAGGAGTAGTGGTGGGGAAAAACACTTAATAAAATTGGTGGACAGTTAAAAATGGTTGCTTTTAGGAGCACTTTCATGACAGTTAAGAAATGCATATGTGCATTTGTAGAAGTTCAGTAACATTTTGTAAAAGAGATGAAAAATTGATGGAAAATATGTGTAGTACACTTTTAAATGGCAGTTGGTATTTGGATGTTTAACATGTTAGTAGAATATGCATACTTGCCAACATGATGCATTCTAATCTGTAGGTGATAATGTAGTCCTAGATTTTCTGTTTGGGTTCTGGGACTTGTAGTTCCACTTTTCCTATTGTGAAAGATGGAGTACAAGTCACAAAATGTAGAGAAAAAGGTACGACTGCATAAGCAGCTGAAGATTGGAATGGGTTATGTTAGGAAGTATACATGTATTGTCAATATATAAGTGGCACACACTGAGTGCCAATTTCAAATGGTGTACACATCTATTTTATCTGCTTTTACTTTCTTTAATTGAAAAAGTGATACAGGGCTGCCCTAAATGCAGATATGCATTTTTGAACTTTCTTCAAAATGCTTCCAAAAAAGATATTTTGAAAAGCACAGCATTTTATATGTTTATTTTTTATACATTTCACAGTTTTGAATCTTGAAGTTAAGTCGTGTTTTTCTTTGTATTCGGGTACATGTAGTTTGAGTTTTATAATGGGCAAAGTTAATTGGAAGTGACAGAATGCAAAATAAAAAATAAAGACTAAGGGCCTCATCATGAGTTGGGCGCAATCCTGACTGGGATTCCGGCCAACTGTATTAGCGTTACCGCCCAACCCTCCGGCACTATTGCTGCCGGATCTCCAGTTGTACGGTAACTGTAATTCCCCATTGGATCCATTGGACCCAGTGGGGAATTTTCGGCGCAATTAGCGCATGTTAATAGCGCAGCACTAATTGCACATGAAAATGGGAATTTTCCCCACGCATTTTCCTCCAATTTATAGCTGGAGGTAAATGCTGCCAACCCGAGATTGGGCGGCCCCTTAAATGCAGCAGTAATAGCATTACCAGTGCATTTAAGGGCTACCGCCCAACTCGTGATGAGGCCGTTAATAAGCACCTATAGATTGGAATGGGTGATGTTGGAATGTATGCATGTGCAGCCAACTTATTAAACTGACAGACAGTAAGTGCCACTTAAAAATGGTCTAAAGATCTATTTTATCTGCTTTTCCTTTATTTTATGAAACAGTGACACAGTACTGCTATACATGTACATATGCATGTTTTAACTTTCATCACAATGATTGTAAATGGAAACATTTTGAAGTGCAGAGCATTGTAATAGTTTGCTGCTTCATCTGAGCAGGTGATGAATGCTGCAATACATGGCATTTGCTAGAGTGGGTAAAAAAGAGAATATGCTTATTGAGAACCTTATTACAGAGTAAGTAACGGGAACCTATATATATATATATATATATATATATATATATATATATATATATATATATATATATATATATATATATAAATATTTGTGATTTGTGAAAGAGTTGAAGCCTTTTTTAAAAATATAAGCATACTGTACTATGTTTTGTTAGTTGCAGATCTTGTTCATCTTGTTCAATCTGGAAATAGAAATCTTGGAAACTTGTACAGTTGTTTTTGCTGCAGATGCCTTTCATTAACAGGAGATATGTACTCTGAGAGTTCAAGTCTACATCTGAAGTGGATGGATGTGTGACTCTTTGAAAGCAGCCAATGAGGGAGTGTTGAGAACATGAAAGTGGAAAGGGTAAAAGGACTGCCCCTGTGTTACGGAGTCTGCTGTACTATGGTAGTCTGCAGGTGGCAGGTGCCACATGCGGGTCTTTCAAGGATGCCTAGCATGGAAAGGCAACTGTGGGGATTAGACAATCAGGTTTGGTGGGTGTGGTGTACAGGAAGAAAGGGTAGCAGGAGTTTTGTTTGCAAGAGTTGTAAGAGCACTGACAATGGCTATGGCTCTGTGTTTGAGAAGGAATACTGTGTGGATTCTGGGTGAATCTTCAATTCAATCATTGAATGTGTATGTTGAAAATCATGGCATCCTTAGAAATATTGGATTGGCAGCAGTGGGAGTTTTGTGGTATGTAGTATGTGGCTTAAACTGGGAAAGCTTGTTTTCATTCTGTGAGTATGCCTCACTTTAAATGTCCAGACATGTTGATTGTGCATTGTGGAGGGGGCGGTTTGGAGTTTGTGACTCCAGTCTCTTTTCAGGTTGTTCTGAAGGATTACCTTGAAAGCCTAATACAAGTATTTCCTGCTGCTAAGATTTGTTTTTCTGAAATAAATCAGAGGCAAACATAGAGATGTCCAACAAACCTTTTCAGTCCACAAATTGAAGAATGAATGCAGCTTGTCAATAAATCTGTATCTGCTTATTTATATGCTGCAGAAATGTCATCTTTTGAGAATGTCAATATAAGTTCTGATGGCATGAATGTTTTCGTCCTTATGGAGTTCACTTCACAGATGTCGGACATGGAATTTTCGTTCACAATGTTAGGAATGCATTACAAAAAATATCCTGTAAGAAAATTGTAAAGGAAGATGTAGAGTGTACAGTACTACTGTATATAAAAGCAAAAAAGGGAAAGAGAGTTGTTTGTTAACAAACCCCTTCCAAAAAAAGTGTCTTTTCAGAGCCACCGCTAAAGATTAAATAACTTAAATTGTGTTTAATTTTCCCACTCACCTGTTTGAGTGGCCGTGACGTCCTCAGACACCATGACAGTCCGCAGGGGGCAAGTGCCACATCGGGGTCTTTTACGGTTGCCTGGCATGGAAAGTGGACTGCGGACATTGGAGGATCAGCCAATCAGGTTTTCTGGGTGTGTTGTACAGGAAGAGACGGTAGCAGGAGTTTTGTTAGAAGGAGTTGTGAGAGGATTGAAAATGGCCATGGCAATGTCTTTGAGCATGAAGAGTGTTTGGATTTTGGGAGACTTTTGGGTCCATTGGTGTAAGGTGTATGCTGAGCAGTGTGGAATAGCCAAAGATCTTGAATTCCCTGAATTTGAAGTGTTGTAGTATGAAGTCCGAGGCATGAAGTGGGTGGGCTTGCTCCCATTGTGTGCAAATATGGTTGAATTGAAACATCCGCACATTATCGTTGTTCATTGTGGAGGGAACAGTTTTGGGAATGTGACTGGAATTTCATTGCAGTTTGCAATGAAGGAGACATTGTGAATGTTGAAGGAAATGTTCCCTAGCTCTAAAATTATTTTTTCATGCATTGCCCAGAGACAGATGTGGATGTGCTCGAGTTCATTTCGACCGCAAATAGAAAAAGCAAGGTGCAATGTCAATAAAGCTGTGTTTGCTAATGTGCGAAATGTTGGCATCACATTGTTTGGTAATGAGAACATTAAATTTGATAGTGCCAATATTTTTTGGAGAGATGGAGTCCATCTAACTGATCTGGGTCATCAGATTTTTGTGGAAAACATTCAAAATGCTTTTAAGTCGTTTTTGTGTGAGAAGAAATAATTAAATTCAATGAAATGTTTTCTCAGTTCAGTTTGTAAAACCAATAAAAAACTATAAAAGCAAAAAAAAAAAGGAACCACACTTTTTTTAACACAAAACTATGAAAATGATTTCAACTGTCCCACCCGGCACCTGGCATCTTTTATATGTCCTGGGATTCCCGTGCTGTCCGCAGACTATGCAGGCTGCACAGAGGCCTGTAACTTTTTTCACACTTTTATTTTTAACTGTGATAGGTGGCTCCCAAAGGAACCTTTTTTTGTGTTTTTTAAATGTAGTTTTTTGTTTGGCTTTTGTTGCAGGAGTGCCAAGGTAGGGGAGGAAAGGGAGGGAAGGGGCACCAACCACAGGAACGAAGGGACAGGTGGAGAGAGTGAGATGATGGGCGGGCCTTAATTAGGAAGGTGGCAGTGTTTCTCATGCTCCTTGACGAAAGCCTCGAAAGAACTCCGAAAATGCTCTCCCTGCAGATCAGTGCTTCACAGTACATACATAGAACTGTGACCCTGGAAAAGTAAGGGTCAACAGCCTTCTGTATGGCCTGTGAAGCCACCACTGGTATCCTCTGCCCCAAAGCAGTATCCTTTGTGGTGACAGGAGCAGATGAAGATTATAGAATGGAGAAAGTCAACCTGCTCTTACCTGAGAAAGGTATCACCTTTCTCAGAGCAGTCACGTGGGTTGCTTTTGAGTGGTGCCTCATGGCATTAGTCCCGTAGGAATACATGTCAGGTTTCTCGTGACTGAGTACACTCAGTGCATCGAACCTTGCTTGCACATGCCTTTGGGACATTTTCAATGGTCGTAAAAGATTGCCACAACCAGGACTCCGTCCGAGTACTGGTGACAGGGACTTCCTCCTCTTCTTCTTCTTGATCCTCGTCTTCTGTATCACTGCACCTGTTCCCCTATCCAGGCCCTCCAGATGATAGTGCTAGTGATGGTGGGGGTGGCTGGGAAGAAGCAATGTCCATGAGAGATCTCATGGTCTCCAACAACAACGTCTGCAAAAGAAATCTGCACAGCAGTGAAGCAGGTGCTCGCTCCTGGATAGCCAGATTGAGAATGAGGAAAGTAATGGGTGAGTCCCTTCTGAGGAACCGTCTGCAGACAGTCGTACTGTCCGCAAACTATCGAGTTGAAAATTGGCCTTGAAATGTTTTTAAAAGTTGGCAGATCAACATAGAATGGGTCTGGGAGCAGTGCAATGTCAATATAGATATCTTTTCCAACTTCTGTGCAGGTGAATGGCTTCACATAAGCAGCAAAGAACCATACTTCAATGAAGACACTTATAAACAAGACCATGGAAACGCAATTCCCATAGACGATAATGGGCAAGGCTATGAACTGGCAGCAGACACGATTATGGCAAAAGGAATGCTAATAGAAAAATATTCCCCAACAAACTTTCAACCAAATGTTCCTTTAGTCCAAACCAGTCGCCCAGCTTACAAATGGACATGAGGCTCAATATGTAAAGTGTGCCAACCGTCATTCAAATGGTTACAACAATTCCTCAATCACTATGTTAAAATAAAAGACAAAAGTAGAATAAAAACTTTACAAAGTATGGACTCCTACCCAGTACGCACCCACACTGGACTGCAAGGACATTCATTAGCATGCATTTCAGGTACTGCTTGTAAAAGCACCTTCCATCACATCACAATGTTAGCAACACACCATTCTGCTATGTGAAATCTTGTCCATAAATTGTACTATGCAAAAGGTCCTGCTCTAGAACTCCAACAATTAAATAATCCTCTCCTAAATGGAACAGCCAAAGAACGGATAAATAGAACACGTCCAAACTAAATATTTTGGAACTGAAGTTGACTTAGAAAATTCAGCTACTTTAGAAAACATCAGCAAACACTTCACCAACAGAAACCCTCCTAAAAACACATACAAAAGAGAGCACAGTTTCAGAGCACATCTGCTGAAATACCAGACGAAGTTTGTGTTTGTTGTTGCAGAACATTTTTAAAGAAGCATACAAAACTAACAGATTTGGCCTACAAAATACAAGATAATGACGAATCTGAATGCTTCCAATTAGCTTTTTATCTAACAGCAGAAGAAAATACAAAATAACTGAGCCCTCAATAGCTTGCACATACTGCAATACAAATCTTGACAATAACCAAATGCCATCACAGGATATCACTAATAACTTAGAAATCTTCCCTCTTCTAAAAGCTCTCCAACAACTTAACAGGCATGAGAGCATCATAATTCAAACAATACAACCATTTCAAGCTATAATCTGCCTTCAACCCAAAACTGCCAATTTGCCCCCATCCGAGTTACTCAAAGGCATTCATGGCAAAATAGTATATTTGCCATTAGATCTTAAAAAGAAAAATGTAGAAACTCTAGGAGAAGGGTGACCAATAGAACAATCTCTGATTGTACTAGTTAATGGTGTACCAGCAAAAGAGAAAAACATTTGTCAACAACTCCTTGACTTAAACAAAGTTGGACAAGCCCTAGAAGTTTGTAAACAAAAAAATGAATATGACAGAGATATAAACATGGAAGAAACCTTAAAAGAAACAATCCAAATAATTGAAGAGTCACCACAAACTGGCCAATTTCAACATGTGGATCCTGTTACTGCAGCAAACATGTTAGACCTGTATACAATCCAGCCACTATATTGGAAGATGCATTTGAAACACATCAAATACGCCAAGCCAAAGGATCTCCAATGAGCATGTGGGAAAAAAGTGTGGAAGCATGTGGTATTCCTGTACTCTTTCCTACAGGACACAGAGTACGATATGATGAAAGGGCTAGACAAATGAGTACATCAGAGTACCATTCTTTACAAATGTATTCTGATGATCCAAGATTCATACAACATTAATACATTGTCTACCTCTTGCTCGAAAGAGAACTAACAACTCTGTGTTACGGAGTTGCAAGCACACTAAAAACAGGCTCTCATTTCTTAAACAAGTCAGCTACCCAACTCCTTTCTTGGCAAATGTGTGTGGTACAAAAGAATACTGGTTCTGACATCATGCTGATGTACATTGTATGCTAAGGAACCTAGACTTAGCCACATTGTTTATTACTTTAAGTTGTGCAGAATATGCCTGCGATGACTTGCATGAATTCCTATGCACTGCAAATGAACATAAAGAGGGAATGGACATAAAAAGTCCAGGAGAACGCTGTTACCTTGATCCTGTCAATGTTTCAAGATACTTTTACCATCCCTTCATTGCCATGCTGCACTTCATCTGCAATAAAACAACCCCTCCACTCTGAGAAGTAGAACACTTCTTTTGGAGAAAATAATATCAATCCAGTTGAGCGCCACACATCCACATGCTTTTGTAGATAAAAGATGATCCCAAATTTGGCCATGACAGTGATTTCACTGTTTTAAAATGTATTCAAAAATACATTACCTGTGACATCAATTCAGAAACCAGACATAGTGACCTACATACACAAATCTTAAGCTTCCAAAGACATAAGTGTGGCAAATACTACTGACGTTGACGTCGATAAGAAAATCAAAGCTAAATACTCTGTTTTGGCTTCCCTACACCAGTTTCCACCAAAGGACAAGTAAATAGCTTGATGCCTTATGTTAGGTACAGTGTAAAAGGCAAATCCCCTAAAAACACATGCAGCATTAAAAGAGATGAGGCATCCAAGTACGTCAATGATTACAATGCAATCATTGCCCTCTCGTGGAATGCAAATATAGACATTCAATACATTGAAGACAATTCAACAGCAGTTACAAGATATGTCAACAAACCTTATCTTCCCAAAGCTAAGACTGAGCTAAAAGACCTTGGGATGACATTTCATCTGACAAAACCCAGTCACAAAAATGGTACAGCTTTGGTATCAAAATGCTCCCTGAGAGATTGAGAATTAACAAAAAAAGGGAAGATATGAAGACACTATGTGAATCAAGAAGTCATAATGCTACACATTATTCAGATGGTAGTGAGACGAGGAACAGTACATTGAACAATGCAGATCAAGAATCAGGTTACAACCAATGAAATACAAACTTCATCTTGATCTTCCATTAACTTTATTTTATATGAAGGAAGGATGTAAAAACTACAAAAATCATTGATAATTGAACTCTCTTTTGGAAAATGTTAAATGAAAACAGAGAAATAATTGACTATTTTCTTTCGGATTCGTGATTCACTAGTACAGAAATTCTGTGGAGCGGCCTAAGGGCACGTGAACGGTATGAAATTTGAGAGCTCATTGATTCATAGACACACAGATTGCGAATCACATATAAATACTGCCAGAATCCATACATTTCCTAATTACTTAGGAGACAAATTCGGGTAGACATAATGAACACTTGTCTACCAAAATTCCTCATTGGCACTATCTCATATCCAAACCTTTTCCCTGTGCATTTTCCCTTTGTTGTACCTTGCTTTCTGTCTGTTTGCTTATATTGTTTTTTTTTATTATTCCTTTTTCAGGGTTTGTTGATCCTTTTTCTTTTAATTTGTCTTTGTTTTTTCTTTTTGGTTATTTCATGGATCTGGCAACACAACATTCTGAGGCTTCCTCCAGTGATGAAGAGATCAAACTTGTCATTTTCCCTGAAGACATTGAGTGGGTAGAGCAGCCAACTCCACCCAAGAAATACAACTGCAGGAGCTCTACACCTTTCCTGTGCTGGTAGTACTGTAAGGTGCATAAAGACACTCTAAAATCGGACATCAAGAGGAGACAGTGTACATTTTGCAGCAAGGTTCCGAAGGAGAGGATTTTCCAGGTACCTGCATAAATCTTGGGCACCACGTCATTCGTCATCCACCTGATCCATTACTATTGGTGGCAAGTGGATGAATGTTTCAGGAACAGGTTCCAGAAATAGCAAATTCACCTTTGGTGTAATGCCCTGCAACCCACCGCCGGATCTACAACACCACAGGAGGAAGTAGGACCATCATCACCAGCTGTGTCATCTGCTGGACCTTTTGCATTGACTTCCTCTGGTGCCAATGATGGGCGTGTTGCCTCTGCCGCCCCAGCGTTGGACCCTCAAAGCCAATGTAGCTCTCCAGTAGGTGGTGTTTTCACCTGCAGGAAGTGATGTATGCCAACAGCACTAAATACAACAAACTCTGAGGCAGCTGAGGATGCTTCGGTGGAGCATTGGCATTTTTTGAGAGTTTTTAATCAATTTTTTCAGGTTTGTTTTTACCTGAATGTTAATTAAAAAAAAAAAAAAAACTTAAAAGGTATCTACTTTCCACCTATCTTATCCACATACACTCTCTCCCGCTCCCATTCCCTCCTTAAACCCTCAATGGTTCTTTTCAGAATCTCCATGAAAGTTCAAAGAAAGTTCTAAGCTGTGGGGAAGTGGGTTTAAATTTTAGCACCACAGCAATGGACCCAGCCTACTGGTAACTACCCGCTGCCCAAGTTAAAGACCCAAATGAATTTAGATTCCCTTAATTCACGCAGCAGTACCGCTACCAGTAGTCTTGGCCTACCACTGCAGAATATCTCACACAGTCTATTTTCTAACCCCTTTAGCAACCAATATGCAGGTGGTAAGGGGGTTTAATTGGGAGAAAAACACCATTACCATGCAGCACACTTCAACATCATACCGTACTTCCTCAAATCCATTTCACCTGTTGATGATTGTGACATCATCATAAAGGATAAAGATTTTAGAAAGTACAGCATGACACAATGCCACACTGCGAAATCATATTTTTCTTTTTAAATGTGTGCACCCTTAGCACCCTGCATTTGCTGAGATAATTTAATTCAGGCAAAAACACACATACCTTGTGGCACAATTCAGCACAAAGCCATACTTCCTAAAATTAATTTTCTTTGCTGATGACTGTGACAGCATCAACAAAGAAACATACTTCAGAAAGTACAGCACGGCAAAATTCCACATCACAAGTTCATATATATATTTTTAATTGAACACCCTTAGCACCATGCAGGTTCCAAAAGTGTTTATTTGGGGGGAAAAAACACACTGAACTTGTGGCACACCTTAGCACCACGGCGTAGATCCTGAAATCCATTTTCTCAGTTGACGACCATGGCATCATCAACAGATAAATGGACTTCAGAAAATGTGACACAGCACAACTTCACACAGCAAGTTTTTCTTTTCTTTTAATTAAACACCCTTAGCATCATATAGGTGCTAAGGGTGGATAAATAGAAGAAAAAAACACAATTACCTTGCGGCATACTACAGTGCCTTGTTGTACTTAAAATCAATGTTCTCTGTTAATGACCATGACATCATCAACAAAGAAACTGACGACAGAAAGTACGGCATGGTACAACAGCACACCTGAGTGCTGAGTGTTAGGTGTTGGGAATACCCCTTGCTGAATGTGCCGTGCTGCAGTCTGTTCTCCATTGATGTGCCTGAAAGGAGGAGCCATTACCTTAAAACCACTATTGCACTAGCTGAGGGAGTGGAGTGCTGAGTGTTAGGTGTTCGGTGTTCAGCGTGAGGCGGCTGAGGCCTTTGTATCTTATGTGCATTGAACATTTCGTATAACTGCGATTGGAGGTGCATGAGGAGCAGCCCTATTTTGAAATCCATAGACTAGCGGGGTAGAGGAGATTCCACCATTACAGCGGGAAAGCAAAACTATAAGGAGTTGCTGACAAGGAAACCCGCCTACAGTGACTGGCAGGTCACAGCAGGGGAGCTGGCTGTAAATCAGCATCCTGTATGCAATAAGGTAATGCCTTGTAACTTAGGCTTCCCTTTGTTTTCACTGAACTCTGATAATCTCACAGTAATTATGCTAAAGAAAATCAATACTGTGAACATGATATAGGGACGAAGGAAGAGCTTAAGTAAGCCCCCCTTGCCACGTTTGCCTTAGATCTGGGAAACAACTAAAAAAGCCATTGACTACTGAAGGAAATTCTGAGAGGATGCCTTCATTAAATCCCCACAAAAACCAAAAGGATTGCTCTGAAACTGTTCTGGACACCACTGAGGACGCCCGGTTAAGACCAGAAGTCGACTTACACATGTTGGAAAACATGGGCTGTCCAATAAGTGCTCGTACACGCTTAGATAAAGGCAGACCATCGATGATCCTAGGTTTCTTTCCAACTGTGGCCAAAAAACAAACAACAGGTATTTTTAGGGCTGCAGTAAAAAAAGTTGGTACGACTTCCCCAACTCCATCTACGTCCATCAATAATAAAAAAATCCTTATTAAAACTACATCTGAACTTACTTGGAGCTTTCGGACCCTGAAAGTACTGCAAATACAAATCTTTCCCTTACTCCAGTCCTGGAAAGAATTCAATCATCCTCATCGGGTGACTTCTTTATTGGTGATTTTTCTCATTTCCTAAATCGAGGTATTTATCAACGAGATACAGGCATTGACGTAAACATCTCTAAATGAACATCATTATATGCTGTTACAGATCTTACATTTGCTGCGTGCAACACACTGCTTCAAGAACAACGGGATCTAAAATTCAGACTGGGGCGAGTTGTAGACATTATACAGGCTAGTAGCCGGGGAGTCGCACCCCCTATGTCCCATAACTACTAGGCACAGGACTGTGATCTATCATTACTCTCGGACTATGGTACACCGCCATCATTACCCTCGAGTTTTTCATACATACAGGAGGGTTCCAATGCGCCAATCGGATTGAATTTAGAGACGACACAGGATAATTGTGGAAACAAAACAGAGTGCAAACATAGAAGGCAAAAAAGAAGCACACTGCATTAAAAAATAATAATTTGAGGATAGGTCAAGCCAAGAAGCAAAAAACAGAAAGGATAAACACCCCGGCTCTAGCACAGAATAAGAGCCAAGGACAGACCTGTGTTGAAGGTAAAGACTGCTATATAATCACCCAAACCATCATTAACAAAGCAAATATTTGAAAGCATGCAAAACACATGTTAATCAATGACTAGATAAATGGCTCAAGCCAGAAGAGACTGATCGGGCATTACAGCCGGAGGCCGTATGTGAGGGGCAGATGCCTACCTTTGTCATGGAAAATGGTGGTTCTCAGCTTCAACCTAAGACGATATCTTCATTATAAATAACAAGAGGGGTAACAGAAAATATGGTGGAACAGGTGTTGAACTATGAAGGTTATAATTCTAACACACATTTACAACACAATTCCCATCCCAACGGTGATCAACAAAATTATAGCACATAGAAGGATAGTTGGTACTGCAAAATAGGGGCAGCACCCCAGAAGGTGACAATACACCCCATGCTGAATACGTGGCTTCCCATAAATGCAATCCTTCTATCATAAATAGATACTTCTGCCAATAGTCCCTTCTTGAATAGATCAAACTTCCTAAAGTTGCTACATTTGATCCCTGAACTAAATATTATAATATCGGGAGATATAAAGAAAGTAGACCTGCCAAAATTGGGAAGAACCAGCAACTGGGTGGTGGTAACATTAGTTTCACCTATCATTGTTCAACTGATGTCAGTATTTGGTGAACAGTTCGCGCAGTTGGGCTTTGAGATGGAGGTTAATTTGACAAACTTTGGACCAACATCAACTCCTGCCCAAATAAATTACTTGCATATGCAGATACAAGCAACAAATGGAGAGACCAGATATAGTGCTTCAACCAAGTCAATACAGAGTCTGAAGCACTCACCAAGCCCATTAAATATTAGTATCAAACTTATGTCATGGCATGCAAGAGTTTTCCACTCTTTCATGGTGAATCCCCAAGGTCGATCCTTATTATATTCTGCAGACATCTTTGCCTTACAAGAGACTTGGTTGATTAGGGATTTATTGATTGATGGCTTTAAGTTAACATCTCTACTGGCGCTCAAGGGGAAAGAAGGTTAACCGTTTGGTGGACTATGCATAGGAACTAGAGCAAACTATGAAGTGACTCTTTTTGAATGTGATACACACTTGAAGAATCTGCTTGCAGTGGTGATTAACCATATACCTTTTCCCAAAGCTAAAACTTTGATCATGACTTTGTATGATCCTCCGAATGGAGACCTATCCAGCGTCCTGCTCGAGGGTGCAGCAAGTTAATAGTGAGATGGATGATGGAAGAGGGCTCAGGGGAGAAGGCTATGATCTTGATGGGTGACTTCAATGCCCACTGCCTATCGATGGAAGACTTAGAGGTTGGAACTTTTGGGGATGGAAATGCAATCCCAAATATGAACTAAATTTTTCATAGTCAACTTACTCTTATAGAGAAAGGTAAATACATGGTCCATTGCTTTAAAGAAGTTCAATATGCACCCGTTGGAACCAACTGAGGGTCTGGATCTTCTGAATTTTCATACTTCGTACTTCGTGTGCCAGAGGACACGGATCCAGTTTAGATGCCATTTTTACAACTGAAAACATAATTACAAAGAAAATTAAATATGAGGCAAAGTTTAACAATATGAGTGACAACGCGGCACTAAGAGCCACTCTGGCATTTCACAGGGTGAGTTGAGGGTTTAAGAGTCCTCAGTCGCATTAGCAACATTCAATCTTCAAGACAACCGAATAAGATGTCCTGTTTCTAATATAGATCTGGCAAATAAACTGTTGAATAAAATATCTCAAGAGGTTGGAAGGGGGTTGCAGACAATTCGGAAGCCATCTCAGATTTTGCACAAAGGA
This sequence comes from Ambystoma mexicanum, assembly GCF_040938575.1. Lineage (NCBI taxonomy): Eukaryota > Metazoa > Chordata > Amphibia > Caudata > Ambystomatidae > Ambystoma > Ambystoma mexicanum. The sequence continues at coordinate 494,255,058 of NC_090922.1, forward strand.
TCATTGATGCTGTGAAATTAGGCAAAATAACTCACTCTATTACAAACCATAAAAGGAAGCTCTACGATGTAGTAACAAACAAGATAGATAAACAACATTGTAGAAGCCAGCGCCAGGTAAGGACATTGATAGCCCTAAACTATTAGGGGAAGACACTTGCATTAAAAAACTCTACACAAAATACAGATCCTTGTATAGGCACCATACATTACACATAAACTCTAGAAATTGGCTGATGATCTACAGATTGATCAGGGCCAAGGATGCGAACTGTTTTTGGCAGCTATATAGCTCTTATTTAGCAAAGGGCTCCTCGCAAGAACTGGTGAATGTAACAAATGTGTCCTGGTTAGAACACATTAGTGAAAACTTTCATGTACATTCTGAGTACACAGAGCCACTATGCATAGGACAGGACCTTCCCTGATCAGGACATTTAATATTTGATGAGGAGTACATCTATCAACTGATCATAAAATAAAAATCCTCCAGGGCTCCGGGTCTGGAGAATGTGCTAAATGTAGTGGACCTGACATTATGGTCAATATTCTTTTTCTGAGCTTTCAGGGCCATTGTTAGATCTGGTATGGTGCCTGACAGCTGGCGATCCTCTGTTCTTATAACTGTCCACAAAAAAGGTGTAAGAGACGGCCCCAAGAATTACAGGCTGCTGGCGATGTTGGATGCCAGCAGCAAAATCTTTGCAAAAATACTCTTGAGTAATTCAGACAGATGGAGTGAAAGTAGAGGCTTACTGGATATATGACCCAAATAGGATTTCGCAAGGGCTGTGTAACTGTCCATTGCATTTGTGCTATTAAGCTTATATCAGCCGAGATTGGGAAAACATTAGGGGCATGCCTATATGTGGCCCTTGTGGACTATTCCTGCACATTTGATCGGCTTGACCAAACTAGATTGTGGTGAAAATTAACATTGTGGGGTATAGATCAAGCACTCTTGCATTTCATAAAGCAACTATATAGTGGCACCAAAGTAACAGTTCGAACTAATCTAGCTGGTTCACTTACTTCCCCAATAAGCACCAACTTGCGGTTGAAACAAGGTTTTGCCCTTACACCATCCTTATATAAGCTTTATGTAAGTGATGTCCCTACTGCACTGCACAATGTCAGAATGATCCCCCGAAACTAGCTGGCCAACCCGTGCCTTTCCTCTGCTACACCAATGATACAGTTGTTATGGATCAGACCCCTCTAGGGTTGCAAAGATCATTGACAGGATTAGAAAAATATGCAGAGGAAAATAGACTAACCATCAACCAAAATAAAACCAAGGCTATGATACTAGGAATGTAGCATCAAAGAAGCCCTAAATGTACTTGGTTTTTGGGAGTGATGAAGTTGGAAGTGGTTGATTCATACATATACTTGGGGTCTCCCATATTGACATCTCAGAGATTAGTGCTTATAAGTCGCAGGCACAGATCAAGATCCTTGGTAGATGGCAGGTCATTAAAACTTATGTGTGCTGGAATTGTGGGGGAAACATTGAGCCCATGCGTGAGGTATATATGAAAAGTATGGGGCCAGCAGTAACGAATGCCTTGGAAACCTTTCCGGAAAGACATGTGGGATAGTTGGACCAGATAGAGGGCAGAGTTTTACAATCTATTTTAGGAGTCCCCCAGTCAATCGCAATAGAGGCCCTGCACCTCAAACTGGGCTTAATGTCACTGAAAACATGGTGGAAGATTACGAGGTGCCTCATCCAATGAATAAAGTACAGGAGGGCCCCATTCTAAGAAACACCTTGGTCGACCTCTTAAGATGGTTAACTGGGACAACCAAAGGAACATTGATTAATTGTGTCTCTGCTGAGTTAAGCTCTACAGTTATTATGCAATTTGACTAAATAGATCTTGTACTAGCAGAGGCAGAAGACACAGATCAGTTTAAAAAAAAAACCTCAAGTTGAAGTCATTTTATAAAGACAAAGTGGAAATCGTGGAACAATTGATTAAAACGTGGAGATCTAATGCATATGTAAAACAGGCTTTTCCTCTAAACACCACACAGAGTTACCTGACAAAATGGTCCAGTATAAAATTACGAAGATTCATAATTTACCTGCTCTTAAATATACTGCTTGTGCAAGATCATATTGGGGCATGGGAGGGAATACCCAGAGACAAAAAGCTATGCAGACTATGTTCTGCCCAAATATAAACCCTGTGACATGTCCTTACTGGTTGCTAAGTATTACTTCTTCAGTATAGGAAAGGTTATCAGGAGTTTTTAAGTAGGGAAAATGGCTATCTCTTTCACCAATTCTGGTCCACGATCTGCATGGGTATCTCATTGGCCATTACGGCTGTGGCTTTCCATATATGGATTGAATTCACAGGCAAACTAAAATCGTTTTTTGTTTAATTTGAAGGCTGGCCTGCAACAATTGATAAACTAATAAGCAAATAGATTTTTAGATTTAGAATAAAATCATATATATCATGAGTTTGAAAAGAAAAATTTGAATTTGAATGTTCAAATTTCGTACATTTTTTATATGGAAATGGCATTTTAGCATTTAAATGATGTGTATGAAATTAATGTGTATATATGATATGTATAAAATGTAAAAGGCATGGAATTTGTCACAAACACGTACATTTCATTTTTTTTAAACCAACAGCACACAATAAGGCCATACTTTAAAAAAAATTAAGTACAATTATCAGCATGCAAGCGCCAAAGGTGTTTAATTAGGAATAGGAACACACTTACCCTGTGGCACACCTCAGCCCCACGCGCCTTGTAAATGATATCCATTTTCTCAGTTGATGATGTAACATCATCAACAGATAACCAGACTTCAGAAAACATTAAACAGCTCAGCACCTCACTGCAAGACAACTCCCCTCTGGTAGAAATCACCTGTTTTCCTGCTCCCCAACCTGTCATACTGGCATCTGACTCCAACACCATATCAGGAACAAATCCGAAGATAGCTCTCCTGTTCCAGGCTTCCATGTGTTGAAACCACCATTTGAAATCCTCAGTTGCACCCAGGGACAAGCTCACTACCTGCAAATACAGAGCCCCTCTTTGGAGATGACTGGTGTTTAGCCTCTGAATGGCCCTGAAATGCAAAGGGGCTGGAAAATTCACCTGAATCTAGGTCGACAACATCCCAATGACCCTGAGAGAGAGAAACCCCTTCTTTAGAATGGACTTTTACTGGAGCCGAATACCCTTTATTCGTTTCTGAGGTAAACGCAGCTGACTCTGCTGGGAATATATAACAAAGGCCAAACATGTGATGCATCATGCAGGGATGAAAATAGACCTCGTGAGATTGATAACAAATCCCAGGTCCTGAAGGAGGGAAATCATCACCCTGAGATGGGAAGAAACCTGTCCTCTGGGCCAAAATGAGCATATCATCCAAGTACACTATTATCCAAACACCGCTCACCCCGAGGAATGTAATTACTGGGTGCAGAATGTTCATGAAACACCATGGGGCTGAGGACAGACTGCACAGAAGAGAGATGAACTGCCAGCAGCAACCCTGTCACTGAAACTGAAGGTAATCTTGATGAGGATGGTGAAAAGGGACTGGCAAGTAGGCGTCATTCAAATCTATTTTGCACATCGAATCTCCCTGAAAGAGAACGTTTCTTAACAGATGAATGCCCTCCATCTTGAAATGAGGATAGACCACAAAGGAATTGAGGGCCTTGATTTTGAGAACCTAATAGAACCCTCTGCCTGGTTTCGGGATCAGAAAAATGGAACTGAGAAAGGGGTATGCTTCATGCGAGGCCTGGACCACCGCACCCTTCTGAATAGGCTCCCGCACATTGGAGTCCACTAAAATCTGTTTGTCTTGACTGAACATAATAAAACTGAATGCAAAAATCCATCCCTATTTGGAGAAACCATACATCTGAAGTCAGGATAGACCAGTTGTGAACAAAACAAGCTAATCTTCCCCCCAAGTCTGACTTGGAAGAAACATTTAAATGTGAAAAGGCTCACGTGCTGCAGGACGAGAATGTCCAGCTCCTGTGCCGAGGTGACCACTGACTCCCGTGCTGAGGGAAGAAGGTTTCCTGTGCACCTCTGGAAGCAATGGACCCTGCGTGCATCCATCTAGATACAAATAGCACTGGACAGAAGGAGCCCTGAAATGGATGGCCAGTGGAGCGGGCTCACCCTCTTCCAGCCCTACCCAACCCTTGGGATTAAGGCCTTACGGATGTTTGTTTGGGCCTTATCCAAATCTGTGAATGAATGTACCAAGGAAAATAACTCCTTAACAAACCTATCCCAAAAAAGCAAACACAGACCGCAGATGTTGGTTATCCATAGGATAGCAGAAAGGCTCCCCAAGCTTATCTCTAAACAACCTTTGTTTATTAGAGGGTGCCTCCTTCTTTACCTTCTTGTGCTTAGCCTTGGAATCTGAATCATGTGATGAGGAAGAGGAGGACCCAGAGGAAGTATCCTTACCCCTTCTATGCTTCTTACGGGACTGGGAATGATGGGCCTTGCCCGGTGAAACCCCTTTTTCCTTAACTACTGTATAGGTGTTGCCAGGATCTACTAGCAGTCCCCCCAATTATCAGCAGAGAACACTTGGACCCATCAAAGACTCCCCAACACAAGAACATAAGACTCTGCCTTGTTGCAATGTTATTGTCTTTTATTAGCAAACAAAATAGCAGGGATCGCACCAGAAACACAAGTTTCCTCCAGAGCTCTCGTCTTCTAAGCATGTTTCCCCTGGTTTTATCCCAGAATGACGTCACAAGTTCGGGTTCCATCCCAGAAACCTATCACATGTTTACATATAGGAGATATACGGATTAGTTCTACAATTGGATAGCCATATCTAGTTGCTCCTCCTGGGACCAGCTCTACTAGTATCAATCCACAATGTTGCAGGGTTGCAGAGAGACCATTGCCCCTTGCAGCAAATTATATCCCCACATGAAATGTGAATCTGGATTGGACATAATGTGTCCTGCCATCCCGAGGACCATGGACGGTTAACAGACTCAGTGTACTTTTTCAAGACAATGGAATGAACATGGAGGTGCAAAGTGTTCCCTATTGTTGCCATCTCTGATCACCTAAGCCTGGGAGAGTGCAGTCAGTTAGCAGTTTGTGGGCAACACTTGTAGCTTTTTCCCAGCTGATTCTAAGGGAACAGTCCACTTTGGCTATCTTGATGCAATGGGCATTGTCCTGTTCGGCTGGGCCACATGTGTTGAGACCACACAATTAATCTGTCCTGCTTGTAATTATGAGGATTTTATCCTCGTTTTCTGCAGGTGGCTCATTGTCTAGGTGAATGGAGCTTTCTGTCTCCACTTTTGCTTGGCTGGGTGCCTTGTGCTTGGTAAATAAGCAATGGAGCAAAATGACGTACAGTCAACAGTCCACCCCTTTCTTTGAAGCACAGGTGGTGCTACAAGAGCTACCGAGGACAAAATACAGTTACAAACTAGTCATTTGATCACACAATTAGAGTTAGAATAATACTGGTAAAACAAAATGTATTTATGTTAAAGATGCATCAAGCTACTAAAAACATACTTGGATCAAAGAACAAATACTGAACCACCGACTGCATTTTTACTTGAATGCACCAGGCTCACCCTGATGGAAAACTTCTTCTTCTACAAAGACACTTTTTACAAACAATGCCATGGGACCAGCCTGGGGGCCACCTTTGCCCCTGATGTGATAAATCTCTACATGGACGCCTTCGAACAACAATCCATCTACAACGAGAACAACATATTCACAAACCACCCGACATACTGGCATCGATATATAGATGATGTTTTTATGATTTGGAAAGGCACAGAGAATACTTTACAAGATTTCCTAGTTTGGCTTAACACTCATAACCCCTGCATCAAATTCACTATGCAGTTTGATAAGACAGCACACCCTTCCTGGACCTGGAAATCCACAAGACCAGTGATAACACCCTAGGTACCACCCTATATAGGAAGCCTACAGCTAGAAATACACTGTTAGCCTTCTCTAGTTTTCATCCCTCTGGTCTAAAATAAAACCTGCCTTGTGGCCAATTTCTATGGCTACGACGTAATTGCATGACGATATATGATTATGACAGTACCAGCAAAGATCTGTCCAGTCACCTCAAAGAATGCGGCTACCTGCCACATATCATATGGAGAGCACGGAAGAGAGTCAGGCATACAAATAGAGATCTCTGTCTGTCTCCATCCCAGAGAGAAAAACCAGCTGACAAGATCACGTGTGCCACCACTTTCACCCCTCTCAGCAATGGCCTAAGAAAGACGATATTACAGAATTGGGACATTCTCCAAAAAGACAGCTTCATACCTGTGAAACCAAGTTATGCCTTTAAATGCAGTAGAAATCTCAATGACCACCTAGTACGCACTTATGAGGAACCCAAATGACCAGCCAGTATGCAAACCATGCTATGGCAGTTACTTCCAGTTCTAGGCCACCAGAGATGCGGTACATGCTCGGTCTGCTGTCTCACAAAAGACATGAAAGAGATAGATCTCAATGGGACAATATGGAAATTCAGCACCTTCACTAACTGCAAGACCAAATGGTCAGTACACGGAATCAAATGCCCATGTGGCCTGATCTATGTAGGTAAATGCATGCGGGAAATACGCCAACGCATCTGCGAGCACAAATCGTGCATCAAAAACGAAATCGATGACAAACCTATGGTTGCTCACTTCAAAGCTAGAGTGACTAGAGTGTAAGCTAGAGCAAAAGTGGATATACCAACTGGACTCCGTTAAGAAAGGCCTTAATGTTTCCATAGAATGGAATCTTTTTTTCAACTAAAGCCATACTTTCAACTAAGGCTCTTCCTTTTTTCAACCAAGACACTCCTTATTCATGACATCAGTAAGACAGTAAGACATGTAGCACCCTTGTCTTACTTACACTGACCCTCTGACCTTCGTTACTATTTTTTCCTACATCCTATGGGTATATCCACTGCTATGCCTCAGCGGCACTGAAACCACTGTAATATTTGTAGATAGAAACCCTGTTAATATTTCTGTTAATGTATTTTTTATGTCTGTATATATGCATTTCTGTAACTTGGTAAACATTGCGCCCTGATGCCCCCGGGCCTGATGATCTGCGCGTTATAAATAAACAAATACAAATACAAATACATAAACCCTTTTGCAAATCATCCCCTGTCTCTTGAGTCACAATGCTTAGTGCATCTATGATTGATGTTACACAGGACCATACCATATACCCATCTATATTACATAGGCTGTACACTCCGTTGGCAGCGTGACACTGCATACTCATCCCTTGACCAACTGTCAGCCCCCTAAATATCCCATGGTGTTTGAGTCACGACATTTAGTGTAACAATGTTTGTTGTTGCGGAAGACCACACCACAGACTCATATTCATTATGTAGGTTTTACACTACATTGACAGCATGATATTGTATATGTATCCTTTGACCAATTGTTAGTCTGCACAATACTGGACTATACTGTAAATAATAAGTTCTTTTTCAACATCATGCCTGTCCTACAGCACCCTTTTCTACTGCACAGGGACTGTATAATCTACCAATGGACAACGCTAAGGTCACGCACCTCACAAATATACTTATGTGTACAACATCCTCCTGTCGGTTTATGAACATCTAAATTGCATTTGATGGAAATGGACTTAACAAAATGCTGGTATCTAAATGTCCTTTGCCTACAGCACCTCCGTTGAATTTTGCATCAGCAGGAAATGTATAAAATGTATTTTCTTTGTACTGTATTTTCTATGATTCACTGCATTAGGCCCCTTGTTTACCATACTTCATCTGGTGAGAGCTAATAACAAGGCACAGGAAGATTTTGCTCATTTTATTACATGCAGTCCCACTACCGTACCCGGCAGAATTGTGCAGCAACAACTAGAGGCAATCATAGCACGTATACAGCTTCCACACTGTCAGTGTTCACGTAAATAAAGTTAAATTCAACTATAAAACAAATAGCTAGGCCATGCGCATGTGCAAACATTGAGCCACTGATTTCCAAAACTCTGCAGCTCACTGGCCGCATGGGAAACTTCTCTCGCAATTGCCCCAGATCATCCGGTTAGAAATCTCTGTGGAATTGTGTAGACATCAACTCTGTTCCCTTTTCAGACAGTTCGCTCTGATATCTCCTCTTGATGCCTCATAGTGCTGTGACACTTTGTTGCTCAGCAACACCAGGCGTCTTCACAACTTTTTGAGACAATGCATGCTTTGAATAGGCACTCCATTTAGTGTCATATATGCGCTTCCCGAGACACCATGGCACTAATAAGGCCCTCTTCTTTTTGATCCACTAGGCATCACGACTCAGAAATGCTACGAAGTGTGTTTATTATTCTGTCGCCAAACAACCACACAAGCCTGACTCCTTTAGACATTGAATGCACTTTAACTGTTTTCAAACTGAATCGCATGCATCACACTATGACACCGTAATAGTCACCAGCCCTAACTCATAATGACACAAGAGCTAATTGGAAATAGACGTTTCAGGCGTCCACTCCCACATCCTTTCCTTGACCGTGGCATGCCATCAATTACCATAACATGGACTGTATCTAACTGCAGCCACTATAGCATAGCAGTTCTTTTTCTGAAAAAAAAAATCATTTCGTCCGCAGCACCAGTTTGAAGAACTATTGTCTCCTAGTGCCTCCTTGGTTCTAGCCTTCACGTTTCCGTGCTAGCACCAGCATTATTACCTTGATATTTCAGGTATTTCAGGTACCTCATGTGGTATTTATCTAAATGACTTAGAACAGCATCTAAGTCTTTTGCCTGTACACGAGACAGCACCAAAATAATGAATCTCAAGACACTAGCCAACCACTATAGGTAGGTGCTAACCTACAGTCCTCCCTTCAATTGCATTGACTAGGTTGTTTTTGATCACACCTCTTTTACAAGCCCTCTTTTAAAAACAACATTTTACTCACATTTATTATATGAATTGACCAATCTGCCTCTACAAAGTCTCTCACTAACAGTACCCCACAGTGTCCCCAAGATAGTTTGGAACATCGTTTATTCTATGCTATCTAGAAAAACTGTTTTGTAAAACTGCTCTGAACCAGAAACACAATTTGTTTGTGTCTACAGTAGATAAGTGCTGTTAATGTGTTGACAGTACATGAAATATCACCCTTTGTGCTTCTAACCACACCACGTACAGAATTGTATGGCTTTTCGCTCAATGTATGACTAATAATTTGGTCTCTGTGTTTTTTTTGCCTTTTTAATATGCATCTTTAACATGAATCCATTTTGGTTTACCAGTATTATTCTAACTCTAATTGTGTGATCAAATGACTAGTTTGTAACAGTATCTAGTCCTCTGTAGTTCTTGTACCACCTCCTGTGCATCAAAGAGAGGAGTATCTTGTTGACTCTACGTCCTTTTGCTCCATCCATTTTGGAATCCAAGAGAATATATATGACAGCCAACCTTCATCTTCTCCTACATTTTTTTAGTTTCTGCCACCAACTTCGTGTGCAGCTCAGAGAGCCGGGTGATGGCCTCTGTCAGCGTCTGTTGCCTTCATCATTGGCAGGTTGAATGTGCAGCAAGAAGACCCGATCTTGGCGCAAACACCACCCTCCATAGCTGTGTAGAGGTCTAGAATGTATCTGTTCTGCAGGGCCATTTGTCTAACTGCGCTCAACTCTTCCCTGATGGCGTTGAACCCCTTAACGGTTGAGTTTGTTATCTGCATCAACTCCCACCATGTAATATGGAGCCATTTAGCATTTGTGCTTGTCTGTACTGCTGGAGCAAGAGATGCAAAGACCAGCTCAGTTCTTCTGAACAGCCTGTGCTCTGGTGGTATCACATCCAATGCAGTTTCCATATCTGATGAGGCATAGTTCCCTCTTTTTGCTATAGTCAACCGTAAAGATCTCTTCTTTCTTTTGCTGGTATCCATTTTAGGGAACCTTTCTATTTGTATGTCCTTCTGAGGCACTAATAATAATGCGGTGTTCAGATGTACAAGTGAACATAATCCTCCCCAGTTGGGTGGCAGCTGCATGTATGATTTTGACCCGCGGGCCCAATAGTGTTCCATGGGCACTGCAATTCCGAACTTCATGTCTGGTATCTTCAAAATCTGCTTACATTCTTGATTTTCCCCAACCTCCACTTCGCCATTGTTCTGGAAACAAAAATCTGCTTGCTTGAGCAGTACGATGGGCATGGGCCCTGCTTCGTTTTCTACCCACGTGAGCAGTTTGGCACTCGGTTCCCATTCCTTGAGGCACTTGTCATTTTCTTTCTGTACTACTTCCACTGGAACTGTTAGGAGAGCATGTGCTTTGCTCCCAACTTCTCCTTCTTTCAAACCCTCACTTGTGTATACGTGGCCATACACCAGCATCTGCAGTCTTTCCCAGCATTCAGGCATTCCTCCTATTTTCCTGGATCCTGTCTTGGGACACTGTAACTCCTTCTCTGTCACTGCCTGTACTTCCCCCTTACCTACACCCTATGCAATATAGTCTATACTTTTATCTGTATTCTAGTAATCGTCCAAAATTTCCTGAGTCTTTATGTAGTTATCTTCATACGGGAATGTCTTCTTGGACATTCACCTTAGTGTGTCACGCTGCCCTTGAAATCGTCCCTTGTGGTGCATAGCGATGAATGCACAAGGCATTGTGCACTTGCCGCAGGAATTTCAGTAGCCACAAACATTCAGGACGCACTCATGGCATAGGAGATGAGAGCGCAGGAATAACAACTCTCTTTTGTTGTTTGTTTTCCCACTTTGGCCATGTGGCTATACCACAGGTTGTTGATACATGGGCTGAATCAGCTATGTAAGAATTTACCTGGTTAAAATCGGCTCCTGCACTGCTCCTAGACCTTTTTACTTCCTTAGCAGTGCTTTTTGCCTGCCGAGATATGGCTTCTGTAACAGCATATATCGGGGTTACATTAGTATGGGTCAAAGCTTGTGCTTGGAAAACCTCAACCTTCCTAGAATAAGGAGTGTAAATAGGTAGAGACCGCAGAAGGCACAAAACATGATCACGACATTAAGAATTATATTTGCCATGTTGGTATTCTTGAGTGCTTCTTTGTGTTGATTCAAGTGTTGTGCAATTCACCTGAAAAGCCTGAGAAATACATTATTATCGTGTTAGTATGTGTTAGATCAAGCTCTACGACTATAGTATTGGGAGAGTGCTGCGAACAACAATCACTCCCACACTATATGGATTATTGACTCACCAAGCAGAGTAATTATAGACGGATTTCCACGAGTCAATTGTGGGTATATCTGGGCTACATAAAGCAAAAAGGCATAGAAAAACAGTTGTGGAGAAATCATTTGTTCAGTTTCTGTCCATATTACAAAGCAGATGAAGTATTCCTGAAATGAGTTACGTCTATTGAAGACCATATGGCTTGGACAGTTCTTATTTTCTCAACCAATACCTATTCTAAGGAAAAGGTAGTGTGCCTATTCTAGGTGTGCATATTGTCCTTCCCTAACTCTCTTGCTCGGGAGCATGTTATCAGCAGGTTTTGTTCTTCTTTTTTGTTTTTGTCTTCTTCTGCCATCAAATCACTTTCTTTTCAACAGGAAGAGGTCTCATCTCTGCAGGGCTTAACGTCTCCAATGTAGTTCCATGCTTTTTTGCCATTCAGTTTTACTGGCTTGCTCTACTGTATAGGGGCACTCGAACCTTGGTTCAAACTAGGGCCTTGCAAAATTCCAGAGAAGGACTGTGTCCCCCTGATAAAGTAGTGGTTGCGTGAGGAGTCTTTCACTTGCAGCTGGATATCTTCCTCACTTTTCTTTGACCTCTACCTCTGCCTGCAGTTGACAAGAAATAAAAGACATACTAGTCGTCAAAGAAGGCAGATATTCATACATTTAATTTCAACAAAACATTAGAGAATGCATTTGCATTTGTTAAAGCCCTAGTAGGGGTAGTCGCATGCGCCGTTCTGTTATCACCTCATTGGGCATTAAGTGGTGGTCGGACCAGGATGATTGCGCAATGTGAACAATGCTAAGGGAAAACCGTGAAGCCATCCTGTTTTAAAGTGGCTTTTGTTTTTGAAATGTTTTCTCTGAGCATGACATTGAGACGCTCACACAATCCGTTCGCTTGTGGGTGATAGCCACAGGAGAATTTTGCTGTATCCCCAATAGGGTTGTGATGTGCTCAAAAGTCTCATGCACGAAATGAGGCCCATTGTCTGACTGCAGGACCTCAACTCCCCCCCTCCCCTGGCCGTTGGAGGCATCCCTGCCACTTTCCTCCACTCCTCTTCACTCGCCACTGTGTAAAGGGAGACATTGAACACAAGCATCAGGGTACTGTACAATAGTCCCCTAGACACAAAGCAATAGCACATGAGTGGCACTGTCAAACATCACTTCCATCATGTCCCTCCACAACACATGGGTCAGTGCAGGCAACACACATGCAGCAACGTGCATGGCACATCCAACAAACATTTGCATCCATGTCCAAGGCAGCGTAGAAACATCCAATGGTGGGCTGAAACTCACATGCATCCTGGGTCATGCTGATCACATGCACACACATCACCGGAGGATACAAGGATGACTAGGCTGTATCAGTGCATCAACACATCGTCATGGACATGTGTCCTGCATCCATGGCGTTGACCAGTCACTCACACATTACTCAGACACATGGACAAGTACAGCATGCATGTCTGTGACAGCAGCACCCATCTCTCATACCCCAAACATGTCCAAGTACTGACACAGGCATGCATACATGTGTGCATACTGCATGCTGCTCCATTTGATGCATTGTAACACATACAGCATCCATGTGGGTGACGCCTGACTGGATTCACATGCAGCACCATCATGTCCCTGCACACACACATCCATACATGACCTATGTCACTGATACAGCCAAGTAGCTAACTACCAGCACACTGCAACATGCACTGTTTAAAACGGGAATGCATGGGCACTTACCGCTTGACTCCAGACAGGCCTGCATCATGAGGATCTGGTGATGAAGCCCTGGGCGAATGCGCTCCAGGACCCTCATCTGCTGGGTGGTAAGGTGGACCCGGTGCCCCACTGCATCTGCAGCGTCCAAGAGGCACCGGGCCTTATTCAGGGTCCTGGACTTGTAGTCCTCCCAGCGCTTCTGTTTGATTTCGTGGGGTGCCACCCCCTCCGCGTTGATGGCACCCACTATGTCCTTCCAGATCCTCTTCCGTCCTTCCTTGTCGGCGTGCGATGGTGTGAAGAGGGAAACATAATGCCCCAGGACTTGTTCCACCAGTATGCCAGCTTCATTAGTACTGAAGCTGGCAGCCCTCTGGCTCCTTGCTGGGGGGTTGCCACTGGTGCCGGATGGTGTTGGGTCAGACTGGCAACCGCCAAGGCAGGTGTGGGTGGGCAACTCGGTCCTGGGGCTGGGCTGTGGAGCGATGGGATACCAGTCGGGAGTCTTCTGTTCCAGCAGGGGTGGTCACAGCAACTGGACCCCTGCAGGTGGCTGATGTGCAGGTACCAAATGGCAGGGCACTGTTGGCAGCATGCAGGCAGGCAGTAGCAGATGGCTTGTAGGAGGCTCCCCTGGGGATCTGGGGGGCAGGAAAATGGCCTTCTGGGCAGGAGCGTGGTCTTCCGTGTGTTGTTGCGTGGCCAGCTTGATGCAGAGTGAATTGGCACGTGAAAAAACAGCACGTCAGCATGTAATTCGAGGAAAGGGCCTTAGCGTGTAAGTGCGTAAGTGACGTAATGCGCGCAGGCATTTCTTCCTGCACGTGTTAATGGTCCACGTGTGTCTGCTGCACGCTGTACGTGCTTTCAGTGGAGACCGACGCATTTTTTTTTCCTACTTTGGGGTTGACACGCGATGACTTCAGAGCTTTCTTTTCCACGCAGACGGTGAGTCGCGCACGCTATTGCACGCTATTTTTCCCACTGCTGGTGCCCCTGTTTGTCGCGTACCCCATTTATTGAGGTCATAGTAGCCCGCATGTTAATAGAATACACTTTTTTGTGTTCCTGGGTGCCACAGCATACTGCGTGAGGTATTTTTACACTCACGTGAGCTACAGGGGTTGCATATATGTTTTTCTTGTATTTTTGGGGTGCCTGAGTGTTGCGTGAATTATGGTCATTTATCCCCAGGGCCCACAGGCAGCCTTTCAGGAGCACAGGGGTGCGTCTACCATCACGTACCCTGCCCCCTTCACCCCAATTGACCAGGACAACTGTTCAGTGCAGCTCCCATTGACATTGTTACATCTGTGCCATGGTTGTGAGGCCACCAAAGGTTATGGGGGGCTCAGCTGGGTGTCCTGCCAGTGTTAGGAGTGGTCGGCTACATGACCGGGGTGACCAGGGAGTACGTGGAGTCCATGGTGGCCAGGGTGGCCGTAGAGCGGGAAGAGGCAGGGGTGCACCACAGGGGTAGGATGTCCAGGCACATGCTGGTGCAGCCATGCCACCAACCCCTGTGGCTCCAGTTGATGCTGCTGTTGCATCCGAACCTGGCCCCCTTGCGATTTGACAGTAAGTAACATGTGCTGACATGGGCCCACCGGTAGTGGTAGCTGCAGGTGCAGCTGTGGCGACCACCACAAAGCCCGACACCCACCAGGGTTACTCGTAATATGGTGGTATGGTATGGACGGTGCCAGTGATGTACTGGCACCATCTATGGCATACCGCCATACTCATCATGACCCCCTTTGTATGTGTGGTAGATTTTTGCAAAGTGAGTTCATCAGGTCCCATGTCAGGTGTGAATGTCTTATGCCTGTTTACATTTCTCACGTTGCATTTCACAACGATTGTGTCATGTGTTGTGCATTTGGTTGGCTGTTCAGCTGTTACATGCCATGGCATGGCTTGCAGGACAGGGGTCATGATTGTTGGGACCGTTTGGGTGACATACCAGTGATTTACATTGCCTGTTTTGCAGGGGGTGGTGGGATATGCACCTTGCATGAGTTCCTTTTGGTTTTGTTTAAGTAGCTAGGGATACACACAATGTAGGACTTCCGTGAAAACATTCTCAGGGTGTTAAGGTTGTGACAGTTGACTGTCATCATCGATTGTCACCTGGTATGTGCCAGGCCTGTGTGCACTCCACAGGGGTGGGAGTTTAGGTGTAAAATGTGTAACCTTTCCCCTCCCTTGAACAGCGCCTGTGCATGTGGTTGGGGATGTGGGGGCACCACCATGTCCACCGGTACGCCCCGCTGTGTTGCGACGTTGTGCAGGGCACATGCTGCCACAATGATCCTGCACACTACTGGGGGTGCATACAGTTGCTGGCCACCAGAGCGGTCAAGGGAGCGTAGGCATGACTTAAGAACTCTGAATGTCTGAATGTGCGGTCCACTATGGCCCTGCTTGCAATATGGGCTGTGTTGTATCTTACGTGGGGGGGTGGGGTTCCATATTGGCATCATCATGTGGGTGCTCAGAGGGTAGGCAGTGTCCTCTGGGGAGGTGATGATGGTTGTTATTAGTTGGGTTTGTGTATTTGTCTGTGTGTGACATGCATGCATGTTCACAGGCATTTGTACTAACCTATGAGCCATGTGTCGCCATGCTTCCCAGCTTCCAGGGCCCGGATCAGGGTGGACATTCTGTATAGGAAACTGTCATGGATGGACCCTGGATAGTTTGCATGGACAGAGGTGATGATTCCCTTGGCATTGCATACAACCTGCACGTTCATGGAATGCCAGTGCTTGCGGTTGCGGTAGGGCCACATGGGTGCAATCTATGGCACCAAGCACTTTGGGGAAGTGTGCCACCCTGTAGAGGTCCAGGACAACGGCCTGCCTTTCTGCGGGTGTTCTGGGCATGTATATGTGCCTGCGGACTGAGGGGCGCGCAGTGATGATTGCCAACACCTGGTGTAGGTAACGTAACTGCGTGGGCTGTGAGACGCCCCCACTATGGCAGTTGTCCGTTGTAATGACCCACTGGCCAAAAAGCACAGTACATTGAGCACCTTCTCCAAGGGGCTCAATGCTTGGGAGCACAGGGTGGGTGATGTAAGGACATTCTCCCACTCAGTGTCCAGGTCTAGGATGATATGAGGTGGATTCCTATAACTGCCATAGGCCTGGTCATCAGGCATCCAAAAAGGCTGGTCTTGGTCAAGAAAATGCAGGGCCTGGCTATTCTCCTCCTCCTGTGGTGTCCCACGATCGCTGCTGCGAGGAATGGGGCATTCATCATAACTGTATATGCTTGTTTGTTGTTTGCGCACACTTTTATGCTGCGCGGGGGCGCTTCCATCTGCTTTTTGTGTGGCAGAGGTATTTGTGCATGTGCATGTGTTTTGACTTGCGTGGATTTTCCCTATTTGATTCCATGAATACGTGTTGTTCACTAGCGTGTGGGCGTTGCATGTGTTTCCCAGCGGTACTTCCCCAGTTATGCCCTCATTTTCACGCGTTGTTCCCCATTCCGCGTGTTCCTCCCCCTTTTTGGTGTGTGCGCTACACGTTGTGTGCTTTCGGTGTGCGCATCACGCACAGCGTTCGGGATGTCGCAGTGACGTGTGCACCCGTGTGCGCCACACGTGAATTTGGCACACATCCCAGGAAAAACAAGCGCAGGGCCTTCCATGAATCGCACGCTTGCGCCAGCTTGCATCACAAATTTTGGCGCACATTTATTCCATGAATTACCCCCTGAGTCTGAATCGTAGAATCAGGTCCCTGTGTTTGGGATTTGCGTTCTTTCTCAAGTATCCTGGCACTGTTTTTGTAAAGATAGATATTTTTGTTGAAAGAGTGTTAGATTTGGAAGAAGAGAGGGCACTTTCAGTATGGGCCCAATCAATGGACAGGAGTAATCTTTTTACCTGCATTGGGTTGTTACTAAGGGTAGCTGCGGTAACAAGTTTTGCAGGATATCACTGCACCTTTTTCTCCATGCAATTAATGGCCAGAAGGCAAGATTCTCAGTTTCGGTTTTCATGATTTTGTATTTCTGCGGGCAATCAGGTGACTACTTTCCTGTATGTGGACAAAGCTTTCCAGACTACATTTACATGCATCGAGTATAAGCCCAGTTCATGACGAATAATGCTCATTGCAACTGAGTTTGGTATTCTTAGGACTCTCCTCCAAAACCTTACATTGAGTTTATCCCAGGTTTCCTAGGGAATTCTCAAGGCTGTATCTCCTGCATGGGTTATCGTCGGGATTACCTTTGAGTTGTAAAAGTCCACTATAGGTTGCATCGAGAATTTACAAAATCTCCTTTTGAGTAATAATGACTGTGCTGTTAATTGGCCCGTTCTACGTTGCAGGTGCTCGATCCATGGTTTGTCTCCCCAGTCAGCAATAATTATGGTTCCCAGGTATTTAGTGCTTTTTGTTATTGGAATAGGATTATTGCCTAAACACAAGTTGAATGTTTTTTGACTTTTGCTTGTGTTTTCCCAATATTTTTTTATTTTTAATTTTCTTTGACATATTTCTTGAGGATATCTAGCTTTCATTGCAGGCTGAGCACAGTCATGTCCAGAAGTGTAAGGTCATCTGCGTAAAGCAGGTGACCTACAGCAGTCTCACCTTGTCGAGGCAAGCATGATCTTGGTGATTCAAGCCTGTTTTTTATGTCTGAGATATAAAAGTTGTAAAGAACAGATGCCAGGGGAACCCTTGTTTTAAGCCTTTATTTGTTGTAATTTCCTGGCTTAAATTGCCGTTCTGGTCTAGCCACACTTGGATGGAAGTGCCTGGGTGTAGTGCTTTGATGGCTGCAACAGGATCTTGTGGGCAACCTTTTTGCTTCATTTTATCCCACAAGATTTGGTGGTCCACTCTGTCAAAGGCAGCAGCCTTGTCGATACATGCTAAGAACAACTTTTGGTTTTCATGTAAGATTTTCATTTTTAGTAGATTGAGTAGCAACAGGTTTAATCCACAGTCTACTCTTTCTACAAATCCGACTTGCCGGTAATCAAAGTTTCCCGTTGTTGTTATCCATTCTTTCAACCCTATTAGTAAGATACCTGCAAATATTCTTCCTATCACGTCCAGTAATTTTACAAGGGTAATGTACACTCATTACAGGATCTAAACATCCACTATAATAAACCAATGGTTTGTGCCCTGGGATAGCCTTCTCTGTGAGTAACGCAGTCATCACTAATGCATTGGAGTGTGAGAACAAATTGCATTTTTCATGGTATTCTGCAATCCCTAGTACTGGAGCTTTGCATGTAGCTTTCTTCAGCTCCTCAAAGACATCAGTCATATCATGGGTCCATACTAACTTACCATTCCCTCTCCCTGCCTCCCTAAACCTGCTCAACAAGGGTCTCGTATATGTGCTATAGTCAAACACCCATGCTCTGCAATAATTGAAAATGTCCAAGAACTGCTGCATGTCCCTCACTGTCATTGGCATCTGCATTCTATGGATTGGAGAGGAAGTGGCAGGTAAGTGGTTAATGGTGGTCAAGTCTGTTCATTATTTCCACTGAAGAGGAGGAGCCTTTTTACCTGCTTGCAAGAATACTGCATAACAACCCCAGTATAGCGTGGAGTGCACTGCAGACAGAAAGTGGGAGGCAAGTGGTTTATGGTGGTCAAGTCTGTTCATTATTTCCACTGAAGAGCAGGAGACTGTTTGCCTGCCTGCACGAATACTGCATAAAGCCCCCAGTATAGCGTGGAGCGCAGTGCAGCGCGGAGAGGAAGTGGAGGCAAGTGGTTAATGGTGGTCATGTCTGTTCATTATTTCCACTGAAGAGGAGGAGCAAACTGAGATGGTGAAGAAGACAGAGGGATAGACGTAGAGTTCATAGGGGAGAGAAAGTGAGGATGGGGCAGAAGTGAACAAGGAGAATTAGAGGACTGAGGGAGAAATTGTGTTTGTGATGGGATGATAAAGAAGGAGGTAAAGAAAGAGAAGGGTTTGCTGCAAGACAGAGAGAAGAACACAGATGATGGTAGTGGGGAAGTGAGTTGAATGTGCTATGAGGGACAAGAGGAAAGAATAGGGAACATGATAGAGAGCTGACGGAGTGGGGTAGAGAGGGAAAGGCGGGGTGTAAGGAAGGGAGAGGAAAGATATAGAAATGGGGGGAATGGGCTGGAAAGCTAGAAAGGTGGATTGGTTAAAGAAAGTTGTGGGATAATGGGAGAGAAAGATATGTAGTGTGGGGGGGTGGTGGGGGAGATAGAGGGTCATGTGTCGTGAGTGAATAGAAAGAAAGGTAGTAAGAGTATATGAGAGCGGGGAAGAGTGCGTGAGGAGGAGAAGTAAAGTGTTGTTAAATAACCTCTCCTTGAGGGAAGGAGAGAGAGAGTGGGGAAGGAGAAGGATGATAGTGAAATGGGAAGAGTGGGTGGATGAGAGGTGATGAGGCAGGGGAGGATCTTAAATGGTGAATGGAGGTAAGGGAAACTGTGTATGTGTGTGTGTGTGTGCGTGTGTGTGTGTGTGAGAGAGAGGTATAAGGTGAGTGAGGGGGAAGGGGGAGTGCTAGGATGGTCTATAGGGGCTGTGAGTGTGCGGGTGGGTTGAGAATATGGGGAGAAGAGATTGGGATGAATGAGAAAGAAAGAGGGGGGTGTTGAGAAGGATGAAAGAGAGAGGGAGGGGTGAATAGGGAGGCAGAGAGAGGGAGAGAGGGAGAGATAGACAGAGGCATAGAGAGAGAGAGCGAGAGAGAGTGAAAGAAAGACAGAGAGAACGAGAGAAAGAGAGAGAGAGAGAGAGAGAGAGAGAGAGAGAGAGAGAGAGAGAGAGAGAGGGAGAGGGAGCGAGAGAGAGGGCGAGAGAGAGAGAGAGAGAGAGACAGACAGACTGTGGACATCAGACCTGGAAGCAATACAAGACCAAATGGGACTTAAAGCAGGAGGAAGGAACTCAATCTGTCTACAGAGGCAAAGAAAGGACCTCCCCATAAACCTCTCTACCATCACTGACAACTCGCCTGCAAAATATCCTTCCATGCAACCAGCTATCCTCACAATCAGGACTGTTAATTTACCATCAGATAGAAACAGCAACTCCTTGCCCCTAGCGAGAGCTTTCAGAGTGAAAAGGGGGAGGAAGAACACTGGGAGTACAGAGGGTAAGAGAGAAGAGATGTGGAAAACAAGAGGGAAGAGGGCATTGTTGATGAACAGAAGCACAGCTGCAGTGAAGCATAGGGGGAACAATTAAGGGGCAGCAGTAAGGTGACCATAGGGGACGGGGAAAATGAGAGATGGAAGAGTAGGTCCAAATGTGTCCAAGAGAGCTGAGACCCCACCTGACAGCAATGTTGGCTTGAGGAAGAATACGGGACTGTATGTCAAGATTGATAGTCACATGTCGTGGTGGGATTCAGCAGGTCAGGACAAATCAGTGTAGTTTGAGGCTGAGTAGATGTCAGCACATCAGGCATGGAGAGGAAGGGTCTAGGCATTCATTCCATGTGATATCAGTCAGTATCGGGCATGCCCCTAAGAAAGGGTAGAGGGCGAGAAAAGTGTTTGAATCACACAAGCAAAGTATGCGCAGTTGGAGGCACAGAAGGAAGAGGTAGCACAAAGTTCAGTGTGGCAAGTCTTAACTCTCTATCTACGAAGATTCTATGTATTATCATGAGTTATGTTAAGCACGTTCCTTCTTTTCAATTTATAAGGTCGATGTGTACTTCACTAATTCAATGCTTAGTAACTTTTCCCGAATACAGACACATGAGCAGGAAAAATAGCTTGTTGCTGGTTTGATCAAATAATCTGAAGTGGGATGCTCCCCCCTTAAGATGGGAAGTTCCCTGGAATTTTGTCTGGCTTTGCATAACTTTTCTGTCACTTTATGCTTCCAGGCACTTTGGTTTTACTTGTCCAGGTACCCTTTTCCTGGCATGAGCCCTAATGAGACCAAAACTCTTGTCAGGTGTAGCTTTTTGTATTCCATGTTTGGAAGGATAGGATTGTACTAACCCACAAGCTGTGAGAGGCCCACAGAGACACCTCCTCCTCTTCTTTGCATAAGCCAGCAGATGTAACATAGATGGAAGATAAGGAATACGCGAAACAATAAACTTGGGAACTTCACCAATGAAATGGGTCCAAAATAATGCTACTAAAGACACCAACTAGGAACCAAGCACTGAAACATAGAAAACAAGATCACACCAGATGAAATAACAGAACAGCGCCTCTGACAAAGAAGAGACAGACCTGACCTACAATATATGAGAACAGATGACCCAAAGCAAAACAAAGCACCCTATTCTAGACATTCAAGCAGAGATAAATCGCAGGTTTGCGCAAAACCTATGCCGGCTATATATCATTGTGGAAATATATGACATCCTATTGCTTTCAAAATTAAAAACACATTTATGAACTAACATTATACAGTCCAGTATTGATTATCAAAAAAAAAGATATAACATGGCAATACTCTTTCAAAATGTTCAACAGTCTCTCAGCCATTAAATATTGGATGGCTTTGCATCTTCTGATGTTAAACTCTACCAAAACAGAGGTACTCTTCTTTCCTGCCAAAAGCTTTCTCTCATCTCTTCCTCTGCCTATCTAATTCCCACCTGACACTCTCCCCTTCTCTTCTTCAACTAGATACCTTGGTGTCATTTATGACCCTTCTCACACCTTCACTACTTTCATCTCCAAAGCTGGAAAAGCAGCTCGCCTCATCCTACTAAATATTATGAAAATCAGGCACCTTCTTCCTTTCAAAACCGCCAAGCATTCCTTAACCACTCTTGTCTTTTCTTAACTAGACTACTGTGCCAGTATCCTCTTTGGTGCCCCAACTATGCTTTCTGTCCTCTCGACAAGATCATTAACTTTGCTACCAGGACCCCCATTGATCTCCCTCACTTCACACCTACTTTCTTGCAGTGTCACCAGGCTTGATGGCTGATGGTGCAAAACAGGGTCAGATTTAAATGTCTTCTGCTGGTTCACAAATCTACCCACGATATGGCACCACTGTATCTATCCTCCTCTATCCAACTCAATTAGCCTTCTCGTAATCTCTGCTCTACCTCCTCGACGACCCTTGTGGCTCACCACCCTCCCTGAGCTTCCTCTCACTTCCGCTCTTTCTCTCTTCTTGCTCCACTTGCATGGCCTTCTCTCCCCCCATACATCCGAGAAACAGTCCACACGGATTTGTTCAAAACCAAACAAAAAGCCTACCTCCTTGCATCTGAGTTACCCTCTTAACAAACCTCTGCTCTGCCTGCTAGTTAACAGTTTCCCCTCACCTCTAACCTGCCACTGTCTCTCACTTCCTCTGCCTTCATTCTAGCACTTCACCTATCATGGTCATGTCCCGAGCTCAGCTGGCTGTACCGCCTAGCTGCTCTTAAAAATGTCCAATGTTGGTTGTCCTTAATCTATGTATGTCTACTTAAGTTTTCCATTTGCCCCCCTCCACAACCTAGTGAGAATGTCTTTCAACCTCACCCCATTGTAAGAAGCTCACTGCGTCCCGTCAAATCTGATTTCTATTGTACGCTCTTTTGTGCTCAAAAGAGCATTGTTCTCCAGCATAGAAATAAATGAATACATAAATAAATAAATAAATACATCACTACACGGGCAAGGCCATTGAAAATGTCACTGATGAGGTGGAGGGCTTGTTCAGAGTGCTGACCTACATAAAATCTTGACTTGGCGTTTAATAGGCAAGGGCATCACTTCAGGAATGATCTTGTCTGCATTTGTCGGTCACTTTAGTTTGGGAGGAAATCCCACAAGTTCATTTTGATAGACGTTCAACATTTACTGCCTGCCGTCTATAGAAGCAGAGGAAAACGCTAAAGGAAGATTATTTATTTAAAGAAACAAACATTTGGGGGCCCATTTCAAGAAATAATTAGTATGTTATGTTATTTTATTTCATATTGATTGATAGTTGCAAAAGACACATTTGCCTTGAATATTGCCCCATCTCCCCCAGTGATCCGGTGGCTGTTACAGTTGCAACCCCAAATAATTCAACACTAAGCGTAGCAATGTGTGTGTGTGCAACCTGCCGGACCAATGTGACACAGAAGTGCTAGAAAGAATTAGGGCTCTGAAGTTTTTTTTGTTTTTTGTTTCCAATTGTGATCCCTGTGGAAGGGTAAGCTGATGGCCATTGCGGTGTCGGCCCAAGCCTGCATTTCAAACTAGTCTTGATACTAGAGACATGGGTTCTAGTCCCAGCTCCTACACTTGGGCAGAGTCATGAGATCCTGGCAAAGTGCTTTGCCTGTATAATTGACAATAATGGGAGTTTGCAAAAACATGCTAAATGCTGCTTTGAGCCGCCATGCAAGGATATCAGTAAGAAGGGAAATAGGTTGTGGCCTCAATGTGTCACTTAGTTCTAATGAGACATAATATGCACCGCTCATTGGGAACAAGAACATGTTGTATTAATGCACATTGCTGTGGCCACAATTAAAGGCCATCATGTGGACATGTAAAGCCTGTATTTCCACCGCAGAGGGTGCGGAACACTGGAACAGGCGTGCTAGGGCAAGTATGAATTGCGTTGTGGAAATATACGATCTTCCAACATTTACATTAGGCTATAAAAGCCTGCCCTGGGCCGTTGATCCGGCAGAATCACCCAGAACCTCAGAAGAGCCACATACAGACTGCAGCCTTCTGTCACCATGAGGGCTTCACTTACCAGCGTCAGCATTTTCTTTGCCTTCATAGCGGCAGGTGAGTCTTCTGACGTAATAGTGTTTCCTGAGGGTTCTTTCTGTGTTTCATGTTTTCATTTTTTTTTTATAATGGGCGTCCTTTTGATGTAAATCAATTTAGTGAGGACGTTGTTAACATCGCTTGTGAAGTTGTGCATACTTTGTTCTGAATGTGTGAACAATATGCATGAAATCTTTAGAATGTGCTGTTTTCTGACAAAATGTTTGATTTCTGATGATAAATTCGTTCACAAGGGGTACGCGTTGAATTCTGCGCAACCTTATTCCTAGGGGTGAGTGACATTTCCAGCCACAAAGGTGGGCAGCATGAACCAAGTCTTGCTGAGTCGTCTCAGTATGTTGATTTCGAATGCTAAACACATCAAATACATAGGGCCTCATTACGAACCTGGCGGTAGCCGTGCCCTAATTAAGGGCACGGCTGCCGCCGGTAATGATTTTTTACTGGGTCCAAGAAAAGGGCAATAACCGAGTCATGCCTTAGCGGACCCGGTAATTGTCCTTTTCTTGAACCTGGTAAAAATTAATCCCCATTCCCATTGAGCCACATAGGACTCAATGGGAATGGGGAGGATGCTAACAACGGGGCCGTTAATGACGGGCTGTTGTTAGCATCCTGGACTGCTAGCGGGACCCGCAGCAGTCCTCGTCATAGGGCAGCCGTAATGCACGGTGCCGGTCCCGTACCGGCACCGTTCATTACGGGACCGCCAGGGTCCTAATGAGGCCCATAGTCCTGACTAAACATTGCGTAGATGCACGTTCAATGCCCTGCCAATATCATTGAATTCATGCTGCAGACTGCAAGCCTTGCCATGACGGGCACGTCAGACTTTATTCTTTGATGTTAATGTGAAGACATGTTCAATCTCTAATGGGGGTTGTTTAACTGTGTTAAATAAAATATAAAACTTCACCCTGCTTGCCCAGCAGCAAAATGGATTCCTGTTATGTAGAAATGGGTAAACGTATATAAAATAAAGTGAACAAGAGCAACTTTATAACTCTGTGGTTTTCTATGGTGTGAACATAACTGGGGAGAAATTGAGTTCTGGACAAGAGATGGGAGGGATACAGAAAGAGGTCTGGCCTGTGTTTGGGGGAAGGAATAGTCAGACCCCTTTACCACATTTCTACATGCAGGTCTGCCACTCTTTCTCACCTTTCCTTCAATGCACACACTGGGTTGGCTCAGGGTGGGTGAAATTCTGTCCACCTCCTACATAAACTCACGCTATTGGGGTTCTCCCAGTATTCATTCTGCACACAGACTATTGACTCTGACACTTCAGCACCACCAGACCCCTCCCAGCATTCATCAGGAGGGAATTAACTGTGGTTTACTGGTTTAAAGGCCTACACAACACACAGGCACTCTCTAGTACATCTCAAGGCCATCAGACACCAAGAACATGCCATAAACCAGAACCACTAGCATTGCATAAGGGATCTGTGTGATTTTTCCATCGCGGAAAAGTCTGCGACTGAAAGGTTTTCATGAGAAATGTGCGAACCACAAAAGGTTTGCACATCTCCCATGAGGACACGCATTCAAAACCCCTACATACCCACACCACCACCCACACCCACAACATACACACAACACTCCCCCACCCACACACTCAACACACCCCCAACATAAAGAAACCCTACTTAGCTTTTTTACACGCTGAGTCCCTGCAGCACCAGTTCCCTTTCACTTCCGTAATCGGGAACCAGTGCCGCAGGGTCCTTTTCTTTTTTTTTTTTTCAGGTGCTGGAGGGGTGTCCCCCGCAACCCTCGCTCACTATACCACAAAGTATAGTGAGCGGGGTGTTGCGGGGGACACCCCTACAGCCCCCATTTTTATTTTTTCAGGTGTGTTGCCGGGGACACCCTGCTCTCTTTTTTAAATATACTTACTTACCTACAATGCTACCACCAAAGGTTCGAACTTTTGGCGTTCAAACCTTTGGTGGTAGCATTTTTCTGACTTTTTGTACAGTCAGACCTTTTTTTTTCGTCCGATCGTACAATTCCTTGCACAAGTGTATGTCTCCTTGAAATGAAGTCTGCCCACCCTGGGTGGCTTGCTTTCTTCTACATTTTCTTTTTATCAAAACAGCTATATGTTTACATGCAGCCTAGTATTCATTATCGTGCACCCCCTCTATTTATGTGTTCTGTTTTGCCTCTTGTCTTCACCCTCTTGTCCTTCCCAGTAGTCTTTCTCCTGGTGTTCTCATTCGCAACACCGACCATGGTCAGGTTGCTTACCTGGGCGTGGTCGCAATTTGCCTCCATTCGGACAAGTCTCAGAGCTGTAAAACCACTACTTAGGTGATGTATGCCCTTTAAAAGACTCTTCACATAACATGTAAGTTGAAATTCCCCCCTCCCCACTCCAGTTGTTAATTGTTTCTTTCATCCTTGTAGGAGAATCGTTGACGTGTCATCATTGCAAAAACACGAATGGTACAGTCTGTTCTGGAGTCCCGCGAGCCTGCGACTATAACGCAACCAGCTGTGAACACAATTTAGTCGAGTTTTCAAACGGTATGTCTAGCAGGCCTTTTTCAAAGCGATGCATGTGAACGCTAAGGTCAATGAGCTGGGGTTGATTTTGGTTGTGGGCTTCTTTACATTGAAAACCGTCACCGCGCAAAGTGTTCTGTGAATGTTTGGTGTCTGTGGCCATTCTGCTATGCAATGGATATGGTAGGAGGGGAGACACTGAAGACACAAACCAGAACTATGTTTAATTCATAAATCTGGCAAAATGTTTACAGGAAACCCAGTATCTGTGCTGGCAAGAATGGCGGAAGCAGAATAAGATCAACTTCCCAACTAGAGAACACCCATCCCTCGCACACTTCGAGGGATGTGCGAGGGATGGAAGTCCCCTAGTTAGGAACTGTATCTTGTTCTGCTTTAGTTTTTCAAAACCCTGTGCGAGGGTGGACTTTTCTCCCTCGCACATATACATTGATTACACATACTTATTTATACCTTCTAACAATCTTACTGTTCCTATTATCAGGAGTGCATTGGTTAACGAGTGTGAAGAATGGTGGTTGTGACTTGCAGCTTTAATGAATGAAAGGTACCATGTTGGTCAAATGAAAGGACATCATGACAAGTAATATGAAGGACACACACACACACACACACACACACACACACACACACACACACTCTCTCTCTCTCTCTCTCTCTCTCTCTCTCTCTCTCTCTCTCTCTCTCTCTCTCTCCCTCCCCCCCCCCAGTAGCCTGATGAAAGACAATGGAAAGATGCAGGTCCAATCATGGCCCCGTGATTGTCAATGGGAAGAGTTAATGGTCCGTTCAAAGAGGACCATTGGCAGGCAATGGAAAGGTTCACAGGCACCTGTTAGACAATGCAGAGCTGCAGGTCCAATCACACTCCTTCACGACAGAAACTGAAAAGACGCAATTACATGGATTGTGAAATATATTTGGAAGGTGGAGGATAAACCCAGAGCTCCATTATAAGCAAAAGGAAGGTAAACAGCTGCAATATAGCATCAGCTCTGTGAGGGTTCTCCATCCGAAAGATATAAAGTATCATAAGATCAGGTTTTCACATGTTGCTTACTGGCAGACTACTCCTGCTCTGCAATATTTGCTGTTATTATTACCCAATTTCAGGGTACTATATTCACTGACTACAGAAGAATAAAGTACCCAGCTAAGATTCGAAGCTTTGACAGCAAGTCGTTCACACATTACCTGATACAATGCATAAGTGAATGAGTTATCTCCCACCTTCCTCAACTCGCCCACCCCACCATCCAGCACTGGCTGATTGCTACAGCCTTTACCTGCCTCCTGCCCTAGGACTACACCCCTGCAGAGGCGACCAAAGATAGTTCTAGCTCACTGTATTGGTACCAACCTTGTGAGCCTTCCATCAGCCTTACTCTAAATGGTATGAGTCATCTTATATCATCAGCCATTGGGCTACAAACACACTTGGGAGGATAGCATGCTTGTATGAACCACAGGTGTAGTATGATTGACATCTGAAGTCCAGGGTAGTACATTGAGGTCGACACCATGCAGTTCCTGTTGCCTAGTCCCAGTCACAGTCTATGCCTCTGGCACTGCCTTTCTGCTGGTTTTCTTTCCCTGCTTCCCAAAGGGAAGTCCCCCAAGGCCCTGCCTTTAGACACTCTCCTTCATGTCTATTGGTTGCTTTGGTCCTTTCAGCCTATGAACATGTCTACTGTTATATTCCAGACAATCCAATCACTCTGACCGACAATTAGATAGCCACCCTCATGTGATCTGATTTCTCTGGAAATGTCATATTCCCCTAGGCCTTCTTTTGTTTGTCCTTTGGACCCAATGGATAGTAGATGACAGCCAGCCTGTGCCACCCTACCCTACTGATCTGAAATCTGTTCATTAAAACCGAAAAGAGCCATCAAGTGCACAACTCCTCTGCCTCCATTTCACCAGAGCAGAAAGGACCAAGATCTTGAATCCTCCTGTTTCGAGATCCGACACCACTTGGTCCACATGATCATGTTTCCGCTGAAAAGTCTCCCTCTGACTGAACTCCATAGAGCCCAATATACTTTGCTAAATCCCCCGACCTCCTACTGTAGACGCCTCTCCTTCTGGCTTACATGATACCTTCGGTCAATATTCTCAAGCCTACACTTCCTGAACTTTCTATATGGTGGTTGGGCCACAATGCCAGTGTCCCGATGCCTCCCAGACAACATTGGCATCTTTTTTACAACACCAGCTTCTTCTGTATCCTTTATTATGCACCGTACCTGCCATTGGCCTATTCTCCACGCCCCCTCACAGACCGCTTTGCTATTCACTTTTCACAGGAATGCCTCTGAACCTCCAACAGTCCACATTAAATCCCACATCTTTGAAACCCTCTGAACTGTCACCATAGGTCACTGGTTTTGCCCATACTCCTGATGCCAAGGAGAACAAACCTGCCCACCCACCCTGTCTGACCTGGCCCCATACTGCTGTAGATTCTGACCCCAAGAATTGCCTGATACCCTTTCTGACTTGGCAGCCACCATTCTCTCTCTCTCTCTCTCTCTCTCTCTCTCTCTCTCTCTCTCTCTCTCTCTCTCTCTCTCTCTCTCTCTCTCTCTCTCTCTCTCTCTCTCTCTCTCTCTCTCCCCTCTCTCTCCTCTCTCTCTCTCTCTCTCTCTCTCTCTCTCTCTCTCTCTCTCTCTTTCTTCTCTATCTCTCTCTCTCTCTCTTCTCTCTCTCCCCCTCCCCCCCGTGGCCTGTACCTGTAGCCCTTCTGACTACTTGCCTCGATTTTCCCAAATGCTTCCACTTGTCCCTCCCACTATTTGTTGCACTTATTCAACAAAAACCTTCCCTTCAACCACCATTAAAACCCTTGTCCCTTGGACCTTTAGCTTCCCTTGTCCCACCATTGCCAACATGACTGTTTCCTCTTGCAGTGAACAAAGAGTGTGTCAGCGGAAACAAAATTCAAGTTAAAGTGGTGACCGGCAATGGGTTGGGGAGAGAGGGGGCCCCCGAAATTCGGAATCACAGATCAGGCCATATGAACTAAACAATAATTGAAAAACATGAATATTTTATTTAAATTTCTTTTGTTTAAAACATACATATTAAATTTTAAATGTTGTTACGAGCTCATCTCTAAATAGCAGCATATTGTTGTAGAATAAAGTGCATAGTGAAACAAAGCGCCAATATAAAACCAGACTGAAAATTCAGTCAGTATTAACTTCATGTTGCCAAGCTGTCTGAACCTCAAGTCGGCTGAAGAGGGTCACCCGGCTGGTGGTCAGAGGCTATAGCCACATTTAACAATGTAGAGAAAACCACAAAAATATATGGACAAGGCAATAGTAGTTCCTAATTAGAAAAAGGGGTGCCATACGTCTTGCATCCACAATTAAAATGTCACACCTAGCCTCATTCTTTGGGTCCTCATCCTATAGATTTAGCTTCCCACCATGCCCCAGCAAAAGGACCAGTTATGACATCTCATGTCAACCAGCCTGAGAGTTGCAGTGAAATACCTGCCCTCTGCACACTGCCTAGTGGTAGACTCAGGTCATGCCAGAAGCTGGTGGCTTCCACCTCTGTCACCCACACACCCCTGTTGCTCCCACATCATGGCTCTGTCTTCAACCATCCTCTGGATTATCATAGTGACACTCCTCCTGGTTTCTGGCCAACACCTCCCCTGTCCCTGTTTCTGCATCCGCTCTACATCATTAGCAACTACCAGTGCAGTGTTTTATTTTATTGTTGATTTTTAACGAGTTTAATACCAGTGAGTGGTTTCTAAGCGCAGGTTCGGGATTCAAACCCGTATTGCACCACGTTGTCTTGCTTCCAAGAAAAACGCATTGCCCCTGTGCTGTCCTTTGTCCCTGCAGTTTTGTTTTGTAGAGGTCTTTATGGTACTGTGGGTGCACTGGATTCTGGATGCTGAAGACTCTAGGACCCTGTCTACAAGTGTTAAAAGTAAATTGACTGAATGAGAGGCACAGTTGTCTGGGAGTCATTGCTGCACGTGACCTGAGGAAGGGACTTAGATGAGGGAAAAAAGGTGAAAAGAGGCAGGAGACCAAGATGGCTGCTTCTATCCTGTAATACATTTCCCTGGGCCCAGTGAAATAAGGGATCGAGTGCAGCACTCACACTGAATCACCTCCCTAGACATTTGTCAGTGAATGACCAATATACCTTATTTGCTCTATGGGCAAGTCTAGGAACGATCTGATGCCTTTTAAAGCAAATCAAAGAGCAGTGTGGACATGTGTACAAAGATAAAGCATTTACGAGTATTAAAATTACTGGGCCGACTTTCAGAAAATAAGCTTGCAAGTGAGTGACTGTATCTATGTGAGTGAATGTTTAAGCTCCAGGATAGACAAAGGCACAGGTTTGAGCAGGACAGTGAAGAGACCTAGAGGTGCATGGGCACAACTGTCAGAAGGAATAATGCAGACAAAAGAATATGCTGACCCGGAACTTCATAAGCACTGCTAACCAAGATGATCTGGCCTCCTGACCCCTGAACTCGCCAATCACCTGTCACCCTGCTTCTCACATCCATTGACCTTACACCTTCTTTCACCATCCAACTATACTTACTTTTCAGGGTTGAGAGGTCTTGCTACTTACCATACCGTGCCCCAGTGATAGAATCCTAGTTACATCTGGTGCCAGGTGCTGGCACATTACCCATCACAACTCATTATGCTGCAGATGAGCTTGCAACGCTTCAAAAACTAAATCTGGATCAAAAGCCCAATATCCTTTGCTGTGACCAATGCTATGCACGCACAGAACATTCAAAAAAGCGTCTCCCCTTTCTGCACCACGATAGGCACGTGTGCTCTGAAGACTTCAAAAGGCACTAGCCCCTCTTCAAGTTTTAGGGGTGCTTGTTGGCCAAACATCAGACATTCCATCAAAGTCCACAGACCGATCAGTATTCACTGTTAACATTTAGAACAATGGAAATGTCACGGCACAGGATAACAACAGTCATTGTAGCCTCATGGCCATGCTGTTAAACTGATGAAGACCTCGCGTTTCACTACTGGCTTCCGGCACCCAAACTGCCATCCTGTCTCCTAAGGAGAGACCCTGGAGAGTGGTAGGCCTCCACAACACCCATTGCAGGGCACATATCATGCTCATGCACCTTGGACCCAGTGCCCAACACTATTCCACCTGGTATCTAAACCATTGCAATCATATGATGTTCAGGGGTGACCCATCTGCAGCTCTTTTGGCTCACCTTGCTAGCCAATTCAAAGGACTGACTATATATCAGCCCGATTCCCTGGGAGAATTTCCCTGCTATCCCACTGTCATCAACTACAAAATACCCTGTTCCCACTGACATTCAGTATCCCTTCTTCCTTAGTCCATTACTTTGGAAAATCCATATCTGCGGAAAGCACTTTGGTAACACGGATAACCATATTACTAAAGCAGGCCCTCCAGCTACTACTGGAATTGGAGCCGCTAGGGTTCACAGACTCCTCCTCCCCAGTGCAGACAGGCGACTTTTGCTGGTTATCTGCAGTATCCACTGCAGAGAACAGGATTTCAGGTTGGCAGAGGATTGGTGGTTCAGTACCGCCAATGCTTAATTTGCGCCGGTGTTTGCTGGTGGGCATCACCAGCAGCACTCTTTTTTGGGCACCGGCACTCATTTTTACAGCACAACAGCAGAACTCCCTAACTTGCCTAATCATTTAAAACTCTGCAGCCTGCCCGTGCGAGGCAGCGCGCTGCCTGTAATGCTCCAGCACACGGTCACTAGCTTATTTTTTTTCTTGCCTGGCCTGCAGGGTGCCGACGTGGTGCAGGGGGGCGCACACTCAGTGAGTCTGAGACCACACTCTGGCACTGGCTGGTCCACATGGGCAGGCCACAGGCAGTGTAAGTGGAGTCTGTGGCGCACACACTAATCAACAGCCCTGATCTTTAAACCTTGCCAAGCCCAGTTTTGTCTGTTCCTAAGCCAGGTGTGGACAGCACGCTGGAGTGATGGCTGGCCGGCTGCTCCTTTTCTCACCGTTTTTCATATGCTACAGGGCTCTTGCAATCTGAATACAATGCACACGGAATGTTTACAAAAGTGCTTCGATTAATGTCATTACTTGTTGCTGGGAGTGTACTGGGATTAATTTACAATGGGCGCCCGGCGCTCTGTTCGCACCTCATATAGATCCCATGCACGCAATAACACACTGGCATCGCAGATGAACCTGGCACAGACAAGCATTAGCACAAAACAAGACCCCCAAGCTTTTCTGCAGACACACACAAGTGTAATTGTTTAGATATTCTGAATAGTCTCACTGCTCTAAAACAGCGGGGCACTCAGTGCCTCTTTCTCCGCCCCTGTCAGATGTTAGCATCTGCCCCCACCCAAAGGTCTGTCTACGGTCCCTTTGATGATAACCTAGTCACTTCCCATGGCACGCATGGAAGTTGCTGTCTCGGTTAGGCACTGGACTCTACATCCTGACGGACTGCAGACTTCCTTCCACTTTTAGACTCTGGGATCTCTGCCCCACTTCGGCCGAATAATTTCTGTCCTGTTATGACACATGGCGCCCTTTCTGCTCTATCAAACACTAGCCTCTCTGCCCCTGTCCCTGTCCAACACTGGACTCTCTGCCCCAGTAAGGCACTTGCCTCTGAGGTGGCACGCAAGTCTCTGCCAGTGTCGGTCAATGCAATATCTACTACCCCTGTCAGGTACTGGACTCTATGGATCTGTTTAACATTGGCTCTTCTGCCTCCGCCATTGGCCTCTCTGCTGGCAACCTGTCAAATCCTATAGCCTATGTCCTTTTCAAATCCTGGATTCTCTTTACCTGTTTGAGACTAGCCTCTCTTCTCTGCTGACTACTGTCCGTCCTGCCCCAGTCAAGCATTAGGCTCTTTACCCCATGCATACACCGGCCTCACTCTGCCCCTGTTAGTTTTTGGCCTCTCTGATGCAGACAGATGTTTGCACCTGGTGAGAAGACGCCTACTTGTTGTAATATGGGATACACGTGGAATCTATTTACAGGCTACAACACACCTTTTGGTTATTTACTCGGAATTGTAGATTTTTAATACATACAGTCCATGACCAAGCTGTGCACCATTAAAGACAAATTGGCGAGCCTCATAAGATTAATAGCCTAACAATGAAGCTATGAAACACTTTGGGTTGCAACAGGAACTGGCTAAATGAAATGCAAGGAAGGCAACAACAACTGTTTTAATAACGTTGTTATTAAGTGGCTAAAACTAAACTAAAGTAAGCTCTAGTTCAGTCCATGTCTGCATATTCTAAGCACACGCTATAGACAGAAACATGATTGTACTATATGGATCTTTACATTAGTATTCACATGTTAATAAAGAAAACCTTACCCTTTAAATAAGGAGCCCACGCATGGAGTCATTGGTATATGGGTGCTCTGCTTTCAAGCAATGATTTCCTCATTGTTCCTGCCTTTGGGCAAATGTGTGAAACTAAATGTAGGAATGTCCCTGTCTTCTGAATGGAAAGCCATTTCAGGCTGTGGCAAATGGATTACAGGAATGTGAATTGGCAGGCTCAGTGTCACAGAACCCACATCTGCCTGAAACCATGGTGAGCGTTTGCTCCTCACTACAGTGGTGTTGCATCTCTTCCAGCGCCGTGCACAGCTACTCAAGAGCCTGCTCGCTGGAGCTGGTAGCTCCCTTAAGCACAGGCAGTATTGGATGCCAGTCAGTTGAGGTCATGTCCGGCCAGCTCTTGGCCTAGTGCCCGACAGGTTAGCCTGGTAGAGCACCAGGAGCGCAACACAATCTAAATTTCGATGGGGTTCGGTGGGGTAACCCTTCAAATGTTGGGAGAGGCGCTATCTTCAGAGACGGTGGGGTACAAACCTACTTTTGTGGGGGGCAATAACTTCTTTTTGCATTATAATTATGACACTATTCTAGTGCAGCTTCTATTATGTGTTTGTAACCTGAGCACCTTAACAACCTGCATAGCCACGGACGCTGTGTGGGTGTGTCTGCCTAGCTGTGACTTGGGAAACGGCAGTGCTTGAATGTCCGGCCTGAGCCGATTCTTTATTTTGGCTCAGGAGAAAGAGAAATTGTCAAGGGCACATTTCTTGAGCCTCTGAAGTAAAGGTACAAGTATGGTCTAGAAGCGTGTTCAAATGCAGTCTTTTGCCTCTGGATGTGCCAGAACCACTAAATCTACCATAACAATGTTTTTCCAACTTTAAAAGCATTATTCTTCCTCAACCCATGTGTGCTCCTTCCCCATCCATCCCCTACTAGCGTGTGCCAGCAGTTGCTGCATGCCAAACATGTGACATGGAGCAGCAGCAGTGTGATGGGTTGCTGGTGGGCAGTGGCATCGCCAGGAATCAATTTTAGAAGGGGCACAGAGGGGGCCAAAGACAAAAGTAGGGGGGCACAGACAAAAGTAGTAGGGGGAGAACATGGTCACTGCTCATAATGGTGCGGGGCACAAGAGGGGGGACAGGGTTTTCACAGGGGGGTCCCGACCCCCCACACCGCCCTAGCGACGCCACTGCTGGTGGGTCAAGCTAGCATTGGGCCGGGCTGCAGGCGCTGCAGTGCCTC
The DNA here is from genome assembly GCF_040938575.1 of Ambystoma mexicanum. Lineage (NCBI taxonomy): Eukaryota > Metazoa > Chordata > Amphibia > Caudata > Ambystomatidae > Ambystoma > Ambystoma mexicanum. The sequence goes on from NC_090922.1 coordinate 494,289,937, forward strand.
CAGGGCCGGCATTAGTGAGCCAAGATTTTTTGGGCCTTGGGACTTATTTTCTTACAAATTACGCACTGGTGGCTCTACACTGCGATGGCATCACTGTCAGTGAGAGCCCCTGACTTAGCTATGACACCTTGAAACACATAAGTCCAACCAACCACAAACTAAAGAAACACTATACAACGAAACACTTGCACCTAAAGCATTATTAAACACAAGACAGTGCAAGGATCCACAGGCATCCAACAAGCCTTCATCTAACACCTCTGTGAAATCAGCCTTCAGTACATGAATGAGTCTGACCTACATCCCAAGTTTCACCCTCGCCATCAGTCTGACACTAGTTTTACACACTTATTGCAACCTTTGACAGGACTTTAACCCTGGGCGAAATCCAGTTCATTAATTTTTGGTTATTTCTTTTGGATCTCAGCTGTGGTATTGTAATATTATCTAGGTTGCCATAGATAGGATTACATTAGTTTTCAATTGTTTACATTTCCACTTGCGACATACCATAAGTTATTTCAATTCTTAATTGTGAGTGCCAAAAAAATGAGAAGGTCTTCACACTTGTTATGCTGTTCTTTCTCTCAATTGCAGGTGCCAATAAAGAGAGGGTCTTCACAATTTCATGCATGTGATTTTCACTTTTATTGAACAGTTCTTTCTCTCTACGCGTGTTTCACCCCTGTTTGAATCACAGGGGATCATCAGGAGAGATTTTTGTGCTGTTATATAAAAAAGAAATATTCAAAACACATTTATTATATGATTCAAAACAAGAAAAGTAAAAGAGAAAATAATCTATTGGTACAGATTCCTCAACACTAAGAAACATTCTAAAAAAACATTGGACTATGCTAAAACTAGATGATACTCTATTAAGACATATTGATGAGAAACCAGGTATATGCTATAGAAATGCTCCAACATTTCGAAATAAATTGAGCTCTAGTCACCTAAAATCTATTAAAAAAACAGATATCAGAAGTATGTTCCATCAGCAGCCTATTCATGGTTCATTTAAATGTGATAACTGCAGATTATGCCCTCATGTACAAAATGGAAAGAAAGAAATTGAATTACCAAATGGAAGAGAATACAAGATGAAACACTTTATCAATTGCAACAGCAAATTTGTGGTATATGCTATTGAATGTATCTGTTCCAAAATTTACATAGGTAGTACAATTAGAAGCTTGAAGATTAGGATTTTTGAACATTTGCGTGTCATCAGGAACCAAGATATGAAATACCCGCTATCGCTTCATTGGATGACGGCACTTCAAGGGCTCAAAACGGACCATTTGAAAAAGTCTGGTCTCGACAAAATAGAAGAACTGCCAAGAGGAGGAAACAAGGAACAAATCCTAGGGCAAAGGGATTCCAAATGGATTTGTCTAATGGACACCTGTGACACTGGACTGAATTCAGACAATGAATTTTGTAACTGGATTTAATAGCATTTGTTTGTTCACAAAAACGTATCATGCAGGATCTATTTAGCTCTTAAAAATTTGTTTTTCTCCCCTCTTCTCTCTTTTTATTTTTTTCTGATTACCATCTTTAAATCTTATTTCTCCTAGTTTTCATTATTATATACTCTTGTATGTATTTATCTATTTTTATCTCATTTAAGTTATAATCTAAGCAATACTGCTTCAATGAAATATAGCGTATAACACAAGTCAAAAAACTGCAACTTTGCCTGCGATTAATCATAGCAAAGAAAATGCGAAGAAAATGTACTGATGCCACTCTAGAATATAAAATAACTATAATCCGGAAATATTTGTAAAATTAACAAACACTATTATTACAAAAAATAGTGAGTTTTTGGTGCACATATGTAGCACACTAGGTTCGGGCGCCTAAAATGGGCGCCACGCAACACGCAAATGCGTGATGATGTCATTGCACTCGCGGAAACGTGAGCGCGATGACATCACACGCAATAGATGTATATTAACACGCGCGATATCGCGCCGAAACAAGGAGCCAGGAAGCGAAACCCAGATTGCCAGGGAAACTAAAGGTAAGCGCTAAAATCCCTTGGATTCCCCCAAGGTTTAGATACCGTTTATGCAATAAATGCAAAACAGGACTAGATTAAACCATGTTATATTGTTTTTGTGCCCTATTTCTTTGTTTCCTTGTTTGAATAGGGCAATCATCCAAAAGAAACTATTTATATTATATCCAAAGAAAATACATAGAATCAGAGTTAAAAGATTTTTTTTTTGACAAATCATGTCAATCATTCATGTTTGTGAAACTGAAAACTGGAATACATTAATAATTCATATTTGTGAAACTGAAAATTGGAATACATTAATAATTAAGGTAAAATAATAGTAGAACAAATCAATACACTGCATGGAACCAAATAAGACAAAAGAAAGATATCTAGACACAAATCACTGTAGTAACCACAAAGGTGAGAACAAATTACCAGTGTCTTTTTTTCTCTTAACGTTTTGGGAATAGATTATTTTCTCTTTTACTTTTCTTGTTTTGAATCATATAATACATGTGTTTTGAATATTTCTTTTTTAAATAAAAGCACGAAAATCCCTCCTGATGATCCCCTGTGATTCAAACAGGGGTGAAACACGTGTAGAGAGAAAGAACTGTTCAATAAAAGTGAAATACACATGTATGAAATTGTGAAGACCCTTTCTTTTTTGGCACCTGCAATTGAGAGAAAGAACAGCATAACAAAAGAGAAAAGCACATATATGAGATAACAAGTGTGAAGACCTTCTCATTTTTTTGGCACTCGCAATTAAGAATTGAAATAACTTATGGTATGTTGCAAGTGGAAATGTAAACGATTGAAAACTAATCAGTCTGACACTACCTTTCCTCCATGGGCAAGGGAAGTCAAGGGTCGCGGTGGGATCTGAGTCAGTTGACCTCACATTTTACTTCTGATTTGGCAGGAAGTATGCAAACATTGATGGCTTACAAGAGATGCTCGCCGGACAAAGGATGCAAAGGATTCAACTTCTCCCAGAGCCTGTTCGATGTCCAGGTCCGGATGACGAGGAAGTGCTGCAACACAGACAACTGCAATGCTGGTCCAGTCGTTTGTATGCAAACTTCTTACCATTATATCACTGATAGCTCAGTGGGGTATGACCCATACGACCCAAATGCTCTCTTGTTTGACCAATTTGCTTGCATGTTTTATTTGTCTGTGGAATGTCTAAGGCACTGGATGGAGAAACAGGTGTGTATATGGATCAGAGATGGTTTCCCCTCTGTGGCCACGTTTCAAGAAATGGGCTGGGTGGTGAATCACAAAGTCCTCCCCGTCCCTAAATGGTGTCGCAGTCCAGGAAGGTGTGATCCAAGTGCTGGCCCTTAAAGACATACAATGACCCTTTCTGACGCCAATCAGGTAGCACACTCGTTTGAGAGGATTGGTATAACCCTGGGATCTGAATGATCCTTACTACCTTGCTTCTAGACCATGAACACGCTAAAGAAATACAGAGGGGCCAATTCTCAAGACATATGTTGGCCCAGATGCACTCGCCTGCTTTGATCCCTCTTTTTCACATTTACACACATCTGGGGGCATGTTGGTGTAGTTTAAAGCACATCATGTATTCACAAACGGATGAGCAGTACACAAAGCTGCCTGTTCAGACCTGACACACAGGGATCCACAACGGAGGACAGGGCAATTACTGACACGTTTGTGCATTTCATTTAGAAAATCAGTAAGAACTGCTGTTGTCCCACTTCCATTTCTATACCTGTAGGAGGTATAAGCTCCCAGCTCCCTCGTGGGTGCAGGGAGCCCGGTATACATTAGTGTTGGGAGAGTTCTTCCAACAGTAATGTTTACAGGGTGGCTGTCCAGTGCATCTTTGGTGCTACAGCAGTCTCCCTGAGATGTGCAGACCATCTTTGAGTATAATGTGCCCCGCACGGTTCCTAAAGTCTCACAAGAGAACGAAGCACATCCCTGTGCTTTTTTCTTTTTTTTTACTTGTGCCACTTTATGTGAATTGGCCCAGGCATCTCTAATTTCAAAATGCAGAACAGATAATAAGTTGAACTTTAGAATAAGCAGCCAGAAACCTGAATAAGTGGGAAAACAGACAGGATCAGTGCTTCTGGGTCAAAGGGAACCATGTGGGTGTAGGCCTCACCCACCCCATTTACGACGTTGGCATAAAGACGTTCAGAATGGGCAGTGATACGCAGGGTAGGGCTACTGTGAAGCATTGTTTGTTTTTTAAAAAGTACATAACTCTTTGGAATCTTTTTTAACCATTATATTTGCAATCTTTAGTGTTATTATGGTTTTAATGTAATAGATTGCAATTCTATTTTGACTTTTTTCATCCCCGATTTACATTACTTTTACATTTGACTTTCCTTCAATATTGTGCTTATAAAATTACCTTTAATGGAAAAGAAGCAATCGAATAATGGTCAGAAAAATAAATAGATACTGAAATGGAGATTCTTCCCGTGCTTCAAGTTTCCTCTGACGATAAATCCTTTTTTCTTGCCTCCCTTCCTTTCTGCTTCTTTTTTTGGCCGTATCATCCAATCAAAATTGTGTAGGTCTGAAACTTAAGAGTCGAGCATAGATTTTGAATGTTGACAACTGCCCATATGGGTAGTGCCGAAAGGTTGGCCTTTCTGCTCAAGCTATTATTCCTGCCATCCTCCGACAATGCTCGTCTATTGATTGAGTTCAACTTGAAAGAATCCAAATGAAATGATGCCATAATTTATTTAAGGACCATGACGGATTGCACATGTGACACATCAAGCCTGAAATTGTGTGTGAAGCTAGGCCTGTACAGAATTGACTTTCCACCCAGACAGTCTACAGCTTCCTGGATAACTGTGAACATACATAAAGGCTAAAACATAAAAGGGATCAGGGTTTCCTCATCGCTGGGCTCCTTACTACAGCATTACGTTCTGTGGCATAGGTCTCCCTTGATGATACCCCAGGCACTTACCTCCCCCACCCTCTTACTCCAGAGCTCTACCCTCCGATTTCCTTGCCACCATGTCCTGTTCCCCCCTCTACCTACACTTCTGAACTCCCGGGCTCTGATGGGTGAGTCCATTTCCTCTTTGTTTGGAGGGGTGCTTATTGGTGCCTGCCTGGAAGCTCTCCCTGGAACTTCTGTGGGGTCATAGTCCATTGTTTTTCCCAACTGCATAGGTGACACCCCTTGTGACCCCAGATTTTCTTAATTCCTTTATTGTAAAACGTGGGCTCTGGCGCCCTTTACAACAGTATTTAGACCGCAGTAAGGTGACCCGCACCAAACAGAAACTTACATTCACATGCTAAAAGTTGTACCAATTGGTAACTAAGGTTAGAATACATTTCCTGGGAATAATTGCCTCCTAGTCACCTCTGACATCACCCGTTTGTTTCTAATGATGTATCTCCTACCTCACAATTGACCCTACTAAAAAATAATCTTATAGCGATTTGAGATCAAAGGTATGATTGGATGTCCTAAATTGGTTGAAATAAACCAGGATTATATTAGCAGCAATACGATATAAATATTTGAAACTGTATCACCTTGCGTTATCATGCTGAGAGAGAGTTAGTAAAGGATCTGTGAATATGGCTCTGGTAATTAAAAGACGGTATGATATGATATGATATGGCATTTGTAACGCGCCTATACACAAGTGTTTCAAGGCGCGACGAGGCAGGGAGGGGGGAACAGGGGAAGACAGACAACGATCCTACTAGGCCAGGTGTCATTCAGATCCCCCAGTGCAGGGGTAGGGGGAAGGGAGAAAGTGCATGGGGAAGGGGAGGGGAGAAGAGCAGTACAAGGTAAGTAGAATAAAATAAATAAAGGGCCAGCTAGTGGCAAGTGCAAGGTAAGTGCAGACAAGTGCTGGGAATGGGGGCTGTAGGGATACAGAGACAGTCCCGCAGTGCAGGGGTTGCCAGGGAGGCAGTGCAAGTGGAGAGTGGCTGGGCCCAGGACCGGGGTCGGTGAGAGTGGCCCAGTTGCAGATTCGGTGCAGATTCAGCGAAGAATTAGCAGGGGAGAGGGAGAGAGAAAGCAGAAGCAAAGAGGAAGGTTTTGAGGTGCTTCCGGAACTGGAGATGGTTCTCCTCAAGTTTCAGGGAGGCAGGAAGGCCCCTGCCGCGGAGAGAGATCTACCCCCAGCTCGTTGCTTCGAGAAGCGGCTGGCCCTGAGGGAGTTGGAGACGGATGAGCGAAGGGCTCGGGAAGGAAGATATTTAGGAAGAGAGAGTTGAAGGTATTTAGGCCCCAGGCCCCAGAAGGCCCCAGAAGGCCTTGTGGACAATGCAGAGGGTTTTGAACTTTATCCTCGCAGCCACTGGGAGCCAGTGTAGAGACTTCAGTCCTGGAGAGGTACGGTCCCTGGGCTTGAGGCCAAGCACACGTCTCGCAGTTCTGTTCTGGATGAGTTGCAGAGGGCGGAGAGTGGAGGCAGGCAGATTAAGATAGAGGCTGTTACAGTAGTCCAGCTTTGAGAGAACCAGGGCTCGTGAGACAGTTAGCTACTAGGGGAAGGAGAGGAAGGGAAGAATACCTCTGAGGAGGTGCAGCTGGTAGTGTGACTTCTTAGAGACATCAGATATATGAGGAGAGAAGGAGAGTGTGGAGTCGAAGATAACCCCGAGGTTTTTTACCTTGCAGGTAGGAGCAGGAAGAGGGCCAAGAGAGGCTGGCCAGAGAGCTGCAGGGAAGGAGGGAGTGGGTGTGCCGATGAGTAGAATCTCAGTCTTACTGGCATTAAGGCAGAGGTCATTGGCGCACACCATTCCTGGATAGCAGACAGACAGTCAGAGATGAGAGAAGGAGAGGAGGAGGCCGAGGGTAGCCTGAAAATGAGCTGGGTATCGTCCGCATAGCACTGAAAGTTGGGGCAGAGAGCGGCGATGTGGTGGGCAAGGAGTGCCACATACTGGTTGAACAGCCAGGGGGAGAGATTTGATCCCTGGGGGACACCACAGGTGGAGAAAAAGATGTCAGAGAGGAAGGACCCCAGTTGGACCTGGGAGGGTCGATTGGAGAGGAAAGAGGTCAGCCACGCCAGAGCCTGACCAGTGATACCCAGGTTATCACAGAGACGGTTGAGCAGGATGGCATGGTTGACAGTGTCAAAGGCAGAAGAGAGATCGAGCAGAATGAGAACACACGGAGTGTTGGAGTCAAGGTTCAAGAGTAGGTCCTCACGGATGTTCAGGAGAGCAGTTTCCGTGCTTCTGGCAGCTCTGAAGCCAGATTGATGGTCATGAAGACTGCCAACAGATTCAGCATGGAGGTTAAGCTGGGAGATGGCCAGTTTCTCCAGGAGCTTGCCCAGGAAGGGAGTGATGGAGATTGGGCGATAGTTAGCCGGGCAGGAGGGGTCAGAAGAGGGTTTCTTAAGAAGAGGGTGCACAAGGGAGTGCTTAAGGGGGGATGGGAAGACTCCAGAGGCGAAGGAGTGGTTGCAAAAGTCAGCCAGGGCAGGAGCCAGGGAGTCGATGTGATCCTTGATAGTTTTGGAGGAACAGGGGTGAACCTGTTTAGACAAGACTTTCATAGATCGGACTTGTCTGGAACCTCGTCAGCAGAAAAAAGGTGAAAGGCAGAGAAGCAGGGAGGAGGGGTGGCTGCAGAAGGGCCAGAGGAAGAGCCAGGAAGAGCGGGAGGGAGGTGATAGGAGGAGAGTGAGGACAGGATGTCCTGAGTTTTAGAGATGAAGTGAGAGGCCAGTGCAGTGCAGAGGGCCTGGGAGGGGACAGGAGAGGTAGAGACTGCAGCAGGGTTGGCAAGCTCCTTGCAGATTTTCAGCCGAGTTCTTAGATGCTGCAGAGATGCGGGCTTGGATAAGGGCTCTCTTCTTGATGATAACGGAGTGACGGTATTGCCTTTGGAGCAGGCGGCAGGCCAGTTTGTCAGAGGATGAACATGAAGCATGCCATTTCCTCTCTGCCACCCTGCACTTGCGTTTAAGGGTGACAAGCTCCGAGTCATACCAGGAGTTACATTTGGCTTTGGGCTTCAGGCGGATTCTCATGACAGGGGCAAGGATATCAAGAGTATCAGATATAGCAGAGTGGAGCATGGAGAGGGCTGTGTCAGGGTGGGAGTCAGCCGAAGGGGGACGGGGTGTGAGAAGGTGGCAGCGAAAGCCTCAACTGACACGCACTTCATGGGTCAGATGACCGAGAAGGTGGGTGGCAGTGATGAGGGTGGCTTTGCCTGTGGGGTAGGGAGGGTGAGGTGGGAGGATAGGAGAAAGTGATCACTCCAGGAGAGAGGAGTGGAGAGAGGGACGGAGAGGGGAAGGTCAGAAGAGATCAGAGCATCAAGAGTTTGACCTGCAGAATGAGTAGGCCCAGACGGGAGAATAGAGAGTGAGAGAGAGTCGCAGAGGTCACAAAAGAGTCCCGTGGGGGGACAGGAGGCATCCAAGTGGATGTTGAAGTCACCAAGAAAGAGGAGTTGAGTGGTTGAGGACAGGAGTGAGGAGGAGAGGTCATCCCACTCAGAGAGGAAGGAGGAGATTTGACCAATGGCCGATAGATAGTAGCCACGGTAAGGGAATGGCTAGGAGAGAGAGAGGCGGCAGACAAGGCATTCAAAAGAGGAGTAGGTCTGCGTAGGAGTGACAGTGGCAGGAATCCACTCAGGGAAGATAAGGGCTACACCCCCCCTGCACGGTTGGGCCTGGGCACGGAGAGGATCTTGTAACCGTCAGGTAGGAGTGTGTCAAAGCTGGTGACAGAGCTGGCCGTGAACAATGTCTCAGTGAGACCGAGGACGTCAAGGTCCAGTTCCTCAAGAAGGTGACAGATATCAGAAGAATGCTTGATTGCAGAGCGAGAGTTAAGAGTGGCAATGTGGAGAAGGTTGCTATCCTTGAAGGACTTCCGGGGAGGGGTACAGATCAGAGGTACGCCCTGTGGAGGTGTAGTAGAGGGAGGTGAAGAAGGAGCAAGAGAGGGGGCAGGGAGGGAGGGTAGAGGCAAGGTAGCCGAGGACAGAGGAGGGGGGACAGCAGGAGAGGAAAGGAAGTTTATGAGGCATGGGAAGTGTCTATCAACGAGGTGAAGGTTGGCCTGAGGGCCTTGGACCAAGACGGTCCCATTAGCGTTAGACATTAATGATGGCCTTAGAGGAGTGGAAGGAGGCAAAGAGGACATCCCAACGGGTGCCACCATTAATGGGAGAATAGGAGAAAGGAGAGAGCACAGAGACCATATGAAGGGTCCATAGGTCAGGCGAAGGCACGAAAAAGAGGATGTCAGTGAGAGTTTCCTTCGAGCAGGCACTAGTGTAGATGTCAGCGATAGGGAGGCCTGGGTTGGAGACCAGGATGTCCTTTTTAAACTTTTTCCTACCAGATTTAGTGAGGAGAGCAGGATAGTCAATAGAGAAGCAGTTAGAGAAGATAGGCGAGATAGAGAGCACCATGGAGTAGGAGGGAGTGGGGGGGAAGACAGACGATACGACTGCACGCAGGCAGGAAGTGAGCGGGAAGCCCTAGTTTACCAGAGGCCACCTAAGTTTGAGAATCCTGCGAGGGGAGAAAAAACCCTGGTTAACACATTTCAGAACAGTGAGTGCGTATTAGGTACAGAGGCCACCTAAGTTTGAGAATCCTGCGAGGGGAGAAAAAACCCTGGTTTACCACATTTCAGAACAGTGAGTGCGTATTAGGTACAGAGGCCACCTAAGTTTGAGAAACCTGCGAGGGGAGAAAAAACCCTGGTTTACCACATTTCAGAACAGTGAGTGCGTATTAGGTACAGAGGCCACCTAAGTTTGAGAATCCTTCGAGGGGAGAAAAAACCCTGGTTTACCACATTTCAGAACAGTGAGTGCGTATTAGGTACAGAGGACACCTACGTTTGAGAATCCTGCGAGGGGAGAAAAAACCCTGGTTTACACATTTCAGAACAGTGAGTGCGTATTAGGTACAGAGGCAACCTAAGTTTGAGAAACCTGCGAGGGGAGAAAAAACCCTGGTTTACCACATTTCAGAACAGTGAGTGCGTATTAGGTACAGAGGCCACCTACGTTTCAGAATCCTGAGAGGGGAGAAAAAACCCTGGTTTACACATTTCAGAACAGTGAGTGCGTATTAGGTACAGAGGCCACCTAAGTTTGAGAATCCTGCGAGGGTTGAAAAAACCCTGGTTTACCACATTTCAGAACAGTGAGTGTGTATTAGGTACAGAGGCCACCTAAGTTTGAGAAACCTGCGATGGGAGAAAATCCCTGGTTTACCCCATTTCAGAACAGTGAGTGCGTATTAGGTACAGAGGCCACCTAAGTTTGCAGCATCAGCGTGGTACATTCATTAGGACATCATTTTTTCAAAGGTTTAGTTGCATAATCAGAACATCAATCGTTAATTATTGAAAATTTCAGATGAATCAATACATTACGTTCTTCTTGGAACAAAGCGACCAGGAGAGGTAGACGTTTACTTAATATGAATAGAATGGGACTCATTATAAGTTTGCCAGTCCGCTAACAATGGTAAGCTTGCCGTTACCGTTGTTACTGGACCGGCAAACTACGAGTTCTGCTGGCTGGTGCGTTCCCACCCACCAGGTCTGACCTGGTGAGTGTACCGGCACCCGGGAGCAGAGCATGTTGGATGCACCGGCACCATTCGGAATGGTGCCGGTGCATCCGACCTCCCCATTCCCATTGAGCCCTATTGGGCCCTATTGGGCTCAATGGGAATGGGGAGCATTTCATTCTGGCAGACGTCCGCGAATGGGCAAGGCCGTAACGACCCGGTAATTGCCCATTCGCGGGCGACAGAGAATTTCATAAGTTTGGCGGCAGCCTGCCGGTTTTAACGGCAAGGCTACCGCCAAACTTGTAATGAGGCCCAACGTTGCGAGTGTCTATGTTATACCTGAGAAGTAGCTTTATTTTGAGCATATAATAAGGATCACGTTACTAAATGAGAAGTATGTTGGGAAAATCAAGATGACGTGCAAGAGACACAGAGGTTTACTAGTTAGGAAATTTTGAATCCATCATCTATTGTGATTGGACCACGTGTCAGCATGTATTGGTTTGGTTCAGAATAAAATTGAAATGAACACAGGTGTGTAATTAGACTGATGTGCTGTTCATGGGGGTCTGGCAGTTTCACATTGCAGGTGATTGAAGAAGCTTAATAAGGCTTAATACGAGTATTGTGGTTAAGATGATATGATATGATAGGGCATTTATAACGCACTTGTACACAAGTGTGTCTAGGCACGAAGTGAGTGAGTACTTTTTTGGGAAGTTGGGATACAGCACATGAATCTTCATTGTGCTGTAGAGAAGCGGACGTGTATTTCATTGATAGAACCTGCCCCCTCACCTCCGACATTCGGATGAAGAGCAAGAAGACACTGTGCTTGTACCACATCGAATATATGAGAGACGCTATGCACTCAGACAATGTACGGAATGTACCCTCAAACTGAAGTGGTAGCTGGAAATCTACAGACACCGATGGATATTGAAGAGCTGAAAAGGAAATTTGACAGATGCAAAGTGATGTCATAAGGAGAAGACACAATGACACACTGAAACAACATGTGAATGCCAGAAGAATGAAGATGTAACTGAAGAAATGAGAGCAAGCATATATACGAGTAATAAGAAACCATATATACAAAGAAGATGAGTAACTAGATGTGTAGTAAATGTATATAAGCAGAAACAGAAGGTAGATGAGTTATATAGAAGCTTGCTGCAGTAGAAAATATAACACGGGTAAAGCTGCCATGCTGAAAAGATGGATGTCAGCTCTCACTAAAAGTAAGTGAAAAGCTTGAAGGAGAGCGACCAGGGCAGCAGAAGTGACAGACGCTGGAAATACAAATTTGTGCATGAACAAAGAATAACTGTTGGCCAAGGATCAAGGATGCCACAGTAAGAAGCAACTGTAGGGTACATAGGGAGTCAACAAGGATAAGCAATGTACGCAGAACATATTTCTCTTAGATTAAGTAAATGAGTGAACATATGCGAATGCCAAGTATTGAACAATTAAAGATAGAAAGCCTATGTAAGACGAAGCAACCAAGTCTGCAGAGGCCGAAAAGAGTAATGACACCTAGGTTAATTGAATCAAATAGCACTAAATAGAAAAGTGAGATGGACAAAATCATGGTCTCTTCACACGTGGTGCAAGACCAGAAAACAAGGCATGTTCATAAGCTCTAGATGAAGATAACGATGTACCTTAACTCCCTTTAATGTTCCAGAGAAGAGAAAATCCAGCAAGGCCAAGTACAAAGAAGAAGCCTTGGCTGCGGGCTTAATTGATGAGAGATGTTAGACTAATTGGGCAAGTAGGCAGTTGTCTGACATTGTTCTCGGCAGTTTTGTTTTTCTTACGTGCTGTTAACGAGCCGAATGTCCAAGGTTGGGGGAGAATGCCAACCAATCACTATTGATTCACATGCTCGTATATTCCCCATCGTAATCCTCGGTTATTTAAAACTATATATAGGAAAAAGCAATACAGATTGCCTATTCTGCCTGTACAGTTACTCGCTTATGTAGTCTCTCCAACTCACTTTGGTCCTTTATGACGCTAGCCAGTGAGGTGGCAGGGCTTACGTGCCACCCCAGGCAGCCATCTACAGATCTTTCACCGCAGTCTAGCAGGCTATGGGAATCCACATCAGCTTTCTGAGCTTTCTTTAATCGTGAGCAGTTTTTGTAGTTTTATCTTTTCTAGAAAACGATTTCCTGAAAGAGCCCCACTTGCTCAACACATTCTATGTTTTAGAGCGCAAGGTCTCTTTCGCTGTGCCTGAATTCATCGAGAGAAGGACCTCCACAAGGTATCTCATGTCCATGGCAGACCCAGGCATAGGAGGTACTTCCAAGAGGAAGACCTCTCTCTTTAAGGACTGCTTGAAATGCAAAAAGAAGCTTATTTTTGTCAGGGATACACACACAGAGTGCATCTACTGTCTCTAGCCACATGCCATTCATGAATGTCATATTTGTAAAACCTTCACTCAGAAGACCCTCCAAGACAGACACAGAAGGCTCCTCCTCCACTTGGAGAGTAAGGGTGCTTCTTCAGATGAAGAATCTGTGAAGACAGCCCATGCATCATCTCATGGGGCCACTGAGAAGTAAGCTCCTAAAATAAGAGCTTCATCAGTTCAAAGAGGATCGTCACCCACTAAAAGGTCAAGAAAAGGAGTGTCAAGGAGTCTGAGGCAGGCTGCAAGGCATCCAAGAGGCACAATAGCCGGCATCTGGAGGCCATGGGGACCAAAGGTAAGTGGCCCGATCCCAAATCCTCGTCCACGGAGCGGGTGGTAGCCAATCCCTCCTCCGGCACAACTGATGGATGAAAGGCCCCCTCTACGAGACACTCATCCACGAAGGGACACTCCTCTCTACCGACAATGAGACAGTGTCGATGCCTAAGTTGTCCACAGGAGAAGATTCGTCCACGGGGATGTCCCCTTATACGGCATTGAAACAGCTGGTTCTAGAAGATGTATATCACCATTTACCAATTATTGATTGTCAACAGAAGACTATCTGCTTTTCCACACAAAGATGGAATGTTCAGTATGATGTCTTGCCACTTTGTCTCACAACTGCCATAGTATTAATTATTATTATTATTATTATTTTTAATATTATTAATTATTATTATTATTATTTAGAGTATATTTCAGAGTATACAATTTGGCAGCTATTGATCTACAAGCAACCAGGGGAGGGGAAAGTGAGAGGATATTGCAGAGTATCCGGTTTGGTGGGGGGTAGATGGTGTGTGGACCTATATGTTAGGTGTTGCAAAGCAAGTCACTGTGATTGTTGGAATTCTACATCTGTAGGGAATTCATCTGAATCCATGTTCAGGCAATCACTTCATCATTGCCCATTGTAGGAGTGTGGCTGTCGGGGGTACTGCTCGAGTCAGTTGGACATGAAGTCTCAGCTCCACTTTGTCCATAGAATGGATTTTCTGGTTGCATCTCTGGCCAACTAATTGAGCACGGACCTAGCTTTGGAAAGCTGAGATACAAGGGAGAAGGGAGCTAAGAAGGTCAGAGTATAACATTTGGCAGCTATTGATCTACAAGCAACCAGGGGAGGGGAAAGTGAGAGGATATTGCAGAGTATCCGGTTTGGTGGGGGGTAGATGGTGTGTGGACCTATATGTTAGGTGTTGCAAAGCAAGTCACTGTGATTGTTGGAATTCTACATCTGTAGGGAATTCATCTGAATCCATGTTCAGGCAATCACTTCATCATTGCCCATTGTAGGAATGTGGCTGTCGGGGGTACTGCTTGAGTCAGTTGGACATGAAGTCTCAGCTCCACTTTGTCCATAGAATGGATTTTCTGGTTGCATCTCTGGCCACACACTTTGGTCTGCACTCTTTTCATACAAGGCAGTTCTAGAAATTGAGAGACAGTTTACAGTCGTTGTTGTCACAAGGCAACACATATCATGAGTGAGGTTCTGGCTCAAGGTTCAATAAGATATGGTGACAATGTTTTTTTTCTGATTCAATGCAAACGTTTTAATTTAAAGACCCAAGATTTCCGTATGAAAATACATCAGAAGATATCTCCAAATGTGGATTATGACAGAGCAGTGGGAAAATTAATGGTTTTGTATCCTTTGGTCAATGAGGTCTTGACAATCAGAGCCAGTCCAATTGGCTCAGGAGAAACATATAGGGCACAGTTGTCCCATGGACTTAAGGAAAGAATGTGTGTTACCCTCTTACCAGAAAGAGCTTTTTACCATCGTCCAGGCTCTTATGGTGTTTACCCCCTCAATCAAGGGCACACCCATGTTGATTCGCACAAACAATATTGTGGGCATGACCTACATCAACCGCGGGGTGGGGAAAAAAGAAAGATCTGACCAAACTGGTTTTTACTTGTGTGGAAAAGGCCCTACTATCCCTGATTGCAATAAACCCCGAGGGGACTTTTAAAAGAAAGGATAAGTGGGAGTAAGTGGGAGTAAGCATATTATTCTGGAACTTTTCACAGCACTGCAGTGGTTCAAGTTTTTTGTTGCCAGCCGCAAAATCATCTGGCAGGGAACTGAATTCTCTTTCCATTCATTGGTCCAAGATCGGATGTATGCTTGCCTGCCTTTTCCTCAAATACACACGGGGGGGGGGGTCATTCTGAGTATGGTGGTAGTCATGGCGCTACTTGCGCCATGACTGCCTCCCATACCGGTACCGAATCCGGTTTGGTTCAATGGGGACTTACTGGTGTAGTCCGACCTTTGCAGGACTGGTAAGTCCCCATTGAAAATGCCATTCCCCATTTGAGCCCCCATAGGGTTCAATGGGAATGGGGAGTGCGTAAATAACGGGCTCGCGTATGTCAAGTCCATTATTTGCACCCTGGTCCCTTAACCGGTCCCGTCCATAACGCCTGGTCAGACCAGGCGTTACTGGAGGGACCCGCTAAGGGACCTTTTAGTAGGGCGGTAAGGTATTACCGGCATCGGTCTCCTTAACGGTGCCCAGTATCCAATGTAAGGATGGAGGTCTTTTTGACCCAGCAGGTTGTGGTTCCTGGTCTTTGTGGACCTTTCAGTGAGTGAAGTTCTAATTTTAGCCATGAATCCCCACCTATTGCATCCTGTATGCTGTGAGGCTGAAATTGGCCCAGCTCAGTCAATAATCATGGGGTTTGAAAAGCAAGGCTGACAGAACTTAGATCTGAGTTGTGTGACAGCAGAAGCTGTACAAAGAACCTGCAGATCCCTTGTCAATGAGATTTCCATGCATCATTGTCATTCTTCCCAGAAGTGTTGTTTGTGCAATTTTGTGCATCCTTTATATTGTCAGCAATCTACAATTTAGGATTCCTGACCTGTCAGAAGGATTTCAAAGAGCATAAGCTGTTGCTACAGTGAAGGTATTAAGGGGGGTTAATAAGGCGTTTAGATGCCCCTAGGGAGACCTTGAGATGAAAGAGCTGCATTTCGCTCCATTCAAACTCCTGTCGGAGGATGAGTTATACTGGTTGTGCATCACGACATTGTTACTGCGGGAGTCTCTTCTTTGAAGAGTTTGCGGGAAATGGGGCCGTCTGTTTTCGGCTTCTTGCTTCCAGTTATTTTCTAATGCCCTGGTTTCCCACCTGGCCACCTGCTTAAGATTTTTTTATCACTTATGTAAAAGGAAGACTTTCAATTGATCCTGTTGGATGTCGAATGGGCTGGCTTCTCTTATTTAGTTGGATGTTTTGAAAAGACTGAGTCACTTAAAAATAATGATGATATCTGTGCCTCATTTGAACGGAGCAGAAAGGGACTGAAGGAGAATGAGCTGCTCGGAGTCGCTGGATTTGAGTGATGATATCTGCGCTTCAGGATTTGGCAAATGTGCCTTGGCTGCTGTTGGTCCAGGTGCACTCTACTAGAGGTCTGGCAGCATTTGGGGCATAGACATGGGGAGTACCCCTGGACGGCAGGGCAGCAGCGCATGCAGGCCTCAGCACTTCTTTGCTGGTTGGAGTTGATATGGCCACTGAGGGCTCTGAGGGTTGAGAGGGCTTTACTGTGGCGAATCCGGCCAGTGTAGCTTCAGCGCGTGGCTTCACGTATTTCATCACACGGAATAAGGTGCTGCACTTCTGGACTGTTGTAGCTTATATGCCAGGCACATATATTCTTCTTTCTCAAGGAATCATGAAAGTGTGGCAGGACATGTGGGGGAGGAGTATGAGTGAATGCCGAGATGATGCATGTAAACCCCCATGCCTGCCTCCCCACCCTTCCCTCCATGAATGTCGCAACAGCATCATGTGATGCGATTGTATCCAGGAGGACTGGCTGTGGTCTGCCTCTTCTTATTGGTCCCCCTTAAGGGGAGGGACTAAGGGGGGGGCGGCGGGTTCATGCAGGCCCGTTCTTTGGTTTCTTTAGTGTAGACTGTCTTGAGGTAGACGGCGCCTCTTTATAGTGAGTAAACTGATGAGGGGGGAGATTCGGGGTAATAGGGATTACCAGATGTAAACCAGGCGTTTTCCAAAAGTTTGCATTTTGACCTGAATCTAAGATCAATATACCACCCTGAATGACAAATGATGAAGAATCAGATTATCAGGATCATGTGAAGTATATGATTTAATGGTAGATTTTTAAATTAACTAATTGTAATTTAAGAGATGTTTTTTGTATGCTCAAATGTTTTGGACATTTGAAAGATTTGCAAAGCACAACATTTTACTCCAGATTCAGATGAAGGCAACAACGTTTGTTTGTTTTGTTTATTTATATAGCGCTCCAGACCCGGAGGTAAAAGGGCGCTTCCGGACACAGTTACATAGTACATTATATACAGATTACAGTTATACATTATACAGTTTGCAGGTAAAACAGTACAGTTAGAGTATGGGCAGTATCGTCAGACATAGGACAGAGAAGATGGTAAATGCTAGACTGAAAGGACTCGATAGATTTGATGTTAAGTGGTAGGGTGTTCCAAAGTTGGGAGGCAAGGACCGTGAAGCTGGAGCCTCCAGCTCTTTTTAAGGTAAATCTGGGCACTGTTAGGCATAAGGTATTGGAGGATCTAGTAACTCTGGTATCAGGTTTCAGGGTGAATTTGTTGGTGAGTTAAGGTGAGGCTAGCTGGTTTAAGGCTTTGTACGTGAAACAGATGGTTTTTAGGTTGATTTTTTGTTGTATAGAGAGCCATTTGCACGATTTCCTGGTGGTGGAGATGTGCTCTCGCCTGGGGATGTTTAGTGATGCTCTTAGCGCATTATTTTGGAGCACCTGTAGTTTGTTAATTATGGATTAGTTTGCACGTAGGTATAGGCTGTTACTGTTTGTTTTGTTATCTGCAAATTTTCGGTGCCCACTGAAATTGCTGTTAAGCACATTTTTACTATTTCCATTTCGGTTTGAAAAGCACACATTCACTAAACCCCATTTTGTGCGCCAATGAGTGCACACATTATGGATACAACATGCTGGTTTATTTAACAAACAAAATAAAAGGAACTAGGTGAACAATCTAGAGTTCAGCAGTGGTCTGTAGGGGAGATGGTTTGCAATGTTAAGGCTCAGCTACTGCAAGCAGGCGTGGGTAATGGGAAAAGCGAGAAGATAACGGCATGTAGAAACTGAAGCGAAATACAATGCATAACGTTCTACTAAGCCACGATAGCTTACGATGCTGTTGTAATACAGTATTCATTCATCCATGAAAAGGTGCAAATTCCAACATTCCCAAAAAAGCAGAATCCATTATCTCAGAAAGAGATGCACAGTGGGTTTGAATTCACACATGCATCTCAGATGACAAAAACTTTGCACCGTTGCAAGGGCAAAGTTTGCACAGTATTAGCACTAGGGCAAAGTCTGCCCTATTTTTTTTTAAACTAGAACACATTAAAAAACCATTGCACCTCAACAAGTGCAGTTTGAAACATTAAAAGCACCAGAGCAACAATGGCCCTCGTGCAAAAAAGATGCATTTTCACTACAGTTTTGCACCTGTCCAAGGTTTGCCCTAGTGCTATTGCAGAATGGTATTAGCACTAGGGCAAATGTTGTCCTGATGCAAAAATGCAGTGAAAAGGTATCTTTTTTGCACTAGGGCAATTTTTGCCTAGGTGCCTATACCATGCTAAACTGCAATTCTCATGGTACAATAGTTTTCTAATATGTTCCAGTGTTTTTAGAAATAGGGCAAACTTTGCACTGGTGCTAATAACGTGCAACGTTGCAGTTTCTGTAATCTGGCCCCATACCCAATGCAACGTTTACTAAGTGTGCCTCATTGCCTATCGTTCTAGTAACCTACCTGAGAACCACTAACAAGTCAAAATATTATCAAAACATATTCCTTCAATACATGTTTGCTCCAAGCAATGTTTGCCCTATCCCATGACTAGTAAAACATGTTTCCTGTTTCAAAACTACAGTGAGCAAATATACTTTGTGCACTAGGACGACAAATTCTGCCCTAATGCTAATTACACGTGCACATATGTAAAGTTTATGTAATTCGGCTTCAAGGCCGTTTTACAGAAACATTTCACATGTGCAAGTGCAATTTTGCACAGTGTTACACTAGGCAAACATGGTTCTATTGCGAACAATGTATTCATTGTAATACCCTTTTGTCACTATGGCAAGGTTTGCGTTCTGATGCCTGTTCGTCATTAGCACTTCGGCAATCATTCTCCAGGTGCAGATATTAATCGCAAGGATATGTTTTTCGTACTACGTCACAGTGTTTGCCCACCTTGCTCAATTGCCCCTGCATGGTGGAGCGTTTCTCTAATCAGGTCCCAAAAGTAAACGAACTAAGAAAGAAAACGATTTTCCCAATCTCAGATATCATTCCGTTTCTGTTTCAGTACTGCCCAGGAATACCACTGAGAATGGAGTAATATGTCCTGTCTGTTATGCTGAAAACATCACTAACTGTGTGGCAAGCACGACCATGAAGTGCACTGGCCTGGAGACAAAGTGCATGGATTTTGGAGGACAATTACAAATATTCGGTATGTTATCTCAAGTTTATTTGTGGGGTGCACCTATACCGTGCTTTCTTTGAGGGGCGTGCCTTTTCACTTCTCCTTGTCTTTTTCACTGTAAACATTTAACAGGCATCACTTCAAAACAACCCCCACAAAAATAGAACGGTTTAAAATAAGGGAGGCAGAACCAATCACGGCGAAGGAAGGGGTGCATACGCTGGGTCATTTGGCATTAAAAAATGTAATCTTTTTTTTAAAAAAAGTTGAATATGAAGAGCAAATCATTCCAGGCCAATGGTGTAAAGGCATTTGATACCGTCTTTAATGCAGAAAAATCCACATGGAGTCCTTTAATGCAATAAAAAGCCCAGACTGGCACTGTGGCGCGAATGAAAGACTTCCTCTTACACAGTGAAGGGGCCTGATCCACATGGCATGCAGTGGCGGCTGGTGAGTTTGAAAATCGGTGGGCCGTAAATTTCCCCAGGTGAATTTCTGTGCGAGCGAGTGCAGCGCGCGAGCCCACAGCCCCCAAGGGGGGTGCGGTGGGGTTCTCCCCCGTGAAAACTTTGGGAAAATGGCCTCCAAAATGTGCAATTTGCTGTCCAAAAAACCCACCGAAATATGACAAAAAGCATTAGGTTTTACATACTACTGTATGTAAAGTAGGTAAAGTGGCACAGCGAGTAGAGCGCTCGCTTTGACATCCGTGCAGAGCCTGCTGACGCAGGTTCGAATCTCGGCAGGGCCAAACTCAGCCTTTCATCCTTCCGAGGTCGATAAATGAGCACCACACACTGTGGGTAATAATAAGCATCGCTCAGATACCTGAGGGTTTATAGCGCTATATATAAATGCTAAATTATTATTATTACTGGTGGTACATTAGTCTTACGTGTGCAAGTGTGATTGTGTATTTTACAGAAGCTTGTATTGAGAATAGCTGGTACTATGGTGTATGCATAAAAGAAATTCATTATATAGTCAGTAATGATGGAAACATATGTTTGTCGTGCTGTTACTGGCATATGCGTTCATCCTCTTACTAAGGTGGGATTGGTTGGATTTGTTCATGTAAGGTGTTGCTGATGGTCTGTAAAGAGAAAGCGAGAGACTGATCTGAGAAAGGGCAACATAGGCTCAGAGCAGTATTAAAATGGTTTTCAGACATGAAGGAGAGAGTTAACTGCTTGTAACATTGAAGCTGCATCAGAATACTCATTAGTACAATGTGACAAGAAAGTACCAGCAACTACCACCATGTGCCAGTCATCAGTTGTACAACGCCAATATATACATTTCTATAATGTTTTCGTTCTGGGGCTTTAAATGTGCGCTTTGCGGAACTCACATTACAAAATTCATTTGCTGCAGCCCTTCAGGCACCCGATTTTATAAGCACACTGCATGTTCTTCGCTGAAGTCCTGATAAAAAACAGCATTGGCAAAGCCACTGAGGTCCTGTTCAAACACAAGCATTGACTGCCAAAATGTTTGGCTTGTGCATACGTTTTAAGCTTTTGCCAGGCAAAACCCTGGCCTGCATAATTTTTGACATTAGAAATAGCTGCAGCACTTCACAGAAGTCTTCCATCCGGACTGGGCAAGAGGAAGGAGAAGAATATAGGCCACAAGAATCACTTGGCGCATACAAACATAGTTCATCACCACAGGGCCCATGGCCATGAGTGACTAAGGGTAGTCAGCCAACCCTCCCCTCTTCCAGTCTCCTGTAAAGGGGTGAATGCAGTCCTTCTGCATCTCAGTGTACCTCATCATAAGGCTTTAAGTAGTAGAGCCCACAGCTGGAAAGTGACACAGTTTACTGTGGGAACTCCCTCCCCTTGCCAACTTTGCGCATGCAGGGGTTGGGGGTATCAGGTTGGGGGTGGGAGGGCAGGTGGATTGTCTGTGGCGTGGGTAGGACTGAGAGGGGGAGCGAGGTGTCGATTAATGTGGGTGCCAGGAATATAGAATGCTGGCTGCTTTGCATAAAAACAAAGTGCATTTTGGGAACATAAGAATGACCATCAATTTATCAAACATGTCTGGGAGAGTAATTCAAATGTACATTCCTTCTGAGCATGCAATGCACACTCGGCATGATATAGTGAAATGTGTGCAAAGCACGAGACATACATACAGCTTTGGATTGTTCCATTGTTTGAGTTTGGGCTGCCTTGGTGAGCAAAGGACGACTTTCAGATGCAATTAGTAATGAGAATCCAAACAAAGGAAACTTGCAAGAAAGTTTTTGCTGTTAATTAGTTAAATCATCTTTTATAACGCGAGCAATACCGGAGACCAGCCTCTGAACTCAGAACTTGGATGCAAACTTGTGTTGCTCTGCTTTAACTTGCTTCCAAAACAAGGACATTGCCCGAGTTATCCTTCCAGCCCAATTCCTTCCCTGGAAAGTCAGGCTGGTAAGCTTTTTATCAAGCTCCACATCAAGGATTTATGCCAAAGAACACAACCAACACAGGTAGTAAAGCTCAGTGGAAACGGGCTCCTCTTGGAAGCAAGATGCTGCAGAGCAACGCAGGTTCGAATCCCAGGTCTGCGTTTAAAAATCTCTTTGGCAATAAGCGCGCTATAAATAACCAATTCAATTGAAACCAAGTCCAACACAGTCAAAACAAAATCATCTGCCAAAATCCTCCAAAGCTCCCAAAATATCGACCGTGAACGTATGAAAAGCCCAGACCTACCCCACCTGGAGTGAAATCCAACACGGTGCAGACTGACCAGTAATTAGTGAGTGGGCATTCACCTGACTGCTGGGGGCCTGCTGCGTTAGGGCTGCCTCGCTGAATGCGCTGGCTAACCTTCTCCCTACCCGCACGAAGCTAAGGGCTGACTCGACAGAAACAAAACAAAATCATAACATTACTTTCAAGATATTATTTTGATTGAGTGACCTAAAGCATGGATCATAAAAGTACACTTTTTAAGTGAAATCACAATGCTTTATTTTAAGTTACTATACAAGAGAATGCCAACCCACAGTCACGCATTCAAGCCTACTTTCAAGACACATTGGTGAAAGTTCACAATACATCCCATCATGTTCAAGCCAGAAAGAACTACCTTCATCCTTCTGGAATTGATTGTTTACCATTACGATGGCTGAACATGTGTGCTAAGAAGCAGGGCAGCAAGCACTATAGCCAAAGAATCGGTATACTAGAACTTGTGGACAGTGCCTGTAACATTGGTAAATTAAAGGGAACAAAGTTTCAAAAAGTCACCCAGGGCTGCTGGTGGCATATCAGTTTGCGCCTGCCAATAGGCGACCCTACCCACGTGCAGTACTGACCGCCTGGTTATGTGCCCAACATCCAATCCTAGGGCCCCCCCCTTTGATCCCCTGAGACACAGGTTGCTCTTCATTTACTAGCACAACTTTTCAGTGTCTTTCTCCCTCCCCAACCGGCTCCTTGGACACGTCTTGGAAAAACCTTTCAATTGAAGAGGCCGTGGTTTCGTTTTCGTGGCCGGCGACCACGAAAACGAAACCACAGCCTCTTTGATTGAAAGGTTTTTCCAAGAGGTTTCTGAGCTCTCCTTGGCACAGAAAAAGCTGGCCGAGCTTTCCGACACAACTTTGGGGCCTTGTGTGACACAAGGCCCCAAGTTGCTTACACGGCTCAACAGTCAGCACTAAAGACGTGTACGCCGTGGCCTACACATCTTTTAGTGCTGACTGTAGGGGCCGTGTTACACACGCCCGAAACAGTGGGTAGGTATGCCAAGCTCTCTATCACACTTTGCTAAGTAGCTGAAGATTTAGCCACAATTTAAAAAAAAATAACTTGTGCGTATTAAATCGTTGTAAATGTTATTTACTGGAAAAGCCAGTAGTCACAAAACATTGCGCTCAACAAATACACCTCATAACAATGTCCAATGTGAGTAGGTACTTACCGCCGACAAGGCCCCAGTCCGTCTCTAGTCTGGGCAGGGCAGCAGGTTGTTGTCCACTCATCGTCAGGCAGAGAGAAGTGTGAAGGTGGCGCAGGTGCACGTACACACCCTGCGCCACCACCTGCAAAGATACAGTAATGTCGTTGGCTATTTGCCAGCCAATGCAAGGATTTCCATTGGCTGGAAAACAGCCAATGACATTACTGTAGCTAGGGAGGGAGGGAATCTTCAGTGCACTGTTTGCGCACATTTTATACTGGCGGGGCCACCCCTGAGGCACCCCGCCTGCCCAGTAATGAAAAGGCTTATGTAGAGTGCGTGGAGCTACGAGCTCCACGCACTCTGCTATAGTAAAAAGCAGAGTAAAACGGGACGCGCCCCGCTGTGGCAGCCGGCCCGACGCCCGTAGGAGTTCCAGTGGACAATGTCATTCCCACAGTGCCCCCGCGCTGTTGGCAGCCGCAAATGCAAGAGGATTCAGAAGAGATACTTCTGAATCTTTGTGCTTCTGCTCTGCTTTCTCTTGCTCTTCTTTTTGGGAGGGTGGGGCCCTGACGCCCTACAATAGCAGCCGCCACTGATGTCATGGCCTACTAATCTTCCCATCAAGAGATGATTTCCTCTTCCCCCAACAGACAGGTCCGTCCACTATAACATCTCTGACACGTGGAAACCCCACTCACACCACATGCAAGCTGTGTCCTCCCTGATTCTCAGTTAGCACCTCGCAGGTCCATCTGTATTCTTCTACTTGCCTTCTTTTTCGCCCCTCTCCTTTTCACTCTCTTTCCCCTGCTCTCCAATCTCTTCAATGGCTTTCTTTTGAGTCTCGGCTATTTCACTTTATTTCTTTCGTGTTTAAAAGTCTGCATGGAATGGCGGCTCTTTATATCTGTGCTCTCCTTTTTTTCTAATCGCCTTCCACGTTCCTTTGTTCCTAGACCCAGTATCTTCATTCTCTTCCCCATCCTCCCGCCTTTGTTCTTCCTCACAACATTTTGGAAGAAGCTCCTTCTTGATATTCAGTCTTCTTCTTCCTTTTCTTTTTTTTTCACACTATTTTTAAGACATTTATCCTTTTTGCTTGAATGTTTTGGCAACTGACATAATTTACACATTTGTTTACTGCAGTTTTTACAGCACATGAGCATACAGCACTTTACAAATTCAATAAAGTACAAATGGCTCTCACTTCTTCATAGAGACAGCTCCAACTATGAGATGACGTGTATTCCAGCATCAGAGACAACCCTCAAAACATTCTTATCATGTATCTAGTTTGCTATGTTGTATATTTTTGTTTGTACAAAACAGTGCTTGAACCAACTGGGAACAGCCTGCCTGGCTTAGTAAACAGGCGTGAGCACAGTGAGGGCCTTCTTTGAGGACTAAGGGCAGTTATTAGCTGGTACCCCCATCAGAATCCATCATTACCTGCATTTTAACCCACTGCTTGGGGTGCAGGCAGGTTGTTCAGAACGTGGGTTGTATTCATGGGCTACGACAGGTAGGTTGCTCAGAAGGCAGGTTGTATTCAAGGGGTGCAGACGGGTAAGTTGCTCGGAATGCAGGTTGTGTTTGCTGTTACAAGTTTTGCACCTCCATCCCCTCTATCCCCTCTGGTACACAGGATGCTGCACCCTGCATTGCTAGCACTGATCCTAATACATGGAAGAAGGAGGAGGAGGGGCAGAATCTTATCTTCCATCCACAAGCTACATTACTTGGGATTCCAGATGAGGAGGTGCATGGAAGATACCAATTTCCTGCCCTTGTCATCCTAGACCTGGTCCGAGAGTGGGAGAATGACCTAGAATCACCCCCCAAGTGCTCCCCCCCTTGTAAAACTACTATCGGCCTTACACCTCCTGGCTCCTGGGTAATCCCACCACACCAAAGCCATTGTCGGGAGCATATCACAGCCCACACAATCCAGGTGGTACCTCCAGCAGGTATTGTGCAGGATCCTAGCGCGTGTGCATCGGCACATATACATGCCACACACACTGCAGGCAATTCAGAGAGTGTGCCAAGAATTCTATGCAGTTGCACACTTTCCATGGGTCTTGGTAGACATTGACTGCACACATGTAGCAATCCATCTCCCTGAGAGACAGAGCACATGTATCTAAATAGGAAACATTGACATTGCACCAATGCACAGGTGATCTGTGATGCCAAGGGACACATCATGCATGTCAAATGTAAATGCCAACTACCCACACAAACAATGCTCAGGGTTCAGAGGCCTACTGTGAGATTACCAGAGTACCCAATAGGCCAGTCTTCCCCAGATCATGGATAGAGTGGCAACTGGACATGACACATGGCCGAGACGGCATGCAAGGCTGATATGAGAAGAGTGCAAATGGAATGCAACACAAAAAATGAAACTTCTTCTTTGGACCTCACCTAAATCATCTGCACCATAACATTCAGGGGAGACTTTCTCCCAGCAACAAGATGTGGATGTGCAACCAGCAACCCAAAGCCAACACATAGTTGATCAAGGAGACATGCACACACAAAGTCATGCAGGCCAACTCACATCTTCAGTGACAGCAACCATCACCCAAACATCACCAAATCACATCATGCATGCATGCCCATGCCACAGTGCCCAATGTCACATCATGCCACTATTAGGGTGCATATGTAACCAGCCATGAACAAGATTGACAATGCACAACCTTACCTGCTTTTACAGCTGTGGTTCCGTGAATCCCTCACCATCTCAACCTAACACTGGCCCTCCACATTGGTGCTATGAGGGTCAGTGTCCAGCAGACTGAATGGGGACTTGGGTGGAAATAGGCTGCTGGGGGTCCTCTCGGGGAGCGTGGGCACTGGATGAGGGAAGATACCTTTAATAACATAGGACATTTGTTTGGACCAGATAAAGGAGTCAATCATACAGACCGCACATATACACATCAATGTAGAATTGGATGTGCATGTGGGAAGCTGTAGCAGTCCACAGCACCATGTCAGTTGACTCCACTGAGCATGGCCACATAAATCCTCCAGCTGGAAATGCCCTCAAGAATGCAATAGCCCAGACATGAGGGGAAATAATAATGACACAGTCCACCCTTGAAAAGGACAGCAAATAAAATAGTCCGTCTTGGACGGGGGTACAATACAAGTACAGTCCACCCTGGACAAGGACAAAAAATAAAACAGTCCACCTTGGATGGTGTAAAAAACAAAAACAGGATGAAAGTTTGAAACACCTAATATTGTTTTGCCCAGTCCTACAGGGTGAAGGAACTAAGCAATTGGGGAATATTATAAAGAAAAGAGAGTCGCTAGATGCTGAGGATTGGTGGTCTTTATGCTTCGATGAATCGGATCATAAATTGACAATTGCTTTGACCTTTCATAATGCAAATCTTACAGAAACTAAATGTATAATGCAAATCCTCCTTTTCTTTTCCTTGCTTGTATTTACTTGTTTCTCCCTATCCTTCTCCTTGCCTCCTTCATTCTCAGCGCCTTCTCTTGTAATTTTCTTTAAAGAGAAAAATCGATCCGATTTAATGTATTGATAGAAATGTAGAAAGTGTGAGTTAATTTTATGTTTTTTTAAAGGTTTGTAACAAACCAAAAAAAAAAAAACAAATACAGACCACCCTGGACGAGGACAACCAATAAGTTAGTAGACCTTAGATGGGGGGTAAAAATCAAATACAGTCTTGGATAGGAGCAACAATCCAAATAAAAAAACAAAAATAGTTCACCCTAGAGTTGTGGCTGAGGACAAAAATGTAAATAAAATTTAGTTAAAATATTGTTAAAATGCATGCCGCCTCCATGGGCTCATGGGCTCATGGGCACCTGGGCACATGAAGAGGAGGTGGCATTGACATGAGGACACAGGTTTGTGTGTGGACATGGCCAAAGGAAACAGTTGTGTGGTTCAACTGGCACCGTCATCCTGTTGTGAATCCTATGACCATGCAGTGCCAAAATCTGGTCCTCATTTTCTACAGCCACTTGTGAGACGCATGCGTGTATGAGGGTCCCATTCGCTACAAGGTCCTGGTGATGTACATCATGAGTGGTCACAGGGTCATTATGCATGCTCACCCATGATGTCTCCAACGGAATGTTGAGATATTGCCTCAAGTCAGCCATGTTGTGGTGGTGCATGTCGCTTGTGGCACACATTTCATCATGCAGAGACTGCCTCAAAGTATCCATGGCCGAGCTGGGCGGGAGTCCAGTCAGCTCTGTATCCAGTTTCTAATTAGGAAATAATGCCTTCATTGTGGACTGTACTAGATAGCAACCACCTGTTTGCTGAGTTAATAGACCCGAGTGCACTGCTGCAGTGAGAGCCGTTGACCAGGGGGGTGGGCCATCACATCCCGATAATGTCCACCACTGAATGCATTATTGCCAACATTTGAGGATAACATTTGGGTTAAATGCTTTTTCTTAGAGACATAACAGATCATGTGTGATGCACAGGTCCCTTTTCCATTTCACTTATAAACCTATGGGCACTGGTAGAATCGTTCGTAGTGAGAAGTGTAGTAGAAGAGGCAGGCAAGAGAAAAGGTTCAACTTATAGATGAATGTGGTTGGAGTTGTTTTGGAAGCAGGGGAGCAGTGGCTGAACTGCAGCTGTCAACGGAGCTAAGAATGTGGGGTTATTGTCATAAGGTTCTGTGCCCCCATTAATAGTCAGCAGTCTTTGCCTTATGCTAACCATGGTTATCACCCAGTGGCTGTACACTGGTCCAAGAAAGTGCCATTACTTCCAGGTGGAAACTAGCACCTCATTATGCAATCTCATACTGCATTCCACTGGAGACATATTTCTCACTATCAATTACATTTAATAAGTGTAAGATGGCATCTGTTACACAAAGAGGCTTCACTCTGTGTCCCTATAACTTGGTATGTAACCTGGCTTCGCTTCTATGTTCCTAGACACAACTCACAGAGCTTTTAGTCAAATTCCAGTGTGGGAATGGGATATTACACACACAGTAAGTGACGTTGTTCATGGTAGCTTCTAAACAGCGTGAGTGAATATCTGTTACACCACCCATACGCAATATACTCCGAGCTGGGGCGAGGGGCATTACCCGGACATGTATCAATGAGGTAAAGACCCAGTTATAAGCTGAAAAACATATTGTTTGGCGTTGCTTTTTTAATTCAAAATGCCCTTTCTGCTAAAAAGAGATTAACATTCTTTCGGAAAACGTTCAAAACCAAGCCTTTAATGAGAACAAACCCGGTAAAGCCCATTTTAGGGCATCAGTTGGCCTTAAAAACTGTCAATATAAGTAAAAGAATAGACCTACAAGCAGAACATTCCCTGCATTACGGTGAATCCTATGGGAACAATTGATGTGGAGAACCAGCACAGTTTCCCTCATCAAGTGGAGCACCCCATCGCCAGAACCGGAAGTAACCTGCTGCTGCATCTTCATGCCTTAAAACCTCTCAGGGACTTCTGTGCCTGTCGCTGAAAGAAAAGAGAATGATTAGGCATCCCTGTAAGTAACCTGCTGCTGCATCTTCATGCCTTAAAACCTCTCAGGGACTTCTGTGCCTGTCGCTGAAAGAAAAGAGAATGATTAGGCATCCCTGTAAGTAACCTGCTGCTGCATCTTCATGCCTTAAAACCTCTCAGGGACTTCTGTGCCTGTCGCTGAAAGAAAAGAGAATGATTAGGCATCCCTGTCATTGCCTAACGTTCAAAATGGGGAACTGTTATGAAAAACTTTGTAAACATTAAATACAGTAATTGCCAGCGGTATCTTGCATAACACTAACAGACTGGTAACAACATTTTAAATAGTCCCTAACGGAGGCCTTGAAGTTAGCTCATGGAGGCTGCCGTCTGTTCTCGAGCGGCGTCAGGTATCCTGTTATAAAGTATCGATTATAGATTCCACTGTCTGTCCATTGCTGCAGGACCCAGGGGGTGGAACAAGGCCAATAGAGGCAGCAGTGGCAGCAGGGAGGGGCCGGGGAAGGGAGGATACAGAGAAATAATGGCAGGCTGAGTAAATTCGCCGACAGGATTTGGTGGAACGGTGTATTATTCCGGCTAATCCAGCCCCCACACACCCTCTCCCAATTTCTATATTCATGTTAATGCTTTTTCACAGTATTGTGTCCCTCTTTCTGCCCTTCTTTCTATTCTTCTTTTACATTTTCATTTATCATTTTCTTTTCTTCTTTCATTGTTTTGTTTTTTTCTTTTTACATTTTCATCCATCCTTCCTTTTCCTGTCTTCTTCCTTCCATCTGTCCTTGTTCATTTTTCCCTCTTAATTATGTCCTTGTTCCTGCCCCATTCCTTCTCATGTATGTTCTTCCCTACTTCCTTATTTGTCCTCTTTTTTCGTCCCCTCTTCCTTTTTCCTTTGTTCTCCTTTTTTTCATCATTTTTCCTTTTTTCTATAATAATTTTCTTTCCACCGTCTTCCTGTTTTCATTGTCTTCAATGTTATTTACTTTTGCCTTACATATTACCTCCATTGTTATTCCTTCTTCTTTTCATTTTCTTCCTTTTTCTTTCCATTTTGCTTCTTTACTATGTATTTCCTTCTTCCTTCTCCCATTCATGCTTTATTAGCCTCCTTTTCTTCTTCCGTCTTCCTCCTTATTTCATTATTTTTTCTTCTTATATTCATTCGTCTTTCTGTCCGCCTCTGGACTCCTTCTTCCATTTACCATATTTTCCTCCACTTTCCTCCTTTATTTTTCATTTCTTAATCCTTTTATTTACATCATCCTTTATTTCTTTTGTTCTTTTCTTCTCCCATCTTCCTTCCTTGTCATTTCCTTCTTCCATCATCGTTCCTTCATCCTTCTTACTTCTCCTTTGTCTTCCTCGCCTTCTACTTTCTATCTACCCATTTTCCTTCTTTCCTTATGCCATCCCCCATTGCTTGTAAATTGTTCTTTGTTCCTGTTTTTTCCTCTTTCTTTGTATGTTCTTCCCTTCTTCCTTCTTGAACATTTTCTTCATACCTTCAACCTTCATTCCTTCTTTCTTTTTCTTTCTTCTCCTTTCTTCTTTTGTCGTTCTTCCTTTTTCCTTCCTCTTTTTCTTTCCTTCTTTCCATTTATCTTCCATCCTGCTTCCTTTTTTCTGGCCATCGTCATGTGTTTTTCCTTTGCTCTTCTTTTCCTCTCTGTCTTCTTCCCTTCTTCTATTCCATTGAAATCCATTAATAACATCAATACATCAATAGATGCTACTACAGATAGTAATACTTAGAAATGAAAACATTCTATTCTGATCTAATACCTAATATCTTCACCTACTTCCAGAACCCTCGCAATGTGGGGCATAGCGTAAGGCAATTGGAAAGCGTTCCAAAGAACTGGGGACCATGTGAACATGTCTGTTTCCTTGTTTTATCCTTATTTACGCGCACAACCTCACTTTTACCATTTCAAAACAACTCGCCTGCTTCTCTCTCCACCCTTTGTCTTTCCACATGTCTGCACTAGACATTTCTGTGCTTCCTGAACAGTTCTGAACAGCTCCTCAAACTGCAATTACTGCTGCATGCACTGCTATGCTCCGTTCTCTCAGCTTCTCAGACAGCACTCTTCCGAGGGACCATCCTACTAACAGCTCTTTAACACCGTGACAGGTGGCAGGAGGCGCTATTCAAATACAAGATAACATTGCTACTGTGCATAAGTCACTGCCAAGCAGATATTTTCAGTTTCTCAACTAAATATGGGGGTCTGCAAAATCTCTGGTACCTTATACATAAGGCAGCTCTCCCTCAAAAATGAAGGTCTCCAGAGGTAGCCGATGCAAGGCTACCAATATTGCACCATGGGGTCACATTTCTTCTTACCTGCTGCCCGTTTAAGTGCTGCATGAAACACAGTTGTCTTATGGAACAAAACAGTTCCAGTGATGCCTACCAATAGGGCATAACCTCCATCAATATGTTCAAACAAAAGTGGCTGAACCATAATTCGGAAATTATCGGCTGCAAGATGGCGGTTTTAAGCGGATTTAGCTTAAGAGAGACCAATGCCAACCAGGACTCAATTCAGGAGAGAAACATACAACCAGGCAATGAGTATCTATAATCGATGCAATTTTTTTAAAGCAACTTTTAAGTACAGCTGTGTATTGTCTGTATAATGCCCCCCCCCCACTCCACCAAGTCCTCCCAGCGACTCCATGTACATACTACACACCAATGGCGACAGGGATGACCACTGATGCACCCCACAGATGTCTGGGAGCTGACTGATGTGGCTGTATTAGATTTGCTTGAACTATTCACCCCTGAAGCTGCATTGCCAATTATATGGGGATCAAATCGGAATGGGGAAGATTTTTTTCTGGCGCCCAGGAATGGACAAATACTGGGTACGGCAAGGCCGTAATGACCTGGTAATTGCCAATTTCTGGGCGCCAGAAAAAGTGCAACTCCGGCGGCAGCCCCGCCAGGGTTGTAATGAGAATATCTTTTTGCTCGTTTTTAAGACCCCTTCAGTAGTTTCTGCATGGAAAGGAAGGAAGGAAGGAAGGAAGGAAAGGAAGGAAGGAAGGAAGGAAGGAAGGAAGGAAGGAAGGAAGGAAGGAAGGAAGGAAGGAAGGAAGGAAGGAAGGAAGGAAGGAAGGAAGGAAGGAAGGAAGGAAGGAAGGAAGGAAGGAAGGAAGGAAGGAAGGGAGGGAGGGAGGGAGGGAGGGAGGGAGGGAGGGAGGGAGGGAGGGGGAAGGAAGGAAGGAAGGGAGGAAGGAAAGAAGGAAAGAAGGAAGGAAGGAAGGAAGGAAGGAAGGAAGGAAGGAAGGAAGGAAGGAAGGAAGGAAGGAAGGAAGGAAGGAAGGAAGGAAGGAAGGAAGGAAGGAAGGAAGGGAAGGACGGAGGGAGGGAGGGAGGGAAATAGAGGGAAGAGAAGGAATGGAATGAAAAGATACGGAATGAAGAGCAGTGTATTTGAAAAGGAAGACATTAAATAGAAGTAGACAGAAAAGGATAGTACGAAATGAAATGGAAGGAGAGAGAGAAGGTTTGGGAGAATAAAAAGAGGAGGACAGAGAGAAGGATAGGAATAGAGGAAAGAAATAATAAGTATAGAGGGAAGAGTCAATCAGATAGGAAAGGTGGAATGAAAATAGAATTATAAATAAAATGAAGAAACGAAAGAACACCATCAGGAGAAAGATAAAGAAAAAGAGGAGAACATAAATAGGCAGAATGATAATAAGAAGGAAAGCTTGGTAAAAAGTGGATCTAAATATTATTGTGAATTCGTCAACTTCAGAGTTGTAGCATTGCACTCAGAAAAGAAACATTTTGCCAATCGTCGAGGCAATTATGTATACGTTGTATCAGCAACAATTGTCTCACAATGTTGTAAACTGTGTCCCACAGTGATCAGTGGAATATATTATTGATAATGTGTAACAGGTGTCATGGCTCTATGTGAAGCAGTGGAGACTCTGCTCTCTAGCAGCCCGAGAGGGGCTCACTTTTAGGAACCTTTGTTTTGCTAGTCTGTCAGTGTTCTCCATGATGCCACTGGTGAATACTTCAATGTTTTCAAATTCAATATTTCAAGCTAATGCCGCCTTTAAGCTTTGTCCATGAAACATTATCTTCAAGCTGTTTAAATGAGCTAGAAAACAGGATCTTTTCCAAAGCAGCTACGAAGGAATCAACTAGATTTCAAGGCAAACGTACATGGCCAAGTTTATTTTGTTCAGCATTAGAGATGAAATGGCTCCACTCAGTGGTCCTCTTGGAAACTGCATGCTATTTGTTCATAGACAAGATGAGGCATGTAGAGCGAGAGGAACTCTACCCTAGGGATCCCTGAACTGTCATAAAACACACACATATAAAACTGCACCAAGGCCCTTGATCTGGTAGCACAAAGTTATCCTCTTTTGATGAGTGTCATGTACTCTGTGCCTTATTTGGCAGATAACAGGATGCAGTCAAATTGTAGACACAGAAATACTCCACATTCCATGTCACAATTTTTTTCCAACCCTGGGCAATTTCTAAATGAGAGTTTAATCCCTATCCTGTAGTTCAGTATGCGGCATAAACCCACAGCTGGAATATGTTCCCCTATACTCCGCTGTAAAGAGCTGCAAGGGCATGACTGTGTTGATTTGCATGGGGAATTTGTCTGGTTGCGTTACAGGCTTTGAGTTGGTTTTGTCCACCATGAAGTTAAGGTTCTTTGGTGGGGGGTGTCCCTTGAGCTTCGGTGCACCCTGAACACACTGACTGCACACAAATACGCCAGGATGCATTAACAGAAGAGACTGTATCGAGGACGGGCATCGGATGCAGCATCTGTCTCGTGCCCTTATGATCACAAGTATGGCAACGTTGTAAGCTTAGTTAGTGCTTCTCATTTGTTTGAGCTCAAGTGAGATATTCTTCCATAGTTTCTGTAGGTGCCATTCGTCTTAGATGTTTGTGTGGTGTCTCCAACTACGCTGCCCTCGCGATACCTCTGCTTCAGTAGGGCGAGAGTTTGGTGGTGGGATGAAATCACCCAATGGAAATGCATGGACAGCAGCAAATTCACCCAGCCATGTGGTCTAGCCATGCATGAGGCACTATGATCAATGCACTTTCCTAACTCTCAACCTTTTCGCGAGTCTGCCCTCTGCCAGTGCTCAGCACTAGGATGCAGCACCAGGATGCAACACTAGGATGCAGCACTAGGATGCAGCACTAGGATGCACCACCAGGATGCAGCACTAGGATGCAGCACTAGGATGCAGCACCAGGATGCTGCACTAAGATGCAGCACTAGGATGCAGCACTAGGATGCAGCACCAGGATGCTGCACTACGATGCAGCACTAGGATGCAGCACTAGGATGCAGCACCAGGATGCAACACTAGGAAGCAGCACTAGGATGCAGCACTAGGATGCAGCACCAGGATGCTGCACTCGGATGCAGCACTAGGATGCAGCACCAGAATGCAGCACCAGGATGCTGCACTAGGATGCAGCACTAGGATGCAGCACTCAGATGCAGCACTAGGATGCAGCACTAGGATGCAGCACTAGGATGCAGCACAAGGATGCTGCACTAGGATGCAGCACTAGGATGCAGCACCAGGATGCTGCACTAGGATGCAGCACTAGGATGCAGCACCAGGATGCAGCACTAGGATGCAGCACCAGGATGCAGCACTAGGATGCAGCACTAGGATGCAGCACTAGGATGCAGCACCAGGATGATGCACTAGGATGCAGCACTAGGATGCAGCACTAGGATGCAGCACCAGGATGCTGCACTAGGATACAACACTAGGATGCAGCACTAGGATGCAGCACTAGGATGCAGCACCAGGATGCTGCACTAGGATGCAGCTCTAGGATGCAGTACTAGGCTGCAACACCAGGATGCAGCACTGGGAAGCAGCACTAGGATGCAGCACCAGGATGCTGCACTAGGATGCAGCACTAGGATGCAGCACTCGGATGCAGCACTAGGATGCAGCACTAGGATGCAGCACCAGAATGCAGCACCAGGATGCTGCACTAGGATGCAGCACTAGGATGCAGCACTCGGATGCAGCACTCGGGTGCAGCACGAGGAAGATGCATTCCTGCTATTGAGATGGCTCCACTACACTTGTCTACAGCACCTTGTATGCATCGCATCTCCCAATCCCGATTTTGACCAATGCCTTTTTCTCTTCACAGACAGGTTAGTAACCGCTGGCGCCCGTTACTGTGTCAATGAAGATCCCTGCACAAGTCCTATGTTTTCCTATCGCGGTGGTCCAGTAGCATCAGTTGAGCACTACAAATGCAGCGACAGTGAGAAGAAACCTTCCTAAGCAATGGACGTGTCCTTATTTTCATGGCAGTGGCTAGGCTATGCATGTGGCACTACATTTTCCAAATATTAATGTAATTTCCTTCTAAGAAAAAGACTTGTTTGTTAACTGTGACCTCTGGAAGGGCTAGTACTCTTAAATCTATACGTTTCTTCTAATGGTCATCTAAGGCACCATTGTGGAGACATTGGCATTGTTCAATTCTCACCATTGATGATGCCATTGTGTTTGTGGGGCACCTTTTCTGGTGGCATGTGGGATAAGAAGGCCTGGTCCCCTATTGTTCTTCTTAGAGTAATGTTTCATCTCCCACCTTGGAACTGGGCTAGATGATGTCTGTACGGGTGACGCAGTGATGTGCATGCAATGTTCTTCTTCCACTAGTCACATCGAGACCATTATGGTTGTGGTAGTATAGGCTGAGGATCGTTGCCAGGTGGAAACATATGTCCTACGTCAGGATGGACATGCGTCTCAGACAGTTCTGAGCTCCCAAGCAGGGCTGAGCCAAGAGCAAGGCAATACCAAGTGGGCTTCTTCGCCACTACCAGTAGGGAGGCGACGGGGGGGGGGGGGAGGACCAGACTGCCTCTATGCAGCATTGAAACTTCCACCAGCTCTGCTATCAAGCAGCGCAACTTGACGCAAGCACCCCTGGGTGCCACTCTGAGTCTCAGGGCTAGGTCAGATTCTATCATGAAAGGGCGATTTCATGGTCACTTGCATGTCATTTTCAACATTTAGGTTTTTAGTTGCAGTTTGGTTAAAGGCATGAGTCTGAAGAGTGAGCTAGGTAAATATTCTAATCTTGGCACATTTCCCCAGCACACTGGAAGAGAGGCCTTTAAATGTTCATCTTTGCAGCTATGCTTCAATGAATTTAACGAGTACTTTGATTAGTATGTTCGATGGCTTCTCCCAAAAGCACCATTCATAATTTTCTTTGTTTCTTAAACAAAAAGAAACCTTGGAATGTATTTTCCACTGAAAACTAAATCATCCAAACGGGCATTTCCATTGAGATGTAGCTAAAAGGTAGGAAAAAGGGAACACTCTAGGTAGCTTTTCTCTGATAGAAGTTAGCATTTGGAAAAGGATGGTATAAAGGATGAAGGCAGCAAGCCAACCTTTGACATAGGGGGGAAGCTCCAGAGCCTGAAGGTAACTCGATTTAGACCATCAGGTGTGAGTCACCTTTGTATTATGATCCAGGCCAGAAGTTGGATCTTCGTCTCCAGAACCGTGCTGTAACTTACGTAAATTCTGCACCT
This sequence comes from Ambystoma mexicanum, assembly GCF_040938575.1. Lineage (NCBI taxonomy): Eukaryota > Metazoa > Chordata > Amphibia > Caudata > Ambystomatidae > Ambystoma > Ambystoma mexicanum. The sequence continues at coordinate 494,326,454 of NC_090922.1, forward strand.
TTCTTCAATCTGTCATATTATTCTGTAGAGATGGTGACTTTGTAATCAATAATATTTGTCATGTCTTGTCTTCAAATTGTCATGTGTTTGGTGCGGGGGGCGGGGGGAAGGTGATGGGCAAATTCAATAAACCATGAACACATGGATAAGGTTCTGGATCAGCGTTTTGGAAGGAAAAACAGACGTTAAATTGAGAAATAATGTCTGAAAGTGCATAATTCATATTCTAATGCCAGTTTGAATGCAATGATGAGTGACAAACGGGGAAAACATCCAGTATACGGTGACAGTGGGAGATTAAATAATGCATTCAATCCTGGAAAATGACAAGGCATTGGCCAATGTAGATGTGTACGTGATACTTAATGCTAGAGTCCCGCCCCCATCTTTACACAGTAGTAGTGAGTGTTATTATTAACCAATGTAATGATATTCAAGGGATTGCCCTCAGAGGAATACCACTCTGAATCAGCGTGGATGGGATTCAACCTTGTCACTACAGAGTATGCACATATCAGAGCAAATATACAACGTTTTGAGTTCCAACAAAAACATTATGATCGTCTCATAACACAAGTGCTACCACTTTCACAGGTGCAGTCCTGCACGCCTGGAGCGTCCTTCCAAGACACATGCCCTTAAAAGTAGACCCTTGGGGAATTCTAATCTAAACTCCGAAAATGCTTTTAAATTAGAAAGCTTCTACTAAAAGACTTTGGGCCAGGTCGAGGCAGACAGCATTGAGTAGGCTGCTGAGCATGTGAACAAGCCCTGCCACTCAGATGCTCCTCCCACCACCTATATAATCAGTCCCCCTAAGGCGTCCTCATTACCAGCGTCCTAGGCAAAGGATTGGTGAAGACAAGGAACTCACCTGTTTGTGGCGGTTCAGGCCTGATAGGGCCAAGGGCCTGGCCCACTAAACTACATTTCACAGACAAACGAATGAATTCTACTGCCACTCAGCAAAATACATCAAAATATGTCTCCTTCCTCCACAGCCAATCCACACTCTTATAAGGCTTCGAATGGCCAACTGGCCTGGGCAGCCCCAGCAAGATACCCTAGCAAACCTCATCAGTTTTGTCCTTGACCCCATCCAACATGCACGAACCACATGCACACGCCCTCTAATGTTGATCAATGCTCGCTTAGCAATCACTCACGCTACAGGGAATGCTGACCTTAGCTCATACAACAAACTTGATGCCCTGTTCATCAATGAAATATGTTTTCGGCATCATCCAACCCCAAGGCTACTGCATCCAAAATGCTGACTGGGCAGGAAGGGAAGGACGCAGAGTGGCAATTATCCACAGGAGCGATTGCCTATGCTCCTTCATCCCCTCTCCCAGAACAAGCTCATTTGAATCACACACCTGCCGGTTCCATCTATCACACAAGGAATCCATCACCTTCCACCTCATCTACAGACAACCTACCAGGAGTGACTCTTTCATTGCAGACATCTTCAAAGTACTCTCCTCTGTTAAAGTAGCACATTCTATTAATGTCTTTCTTGGTGATTATAACATCCTTGAGTCACAGGCTGACAGGCTGACAATGACAATCAAAGCACACTTTTTGCACTGAATGCTTCCATAAACACCCCCTCACTCAATGCTGCTCATTCAAAACCTTCCCATTCAATGAACTGTAAGAAAACTTTGCAGGCTTCCCCACCAGAGGGAATGCCTCAGGCATGCTGCAATTTTTCAGCAACTGTACTATGAAACTGGTGGATACTCATGCCCCCCTAAAATCCAGCTGGCCAAAGACCAAACCATCTGCCCCAAGGTACAGACTTAGCTAGCCTCCAGCACATGCTTGAATCAGGGCCCTAGAGAAATGGTGGCGCAAAAACCATAACAGAGGAGACCTCAACAACCTCAAATCTCTCTGCGGAAACCGTAGGATTCTGATTACCGAGGCCAAAGCTGTATAGTACTCCACCACCATTGGGCTAGCCACCAAAAGGTGCAAAGGCCTCTTTGAAGTAATAAATCATTATACCAAAACCTCATCCGACCACGAGATAACAGCAACTCAGGAAGAATGCGATGGAATCAACACATTTTTTTATTGAAAAAATAGTCAAAATCCGAGAGACCATCAAATCAACCTCTCTCAGCATTAGCATCCCCTGCAATCTGGCACACACACTGTCCCCCTGGACCGAATTCTCTCCTCTCTTTCCCCTGGATCTCCTAAAAAGTATTGCATCCCTCAAACCTATTTTTCACACTGATGATATAATTCTGGCCGCCATCATTAAACAGTTGACGGGCCCATCGCTCAATCCGCTTCTTGGCATCATCAATGCTTCCCTCACAGAAGGATCATTCCTAGACACCCTCAAAACTGGTATCATACAAATTCTTACCTAACTACCGACCCATTATGAACCTCCCATTTATTGACAAAATCTTGGAAAAGAAGTTGCCAAACAACTACTGATCAGAAGCAAACAATTCCACCTGCGAAATGACTTTCATTCAGGGTTCTGTCCCAAGTGTAGCATCGGGACAGTCACCATCCAGGTCGTATATGATGCACTCCAAATCATAGATAAGAGCGACTCATGCTTCCTAATCCTGCTTGACCTCTCGGTTGCATTCAACACCTTCGTCCATGGCATCCTTCTCTCCCTCCTTGCTGACAGGATGGGATTCTCTGGCACTGTCCTTATTTGGTTTACCTGCTACCTCTCAGGCATACACCAGGCTGTTCAAATGAACATGTTGCGTTCCAACCAACATCAGGTCTCCTGTGGAGTCCCCCAAGACTCCATCCTCTCACCAATACTTTTAAACCTTTGCATGGAGCCTTTGGGCACTCTCCTCAAAGATCCCAATATAGCCATCCACCAATATTTGGATGATACTCAGTTATACATGAGAGTAAATAGCGTGCAGGACATCAATTGTCTCTGCAATTATCTAGAGATCATCCAGTCCTGAATGACGACCTCAAACTAAACCCATCCAAGACTGAATTCATCCTCATCAGTCTGCCCGCTAAAAATCAACTTGTCCAACAGTGGCTCCATGATATGCACCTAGAAGGATTTGATCCTCAACCCCCAGACTGGGCAAAATCCTTAGTCTTTACCATTGGCAGCAGTCTGTCCTTCCAGAAACAGATAGCCAAGAAGGCCCAAATATCCTAGCTCAGAATATCCACCCATGAAAAAATTAAACCCTTCATCCCGCCACAGGAGTTCCGGTCTGTAGTGCAGGCCCATGTGGTCTTGCACACAGATAGGCGAAATGCTCTCCTGACAGGACTCTCATTTGCTCACTAGGCTCCCCTAAAAGCAGTCCACTACACTGCAGCACATCCTATTACAGGAGCATGGACATTTGACCCAATTACCCCCATCCTATGCAAACTACATTGGCTTCCACTCCAAGCCAGGATACTAATCACAACTGGTCCGCAAAGAGTGTAACTTCAAAGAATCCTTTTCTTGTCAAGCACTCACACTCTCGAACTCAATCCCGGTGTAGGCTTGAACATTTCCCCACAATACTCCAATTTCGCAAATATCTCAAAACATGGCTCTTTCATCTACACCTGACCAAGGACTAATTCCAATGGATGCACATACTGACGCACAGACCTCACAGTACTGCGCTACTGTTAAAAGATGGCAACCCAACTGCTGGATACTCACACTCAATAGAGCGCTAAGATGCTATTGAGCTAGGTTTGTGCATTAAACAACACAATTAAGTGATTAGGAAGGTGTTTTAGTACAAAACATAGGTCCACGACTAAGAAAAGTTACTATGATTGTGACTTGGACAAGGACAAGGGATGAGGATGAAGGACTAGGATGAGGGACTAGGGCGATGGTCAAAAGATTAGGGTGAGGGTTTAGGATGAGGGATGAGAACAAAGCACTGGGGTGATGGGATAAGACTATGATGTTGGAAAGGGAATAGGGCGAGGAACAAAGATAATGGAGCAGGGTTCTACGTTATTTCGCCGAACGATATTTAATCATGGGACATTTAATCGCCAGAACACTCATCGCCAAAAACCCTGTTTTTTTTATTTCTGAGGGGGTTCCTCACCCCAAGACCCCACCCCTACTTTTATAATCATACCCCAACCCCTACAAAACACCCCCCAAATTTATTTTTTTAAAAAAGGGTTTTTGGCGATGAGTGTTTTGGCGATGAAATGTCCCACGATGAAATTTTGTTCGGCGACATGCGTGTATACCTGGAGCAGGACACCTGGCTAAGACTAGAATGGTGAACTAGGATTAGGAATTTGAAAGAGGAAATGGGACAAAATATTTGGATGAGGGACAGGATTAAACACTGAAACCTCTATACAAGACTACAATTGGGACATGCACCAAACTTGGATGCAAGATTAGTAGGTGGGGTCTATGATGAGGGATTTGGACTAGGAAAAAGGACCATGTCTAGGAGGAGAAGTGATTTGGGTAAATCTCTAGGATGAAAGATTAGGATGAGGGATTACGATGAGAGATTAGGACAAGGGTTTAGGATGCAGGACCTGCTTTCAAGATCAGGATGATTGATGACATAATAGGATGAAGGACTAGTTTGAGGCAGTCTGATGCCAGACTAGGAATAGCATGAGAGAGTGGGTTGAGGGACCTTGAGGTATAGTACAAAAGACTAGGAATTGCAAAAGAAAATAGGACAAGAGACGAAGACTAGTGCTAGGGACTAGGATGAAGGCTAGGCTGAGGGACTGCGATATGAGAGTAGGATTAGGATGAGGGACCTTGATGAGGGCTAGGATGAGGGACTGCCACAAATCTCAAGGACTAGAATGAGCGACAAAGACAAATGTTTGGGATGAGAACCTATGCAGGGGATGAGTAAAGTGGACAAAGGACATGGATCAGTGATAAGGATTAGAAACTTTAACTTGGCCTTTGGACTATGAAGATAATTAAAAGTAGCAACTAGGACAGGAGAGTCGAAAGACGGACTAGGTCAATGGACTTGGATAGGGGATAGGACTAGGCCGAGGTTCAAAAGAACATGATATTGGACTAGGATGAGATTCTAGGGACTACAACTAGAATGAGGCACTAGGATAAATCACAAGGATTAAGAGGAGGGATTTGGAATAGGGTGTATTATGCTGGTATAAAGGAAGGGAGTGGGACACAGATCAGACACTAGGTCAAAAGACAAGGAAAAGGGACTAAGTTGAGATAGTAGAATTAGAATGAGAAACCTGGAGAAGGTACTAGGTCAAAGATCTGGGTATCAGGCAAGGTACTTTCTTGAATGTCTAAGACTAAGGTTGCACTAGCAAAAGAGATTAGAACTAGTATAAGGAACCTGGACTAGAACAAGAAACCAGAATGGGAGACTGGGGTTAGGAAAAGAGACTAGGACTAGGATGTGGCACTATAACTAGCACGAGACACATGAGGGATTAGGATAAGAGTCTAGGATTAGCCTGAGGGATAAGGACTAGGATGCAGGACTAGGACAAGGAAGTAGGATGAGAGACAAGGGTGACAGACTGGGATGTGGGAATAGGACTAAAATGTAGAAATGGGACTAGGGGGGACTAAGATGAGGAACAATAATGAGGGTCTAGCACACAGTCAAGCAACTTGTACTAGGATGGGATAGTAGGATTACAAACTGGGACAAGGGAATTGGACAAAGGTTTTTGGCCAGGGACTGGAACTGTAATTTGGTACTTGGACTAGGATGAGGGAGTAGGATGAAGGATTAAGAAGAGAGAATGAGATGATAGATGAGGATGAGGTACTTGGACAAGCGAAAAGGCACATAACTTGATGCGGGTCTAGACAGAGGGACACAACATTTGGATGAGGTAGTAGGATGCGATAATTGGATGCACAATTGTACTAGGCTGATAGATAAGGACACAAGATTAGGATAAGGGACTGGCACAATGGATTACGAGTTCCGAGAGGCACTAAAACAAGATACAGGGACTAGGATTAAGGTGTAGTATTAAGGTCTGGGAAGCAAGACTAGTACACATGACTAAAACACAGAGGAGGCAATGGGGCAAGACAAGGCACAAGGGCTAGAATGAGGTACTAGGATATGAGAGTAGGAAAAGAAAGACAGACTTTGACAAGGACTAGGATAAGGAACTAGGATCTAGGTCTTGGACAAATCGCAAGAGCTAAGACTAGAGATAAATCAACAAGTTAGGAGGCAGTACTAGGATGAGGCTGATGGGTGAGTGCAAAGGACAAGGGTGAAGTGCAAGAACTATTCATTTTGACCAGGGCAATGAACTAGGCTTAGTGCAGTAGACTAAGATTTGGGACTAGGGCATTAGAGTAGCATGAGTGATTAAGATGAGAGACTAGGACTACACTATGTTTCAAAAGATTACTATGAGGCACTAGTATGAGATTCTAGTACAAGTGTCTAGGATGAGAGACTTGAGCAAAAGACAAGGATTTGGATGAGGGACTAGGTTGATGAATTATTAAGAGGGATTTATGTATGAACCCGGACTAGGATGAGACACTAAAATAAGGGACACATACAAGGGAGAGGGACTGTCAAAGATAATAGAGTACATGTAGGATGATATACTAGGAGCTAGATCAAGGATGATGATGTGGGCTTTGGACCAGTGACTGCATTTAGGGTCTTAGATTTCTATGTGACTAGGATGCACATCTAGGACTAGAATGGGAGACTAGCACTATGACTATGAAAAGAGATTCAGACAAGAGATTAGGGTGAGGGACATGGACTAAGAGCAGAATGAAAGAGCAGGGTAAAGGATTAGTAGAGATACAAGGACTATGAGGAGGTGATACGATGAAGGACTGGGAGGAGAGACTTGGGCCAGGCACTACTTTGAGGAGCTAGGAAGAGAGCGATATGGATGGGGTATTGGACAAGATATTAGGTCTATGGTGAAAGATTGGGATTAGATGAGGGACTCGGATGAGTGACCAGGAACAATACTAGGTTGATGGATTTGAACTCACAAGAGGGACTAGGATTATAACTTTGACAAGAGACAGATTTGAGAGATTGGCATTAGGACGAGGGACTACTATGAGGACCTTGGTATCAAATGAGGAACAGGAATGGGGGATTAGAACAAGTAACTAGGATGAGGAGGAACCACTGGGACAAGATAAAAGGGTAAGTGTGTTGAACCGTACTGAGAGAAGGATTAGGAAGAGAAACTCAGACACAGGTTTAGGAAGAGAGACTAAAATGAGTGAAAATGATGATTTTGATAGGATGAGGGACTTTGACAATGCCCTAGGGCTGAAATGATAGCCTTGAGTAAGAGACAAGAATGAGTGGCAGAGACTAGGAAAATGGACTCGGATTAGGATCAAGAATGAGAGCCTTGGATTAAGGATTAGGATGGAGGACGACTATGAAAGACTAGGAAGAAAGACTAGAATGAGATACTAGGACAAGGGATTGGGATGCTGGACTTGGAAGAGGTACTTGAAAGATTGGCTAAAAACTGAGGCGAGGCCTAGGATGAGGACCTGGGTGACAGAATAAAACGAGGGACTCGTTTGTGGGACAAATACAAGGTGTAGAACTCTCTGGAAACTCTAGGAAAAGAGAAAAGTTCTAGGAGAAGAGACTTGGAAGAAGGACTAGGAGTAAGGAGTAATACAAAGGACCACCTTTAGGACAAGAGACTAGGGCAAGATAAAAGGACCAAGATAAGGCACTAAGAAGAGAGGGTTGTATTAGGATGTGAGACTTTGAACAGGACTTGGCTGAAGGACTCGGATTGTAAATCTGCAAATCCAATGTCCTAAAACCTTGCACAAGTATGTGTTTTACTTGTGTGTTCTTTGGTTATGGTGTTTCAAACAAACTCCATGGCATCATCTTTTTCTGTGTGGCACACAGCACCTTCAGTGTTTCACCATTTCTTTTAGGAAAGACCCTCCTTGTGTTTGTCTCTGCGCACCAAACCAGGTTTGGTCCCTTTGTTTGTTGGCCTTTGGCAGGCTTCAGCACTGAAGCCCTCCTTTGGCGCCTGAGTGTCTGGGGTGGATAGAATGTGAAGGAGGTGCCCAAAACTCCCTGTGCTTAGTCTCTTGGAGACCTGGATGCACTCTGGCATGATTGGCCAGCTGGCTGTCCAGGAAGGACAGCCACCCTGCTGTGTGAGTGACAGCCAGGCTGGAATTAATGGGGGAAAACTTTTTAAAAGCAGGTCTCTGGGACCACTGGAACGAAAGAACTGAAGAGGAGAGGAAGGAAGAGGACTGCTGTAACTCCTGGACGACTGGTGAAGCCCTGCTACAGGTCTGAATTGCCTGAAACTCTGATGACAGAGAAGCCCTTCAAGGTTAACTTCTTCCCTTGAGTTTGGTGAGAACAACCAACTCACAAGCCACCTCGACACTGTCCCCATCAGCTCGAATTTTCATCAGAGTGCTGTTGAAAACCGGATAGCCAGAGGGATGGAAACCGGCTTGTGGACTTTAAGGCACTCACACCTTAAACCAACGTCTTGCTACAGCTTTTGGCCTCTTCCCTGGGCAGTGCAGGAACCTCCTGATGTCCTCCTTCTTGTCCCCATGACTGAGGCTCAGGAACAGCGAGATCTGCTTGAACTGCCAGGAACAACTGCCTCAGCTACAGCTTTCTTCATTGACAAGGTACTGTGAAAACGCGGTCCGGAAATCTTTTCGGCCATCGAGAAAGTGTGTGACACTTCCCTCAACTACGAAGGCTTCTCCTTCCCTTAACATTCATCAAACCTTTCGGCACCTAGCTAAATCCTTTCAAAAATCTGTGGCAAAGACTTAACCATCACTTACTGTAACTGTACTATCCCATACAAAAGACTCTGAACCATTGATTTTTGGCCCAGACCTATTGAGAAGAATTGCTGGTTGTAGTTAACTGAAACCCTTTGCCCTGCATATGAATGTATTTGGACTGTCTATTCTTATAACCTTGTCTTTTCCTTCCTTTATTAAGTATCTGAAGTGCCATGTTGCTCCCACTTCATTTTGGAGCTAAACTTGTTAATTTACTTACCAGTTGGATTTTTGGCGGTGTATTAGTGTGCGATATTGATCTGCTTGTGCTAGTGTAATGCTTTCTAACTGACTGAGTAAATAAATGTATATTCTTATACCAAGAAACCTTGAGTAAGTGTCTATTTGAATCACTGATTTGGTTGGTCCTTTGTGTAACTTGTTCTACTGATCACTCAACTCTTCAGATTAGTCTGGCTGCTCAGCCACTGCTTCCACATAACTGTGTAGTACAGGCTTGTACCAAAGGTGAAATTGTACTGACACTTGAAGTCTTAATTCCCTGTAGTGTTCCCCAAGGGTACTGCAGGCGATTCTGCCTAACACTGATGCAAGTGATTCAGGATACCTGGAGCTCATATGGCTAATGACTCCTGTGCGGAATCCACAAACACCGGCTGAGCTGGCATATAACAATGCCCACAGTGGTACCGGCATATGTGTGGAAAGGACATTTGGATTGTTGAAGGCACGGTTCCGGTGCCTGGACCCGTACTAGAGGGGCACAGGTGTATGCAACAGATGAAGTTGGAAAGATTGTACTTGCCTGTGCCATGCTGCACCTATCTCATCTGTTGCCCTAGGAATGTGCCACTACCCCCGATGATGATGATGCACAACACCCAGGGGATGGGAGCGACAATGACCATATGCTTGTTTCCGGGGCTAATGAACACAGGGGAGGGGAGGTTGGCCAGACAGGCGTTGATTGAGAATTGTTTCTGATTTGATGGATGGGCACATGTCACGAAGAGCACTTGTAAAATAAATCTCACTTGTACACAATCATGAATGTCCTTGCTTTCTGTCATGTTTGAACATGCTTTAATTGAAGTGGAACTACCCCTCTCCCACTACCAACTCCTGAGCACACAAACCCCTCTCCGCAGCCAAATCCCCAGCACAAATACCCCCTCCCCACCAACTCCCCAGCACACATACTTCTCTCCCCCACCAATTCCCCAGCACATATACCCCCTCGCCCCAACAATTCCCCAGCACACCTCCTCCCCTCCCCCAACGCAGTACATATGGGTCCATGTGCCAGGCCCTCAAGCCAACAGTTCATTGTCCATCTAACAAGGATGCTGTTGCTTCCCACATGCTCCGCCTTCAGGTGACCTCTGCCGTGAATGATGCAGTGACCTACGCCTGGGTGACACCTGTAAGGGTCCCTCTGTGGGGGTGGTTGAGGTGGATGGCACCGATGCAGCCAACTGCAGCTGCTGGCAGAGGACGTTATTTGCCTCACGCATCTGTTTGGCATGCACTGAATGCACCTCACAAAATTCACGTACTCGCTGGCCAAATCCTGTAAGTGTTGCAGTGCCTCCCTCTACAACCTTCCATGTGCGGGCATTGTCACGCACGATGGTTTTTTCAACCCCCCTAATCGCACTGCTAATGGCCTTGATATTGCGGTTGTGTTCACTGGCCATACCTTCTATCCTCATCTGGCATGCCTCTATCACATCTAAGTTTGTCTGCATTGGCCAGACCTGTTCCTGTATCCCATGTGGGGCTGCTGTGCCTGGCAGGGCTCTGAGGAGTGTGGGGCTACTGTGCCTGACAGGTCTGCACAGGGTAGTGGGGCTGCTGTGCCTGGCAGGTCTCTGCAGGGTGGTGGGGTTGCTGTGCCTGGCAGGTCTTTGTGGGGTGGTGGGGCTGCTGTTGCTTGTGGCACTCGGCTGTCCTGTGGGGCATCCGTGGGTGGAGGAGATGCCAGCATATGACCCATATGAAGGTATGTCCTCATCCGTCACTGGTGTGTGTGCACAGTGTCAGCGTCCACAGACATGTGGCCTGTGGCTTGGAGTCTCCACATGCTCAGGGGTCCCCTTGGGTGAGTCAATTTGCTGCACTGGATGGTGTATTGGCATGATCAAAGGTGCAGCATGCTGCTCTTGACCGGATGAGACACCCTCAAATGGGATGCTTGCACTTGTGGAAACTTCAACATCCTGTGAGCCCACAGTAGCTTGGGATGGGCTTGGTGAGGCAGCCCTCATGGCTTGTGGGCACCGAGGTGGTGAGCCCCTGCTGGCTTGTGGGCGCCGAGGTGGTGAGCCACTATTGGCTTGTGGGTGCGGAGGTGCTGAGCCACTGGTGCAGTGGGGTGGGGCCTCCGCCTTGGAGTATCCCGCCGGGCCCTTCGCGGGGTGATGGCTGAGGCGCATCTGGGCTTCTGGATGGGCCTGCCTGCTCGTCATCCACGTTGTACTTCAATGACACCTGCGTGTCTGTAGGGGACATAGGGTATGGAATGAGGACAGGGCCCCTCAAATAATTTTCATGCTTTTCAAGGCTTACAGGGAGGGTGTACAGGACAGTTTATATCATGCTTGATTGTGACCTGTTTAGTATTCACGATGTTGGTATTACTGGGGCATACTACGTGGGGGGGCAATTTGGAATTGTTGGCAGAACCTTTTCATTCATGTTATGCAAATGCACAGCTGGCATGCCACAGTCAGTGAGGGGGTTTGTACTACACACATCCACCTGACGTTGTTGTGCCCCCACCATGGATTTGTGTGCCATGGTGCTTGCATGTGTCCATTGACTGTTCTTCTCACAACTCTGGATCCCAGGGGACACCTCAGTGCACTGGTACAAGGGTGCAGTTGTTGATGGCTGTAGTAGATCACACGTACTGCACCCATTCATAGTGCCTGGCTGTCGGTCATTCACACTGGGGATGGAGTGGTGGCCTATTTACTACGCAATTTGCAAGGGGGGGGTGACTCACCTCCAGCCTCCTGGGTGCCGGTGTTAGTCTCCGCTCCTCCCACTCCCTCGATGGATGCCATATTGATGAGGGTGGTGCACTGCTCCTCCCATGGTGCCAGCTCCGGTGGTGGTGGCCCTCCAACGGTCGCCATGCTCTCACTCCGGTGCTGTGCCATGGAGACCCTGGACAAGGACACACAGGTCTTTAAAGTGCTTGCAGCAGTCCTCCCCATCCCAGTCAACATGACCTTGCCGCAGTGACCTTCTGCCTGATGTCTGCTCAGATGTGGTTGCGCCGCTGTGAGCTCTTCTCTTTTTTGTTGTGGGCCATAGAGTTCTTCCTGGTGGTAAATAACCTCCTTCACCAGTATAGTGAATTCTGTGTCCGAGAACTTTGGTTTCCACACCCTGTCCAGGGCAGACCTGCCCCTCACATGCTCCTGAGACATTTTGTGTGTGTGTTTTTTTTTAATGTGGATGGCTTCCAGGGGCTCCTATTTTGGCTGGATTGTGATTTCCAAAATGGCTGCCACTTTGTTTCCCGTTCCGGTGGTGATGTATTTCCTGTGGTCCTATTAGCGCACGCTAATAATGCAAGATGCTAGTGGTAACTCAATGTTCGCAGAATTTTCACACTATTGCTGCTGAATGCTATTTGCGTTACCGTCCAGGCTGTGTTTGCGTGCCCGCCAACTTGTGATGGGGCGTTGTTTGAGCCACAACTTATGACATTAACGCAAATACTGCTCTGTGGTATATGCACCCTGATACCCCAAACTCATGATGAGGCCCACAGTGTGATTACATGGTTAGACTGTCCTACCTTGGTACAGTCAGTCTGGATATACTTTCTTTCTATGGCATGGAAATTTCTACTGGCTGGTATTCAGACTTACAGTTGAACAGCCTGCAAAGACATGCATGGGTACAGATAGCATAAAACAATATATACTGGTATATATTATGTGCAAAGGCATTATGAAATTGTGTGAAAAAATGCACTGTTGTGATTTTCATCTATTGTATTTTTTCCTGTGCTACTATACAAAACCATTTGCAAACTGTGTGAGCAATTTATCATATGCATATCATATTAACATTAAAAATGGATGCAATAATGTTATAATGTTGCAGTTTTGCATATGTTTAGGGTAGTTAAGAGTGGTTTATTAAAGGTTATTTTTCATGGTATTTTTGTGTCTAGTGTGATACATTTTATATATGCATACATGTAGCAACATAAAAACCATATGAAACACATTGTGCAACTTTTTATAAACATAAACATTTTCACATGCGGAAGTCTTGAATATACAAGGTTGGTGGGGTCAATCCCTAAACCACATGAGAATGGCTATTTGGGGCCCACGGTTTTACGTCCGAGCAGCTGTTAAGCAGTGACTGAGAAACATCTGCCACCTGGTGCTGTCAATCTGGGGGAAGTGGCTAAAAATGTAACAGGTTGACTGGGAAGAGAAATGTCCATGGGCCTATGAGATGTTTATCAAGATTATAATGGGAACAGAGGCCATAGAAAGTGAATTGAAATGGTCGTGCACAATGAAAGGCGAGAGAAACACCAAGAATAATTATCTAGGGTGTCAGTGTGCATGGAGAAATGAGTAAGTGCCCAGTTAAAGGACGCTTCTGTTAAACTGTCTAGCCTCATGAAAAAAGTGTCCATACATAAACCATGCATGTCAGATTAACAGGTCTGTGACCAAGTGAAAGTGTCAAGATCCTGCTGATTTCTCTGTCCTTGCCTCCTTCATATGTCCATACCAGATGTTCTCTGCTGTGAAACCATGCACTTTTACAATATTATTAAAATGTGGTTCATACAGTTCTATTTCCAGTTGTCTTGTTGACCGTTACAACACTTAATTCGTTGTTATACCCCTAGACAACTCATACATATTTACATTTGTTCTTCCTTATCCAATAGAACACAAAACTAAACGAAGAAGAAATCCTACATAACAAAGCATCCTAGTATTAATTTTTACTTCTTAATCTCTTTGTAATATAGTTTGACTTTTTAGTCCATCCTGTACTGGTCAACAGGAGTGAAAGAAAATTTCCTAGGCCATACTCACATGTTATATCCTTCCTATGTCGGTGGAGGGATTCCGTTATTAGAGTGGCATGAATCACCTTTACAGGAGCCATGAAATCTCCTCTCAGACCGCCATTGCACAAATGTTCAGATTAATATATGGTCCCCAGGGAGCAATGGTTGATGCTTTCACTCTTCAGATCCGTGGGTGCTGTCTTTTGTTGCAGTCAACTGTTGATGAATGAACTCAACCTGTGAAGATATCATTCTGACAACTTTGGTTAAGGCCCTAAGGTCCTCCCAAGTGGTAAGTGGTGTACTCATCCTGTGCCCTGTGACTTTCAATGTACAGAGCCGTGCACCGTTCTTCACATTCCTCGCTGAAGCCTGAAAGAACTACCCTGCCTTTATTTTCTGCGTCTAATATTATAGTACTAATGGTACTTAATGATATTTCTTGTGAATTTACAGGCTTAAAAAGAATGTCCAAGTGGCATTTGCCAAGTCCTGTCTTGAATCCCAGAGACCTATCCTAGCCCAAACCATTACCCCATAAAAGAACAATGCTGCATGCAGAGGCACCCACCTTATCACATTATCAGCGTAACATGCATGCAAAAGTGTTGTTTTTCTTACTGGATACAACCCTAGAGTTGGGAATACAATACATTTGTCTGTGAATTCCATAGTCATATGCTTTTCTGAGAATGTACCCAAACAATTCACTGGTGTATACTATAAAATAACAAGAAAGCAGATACATTTTTATTACCCACCTTGATACACGGATCCTCTGTGTATGGAGCCATCATGACTGCCCCAGAAAATCCTTGCATGTCCATCATTTTACAAAATAAGGGAAACTCTCCTTCCTTCCACATTTTGTATCACCTGTGTCTATCATAAATGAAAAGGTTTTGATTTCCTATTATCCCTTTCCTGGTGTTCCTCCTCTGGATCAGCAATAACAGACAGGACTGGACATGCTAGAGATGTATGTGTGCTTTCTTAATCTGGATAGACATTGGTAACCTGGAGCGGGAAATTCAGAGTCCAGAGTAATGTGCCATTGTTCCTTGAGGCAAATGGTTCTTATCCAATGTCTGCATAGATGCCTGTGCTGGCATGACCGACTGAAGTATATTGTTCTGTGCAACTTCAGTCACTGGGTTCTGACCATACCAAACCTGCTGTGGTTGCACAGATCCTAGGCAAAGGGAAGGATAGGGGCCTGCATCGGTTGTGAAGGACTGCATAAAAACCTACCTGCATGTCCCCCTGTATTAGCAAGTGGATTGCAACAATATGGAAATCCATTCTGACAATCTCTTAACACATATCCCATGTTTCATCAAGACCAGCATAGCATTCCATATAACCTTCCGTACTTCCTTTCATGAAAACCTACCTGCATGTCCCGCTGTATTAGCAAGTGGATTGGAAAAATATGGAAGTTGCTTTTGACAATTTCTTGACACATATCCCATTTTTCATTAAGACCAGCATAGCACTCCATATAACCTTCCATACTGACCTCCCACCTGTCCAATCATCCAGGGCATCATCCCTCCAAACCCACCAAATGCACCACCACCTTTTGACAATGCTCTTCTTACCCTCATAAATCCTCTAATTTGCCTTAACCCAGGGGGATATACATCTGTCCATCCTGATTCAAACTGTCCTAGTTGTTGTGATTTCCCCTGTTATTCCTCTGTGGATCCTGTAATCACTGCTCAATTTTAGCTAATTTCTTCTGGACAAGCTTAGCCTTTGAATTTAGCCAGAAGAAATTAGCTAAAATTGAGAAGTGATTACAGGATCCACAGTGGAATAGCAGGGGAAATCACAACAACTAGGTTCAGCATTCTCTTTTACTTTTTTGCAATATTCGTTTACAAAAATGAATAATATGTTCCTGTATCTCTGGCCACCATTGACCTCTATCCCTACAAATGTATGCAAATCATGCTGAACCTCTTTAGATAACACTTTTTTCAGCATATGACAACGAAATTGCTGTTCTTATTGCATGCTTCTCCTGCTTCTGCTCTCCGCATATCCTGAATTGTCCTAACATGTATAGTAGGATCATCTTCCAATTTCATGATTTTAACTAAAATTGAATTAGTATGTGGTGTATGAGGGTATATTACCTGTTGTGCCTTCAACACATCTGTCCAATTATTAAAAGGTGATCCATCGTATTCATTTGATTCTAATCTAACTTTTGGGAACCCTGATTTCCACTCAGATCTTCTAATTATTCCCTAATTATAGCTAAACTAAATTGTCATGCCCCAATTGCTAATTTGACTTCAGCAGTATGGTTTTCTAAAGCATAAGTCTGCTTTCCTACTCCTGCACTGACCAGAGGATGTGCTGTCATAAAGTTATTCCAGTCCATGTATGACCAGGGGACATAATAAACTTTTCCGCGTCCTTCCTGATCTAACGGAAATGGAATTGCTCTTATTTTTGCTGTTCTTGCACTTTTACCTACAACCGCCATGCTCCCACCACAGCATGTCCTAAGATCCTATGGTGCAGATTCTGTGCCTGCTGCTATGGGGAAAACCAGGGCTGCTGAAACAAGAGCTCCCTCTCCAGTCACATCTTCCCAATCCTCATCTTCCTCATCTATGGCTGCATCCATCTCTCTCCCTTCGTGTTCAAACCCTAGCCTTAAAGCAGCACTATCTTAATCAATCTCTACCTGAACATCATTGATGGAAGATTTCTAGAGTTTTAAAAGTACTTGTCAGAACTTTGTTTTCTCTTAATCAAACAGCTCATCCAACCTCTCTTTCAAACGTTCAATGTTTCTCTGACACCACATAAATGGGCACATACAGTGTAGTCAAACTGCACACATCCCGCCAAGCCCGGTGGTTGCGATAGGATTTTGTTGCACAAGTCCAGTGAGCCTCTATATGTGATTATGGAAATGCATTGGACGGACAGAGTCTCCATGTCCTTGTCCTGTACTCCGTTATCATGTGTGTTCTGTGTTGTTTTCTGCACAGGAGTCCATGTGGGAGTCCTGGTGGTGTAGCTCTTCCTCTTTTTGGTTGTGGTGAACAGACCCTGGGGATACCCTTTTGGCACCCGTGGGTGGGGGTACAACCCTGTACCCCTAGTGTATGTGTCTGGGCATCTGTGTGTGGCCCACAGAGCAAGGTATGGGCTAGTGGCAGCTCCATGATGAATTTGACAGGTGCTCTGAGTATCCGCCATTTTGGGATACCCAGGCCCTGCCATTGGAATCAGTTGATTCCTTTTAGGAGACAAGATTGCCCCCGTGGGCTCCTGCTTTATATTACCTGTTACCATGTTTTCCCAAAGTCCGGGAAAGCCCTGACTCTGTCACTTCCCCTGACTGGCTGTTTGGTGGAAATTCCATATATGGCATTGTGGGGAAGTCCAGGCCAGACTGGCTGCAGCCTTCCCAATGACTGTATGTTATGGGTACACTCTTGGGGTGGTACCTGTGTGAATGGAGTGTGTGACCAATATGCACCTCATGTTACAGGTGTCTGGTTCTGTGTGTGTATGTGTGACACAATGAATGAGAGAGCCCTGCCCAAAACTGGTATGAATGCAGTTTGGTGTGTTGAAAGGCTGCGTGCTTGCCCCGATCCACATTCCTTGTTGTGAGTGTCTGGATGGAGAAGAATTTCCTGAATGCACTGTAAGCCTGATTTGCTGCCTGCCTGCTGAATGCCCTTCTGAATGATTGGCTTCCTGAGCCTGGCTTAGCAATGTGAATCAGAGACAGAACAGTATATCTGGGGACCTCTCACTGACTAGAATCGTTCAGAAGCTGATGTCAAAACTTGATGCTTAACCTTGAAGCCCAGCTGGAAGAGAAGAATTGCTGCTGTTTTCCATCACCAATCTAAAAGCTGTTGTGTCTCCAAGAACTGATCCAAGCAAGTATTCTTCAAGGAGCCCTGGAAGTCAGTCCTCCAAAGGCTGCCGACTGGAGACGGGGTCCGCCAAGAACCTGAAGTGAGGCACCCGGACATTGAAGTCGATCATTGTCGATCAGAGTCCAGAGGACTGCCGTGACCGCTGGAAGCCAATCGAGTCGTGTTGCCCAGAAGAGGGACAGCTTGATGCTGTGCTGCTGACTACTGGAGACGCAATGCTCCACCATTGCCTAAGACATTTGAAATCAAGGACTCCCTTGTCATCACCGTTAAGCGCTTTGTCCCGCCGGAGAAAGTCAAGGTTGTCGGCGAATGAGGAGAATCCACCGGTGGGTTTCCCGCCACCTGAAGTCCACAAAGACGCCAACGAAGATACAAAAGCCAGCCGTGGTCGAGTCCCGATTGCCGATGCCAAAGGCTGACAAACTGACTCCATTGCTGGGCCTACGTTCTTCATCAGTTTACTTTGCGGCAACTAACTCTTGTTGTCAAGGTGCACCGCATGCCTCATCTTCACAGGCTGTCTACGACCGATCGTCGACTTGCACTGCGAATGTCTGTTAGGGAGAATTCTCATTTTATGGCTAATTTCCCTCACCTAGTGAATCCCCCAGCAGCTTTGCTGGATCTCTGGAATTTATTTTTTCCACTAGGTAAGAGTGTGCCTCTTTTTCCCACTCTTACCGGTGTTTTGCCATGTGTATTTCATCTGTTTTTGTGATTGTGGACTCTGGAGTACACCACTTCAGTAGCCCCCTTCTTTTGTGAGTTACACAGCACCTTCAGTGCAGTGACACAGGGTTGTCTTTTAGACTTCCCCCCGACTCCATTTCTGGGGCTGACTACAGTCCCCCAGAAAAGGTTAAAGTTGCCATTTACTTTACTTAGTCAAATAACCACAGATCCAGTACACCCCATTTTACATGGAGTATTGGAAAGGGTTAATCCTTAACCCTTTTTTATCTGCACCTTGTAGAGCTTTGTTTTGCTCTTTTAACATTTAGACTTGGCTGGTGGCAGTGGTATCTACCCTAACTTTTCTACCGCGATTATACTATATAAATGTGGTATTGTTTTAGGCTATTAAATTCGCCTCGAACATAAACCCGCTTGACCAAATACTCTTTCTTTTGGCTCCAGTTGGGTTTATTCACCATTTCTTTTTGTTAAAGTCCTTCTTGTGTTTTACTTTGCGCGTCAAACCAGGTTTGCCTTCTTTGTTCTCTGCGACCCTAGGTGTCTAGGTGGGCTGAATGTGAGGGAGGGGTATAGTCACGCCCTGGACAGCATATCCTAGGAAACCCAATTCACACTTTGCCATGATTGGCTGAGGTGGTTTTCCGGGCTGGACAACCCCCCTGCTGTGTGATTGACAGCCAGGCTGTGTGAATGGGAAATTTTCACATAAAAGGCAGGACTCTTGGGATGGAAGTCAGAGTCGCCACTGGAACTACAAGGAACCGAAGAGAAGCAGAGAAGAAGGCGGCTGCAGCAACTACCCCGTCCCGGTGAAGCCCTGCTGCAGTCCTGAGCTATCTACCCTTCAATGACCAGAGAAGATCCAGTCCGGAGTCTTCTACCCTTGAGCTTGGTGGGGTCAACCAGCTCATCTTCCACAGCCAGAGGATCCTCTTCGTGGTCGAAATCGCTTCAAACTGCTGTAGTGGTCTGGATAGCCATCTGAAGAGCCTCTCCTGTTTCAAAGGAGTGCACCTTCTATTCACCGTGCTGCTGCTGGCTTCATCCCTGTGGGGTGCAGACCCCTCCAGACGACCTCCTTCTTGCCGAAGCTCCAGGAACCGTGGGTCTGCAGGAAAGCAACAGGAACAACTGCCGTGGCACCAGCTTCTTCATTGAATAAGGTACTGTGTTCTGCTTGAGGAATTAGGGTGAATCCCTTTTCTCCTCCTCCAAGGCTTGCCCTTGTCTTCCCTCCTTCTTATAACTTTTGCTTCCTCTGTTGACAATATCCAAGTACTCCTGGCAAAGTTGAATCTTGAACTGCCTGACTGTGTGATCCTTGACAACAGGAACCCGGTTCCCCTTGACACTGGTTCGAGCCTATTGACTTTTGTATTTCTGTCAGCAAGTGTTCTCTGATTCTGTCTGCCTTGACAAAAGTATTTCATATGATTTTTGCGCCCAACTCTCTCTGGTTAGCCCAGTTGCTAAGTGTGTTTTTTCACCGTTAACGTTTCTTACCGCAGATACGCATTTCTTTAATATGACCGAGCTGTCAAAAAGTGATTGCATATGTGTTCCCGGTAACATCTTTTGTTTCACAACACCGGTCCGCCAAAACATAAGGTACTTACCTTGAGCTATTCTGTAGCACGATAATTGGTTGTTTGTAGTGTATTTTCCGTGTGGTTCTGAATTAATAGAAGTGTTGTGTTTTACAGATGGTTTAAAAATAAATGTACTTATATTTTTTACCTGAATCCTTGAGTCAGTGTTTGCTTGAGTCACAGTAATTGTGGTCCCTTTGTGTAGTCTCTGCTACTGCTCATATACTCTTGAGATAAGCCTGGCTGCTCCGCTACTGCTACCACTTTAACATAGTAGTACATGCTTGTACCAAAGGTGAACTTGTATTACCACTTGTAGTCTTAATTGTGTGTAGTGGTTCCTAAGGGCACTGTACAGAATTCTACCTAACAATGTCGAAGCTCCTCACATTCCTTCGTAAGGAATCTCAACGACCCGTGGCTCCTGCCTTAAAGGGAGCCCACTCAAGACGGGCCTGTCGACAAACCATCAAAAGAACTCTGCTAAACTCAGGTACATTGCAGTCGTAGAACATTTGAGTAGGAAACAAGGCTATCTTAAACATATATGGACTGGGCTTGCTAATACACTTTATTTACAGGTTGCCCAGGTGGGGGGAACCTCACACAGAACTGTTTCATGGTAGTGGGATAAACTATACTGTCATTGTTTAACCTAACTTGTCTTCCTTCCTATGTCTGATGCTGATACATATTACTGTTTTATTTTTATGCCATTTGAACTGTCACCAGTTGGTGCATTTTAACAGAGTCAAGAGTGAACTGTGGTACCACAAAGACATTGTACATATTTACCATATTAGAATTGACATTGAACAAAGCGTGTTACTAATTGTGTGTATATATTGAACCTTATTTATATAAAGGACTGTTGTATCACCTAACATTGGGTGTGGACATTCCTTTGTGTGGGCTTGTGGACTACAGTGTACTTAAGAACCAGCTCGCATCACCTCCTGAGAGCTTAATCCTTGATTGTTCTTCCATTACTACCGCTAGAGAATCTTTGTTGGGGTGCTCCGTGCTTCTACTCTGCCATACAGAGGGAAGGAGTACAGAAACCCCCCACCAGTCTTTAAACTAGGTTTCTCGAGCCAGGACAGCAAGGCGTATTATGTGACTGCAGTTTCCATTAGTGCACACAAGCACTGTGCCATCACCATTAAAACACTGACAAAAACTTGTAAGTAGCTGATTCCTAACAGGTTGGACTTGTGGACCAAATTCCCATCGACAACCGCCTCCAGCCTGGCAGGGTGTGTGCAGTTTGACTACACTGCATGCGCCCATCTACGTGGTTCCAGAGAATCATTCAACGTTTGGAGGTGCAGTGTCCATAACTGTGTCTGTGCCTACATTGCCCCATGCAGCTTGCATAATTTGAGTTTCCAGATCAGTAGAGTGCATTAAACCTTTCTGAGCCCATGATGATGGAACCTTGTTGGTAGGATCAAGCGTTCAAATTATATTTCAGCTGCATCTACAGAAGCACTTAGCAGGACTTCTGAGCAATAGGAAAGTTGAGATTGTGTTTGCCTCATTCCTGCCACCGGGTGTTCAAGCCATAGCAAATACAGAATGGCTCCAAATTACCTGAGTCGAATTGTATTGGGTGAACACTTGCACAAACTATTACTGCATTGCATGAACTGAAATAGGCCATGGAAAGTAAGGTTGGCATCCCCACAGATGCATGGATTGACTCTTGATTCACTTGGATTCTGTGATGGATGAGCCTTGCATTGAATATCCAGATACTAATCAACATTTTTGTATTATGCATGTTTTGCAGTTGTCAAGTGTTTTCTAGATGCTGTTCCTTTCACACGCCAGAAACTGCTAATGTAAAGTCTGCCAACCTGTCCAAGGCTAGAGGCCACCACCATTTCATGTGATATGGTTACTCTAACTGAAAATTGGAAGTTAATTGGTGTTTTTAATTTGGGTCTAGGAAATTCATTAGTTAATAAATTAACCAGTGGAATGTTGGGATAGATTCATTTCATTGAAATAGAAGAGAACACACATAATACTAACATTAAGAATGGATGCAATATTGTTATAATGTTGCATTTGTTAAGAATAGTCAATAGAGGTTTGTTAAGGATTCCTTAATATAGGAATGGACAAGTTTCAATGTTTATGTACTTTTAAATGTAAAAGATAGCATTTCGATACACTTACTTCAGTGCTTTTACTTTGATTGATTTTTTTTTAATGCATTCTTTCGCTGAAAAGCCTACAAACATTAATAGTGTGTCCAGTGTGAAACATTTTAGAAATCATATGAATATAACATGGAAACATAAACGTTTTCACATGCGGGAGTCTTGAACATAGGAGGTTGACAGGGTGATAGCTGAAACCACATGGGAATGGTTGCTTGGGGCCCAGAGATGGCCCTGGCTTTTTCAGCTTGGAAACTGTTAAACAGTGGCTGAGAAGCATCAATCTGGGTGAAGTAGCTAAATTTGGAACAGGGTGACTGGGAACAGAAATGACTGTGGTCCTATGAGAAGGTTAACAATATTATAGTGGGAACAGAGGCCATATGAAGTGAATGTAAATGGTTGTGCACGATGGAAAGGCGAGAGAAAGGCCAACAATAAATATGTAGGGTGTCAGAGTGTCTGGAGAAAAGAGTTAGGGACAGTTAAATGAAACCTTTCTTAAACTATCTAGCATCATAAAAAATGTGTTCATACATAAAACATGCATGTCATATTTAGCATTACAGGTCCGTGACCAAGTGAAAGCTGTACTAAACAGGTATTGTATATCATGTTAGGAATGTGTGTCTTGCAGGGAGTAACTAAAGAAGAAGAATGGACTTGTATCTGCAATGGTATGAACATTGTATGTTCAAGAAAGTGGTGCAGCAGTGAAAGGTAGCCAATGGGATTATGGGGATTAGATGTCCTTCTATAGGGCCAAACCATTTGCATTTTGGGTAATGCCTTGTGATGAAACATTAGGGAGATGGGGGAGTGTGTTACGTGTTCTGAACATGGATATATACTGTATCTGTTCTATGGTTGAGGAGAGACACAAGGTAGTTAAAACGCCAAGGAGTTGTCTAGCCTCTCTCCCAACAGCCATTGTGAAAATAAACTTGGTTTAATGACAATGTGCATTCACTTCTTTTTAAGAAGTAGGCTATTTTAGAGTGCAGAGATCTGAGGTCAACTCTTACATGACATTGTTGCATTGGGCATCAGGGTTAACACAAACATATAAAGTGTTATTGTGAGGCTAGACTGGCATACTTGGTGATGCCAGGCTGGCCGTATACCCTAATGTGGCATGACATTTTTATACTCTCCATCAAGAGTAAATAAAACATACATGTGATTACATGGCTTCAGTCTAGACTCCTACTAGCACCAGGGTGAGAAATTCAATCAGTCATGGGCAGTTTGCATTCAAAAACATCTCAGGAGGGCAGCACCAATGGATCTACGAAAAGCAAGCATTATAACAATACACAGAGGCTGATTAATTTGCACAGCGGTTAGTGCAAATTATCAATGCACGAGCAAAGTAAACCAGCCTGAAATCACCCCTGAACACTGAGAGGAGTTTTTATTCCTGCTGACATTTTGATAAAAATAGTAGATTGAAATGGTGTATTTTCCAACACAGATGACGGGAGAATCAGGATAAAAAGCTTTTGGAAATAATACGATTCTTCTAGGAGAACACACAAAATACTACAACACTTTAGATGCCACATTACCAATCCAAGCAGGGAGCATTTCACTGCAAAAAATGATGTACATGCCCATCAGAAAATGGTGTGCACTATGGTAACAATAGATGCAGAGTAGAGAAATCTGCTTTAGTGCAATATTATCGGTGAAGGAATGCCTGATACAGTTAGTCTGTCAGCCTGTCACTAGCACACTGCAGAAATGTCTGTTTAAAATACAACCCTGGAAAATAGTAGCGAGTTTGGCGAGTTTGGAGGAGCTGTATATCAAACCACGTCATTAATATAGTTTTGTGCTGCAAATTTGAGATTTGAGTTTTTAATGCAATGCAAGCTTGTAATGCCCTTCTAAAGTAACTGTGTAAAAATACACCAAACCAAGAACATTGTACAAGACTTCCAAATGAACATAAGCTGGCAGTTAAATAATGATTTCATATTGAACAGGTTTCAGGCAAGGCATCATTGTAAAGGTATGTTTCAGGCAACTATGATGTTTTATAGGGCATTATTGTGGATCTTGTTGCACTCACCATTTCGCTTTATACATTATTCCTAATTCTTACGAGGTGTCTGCTTAAAGAAATGTGATTTTACTTGTCTTTGCTTAAAAGGAAAGTAGCAATTTTATTTCCATCTATTTATTTGGTCAATTGCATTTACCTTGTCACCGCATTGTTTGCCTTTCTATTTTTTAAAAAATGTATTTGCATTTAATCTGTTTAGATTTTTACAAAGACATTTGTTCATTGAAGAGGCGTGTTTAGTGTTTTTACTATGCCTTCTCAACGTTCTCGACGTAGACCAAGAAGGACAGGATTTTGCAAAAGAAAGAAAAGACTTCAGGCAGAGGAATAGTCCTGGTATCATCCTCGTCTTTTGGTTGAGATGGCTATTTCTGTAAGCTACTCCTGTAGGTTTTGGGAGGCCTTCTCCAAGGCGATGGTTAGAAGTTTGGTCACTGCTATTAGCCATCTAGTTTGGGCTCCTGTAATAAGACAATTCCACCAAATGTTTTCATCAACGACGTAAGAGGTTATAAACAGGGGGCCGAGGAAAGCTTTTCTTTCTTGGTATACTGTCGGGCAAACCATCAAGAGGTGCCTGATTGATTCTGTAGATTGTGGATCTTTACAAAGTCTACATGATTTTTCTTCGGACACTGTACGAATTGCTAAGATTTCTTGGATCGGTAGGAGGTTTAAGCGAGCTTTCAGTAGGGTTTTCATTAGCCGTTTACTGGGGTATTTTGTGCAGTATCCCATTGGCTCTTTGAGTTTTTTGAAGACTGGTGGTAGGTGGGCTAGAAGTTTATTTGAGACCGCTTTCTCGTTGGTTTTTATCTAGTCGAGCCATTCCATTTTTGATTTTATTCTTAATGGATTTTGGATTAGTTCTTCTTCAAAGCACGATAGTTCTTGCAGTGTGAGCTTTTCAGTATTGGCCCAGTCGTTTAGAAATTTGTTGGTCCCTTTAGTGATTTCCACTGTAATCATGTGGTATATTTCTAGGCTCTCTGGGTTCTGGATTTTTCTGAAGAGTTTCTATTTTAATCCATCCATTTAGGCTCTGTTGCTGTTATTTAAGTGGTTCTCTCTGATGACTTGCGGAAAATCAGCTACTGGTGACAGTCTCTTTTTTCATATGTCCCTACTACTGGCCCCAATGCCTCAACCTATTCTCTCATACTCGTACTACTCCCTCATTCTAACCTTAACCCTTCATTCCTCATTCTAATCCATCATCCTAGTTCTTCAACCTAATCACTGTTGCCCACTTCCCCTAGTCACTTGTTCTAACTCTGGCACTAGTACTCCATCCGAGTATCTCATCCTAGTCTCTTATCCTAGTACTTTTCCTGGTGCTTTGATTTTGGGCTAGTCCCTCATCCTGAATCCTAATGCCTTGTTCTTATCTTATTCCCTTATCATAGTTCATGTCATAGTCCTAGTCCTGCACCTAATCTGAGTCCTTGTCCTAGGCTTGGGCCCTAGTCTTTTATCTTACCCAAACCTAGTATCTCACCTTAATCCTAGTCTCTCTGTTGAATGTTACATGTCCTTGTTGAACTATTTGTCACTTGTTCTAAGTATATGCTTGCTTCTCAGGGTCATGTCTCTCACCCAGCTCTGGGTGTGCAGTCATATAAAGTGCTAAATGTGAGGGATTCTGAGAGAGCAGTTGGAGGTTGCGGGTGGCAAAGGACGCATGTTAAGAATGTCAGAGAAGGCAATAGTACAACAAAGTGTTGGGAAATGGTGTTTCGCGCTCTGCCTCTTGCACTTTAGTGGGCATATATTAGGTACAATAATGAGTTCTTTATATCCCAAAGTCTTCAAATAGACAATGTATTCACATGGAAGGTCAGCCGACACGTGTTTCGACCTTTGTCGTCCTCAAGGCTGACATGATGAAGCATAAACGTATATGAAATCACATTACAAAACAGGAAATTTAAGAATGTTTTTGATAGAATGAAAACCGTTATTGTGCGTATTTGTCATGTACCAATTAGAAACAAATGTATATATGCATTAGCATGGCAAGAATTTAAGTATTATGTAAAATGATTACATACCCATGCAAATTGTGTCAGCGCGGGGGTAGCCCACATTCTTAAAATAGATTCAATCTTATTATTATTGTCCTTGCATGAATTACCTAGGATCAGCAGAGTGATACACCTCATTCACATTACACCAATTAAGACTCAGGCTATCACCTTTGTGTTGCTTGGCATGCATGCTCTCTACTTAATTGGGGTGTTCACCATATGATACATTTGTGTTTGCAATTCGAAATTTCCTGTGTCTCGGTGATGAGTTGCCACGTGTGACCCATCATGCTGCCATAAGCCCAAACTCTTTTGAGCGTATTGGCACCATTTGCATTTCCTCATCCAGTGATGATTGCAAATAGATATGCCATTGCAACTCACCTAGTCTTAATCCAAAACTGTTACGCATACCTTATAGGACAAAATGCAATTGAAATTTAAATTTAATTATTGCCATTCTATCTTATTTTTAGATTGTATAGCCTGGACATAGGAGCCAAAATACATGCTATTCGATACCTACCATAACTGCTTCCAATGCGTCGTAACAATCTAAATAAGTCCCATCCCATTTGGAGTGTCTTCGATCATGTTGAAAATTTGAAAATATTTGCTCTAATTATATTGTCCCTATTGCTAAAGGCCAGTTTGAAATGACATGAACTCAGGTTAATTGATATTAAACGCTTACGGTTTATGCGTTGAAAAGACATTATTCAGGTGCACGTATTCAGTGTTGTATGGGTAAAATCCCTCAAATTAACTCATCTAATATGGTCCATGACCTGTACAGGTAAAGCAAACAGTATGCAAGCATAGCTATGCTCTAACTGGTTGTTGGGAACCAGTCATTAAATCTTGATCTAACGTTATTAATGACGCTTATCATGTTAGCGCTGCATTATGGAATATTCAGTTGCGCATGTTCCAAATTGTATGGGTGTAATCCCTCGAACTTTCCAACAAATTAAGTTCCACAACCTATATAAGTGAAACAAATGGTATGCTTAGGCCTCTTTGACCCCCAAATAAGTCCTTATAACTCGTTAACAGTAGCCCCATATAGCATTGATGTATATTCACTTACCACAATTCTGTTGAAATAACAGGTCTGACTACCTACATCTTCGAGCACAAGTGCTGTGCAAACCCGCCACTGTTTTGTAATGATGGGTCATGCATAGGATGTCACGCGCAACGCTGGCCAGGTGCGCGCAGCGTCACACGGATGACATCGTGAGTTTACATTTGTAGGTTTGTAGATTCGCATGGCATTTGTGCGCGAAGATGTAGTTAGTCAGACCTGTTATTTCAACCTTATTTCTTGCATCTTGCCCTGATGTCTCATTCTAGTCCTGATCCATTTGACTCTACCTCACACTAATCATTCATTCTAGTTCCTGTCTCATTATAGTTCCTCGTCCTTATGCCAGTATCTCATCGTAATCCTGGTGTCTCATTCTAGTTCCTCACCCTAGCCATACCTCCACCTTCTAGTCCTAGTCCATCATCATAGTTACTCATCCAATTCTGAATCCTAATTCTTACATTTAGTTCTCCATTCTAGTCCTAGTCCAAGGCCCCAATGTTCTTCCATCTCCCTCGTCCTAATTCCTCATCCAGACCATTGTCTTAGTCTCTCATCCTAGTCATCGTGCCTCCTTCAAAATACAACATTGATTACAATCCAAACATTTTTCATTGGTTATTCCTCATTGAACACCTTTCTTGCATGTCTCACTCTGTCCTTCACAACCCTTATGTATTAATTTGGCTATCGTCTGGTAGGGCACCTGCTGCCTCAAGCCGCATTTCAGGCTCCTGAAAACATCCCCCCTCACCACATTTAACTGAACACTGTTTGACATCCATTTCCCATTCTAACCTTGGTTGGGTGCATCCGAACAGCCCAACAGCAACATGGAATTTTAGATTAATAAAAATAGCATCCTAGAATGGCAAGATCTGCAGCATCTATCAATGGTGTGCTTCAACATGGCAGACCTTTTGCTCAATACAACAACTAATACATACACTTAATAAAACTCAATCTACACAATCCAACTAAATCTAAACTACTTAACTTCATCTAATAATATAAGAGTAATAAAAAGACACTCTAGTTAGAATACGCAAACAGGATCTAACAACTTTAAAAAAAAACCTGCATTGCAAAACACTTCAAATACACCATCTTAATTTTTAAACAATAAAACATCTTCTAAACTCTAATGTAGTTACAATACGCCAACACGTATCTAAATATTTTAACCATTCCCTTAATGACAACATACTTCAAACAAACATACTATGACCCTTAAACTCACGTAATTGTAATCATTTGTATTAATCCAGTATGCATTTCTTTTGCCAATGAATGGCCCAATGATTATTTATTGTCAATATAACAGCAGTGTGTCATATACTAAAGTTGTACCAAACAAAGTACTTAGAATGTACTGTTTATGAGGGAATAAAAAAGTAAATGTATATGTAAAATTGTATACAACTAAAGCTTTTAAACTATTCTGCTTAACAAATTGTACTGTATTTTTTCCACAGAAAATAAATCTGAAATTCCAGCTTTGTAACGCTATTGAACTAAGTAACTGTACCAAGTATAATCAAATACACATTCTACATGCAGTATCCTCATCTGTACTACAATCATAAGTACAATGTACAGTTCAATTGAATCATTCCATCATATTACAAACACTTTGTACTCCCACTACATTACATATAATTACTATACACATAGTACTACTGTGGTAATCCTGACCATACTCCTACCACATTACCTATAAATACTACACACATATGAGTACTGTGGTGGTTGTGTCCAGTGGACATATTCTTGGGGACATAGCCTACGACCATGCCCCACAGAATATGTTTACTGGCCACAACCAGCACAATACAATAAACCATATCAAAAGTACATACAATACACCATCAAATGACTAAACACACCCAAAATCCCCCTGCAATCAAAGAGATGTCTGCCAACACTGAAATAAACTGTGGACTCGGTGACATTTCCAAACGCTTTTTTGCATATAAAAACAGCTCCATGTCACCTTCATTCCACCCCCTACCATATCTATGCCCTCTTTCACCCATCAAATAACCCCAAATGTCTTTTCCAAGCTATTCGTTCTTGGTGCTGTCCATGGACTACCATGGTGTCCGCAGAGCAAAGGGCACCCACACCCACTTTCTTCACCTAGAAAACCACGCACATATCATCTCTATTCCACTTCACCAACCTTCCCAGACCCTCCTTTCACCACCAAATAACGCAAAATGTGTTTTCCAAACTGTTTCCACTGATCCAACATGACAGGCATTTCCATAAATATGATGCAGTTTACGCTCAATGTCCGCAGACATCACGTCAGCCCCTGGAACAATCAGAGGGAAGGGAGTCCGCGGACCGAACCCAGATATCACACCGTTTTTGGGACCTACTTTTGCCATTTATAAAAATAAACTACTGGACGGATTTACACCAAGCTGCTGCTCCTGCCACAAATTTGGTGAAAATCCATCCAAAGGGTTGGGTTGTAGGCATGAGCAAAATGTTTTTTCCATTGCATCTATGGGAAAACACACATTTGGGGACACCCTATAACTTTGCCCCACCCCATGACAAAACCTCACCAAACTTCACAGAACCAATCTGATGGGGCCATAATCTTTTTTTTTGCAAAGTTTCGTGAGGATTTGTCCAGGGGGGGATAAGTTATATGGCGCCCAAAATGTGCTCTTCCTATGGGTTGAGCAACTTAACCATAACTACAGGGCTGCTACCACAGCCTCTGTAATATATGGATATACTGCAGTCTATATCCTAGGGTACTTGGTGCTGTTATCACACACTCCTAACTACTTAATCCATCTTCTGGTTCATGTAGTCAATACTGTCATGTATATGCATGTTTTAGTTAGGGCCTGCTATCGTTCTCTATATTAATTTATCCTTGCCTTTGCATGTTTGATCTATCCTGACTATAAGGGTGTCTATCTACATATGCTCGGTTTGCTATGTGCTATTCCTTGTGTCTATCAGTGTATTCCATCCCTACAACTAATTGGCTGTTTCCCTGGTCTAAGTCAGCATGCTTGTCTAATGCATGTTTGTGCTAGTTACTATCGCGCTTCTGCTTATTGAACTCATTTAATAACACCTGTGCTTATGCATGTGCCACTTTGGTTTTTGGCATATATATGCTGGTTTCTGATGCCTTTTATCTGTTAACACCTCCATCCCTGCAGTGAATGCATGTGTGCCTGGGCTGTTTTTAGTTTACCTCTCAGTGAACGGACATGGTCGGAATGATAAAATAATTTGCTTCTGGCATGTACCTCTGGCCTTTGATGTGCTAACTGACTTAGGCTTCACAGGTCTTCTCAACTTGTATTTTCACTCACAAGTGGGGTGTAGGACATTCAGGCCAACAAAACCAAGGTAGTGGAACCTTCTCTCAGCCCAGCTCTCCTCTTTGACAAATCTAACACAGAGCCCCTCCTTTGCTGCTGACTTCAAAGGGCCTCTCCTCAGCAGCACCCTGGTGTGAGAGTTGCTGTATTATGTCAATTCTGCCTTTGAAACACAGGTTCCCATGACATATCCTGGTGGAGGTTCCTGTGCACTGAAGGAAGGTGTCACTCTTCCAGGTTGGGGATCAACATAACATCTGTAGCGACAGTCAGACCAGACATAAATACACACCAGTCCTGTCATAGCTGGGTACTGCTCAAAGAGCTGACAGCAGTATGATATAAAATTGTTGTCGCTGTATAATTATGTGCCTCTAGCAGTCACTATTCCATAATCAGACATTGCTTATATTTCACAGATTGACATGCCACTAGCCAGAATAAGGCATGTCATTATTATAATTTAAATCAGTGATGCAGATGGTTAAAAAGCCACCACTGCTGTGGGAACTTTGTTTTCAGCAGCTCTCTGGATTGCACATGTGACCTTTAAACCTGCCCTGTGCACTGCAGAGCTGTGACTGAAACGCCCCTGTAGGCTATTGCAGCAAAGGCATATCTTTGGACTATCATTTTGACATGCAGCATTTATGAAAGGGGAGTCTGATTAGCAGACCTCCCTTTCAGAAAACGAATTACCAGAATAATTGTATGTAATAAAAATAAAAAACACACAATATTCCACCCTCACCAGATGGCATTCTGTCATATATGGATTCCTAGAAACTCCTAATTACAGGAGACCTTATTGAGATAATGGGAATTGTATCAGAGAAAAAGTCTAGAATCCTCCTGAACAACATCATCATCTGGAGGGCTTTAACATAACTTATTCATTGACCTTTCCCTGGATGACATATGGAGATTGCTCCATCTGGGTGACAAGAACTTTAGCTTCCTCTCACCAGTCCCTGTGCCCCTGTCCCAATTAGACTATATTCCAGTTACATAATCTCATGTAGGCCCTGCAACTGATGCCCAGATCTTTTCCATGTAAATATCCATGTTAATATCGAATTGTGCACATGAAGTATCCAAGATGAGTTCCCTGGGCTGGGAGAGTGTTCAAATAGGTGAAGATCTAACTTAGATTTTCTGAAAGATGATGCCTTTAAGAATTCTTTCTTTCAGTTCATTGAAGTGTTTTTCTGAGTACATGATCCGCCTGGGATGGGTTTGAAAAACAACTTTGGAGGGTTACAAGGAAACTCTGATGGATCATGCGATCAACTAGGATGCATCAAAAAGAAAAACATACTGAAAAAAGGGACATCATCAATGGCATAAGATTAACCTTCTTGAGATGTTGCACATGGGTGTTTACTCAGATGGAACATATCAAGAGCTCTTAGGTACATGCACTGAAATGTATTCAATCTATTTCATGAGAAATGCATACATTATTCACTCCATAGATCTAAATATGAATGAGATGCAAACAAATCGGGCGAACTGTTGGTCTCTTATCTTGAAATCAAAGCAATGTTTTAAGACTGGTGTGACACTAATACAAGTTCTTAAGTTAAAGAGAGTATGGGTTATAGATTGGGATAGGAAAAGTAAGGCTAATAGACTATGGCGTACTATGATTCCTATTTATACTTACAGTTCACTGTAATTTAAGATTGGACCGTCACGTTCTGGTCATCACAGATCGGATCTACAGGCAGCAGGGCACTTCTGGCTGGATGGTCAGCTGGGCAGTTCTGGTCAATTGGACTGGCACCTCAGATTGGATTGGATTGGACTTTCTGGTCACTGGATACTGTAGATCGGAGGGATGGCGAGTTTCAGCAGGCAAGCATGAATGATAGCAAGCCAGACTGGATCAGAATTATTTCCCTGAAGTTTTTGGGATGGTTTCAGGATTTGGGCCTAGCTGAAAAGAGTTCAGCAAATGCTGAGGCTTTGGTTTTGCAAAGTAGTCTGGATCAGGACAAGATGAAGAATTCTGGAACAGGGCGCCACGCGGAAATCAGGATATAGTCAGGAATCAGTGTCTGTGTGTTGTGAGGTTCACTTATTTATCCTGTCAAATGGAATCACTCAGTTTATGGTAGGGGCAGAATTACAATCCACACCCACAAGGCTGAGATTGGTCAGAGGCACTTGCCTTTTTCAGTTGGAAGACTGAAAGGGCTGTCATATTTATGATGTGACTTGGGAAACTCCCACAATTCTTTGGACTGGATTTAACTTTCCCACAAATACTTATTTCTATAATTATGCCCTCTAATAAAAACGGACACATACATTACATATTTTGTGGGTTATGTTTACATCCAACTCCCACGTCAGTGAGACCTGGCTCTGTCTTTCTGTGGAATTTTGTCAATTTTTAATCATAAAGATTTGGCCTAACAATTCCTAATTTGGTACATAACTGTGCAATCACCCCGAGAAGACAGGTATGCAATATAAGATTTGCAGCATCAATAGTCTTTGCACAATTAGTGTTTTTGTGTAACTTTTGTTCCTTATGGATTACAGGGTTCAATCATGTCTTCAAAGAAAGAACATAAAATTAGACTTATTACTACCAACTTTTATATTTATCCTCCTTTTTGTGGCAAAGTTAAAAATCTTTAAAGCTTAATTACCAATAGGGCCACTGTCCTTGGCTTGAGCCACAGACAAAAGTCTGAGGAGTTCCTTTGTTTTGTGTATGCAAACCTCTTCACAGCAATTAAGCCTTCCTGCCAGCAGTGGAGTGTCACTCTGAAGTGTCAACCTTTCCTAGGCTGAACCTGTCAGATCAGAATTGAATAGTTAACTCCAAACTGTGTTACTTTTTTTTTTTTTTTTTTTATTTGTTTGGCTGAGAATCAACCTTTCAAATATTTAATATAAAACAACGTAAAAAAAAGAAGTGAAAATTAAGAAAGAACAAAAAAAGCACAAAAGAGAAAGTTATTCTAAGTCATTCGATACATAACAACTAAAAGATTCAGTGCATTTCATCTTCAACATATGAACAATGAAGAATATCTTACACCTCATTGTACTTACAACACTTCCATGTTAATGGAAGATAGTAGATATAAATTTAACTAAAGCAATTAAAATTGCTGGGCGTTCACTATTAATTACTAAGCCCCAAATTTCTTCTTCAGTGCGAAAGCAATAAAACTGCAAAAAGTTTTTAAAATAGATTTGCCGTAGAGTCTCTAATGCAGAACATGACACTACTAGATGTTTAAGGGTTTCAATACAGTTATTATCATTACAAAACCGACATCGTTTACTTTGCGTTTGGACCTTATCACGTCTGGACAAGATTTCATGTGTGGGGTAAAGATTTAAACGTATTCTTAACAACTGGGCTCGTACAAAATGTGAAGGACATTTTTGTAAATATTTTTCCATTGTACCCAGTTTTTTGGGATAAAAGGTAGTCCAAGAGAAATCAACTAAATTTTTACACAGATCTTGGGTCAGAATCCAGTCATATAAGAACAGTGTTTTCTTCGCTTTAGTTGGATTTGAGATTAGCATTTGCAAAGAAATATTAGCTTCGGTGAGTATGTTAATCACATGTTGGAGCCAAGCTTTTGGAAATCTGTCAGCAGAAGTTAACAAGTAGTACGCAATAGTGTTCATCACATTTTGCTGGGAGACACCTATCAGACATTTTCTGAAAAAACAACACATTTTCCATAGGACATGACAATAGATCGAATTAGAGCCAATTTCTAGTCTCAACAATTCCGTTGGTGTACAAGTGGGTAATTTGAGAACCGATTTCCAAAATGTGCCTTCATGCTTATCCCAATATTTTCTTGGTTGTGGTGGTTGGGAATCAGCCCCATCAGCTATTATGGGAATTACTTTTTGTTTGTAAAAAAGCAACACATGTTTAGTTGTGAATTTCCCATATTTTCGCAGGATAATGGAAGCTTGTGAGGCTAAAGATTGAATTTTTGCTATTAGGATGGACGGCTGTAACAAAGGCACCGGGCTTCCAGCAAAGTGTAGGCCTAGGTATTTATAAGTATTAACTGAGCAAAGGTTTTCATTATTTAGTGTCCATTTGCATTGTTTGAATTTTACCTTAGAATTGTTTTTTTGACAAATCACCACTTGCGTTTTTTCTGTGTTGATTATCAAATTGTTCACTCTACTGTATTTTTCAAGACATTGAATCAGGTTCTGGAGGCCTCTGGGAGTTTGAGATACCATTACTAAATCATCAGCATAGAGGATCCATTTGATTCTTTGGGATCCTAGTTTAGGTGCATCACTTTCTATTTCCTCAAAATCTGTTCCAAGATCTAAAAGGAACAGATTGAAGAGCGTTGAGGCTAAGATACAACCTTGTTTAACCCCTCTTTCTGATTTAACTCTCCTGGACAATAGTCCTTCTGTAGATAATCTAATCTGAATCGATGTGTCCGAGTGAAGTTCTTCAATGATTCGTAATAGTGAATAAGGACAGCCATACCTTCTAAGTTTAGAAAATAACAGACTTCTATCAACAGAATCGAAAGCACCACGAAAGTCGACAAATGCCATAAAAAGATTTTGGTTACAATTGATATATTTAGTTCTTAGTAGATTGAGGACAAGCATGTTCGGTGTCGTGCCAAGACCTGAGACAAACCCAGTTTGAAAAGGGTCACGCATGTTAACTAGGTTCATCCATGTGTTCAATTCTTTTAGAACGATCCTGGTATATATTTTGCCTGGCGCATCAAGCAGCGCAATGGGTCTATAACTTTCAGGTTTCTCTCGATTGCCTTTTTTATACAATGGAACTATGATGGAATGTTTCCAGGAGCTCGGTAATATTTGAGAATAGTTAATTTGCTGAAATAAAGAGAATAAAATATCAGACCACAATTCTGGGTTTTGTTTGAAGATGTAATTGGACAACCCATCAGGCCCTGGAGCTCTTGAAGCGCTAGTTGTTTGAATATAATACAGAATGTCAGATTTCTCTATTTTAAGAAAGAACGGATTGCCCTTAATTTGGGTGGAAACTGGGGTATCATAATTAGGAGACGCAAGAATTCTCTGAAAATATTCGACCCATGTGGATTCAGAGACCTGTTGAATTTGTTTACACTGTTGTGAGGTTAGAGATGAATTATTTATGGCTTTCCATGTACACGATGTGTTCTTGTTTTTTATGAGTTCCAACATGTGCTCTCCGTCTTTTTGAAGCATTTGAGCTTTATGGTGCCGAATCCAATTTTTGTAATTTGTTTTTAACTGTTTAAGTTTTTGAAAACGAACACATGGAGGTAGAAGCATAGCTTCTCGCTTTGCTTTCCTAAGGGAAGCTTTCTTATCCTTAATTTTACAATCAAACACATGGGATCGCGTCTTATAGAGTCTCGGCTTGTTGTGGGATTGAGTCATTTTTTGTAAAATGTCATAATACACTGAACTTGGAACGGTACTACTATGAGTACTGTCAAAGGCGGATTCCAACAACATACCAAATTGCGTAATGGTGTCTGGTGTCCATCGTACTCTGTTGGCACCATTATTTATCATTATAGAATGATCCCATTTTATTTCACTAATCGATAATTGTCAATGAGGTATCTTCCATTGCAAACATAGCAAGTTGTGATCGCTATTTTGAGTTTGATTAATTTTGAATTCAGGTGAGAGCAAGGATAGTGAATCGTTAACATAGATATAGTCAATGATTCCACTGCTATCTCTTTGTGACCATGTGTTTTGTGGAGGTTGATCACTCGGCCCTGACCCATTCATCATCAGGAAGCCTCTTGACTTCATAAGGTGAGCCCATAGGATTCTCCGATTTTGCTCAGATACTTGCAATTTTGTGACACAGTGAAGGTTTAAATCACCTGCTACAATAATATGTGATATTTTAGGTACAACAGTTAAATAGTCCAACAATGTTGATACAGCAAGAATAAAATTCTGAGTCATCAGTTTTAAGAGGATTCCAATAAAGGTTAACCAGAGCATATAAAACGGAATTAATAGACACAATCGTTAGTTGAGAGAAAAAGTTGGGAGAGTATTTGTGTATGATGGATATGTTTACACTGATTTTAATTGCAGTCAGCAGGCCACACATGGGACGGCCTCTTTGATTTTTCAGGGCTAACGTGGAGTGAAGTTCATGGTTATCCCATAAAATTTGTTTCGTAATCCAGGTTTCTTGTAACATTACAATATCAAACTCCAAAAGTGATTTATTGTTGTTTCCCAGTAGATGACCAAAACCACGTGTGTTCCATGAAACAAGAGATATAACAATTTTCACGTTCTCTTGCTCTAGTTAACTTTCATTGATTTTGCAAAGGCATTTACATTTCTGACTTATAGCACGGTTCAAATCATGATTGTCAACATCACTGCTCCAAGTAACATTCTTTTTGACATTGTCTTGAGCAGAAGGACCATACTCGGTCTCTCTTTGCGATTCACACATTACCAGGAAGCCCATGGA
Organism: Ambystoma mexicanum; assembly: GCF_040938575.1. Lineage (NCBI taxonomy): Eukaryota > Metazoa > Chordata > Amphibia > Caudata > Ambystomatidae > Ambystoma > Ambystoma mexicanum. The sequence goes on from NC_090922.1 coordinate 494,363,693, forward strand.
AAAGAGGACCTCCCTTGCCTGCCAAACGAGATTTTTGATTACTCTAGATCGAAACCATAGTCTGACTATACTCTGTTGTTTGGGCATTATGAATTCAACTTGTTCAATGTCAGAACTAATGACATCGTTCAAAGAGTCTATATCAAAGAATAATTCTAGAATGGATTGGCGGTTTAGTGTGTATTGGGGGTGTGAATTTGGACGACAACTCAATACCAGTGATCCTAGATTGGGGTGGCTAGGTTTTGGTTGTGGTTTTTCTTGAAGAATAGACGTGTTGTGATTCGATAGTATCGAGAGCTTGGTGCTTGTTTCACCATTCTTTTTGGTTGGCAGAAGTGCTTTAACCATTTGGGCTATCTCCGATTCAAGTTTACCTTTACAATTAGAAGCGGACGACTGATCATCCATGTGAGCACTAGAACAAGGGGATTTGGTATTTGTGGCATCAGTATTTATGAATTTACCAACATCACCCTTGTCTGATCGATCACTCATAACTTGGAGCTCACAAGATGTTACGGACGAGAGGGGTGAGATTGTGGATGCAGGAGTTGTAAGGTTTCTTTGAGCTGGACATAAGGCCATATAAGCATCAACAGCTTTCCTAATCTCATCACGACGAGTTGCAGCATTAATAGTTGAGTTATTTGCCAGGTGACTCAATTGTTCACCTGTTGGGAACGCTGGGGCAGCTTTTGGTGTAGTGTCTTTGTGCAAGCTAGCATGGGAATCTACTGCCTTAATCAAATCATCGAGAGGCTCGTAGTGAGTTGCTTTCTGTTTAAGAAGTGAGGCAGCAATAGATTGTTGTTTACGAGTTTGAGCTAGTAACTGATATTTTTTGGCTACAGCTGAAGAAGCTGCCTGAGCACTCTTATTAGTAACTGTAAGTTGTTTAAAAAACTGTTTAGAAGCAGCTGTAATTGGCTGTTTGGAGCTCTTGATGTTTTTAGATATTTTAGTCGCTCTGTTTACTACCTGTTTAGGGCTTAATTGCTTTAACAGATGTTTCTTTTTAGAAAAGATAGTGTAGAGGTCGTTAACTACTGTATTAGGAAGAGTCTTAATCCTTTGTTTGTCCAGTGAGGCCAAGTCTAATGTGGCATTGGTACCTTGGTCAACAATGATGTTAGGAAAGCAAGGGAGTACTGGAGTCCATAAACCAGTGTCAGGGCAAAAATTATCATTCCCTTCAGACACAGATGATGCAGCCGAAGCAGCCATTGTTGGGTATTTTATTACTTTTGAATCAGAGGTTGTTACAACCTCCTGTTTTACAAGTGCAGCATCATGTTTGGTTTGCCAAGATACCACTAAATTAAGTAAGTCAGTTTGGGTCTTTATCTTATCATTCAAAGTGTCAAATAATTTAAGTAAGATGTTCATTGTCGTTTGCATAGCTTCGAATGATACGATAACAGCCCTAGACACACCCTCTTGCACTGGGTGACTTTGTGATTCTATTTGCCTGCGCGGTGTAGGGTTTATGAATGCAGAGGATGACACACATTGATTCTGGTAAGTGATTGCAGAGATATTAGGTGAAAAGGATAGTTTTTCTTCTAACACATGATTGGAGGTATCACTTCTAGGGTTAACTAAGTCAATTGTCATTAGCACGTCATTATGGGGAGGAGAAGAACAACTACCCAACACAGCGTTGGTGTGAGATCTAGATACCTCTCTCAAAACAGTGCTGTCTGAAAGGGAGATGTCACATCCAGTTATTTCTATCACAGCATCTTCATCATAACCTTCGATGACTTTGTCATTGGGCAAACAGCTAATAGTGTCGACAATCGATATGGAAGTTTGGAGAGCAGGACCAATACTGGGAGGAACAGCAGGAAAGCAAAAAGATCGAATATCTGATGCGTTACCAACAGAGGCCCTCTTGCTGACACACCTTCGGCTCCCATGTACTAATCTGGGTGTAGAGCATGCGAGAGCAGTACTAGGAGCAGTATTGGTGTTGGTGGAAGTTTCACTCGTTTTAGTTTTAGCATGTTCGTGTTCTAGTCTCCAAACGTTAGGAAGCAGTGGCATTCCAGTGCTTAGTGTGTATAAGTTTCTCATGTTTGTGGAATAAGAATTTAATACACCCGCAGTAATGAGGTTGTTTTTCGCCGATCTCTTTTGGCTTGAAAAATAGAAGAGCCGACTTACTTATAGTGATTCCCACGAGTTAAACCAAGTTAGAAATGCACCCTCGCTTTGCCGCGCACCGCGAACAGCAAACAGTACTTTCTAGTACTTCCGCGGTGCGCGCGCGATTGCGCAAGAGCGGCACTATTTATGCCGCCCAACCACAAGATGAGGAGGCAGGATCAAGTGCAGCCAGAAGCTTTTCTTAAAGCAGTAGGCACAAACGAGTGTCACTGCAAAATGATTCCTCCAGCCGAAGAAGCTGGTCGAGTCCCAGGAGTGCGCAGTCAATGAAACGCTAGCAGTAGCTGCAGAAACTCAGGCAGTGTGCAGAGACAGCAAACAGTACTTTCTAGTACTTCCGCGGTGCGCGCGCGATTGCGCAAGAGCGGCACTATTTATGCCGCCCAACCACAAGATGAGGAGGCGGGATCAAGTGCAGCCAGAAGCTTTTCTTAAAGCAGTAGGCACAAACGAGTGTCACTGCAAAATGATTCCTCCAGCCGAAGAAGCTGGTCGAGTCCCAGGAGAGCGCAGTCAATGAAACGCTAGCGGTAGCTGCAGAAACTCAGGCAGTGAGCAGAGACAGCAAACAGTACTTTCTAGTACTTCCGCGGTGCGCGCGCGATTGCGCAAGAGCGGCACTATTTATGCCGCCCAACCACAAGATGAGGAGGCGGGATCAAGTGCAGCCAGAAGCTTTTCTAAAAGCAGTAGGCACAAACGAGTGTCACTGCAAAATGATTCCTCCAGCCGAAGAAGCTGGTCGAGTCCCAGGAGAGCGCAGTCAATGAAACGCTAGCGGTAGCTGCAGAAACTCAGGCAGTGAGCAGAGACAGCAAACAGTACTTTCTAGTACTTCCGCGGTGCGCGCGCGATTGCGCAAGAGCGGCAATATTTATGCCGCCCAACCACAAGATGAGGAGGCGGGATCAAGTGCAGCCAGAAGCTTTTCTTAAAGCAGTAGGCACAAACGAGTGTCACTGCAAAATGATTCCTCCAGCCGAAGAAGCTGGTCGAGTCCCAGGAGAGCGCAGTCAATGAAACGCTAGCGGTAGCTGCAGAAACTCAGGCAGTGAGCAGAGACAGCAAACAGTACTTTCTACATTTTTAATCATAAATAATTGGCCTAACAATTCTTAATTCGGTACATAACTGTGCAATCACCCCTAGAACACGGGTATACAATATTAGATTTGTAGCATCAATAGTCTTTGCGCAATTAGTGTTTTTGTCTAACTTTTGTTGCTTATGCATTACAGGGTTCAATCACGTCTTCAAAGAAAGAACATAAAATTAGATTTACAACTACCAACTTTTAGATTTATCCTCCTTTTTGTGGCAAAGTCAAAAGTCTTTAAAGCTTAATTACCAATAGTCATTTAACCACCAAAAGTCCTTAGCATTTTTTTAAAACTTTTCTTTCAACTAGCAACAGCTGTCAAATTCCTTTGATCAGGGTGGGGGTCCTCTGCCTTGAGTGGGAAGTTTCCTGCCCCTCCCCTGTAGGGATGGGTGTTCAAGCCTGCCATAGTCCTTGGCTTGAGCCACAGACAAAAGTGAGTATGTGAACCTCCCCACAGCAATTAAGCCTTCCTGCCATCAGTGGAGTGTCACTCTGAAATGTCAACCTTTCCCATGCTGAATATGTCAGATCAGAATTAAATAATTAACTCCAAACTGTGTTACTTTAAGTTTTACCTACATCTTTCATTAAAACATATACATTGAACACAGTTTGTAGGTGGCTTTTGACATTAGCAATCCTTTGACATTTCTTACAGAATTAGGCCTTTCAGCAAAAACATGCTTTAAAAACAGGCGATTTTGCACTTTCTTCAGGGAAAAGCACGTTAAACTGAGTACTTTAATCAGATTTTCTTATGCAGCATACACATTTTATTCAGGACCAGTTCTTCCCTTAAGTGCTGGGATTTGTTTGCAGTCTGGATACATGTATACAGTTTTGTTTGGAGTTTTCTCTGCACAGCTGAAATTGTTACATGTTGCCATTTTTAGCCACATTTTTCCTGTGGAACCGAAAACAAATGTAGCTGGGCTTCCTTTTTCATGGCATACCTGTTTTAGCTGATGTCAATCAATGAGGCCTGGTTCCTCTGACCACACTGGATGATCTGTAACCCTTTTACTCTCAATGATTCCCTGGAAAATAAATGGATCTAATGCCATAACAGCACTGTGAAGGTTGCAAAGCTACCTTTTAAAAGGCATTTTCGGTTTTTAGCACAATTCTGCTGCCTGTTCCATGTGGAATGTAATAGAACCCACTGGCATGCTCCTGCAGTGACAATCTTGTTTTCACCCCCCCCCCCCTTGACTGTGTGTGGCAGGGTGTGCAGCCTTTCGTGGTTGTGGCTCAAACACAGTTTTGCGTGCACAGGGGTTAGCACATCAATTTTGGCTGTTTCCTTCCCCATTTGTAAAGTGATGCAGTGGTGGACATTGGGATGGGTCAAAATATCCCATGGAAGCCCCCCCCCCAACTTCAGCTTGACTTCCAGTTGTGGAGAAGTCAGGCACGTGGGATTTTTCTTTCTGTCCATGTGAAGAACACATATTTCACCAGGTGTAGGTTCTTCTTCCCTCAGCGATGGATGCAGCATGCTCTCCTCAATGGCTCTGGATGGAATAGGAACAATAGCCCCATCTTGTATCATGCTTTATCTTCTGGTGTGTGGAACGACACTCCGGATCTCTTTGGTTTTTCCTCCTGGGTCCACAAGGAGGTCCTCTTTGGTTATTAGGTGCACTCAGTGTCAATACTAGACAACAGAACATAACCCAGTTATGCACATTTTCCCACTTCTGCCCCCAATAGGGATGACAGCCGTGGGATATACATATGTATTCAGTGACTATTTACAATATTGCGCGGATGTATTTCGTGACAATTTCAAATTTCCTATGTTTTATCATTCTCTTCCTCTGTGTTTTCTGTAGGCTCTTCTATTTCCTACATAATATGCCTGGGATGGCAACACTTTAGCTGGTTAATGTGGACCCACTAGTCTTCTCCTGTCAAATCGCCCTTGAGGATGCGGATTCTGTAGGTGACTGGTGAGATTTCCTCCACAATTTCAAAAGGTCCCCACCAGCTGGGCAAAAATATGCGCTCCTTGGCTTGGTTCCTTTGGAAATTGTACACGTAGACCCTGTCTCCTACTTGATATGCCTTTTTTATTGTCTTAAGGTCATAGTGGGTCTTCATACTGTCTGCAGATCTTTCTAGATTCTGCTGAGCATACACAAAAGCATGTTGAAGGTGTTTTCTCAGATACTCAACATACTCATGAGTTGTGGAGGAATTAATCAATGTCTGTTCTTGGGTTCTATAGAGCAAATGCTGGGGTAGTACCATCCTTCATCCAGTCATCAGCTCAAATGGAGACATTTTAGTTGCAGAAGCAGGGGTAGATCGATGGCCATCGGGACAAGGGGTAATCGAATATCCCAACTTGGCCCAGAGTCTGCCACAAACTTATTTAAGATGCTCACAATGGTTTTATTGTATCTCTCAACTCCACCACTAGAGGACTGACAGTATGCAATGTGTAGTTTCCTTTTTAACCCAATTATCTCCCACATCTTTGTCATCACTATGCTGGTGAAGTGACTACCTCGGTCTGCCTCAATCCTTTGGGGTAGTCCACAACACGAGAAAATGTGATTGATCATCAGGGCAGCTGCTGTTTCTACCTTGCCATTTGTAGCCAGGAGACATTCCACCCAATTAGTAAACAAGCATGTTACGGTTATCATGTACTTGTTCCCCTAGAGGAAGTAATCACGGGCTTGATGAAATCTATTTGCAAACCTGACCAAAGAAGTGTCATCCCTCTCTTTTGGAGGGGAGCACAGTGTGTGAGTGATGTTGGCTGAAATTGTGCACACACAAGACAAAGTATTGGTCGAGGTCCTGCCCCATGTGTGGCCAGTATGCAACCTCTCGCAAGATTTCTAATGTAGTATGAAACCCCTGATGACCGGCTGTGGCCTCATCATGGGCATGACTTACAATCAGGCTTCGGAATGAGGAAGGGACCACCCACTGGTCACAGCCAGATATGGATCTCCTCACCAACAAACCATCTTGGATTCAAAACATTTTTGGACATTTCATCAACACTCTAAGGTCCTCTTTCCCAATGCAATCGGTATCCGTCAGGTGAACGTTCTCAGGGTCCTTAATGTGTTGATAAAACTTTCCAATGATTGGATCCCCTTTTTGAGCTGTGATTAAATCAGCATCTGGGGTCTCTTTAGTTCATTGTGAGCATTTGTCTGGGACCTAGTGATAGCAGTAACCTGGATTTCCCCCAACAGGGACTCGATATCAAGGAGATCCCCTTGGATATTGGGGGACTTTGGACGCCCCTGGTTCTGATTCTGAGCAACCCTTCCCTTTTTTGGAAGCAGTCACCAGAATATGTTTGGGCAAGGTGATTTTCTGGATCATCATTCTGGGGTTCAATGATGGGTGATCCTAACTCAGTCCCCACATTCATCCAGTCTCTCGAGACCCATTTTTCCTTGGGAGAAGTTTCCCCATCACTGAAGGAGAAGATTGTTTTCCCAGAGTCCTCTGAGGACCCCCCTCCATCAAATTGGAGGATGCAAACCTCCTCCACAAAATGGGTCTTTTTAGGTTCTTTATTTCTCCTACCCACACTCTGTACCTTGGTTTGCAGACTGTCGTAGGCAGGAGATTTTGGTTCTGGTTTCTAAGTGTCCTGGGGCTTTTCACAAGTGGGGAAGGAAGCTTCCTCTAAGGCTTTACACCCCCCCTTTCCCTGTGCCTCCTCCTTTGGAACCGGTGAGGTATTGGGGTATTAGACCCTTGGTTTGTGGTGTTCTATGCCGCCATGTTCACTTGAGGGTTCTGCTGAGCCCTCAACATGCGACACAGATCCTGGGACAAGTTCTGGACCTAGCGCTCCAGTTGGGACACCCGCTCTGGCTGGTAAGGGGTCTCTGGTCCATCCTAGTTGGATCACACGAAGGGTAGCTATCCCTTCTCGCATAGTACCCTGGGTTTGGATAGTTCGGGTAACCCTCCACCCTTCGCCTCTCCTCTCCCGGATTGGGCTGTCTGGGCTCAGGAAAGTGGGGAAAGAAAGGAGGGTTGTTTCGTGGGTTGAAGTTTTTCGGGTACCAGGGAGAGAAGCTCAACCCGGCATTTGGGGGGTTACTGCCCTCCTGGGAAAAGTTAGGAGGGAAGTTTCCTGGGTTGGTACCTACCTGGTTGGACCGCCCAGGATCGGTTTGTTGTCCTTGTATCAGGGGCTTATGTAATCAGGAGAGTTAGGGGTCCTATTTGTAGGATTACCTCACTGACTACCTGTCTGGGATTGGCCCGAGGGCCTTCTGGTTCTTTGGCTAGATGGATTTTGTGCAGAAATATGTTTAGGCCCCTCAATCTCCAGATCTAAAATGGGGGCAACGTTCACCTCTGCCACCTTAGCAGCAGCAGGGGTGTTGACTGGTTTGGGGTTTTTATTGGGGTTTTTACTATCTACAGGTTTCTGCAATTCATAAATACGTGTCGCCTGTTCACTGACCCAGTCCAGTGATCTCTTTTCATGAAAGACCCTCACCAGTTGAGTCATGATGTATTGGGGAGTGCATGGAAGAAGGTATTGATGAACTCCCTACTATCTGTACGCACCCTCCTGGTGGTCTGCACAAAGGCACGTTTAAGTTCCTGCACAAATTCTTGTGGGGTCTGATCTTCCCCACACTGCAGATTGTAGGCCACCTTGCGGGCCTCTTGGGGATTTCTATGGACAGAACATTGTTTTAAGATGGTCACCCTGTAGGTGGACCATTTTGATTGGTTCTGATCCTCCAGGCCCGCAAAGAAGCTGCAGTAGTCAGGGGAGAAGGTCCATGTCACATATTGGATGCAACTCTGACTATCTTTCAGATGAAAGGTATCCATCATCTGCTCGTATAATTCAAGGTGTTCCCAGACTGAATACTTGGCATTTTTGTGATAAGGAGTAATAACACTCCTAATGGCCTTGATCTGCTTCAGGGGATCTTTTTGCATAGCCCTCTTGATTTTGTTGGCCTTTTTGGTCTTAGTCACCCAAGTCCACTCATCCTCTGACTCAGAGGCACTACTACTGGAGGTGGCTATCTGATCCTCTAGGCACTCCCTGATTCTGCGAGCTTGAGAAGGGGTTGCAGAATGTGGGGGCCTGGTTTCCTTATGCCTGTGGTGCTCAGAAGAGTCTTCTGACTCTCCCCTGCTCTCAGGATTGGCAGAGTACTCCCCCCACTTCCCTACCTGGGAAGAGGTCTTGAGGATACTCTTTTTGGGCTTCATTTCCTGGAGATCCCCACCAAATTTAACAAACTGATGTTTTGGTAGGAGGTATTTTTCAGGATCCAATTCCCTGACTCTCCCCTCATAAGAGTCTTCCTGATCAGAGAGGCTAGCTCTAACATTTGGGGATCTGTACAGAGACACCGTCCATCAATTTCTGGGAGGCGCTGGTCTGTCAGTCTCATCTTACCCATTTTGTTGAAGTCTACCATCCCCATGGCCCCTGGTTCATATGAGCCAGTGGGCATGAAGCTGGTAGAGTCCATGGTACTGAAGGGGTTAGAGTCCCTGATCACAGGGGTCCTGATGTTATGCTCAGGGGTTTCTCTGTCCCTCCCTACCTCTTCTCTTTCAGCCGTTATTCCCTGGTGATATGCCAAAATCTGAATCTGTTGCTCCTCTATCAGGACCTTACTGGTCTGAATAATTCGCTCTTGCATTGCTATCTGTTTATGGAGCACATCATTCTTTTCACATATAGCCTCATTGTCTCTCCGTGCTTCCTGCCTGGTTTGAAAATACTGGGCCAATTTCTGCTGCAGTAGACTCACCTCCTGAGTTTTATCATTATTGGTCTGGGTGTTCTTTTGCAGAGCATCCTCCACCGACCTGGTGTGCTCTAGTAGCTCCTCATATTCTGTTTTTACTTCATTGAGCTCCTGGAGGGCCAGCTTTCTTTCATATAGCTTGGCTTTTAATTGGCTGACTTCCTGGCCTAAGGCGTCCCTCTCCTGACTTAGGGTGCCCATCTGTTCGCCAGATCGTCCCTTGGTTTTTTAAATGCATAGGATGACTGGCACTCCTCATCAAATTTCTCTTGAGAGTGGAGGTCTTTAATAATTAATGTATTATTTTCCTCTTTCAAGGATTCTATGTGGTTTTGTAAGGTGACTATCTTTTCTGCACAGACTCTATTATAATTAATTGATGTACCAGTGTCTGTTGACTCTGTTGTAAAGAGTGAGCCCTTTCCTGACACTCCTCTTTCAGTGCCTGTAAATGGGTGTCTTGCTCTGCCTTCTCTTGCTGTCGAAGAGCCAGATCTTCTTTTAGTTTTGTCAGATACTGCCTAGCTTCTGTCTCTAATATTTGGCTCTTCAGTAGCCTTTGCTCTGTAGAGTCTAGATCAGTCTGGACCCTTTCTAGTATTTCCAGTTGATTCTTTGCCAGAACTATGTTGTCGGCATGCTTTTCCTGCATTACTCCTATGTGGAGGTACAGGTAGGCTGCTATTTTGGAAATGTTACTCTGCTCCTCTTTCACTTTTGGGGCCATGTACAGTTCACTAAGAGCTTAGAGTAATGGGCCCTTGTTCTGCCATTTATCCAGGTCCTTGGCAGTGACCTGTTCTTTGATTTCCTGCAGCCATACCTGTTCATTCTGTTCTGGCCACTCACCCTGACAAACAGTTTGTGCATGAGTGTGTTCCCTAGCCATATTGATTTCTACTGGGATCACCATTTTAGAAATGTTAATTTCTTTATGACTTATTTTAGGGTTGATTTGCTTTTACTTTTACAAACAGGCCTGATTTTAGAGTATTTATTTTGTGAGGTGCTTGTGCAGTGTAGAACAGTACACCAACCCAGCAAGGTGTCTGTACCCTGCAGGCTAGTATGCTCTGTTAGATTGTCATGGGTGGTAACTCATACTCAAAGTCACGGCACGAGCCCCCAAATGTGTTAAGGATTTCAATAAGGCAATACACCCTGGTCTCAGTCTAGAATGTAGTGTGCAAATTAAATACTTATTTAATGTGTCTATAGGTTCAATATTCTGAGTGATATACCACTCATATCAAACCCTTCTCAAAATACCCCCCAGGTCACAGTGGACCAGGAATCAGGCTGGTTGGTAAAGGTAAATATTTATTTATTATTTAAAATTCATATCAAACACAAAATAATATATGGGGCAGCAATCACCAATGTGGTGACAAAACAATTCATAAAGTAAGTAAGGCAATTGAATTCACTTATAGTAATAGAGAAGATAAAACACAGAGAAAAGAACCGTTTTGGCTTGTGAAACGATAGTGTTTAAGTTAAGATATCCCCCTGCAAATTTCTCAACTCACAAAGAAGCAATTATACACACATGCAAGTAAGTAGCAGGTATTCAGGAATAAGAACAGAGTACTGTGTTTGAATATAATCTTCCCTCCCCAAACAAGAGAGAAAAACGTTTTCGGAAATTTGACGCTTTTAAAATGAGAGTTGAAAATGGCTGTGTGAAACAATGAAAAGTGTGCAAAAATCCTTAAATTGATATAAATTCCCATGGGAGCAACACTGAACAGGTCCTAACATATATAAGCTACAGTATGAGCAACAAAACACACTTAGAATCAGAATGGAAGTAAAGAAATACTTTGAATGGGAAAACACACATGTAAAACTTTTGCAAAATTATGAATTCCCGCCTAAATTTCACAATGCGATTTTTAATAAAATACACTGTTTCGTGGTGCGGTTTTTGATTGTGGTTGTAGCTACAGGTCTTAGGTTTAACTTGGAGTTGAAATTAAGTCTCTAGCTATAGAATTGAAGAAGTTATACACGTTTGAATGAGAAGTATTTTTGAAAATAAAGGCGTGGAAATGAAAACAGAATTCGTTTTTACAATGACAATTATGCTCTAAACTAGGGTATTCAGGCTAGATACCAGTTTAAAACACAGTACGCTCCAGAGTGGCCCACGGAAAACAACCCCAGCACCTTTGTGTCCGCCTTGGAGGACTCAGTCGGATTACCCGTGGGATGATTTTAAGGGTTTCGGATTTCACAAGGCAAAAGTATTTTAAAGAAATTATCACTGGCACAAGAAATCAAAGCAAGGTTTTAAGACTGGTGTGACACTATTACAAGTTCTTAAGTTAAAGAGAGGATGTGTTATAGATTGGGATAGGATAAGTAAGGCTAATAGACTATGGTTTACTATGATTCCTATTTATACTTACAGTCCACTGTAATTTAAGCTTGGACCATTAGGGTGTGATCATCACAGATCGGGTCTACAGGCAGCAGGACACTTCTTGCGGGATGGTCAGCTGGACGGTTCTAGTCAATTGGACTGGCACCTCAGATTGGATTGGATTGGATTGGCCCTTCTGGTCACAGGACACTGTAGATCGGCGGGATTGTGAGTTTCAGCAGGCAAGCATGAATGGTAGCAAGCAAGACTGGATCAGAATTATTTCCTTGAGGTTTTTGGGATGGTTTCAGGATTTGGGCCTAGCTGAAAAGAGTTCAGCAAATGCTGAGGCCTTAGTTTTGCAAAATAGTCTGGATCAGGACAAGATGAAGAATTCTGGAACAGGGCGCCACGTGGAAATCAGGATGTAGTCAGGAATCAGTGTCAGTGTGTTGTGAGGGTCCCTTATTTATCCTGCCAAATGAAATTACTCAGTTTATGGCAGGGCAGAATAACAATCCACACCCAGAAGGATGTGATTGGTCAGAGGCACTTGATTTTTTTCTGGTTGGAAGACAGATAGGGCTGTCATATTTATGATGTGACTTGAGCAACTCACACAGTTCTTTGGACCAAAATGTAACTTTCCTACAAATACACATTTCTATAATTATGACCTCTAATAAAACCAGATGCATACATTACAGATTTTGTGGGTTATATTTACATCCAACTCCCACGTCAATGAGACCTGGCTTTGTCTTTCTGTGGATTTTTGTACATTTTTAATCATAAAGAATTGGCCTAACAATTCTTAATTCGGTACATAACTGTGCAATCACCCCTAGAACACGGGTATACAATATTAGATTTGTAGCATCAATAGTCTTTGCGCAATTAGTGTTTTTGTCTAACTTTTGTTGCTTATGCATTACAGGGTTCAATCACGTCTTCAAAGAAAGAACATAAAATTAGATTTACAACTACCAAATTTTAGATTTATCCTCCTTTTTGTGGCAAAGTCAAAAGTCTTTAAAGCTTAATTACCAATAGTCATTTAACCACCAAAAGTCCTTAGCATTTTTTTAAAACTTTTCTTTCAACTAGCAACAGCTGTCAAATTCCTTTGATCAGGGTGGGGGTCCTCTGCCTTGAGTGGGAAGTTTCCTGCCCCTCCCCTGTAGGGATGGGTGTTCAAGCCTGCCATAGTCCTTGGCTTGAGCCACAGACAAAAGTGAGTATGTGAACCTCCCCACAGCAATTAAGCCTTCCTGCCATCAGTGGAGTGTCACTCTGAAATGTCAACCTTTCCCATGCTGAATATGTCAGATCAGAATTAAATAATTAACTCCAAACTGGTTTACTTTAAGTTTTACCTACATCTTTCATTAAAACATATACATTGAACACAGTTTGTAGGTGGTTTTTGACATTAGCAATCCTTTGACATTTCTTACAGAATTAGGCCTTTCAACAAAAACATGCTTTTAAAAACAGATGATTTTGCGCTTTCTTCAGGTAAAAGCATCTTAAACTGAGTACTTTAATCAGATTTCCTTATGCAGCACACAAATTTTATTCAGCACCATTACTTCCCATAAGTGCTGGATATCTTTGCAGTCTGGATACTTGCATCCAGCCTTTGTTTGACATTTTCTCTGCACAGCTGAAATTGTTACATGTTGCCATTTTTAGCCACATTTTTCCTGTGGAACTGAAAACAAATGTTGCTGGGCTGCCTTTTTCATGACATACCTTTCTTAGCTGCTGTCAATCAATGAGGCTCGCTTCCTCTGGCCACAGTGGATGATCTGTAACCCTTTTACTCTGAAGGATTCCCTGGAAAATAAATGGATCTAATGCCAAAACAACACTTTGAAGGTTGCAAAGCTACCTTTTAAAAGGCATTTTCAGTTTTTAGCACAATTCTGCTGCCTTGTTCCATGTTGCATGTAATAGAACCGACTGGCATGCTCCTGCAGAGAGAATACTGTTTTCACCCCCCCATGACTGTGTGTGGCAGGGTTTGCAGCCTTCTGTGGTTGTGACCGAAATGCAGTTTTGCAGATTTTTGCGCACACAGGGGTTAGAACATCCATTTTTGGCTGTTTCTTTCCCTCTTGTAAAGTGATGCAGTGGTGCACTTTGGGATGGGTCAAAATATCCCACAATTCCTCCCTTGATTCACTGTATACTTGCACTTATTTTTTATTTGTTTCCACCCCCTACTATGGACTGCGCTTCTGCCCCTTATATTTGCTTTTGTACTACACTTATTGTCATGTATAAAGTCTCAGCACTTTATATTAACAACATTATCATGCTTGCCTCATCAAAATATCTTACAAGTCTGCGAAAGATCAGTTGTACCGTATTGCTTCCCTTTGCTTTGGAGGTGCTACAAAGAAGCTTGCATCAGATGGTGCCTTACAAATTACCAATGAATGAATTGATGAATAAATAAATAAGTTTAGAAAAAAAGTAAAAAAAAAATACATCCATAACATTGTGCCTCCAACAATTATGTTGAACAGGCTAGTTGCTTGTAAATTAGCAGCAGGAGATAATGGCTCCAATAGAAATCCTTGTGCAAAGTTCACGTGTAATCAATCTTGAAAGTATAACAGCACAGCATTATTGGCAGATGGAAGAACTACATACCTGCAATACTAGGCAGTGTAAATAGATGTAATATATTGATACAAACACTGCCAAACCAGCCAATACTAAGAAGCATGTCAAAAATAAGTGATAATCTTGAGCATAAAGAGATATCAACAATCTAACTAATACATATTGCCTAAATGGGTCACAATTGTAAGTGTGTAAAGAGGAGCTGTGTCCAAAATACGAGACACAGAAACATGAACAAATACATGATTTAATGAACAAAATGCAAAATGAATATTTAATTTAATTTATTTAACATTTATAAAGCGCTCACACAGCCCACGGGCATCGAGGCGCTGTTATATGATATAATTACATAATATGTAATTATATCAAACAAAGCAGACTCAATCTTAAATATGTGAAATCACTAATGTGGCTGGTGTAAACCACCATCAGGTACAAAACAGAGACTCAAACTATTTATAGAAATACAAAAAATATCAAAATATCTTGTATATCCTAAGAAGCATGGCACTATCTGACTCATGGCATACAAAGGGCCCTGTACATTCAGGACTAAACAAAGTGATTTAGCCATAGGTCGTTTAGTCGGTTAGGTTTCATATCATTAAAGTTTGAAAATACCTATTTGTTTCGAAACCACACAGTAAAAAGTGTCTCATCTCCTTGTCTACTAATCCTAATAAAGCGCCCACACTTAAGAGCGGCACACACATTTCAAACAGAGAGTAGCAAAGTTATTTCCAGACTTAATTACAAGTCTGAATCCCAGACTCCTTACTAGACAGACAGAAATTTGCAGACAAATAGCATAGTGGAAGAACACATAAAAAAGTACAGGATTTCTCGTCAAAGGGAAGATTTTCCTATTTTCTAATTTCCATGATAGAGGACCATGCATTGACCAATGGGCTTCGTTATAAGTTTGGCAGCCCGGAAATAAGGCTGTCTTTAGCAAAGTACCATCACCTTTTTTTCCAAACTACGAGTCTGCCGGCAGGGGCATGGTACTCCTGGCATGTCTGACCTGCCGGGAGCTCAGGCCCCTACTGGAAGTGTTTTCATTGACCACCAGCACCATTAGCAACAGTGCCGATGCTTCAGTGTCCCCATTCCCGTGGAATCCTATGGTTCGCCATGGGAATGGGGATTAACTGTTCAACCACTGCTTATGATATCCCAGTCGCAACAGGATGACAGGTGGCAGAAACAGTGTTATCGGGTCAGCGGTAGCCTGATGCCTACCGGCCGGTTCTAGCGCCAACCTTGTAATGAGGCCCAATGTGTTACTTTAAAAACAATGCCCTTCCATTTGGGCATGGAAGGAAATAAAAATACTTTTGCCAAATGAAAAAGAAAGTGGTCCTCTGAAACATTTTTTTCTGTACACAAGTCCAAGCAATACTGCAGAAATTCATTTTTATTTTTATTTCCTATATTATTATTGAATTTAAAAGTAAAATAAAACACAGCAGAGGCCATATTTGCAACGCATTACCAAATCAAATTCATGTTCCTTTTTGTTTCCCTCAAGAACCAAAAGAAAGAAACCAATAAAAGTGGAAAACAAAATGGTCAATAATTAACAACAAAAACAGAAGAATCAACATGTAAATACATTTCTCAACCACTCTTACCCCCTTTAGGTTAATTACATGTGTTGTGTAAAGTCGTGAATCTCTGCATACCACTTTCACCTGCTAATGTAAACTGCAGTCACTCTTGGTCTTCAATGATGACTACCAATGGTGGAATTAGAGGAAATTATATTCCTTTGAGAGATGAGCTGGGGGGTGATGATGATAGTAATTCTCCCGGAAGAAATTACTGTTACCACTGTGGTGACCAGATGAATTACTGACGCTTTACAAGGTGGCAAGAGCACGCGGACACCATTGGCGGTAACAGTAATTCCATCTGGCTGAATTAAATCAAGTTGGGACAGTAATTCCACCCGGCATTGGCAGAATTACTATTTTTAATGGTCAACTCGGCAGAAATTCCAGAAGAGTGATCACTGGCGGAAATAGCAACATTGAGGAAACAGGAAATATTGCTCAACTTTAAAAATCCAACTCCCCCCCCTGTGTCTCCTATTTCCTTTTGCCATGTCAACACAGGAGACCCAGCGAAGATGATAAAGGAAAATGGCAATGGGAAGGTGCCACACATGAGACTGTGCAAGCTGAAGTTCAGTGAGGGTGAGCTTCAGGTGCCTGCAGATGAGGTGGTTGCTCGCGCTGATGAGCTCTATAGCACCAGACACTGGAAGACCTCTGTCCAGAGGAAGGCTGCCATCTGGGTCAACATCTGGGAAAAGGTCATGGCAGCGGGCCACGTCCCATGGGACAGCGAGAACTGCAGGAAGCGCTGGAATGACCTGAAGGCCAAGTCTGCAGCCTCCTTCCAAAACACAGGTGTGAGACTTCTGCCACAGGAGGTGGCACATTTCAGTCCCTGTTCTTGCCCCCATGGGAGGGAAAAACCTTCAGCATCCTCCAAATGGAAGGGATAGAGGGCCTTGGGAGTGCAGAAGTGGGAACAAATATCCAAGGTGATGCTAGTGAGAATAAATGTTCCCTCTCCCATGAGAATGCACTGTCCAAAAAAGTATCCCATGCATGTGTCCCCCAACAACGATGAGACCAATGGACATGTGAATGGGCAACCACATGGCAAAGTGTATACAAAGGCACTGCTACCGCAGGCGTCTGCAAGGGAAGGTGGGTTACTCTGCAAATACACATGCACTGATGGGAAATGTGCATGTGCCACCGTGCAACCATGGGAAAAACATGTGTGCTGTGAACAGCCAAGTGGCAAAGTGTACCCCCTTCTCCACCACATGTACAAACCATACTGGCAGGCCACAGGCAATGAGTCCACGCTTGAGACATGTACACCTTCATCAGACACTACTCTCACCTCGAATGAGAAGTTCTTATTGGTTGTAGGCCCATCAGACAAAATTCCTGTAGGATGACCATGCACCATGTTGCATGAGCATCTTGCTAGCCCACATACAAGCATGCATGATGACTGATAGCATGATATTGTCAACCCACCATGTTCACAGTCAACTAGAGCTGATGAGGTGGGACACTATTTCCCTGGGGAGATCCACTTGTGGAAGCATATCAACCTCCACTCCTGCACAGGCCAGCCATGGGAAAAGCAGGAGGAAGAGCAGAAACTATGCACTAGGAACAGAGCACAGAAGCACCTTGGCAGCTATGCCAAGTGGTGAGACAACCACAGTCCCCACAAGTGTACCCAGTGGCTTCTACACCAGCAGTGCACATGGCACAGCTGGCACAGCACCTAATGGAGGCACACTACACACAGCTGCAGCAGACCCAGCAGCTGCAACCACCACACCATAACCGGTCCCTGTGGTGCTCCCTCAAGAGCGGGTATCCACGTACTGGACCTGAAGGGGGTAAGTACCCAAATCTTCCCTTGGTTATGAAGATACCACACTAGGATTTGGGTATTCTTTATTTAATGCTTTACTAAAAGGAGGTCAATTTCTAGAAACATTTCCATTGCGTGTCATAAAAGTGGGGCTGTCCTCTAAATGAAACAGATTATAACTTTATTTGGTTTCCATAGAGGACAGGTATGCTTTAAAAAGACCCACAGTTCCCTAGTTTTTAATTGTAGCACTTTGACCACTGTGACCGTTGTGCTAGGTGGTGAGTATAGTTAGTGCAAAAGGACTGGGAGTCCTTGATTCGGTTTCTTTTTTGTTCTTTTTATTTTTCACTTAATATCTCAATGCCTGTGTCATATGTACACAGTAAAAGTCCTTGATCAGTCCTATTATTCGTTTTCCAGCTTCAGCCTCGTCGCTCTCTACAGCCTACAGTGTGTGCCGCAGAATTCACTAGCAGCTATCTGGAGGAGGCTGGATACCGTGGAGCGCTGCCAGATGAACATATAAAACATGAGTGGAGATGCAGGTACAGCATCTGCAGGTCATATGAGACTGTGTGCAGGGCTCCTTGCAGAGAATAGCCTGATCATTGGACCAGCAGTGGCACCATTTGTCAATTGTGTCTGCTGCAAGAACAACTATGACAGAGATGGTGAGGGAGCTCACAGATGGCATTTTGGTGTTTATTGAATCTATGCATGTCTATGCATGTCAGCATGTTCCTCACACTGCAAAACATCCGGAGGGCATGTGTGTTGGGGATGTGGGAGGTGGGTGGGTGCGTGCGTTGGGGATGGATGATTTGCACAGTTCACAATAAAATACGAGTTTACTTGAACAATTGCACGGTCAACTCTTTGAAGGTGATACATTCAACGTGTAACTATATAAAAAAGTGAGAAGCAGGTGAAAAGTAATGCGTCTAGAAATAATTGTCAAATAGATATTGCCACACCGGACATCTACCCCTGCCTTCCTCATGCTCACTGTGTAGCAGTGCTTCATCTGAAGAGAGTCCATCATTGTCCGCTGGGGGAGGCATGTCCTCATCAGTGGAAGGGAAACATTTTGGCTGATGTTGTACAGCATGGGACAGGCAACAAATATTTGTCCAACTTCTCTGGCCTGTACATCAGAGCCCCTCCGATCTGGTGGAGACATTAGAAATGTTCTTTCAGAAGGCCAAAGGTATGTTTAATGCACAGCCTTGTCTTGCCTTGCACCTCATTAGGCCACATACTGTGCCATAAGTGGGTTGTGCACAGGTGTCACCAGCTATGGGAGCTGGGGTAGTCAGAGTCACTTGTAAGTGCAAAGTACAAAGATGTCAGTCACAGTGCATTGAGGAATACATAGCATGTTGCATGTCATGTTTATGGACACTCTCTTACAGCAGTTATAGCACATTGTTGTAAAACATAGTTTTCCATCCCAGTAATTGAATGAAGTGATATGTATGAGACATGATTTATAGAATGGTCAAACACCACTCAGATCGACCCGTAGCACAAGTGACACAATCGTTTTCTCTACTGGCTGGATCACCAAATATTAGATGTATACGAAAGAGAAATATCAGATGTACTATTAGTAATGTCTGTCCCCCACTTCTACATATATTCAATACACAAGGTTATTACAAAACATATAATTTTATTATAAAATTCATCAAATTTCTAAAAGACAAGATAAAATTGTCAAAATGGAATTATCCATCCAGCATACATAGTGGATGCTGGATGGATAATTCCATCCACTAAACATCCCAGGCTGTTCATATTAAAATACAATTGGGACAAACATTGATTTATGCTGTGGCCCATGTGTTCTGTATGTAACCATAAATATTTTGATGTCAATGTGTGTCAAATGTGTCTGTAGAATTTCCTATGTTTAGTGGATGCTGGATGGATAATTCAATTTTGACAATTTGATCTTGTCTTTTAGAAATTTGATGAATTTTATAATAAAAGTATATGTTTTGTAATAACCTTGTGTAGTGAACATATATGTAGAAGTGGGCGACAGCCATTACTAATAGTACATCAGATTGTTCTCTTTCGTATACATCTAAAGTACTACACAGGTACATATGCTGACATGTATTTTCAGTTTTCGCCATCTTTAGCCATCTTTAGCCATTTTTAGGGCATGGGTTCTGAGCTTAATTCCAAGTCATGTATGCTTTAATGAATGCAAGCACTGTTTGAAACGCATTTTGGAATGTACTCACATGATGTGCAGGAATTCACAATTAAGAAAAGAGAATTATGTTTGTTTGGAGGTCTGGGATGTGTGCCAATGTTATAAAACATTGCAGACAAAGCATAAACAGTGTTCTGAGATTCATGAGTGTGCTGAGTGTTTTTTTACTGCCTGGACACTCTGCTGGATTTGTTGGATTTTGCCCAGGAGTCTGTCTACCTTTTCTACTACCTGGAGGTGCGTCTTCCTAGCTGCCTACAGTGCTAAAATACACAAAAGCCACACTCTGCGTGGATTTTGCCAAGGAGTCTGTCTACCTTTTCTACTACCTGGTATTATGGCTTCCTAGCCGCATACAGAGTGAAAATACACAAAAGCTGCACTCCATTCTGAGTGTGCAAAGTTTGCTGAGTGTTTTCTTACTGCCTGGACACTCTGCTGGATTTGTTGGATTTCGCAAAGGAGTCTGTCACCTTTTCTACTACCAGGAAGTGTGGCTTCCTAGCTGCCTACAAAGTGAAAATACACAAAAGCCACACTCAACACGGAGCGCGCAGAGTGTGCTGAGTGTTTTGTTACTGCCTGGACAGTCTGCTGTATTTGTTGGATTTTGCTGTGGAGTCTGTCTGCCTTTTCTACTACCTGGAGGTGCGGCTTCCTAGCTGCCTACAAAGCGAAAATATGCTTGTTGCTGCAGCTTCTTACCAGTGGAGTTCTTCATCCTACTTCATTCTACATTGGAGCTTGCCAAAAACTTACAGTAACATTACACTTCTCCGCTCCCACGTTATATACATCTGAGGGCGCAAGATCAAACCAAAACATAATGCCTTGGGCCTCTCGCAGTTCGAGCTGCTCATGCTCTGCTATTATAGCGAAATCCACTACTGGGTTTGAGCTTGGCACAATACCAACATCAAGAACTGATGTAAAATTGAACAAACAATTTAATGCAAAAGAAACTAACTCTAGTTTACCTAATGACTTGCCACAGTTAAATGATCTGCTTTTTGTAGCAGCTGAATTAACGAGATAAACTGCAACTTCTACAAGCTCGCCCAAATCTTGCCCACGCAAGACATTCCCGCTGAGCCCTAGGTCAGACTCACCCTCGATTCACTATCCAGGCTAACAACATGAGCCCAGGGATAATCCTATATCTACTCTCCCTGTAGAGTCACACATGAGGGCTGCTACTGACTCTAGTACTCAGTGGATGACAGAACTGGTTAGCGCTGTGCCCTGCTTAGGATCAAAGCTAATCAAGTATGTGTCTACGGCTTTATTGGGGACCACTCAGTCAACTTCGCTGACTAATATGAATTAAGACACTTCTATAATAAGAGCTCCCTCCAACACTGAGCTCAATGGATGTAACATCGACAGTGAAGAAGTAACCAGCAATTATTTGAATCCAAATATCCATTCCGATACTTCCTCTAACATGGTCCAGGATGTCAATACAAACCCCTGTCCTCCACTGATAGATACTGTCTCACACAACAGAGTGGTAATACTGGCAGTGATACATCCAACTACCATTATGCACGACTTGAATCTTTTGAATAATATGACTGACCCATTTTCAGCTCTCTTCTGTAAAACTGGGTCACATCATGATGACTCCTTCTCTGCTTCTTCAAACCTATCTGTGATACGAAGGAACCACTCACGTGGTGCGACCAGCAGCCTCAGCTCTGCTGCCATGTTTGCTGTACTGGAGAATCTCCTCACTACCCTACTTTCTCACACTGAAGAAATACTGACTCATACCAAATGTCAAGACCTCAACTACGCTACTTTTTCACGGTCTGTAATGTCTTTGGAAACTCTGCATCAGGTACATGCAACCCAGTTAACAGAAATTGGAACCAACAGTACACAGCTGCGGGCTCTACAATAACCTATTGGCCACTCGCCAGCACCTTTGGATATACCTGCTGACACTACAGCCCTCTCAGCAGACATTTGTGTGCCACGTGCACCTGCAGCCCGCCACCAACGAAAAAAAAGGAGAGTCATCTTCCAAGCCAGAAAATACACAAATAAAACTGCAGACAATCAAAAACGACCTGTCACCCCACTGACAGACCTTGTTGTGGGAGCTGGGAAAGGTGGATTGTTTTCCATCTTTCGAGGGACAAGCACGCAGAGAAATAGTACTACCCCAAACTAGTTGCAACTTCCAGCCTGGCTCCTACTAGCACTGAACAATGCTGTAAAAAACCCAGAAGAGGTGTCTCCACAAAACCCGGTATTGGCCCATGGGGCAGTTTCGAGGTCTATCCATGCTGACTTGGTGCCTAAGAATGTTGTAACGCTCAAAGGAAAAACTATTTCCAACTGTGCAATTCAAACGTCCTTCTCTGTCATGAACATAAACAACACCTTGATGAATGTTGGGGAGGATGGATCCCAGATGTCTACCCAGGCTGCTACATCTGCAACACAGCCTAAGTTCTTCCTCCCTCCTGTTGTTGAGGACATGGGCAAGAAAAAAAAGAGCGCACAGAAAAAGCAACAAAAGTATGTGCCGGCTGATGAGAGAAGCCGACCAAATAACGTCCCAGTATACAATCTGAAGCATCTGTTCAATATACTAGAGCCAACTACCACAACATTCGAAGGAACATCTATGGACCCTAAGGATGGCCCCATTAAACCTACTAAGCCGACTGCTGCGGCAATTGTGGACCCAGCCAGAACTGCTGATACCAGAGAAGCAAGTGGCTGTTTCAGCAGCCTTACAAGACCTTTCCAGGCCGGTGCATTAGGGCCACCTTCTCGCCCACAGCATGCATATCCTGAAATGGCATTGCAAATAAAGAGCCTCTTCCGGAAAGAACCTCATGATTATATAAATCGGTCACAGGTAATGGAGCTATTCCAATCTATCATCCCACTGCAAATTATCCGCCCCACCGACATTACAATTGTCTACCGATGTGAAGATTTCCAAGAAGTAACCTCCTTATTATATTTCTTTCCAGATGGGATGAATACTCCCAGCTCTTCTTCCGAGCTAGATACGAAGCATCTACGTTATCCTGCAAAAGAGTACCAGATTTGATGACTCATGAGGAAACAGGAATGCTCCCTACTGATGCCCATCAATCCATCCCAATGGCTTGTTGAGCCCCCACTGTTAATCAAACCTCTAAGGTGGTCACCAGTGACCTGGGGGGAGTTGCCCATGGTTCTGGTAATGATACAGCCCACTGGGAATGGCTTTCTGGCCTGATAAGCAGCGGTACCAGCAATGTCCCTGATAACATCTTTCTTGCTCTAAACTGGAACACCAGAGGCCACTCCCAATTGTATGATCATGTTGGTCTTTTTGCTAACGTTGATGGGTTTCACCTAATAGCACTACAGGAGACATGGATGGTTGATCTACTAACAATGGAAGGCTGGTCGATTATTCAAAAATAGCCATCCAATGGGAACAAGGGAAGGCCAAAGTGTGGCTTGTTAATTGGCGTAAAAAATCCACATTTGCCCACAGAAGTACATTGTTCATCTTTGAACATCCTGGTTGGAAAGATGTCTCCCACAAATACTGCTGAGCAGAAATAAATGTATATCATCACAATATATGATCCTCCGTACCCTGAAGCTCATGCAGCTGTGCTTAAAGAATTTGAGGAATAACTTGAATATGCTGCAATCAACTCCCCTATAATGATGTGTGGTAACTTTATCTCACGTATTCCGAGCAACGATAACCAAGACAAGATGTCAAACGATCTATTATCCTCCAGCCCAACTGAAAATACCCGGCCTAGACACTCTTGTCCTCCTAGTATAGCATAGGCAACCCTGTTATACTCTCAAGGGTACACTATGATGTATGGAGCACAATGTTCTGACTCCCCCTCTGTTTATGAGGTCTACCGCTTCTAGTTCTAGCACTATTGACTATGTCTTTGCCACAAACACACAATCGCTGATAACAGACATGGTCACAATCCAACACCATGGCCCTCATTACAACTCAGGCGTTAAGGGTTTAACGGCGCTGTCGGCGCCGTTAACCCTTAACGCCTGATTACAAGTGTCCCTTTGCGGGTTGGTGATTAACGCCTGCTTTTAGCAGGCATTAAAAATTCAACCCGCAAAGGGACTTTGGAGCTAATTACGGCACCGGAATTTACGGTGCCGTAATTAGCGCCTTCCCCATTCCCATTATGCCCTATGGGGGCAAAAATGGGAATGGGGAAGGGCAAATGGTGAATGGGGAATTACCGCCCCACTCACCTTGGAATGGGGCGGTAATTCCGCCATCCACCATGGCGGAATCGTAACCTTAGCGGCATGGACCATGGTGCGAATAGCACCATGGTCCTCCGCCAAGGTTGTAATGAGGGCACATGAGAGTGATCATTTGCCCATGTGCTGAGCCTCAAAATTGAGTACCCCAAAATTGCCAATCGAACCACAGGGACAGTCTCTTATAATAACGCCTTGACCCCAGAATTAAATGGACCTCCACCAAACTTGAAGCTGCCTCAGTGTTAGTGAATTCAGTATTTAGCCAAATCTGTCCTGCTAATCCTCCCAATCAACAGGATAATGATGTGCTAAAAGACCAACTTTCACTGGCTAAATACGAAGAGTGTGTTCGAGCCATAAACCAAGCAAACTTCCCTAACAATGTGAGTAACAAACGCCATGCCTTTGCCATGGGGAAAAAACATGAGAATTGCTATGAGAAACTAATCAGTGACAAGAAACAGCCATGCGTAGAGCGTTGCATACCCTAGCCACAAATAAAGCTGACCACATGGAATATGCCCATGCCCAGGGGAACAATAAGGGAAAATTATACTAAGTGGCTACTACAACACCGCCTGTTACGGGAATGCGAAAAATTGAAGAATCTAGTCTGGAGTGTTCAAACTAACAACTCCCGAAAATTCTGGCAAATTGTCAATCAACGGAATAATCATAATTCATTGACAATCAATGGCGTTTTTGAGACTGGCTGTATTGTATACATCAATAACATGCTGGGAGGCACTGAGTTGGACCAACCAATAATTCCAGCAGTGTCTGGTTTGTGGTATTTTAGTAAAAGTAAACAAGAGGTGTCCAGATTGATACACCAAAGTAAATAATTGCGTGCTCCGGACCCCGATGGGCTGTGAAAACTCTTGATAAAAACTGACATTGAACTGTGGACTAACGTCCTACACTATCTCTTCTCCTGCATCGCTACCACCCAATCACTTCCACAGCCATGGCGAGATAGTATATTGGTCCCTTTATTAAAGAAGGGCCCGCACAGTGATCCACATATCTTTCGACTCCTTGCTATGTTGGATGTTCCATCTAAAATATTTGCAAAGATTCTACTTGAAGAGCTGACAACTTGGGGTAAGGGGATTGCAATAATACCATGGAACCAAACAGGGTTTCGTGAGGGTTGCTCCACATCTGTCAATGTATTGCCACTGACCACCATAATTCAACAGGCTTGGCTGAGACGCCTAAATTATGTGGCATTTGTCAACTATAGTGCCCCCTTTGACACTGTCAACTGTGGAAGATTATGGGGAAAGCTGGCTAGTTGGAGGATCCCGACAGGCTTATTAAAGATGATCATGAAGCTGCATGAGGAGACACAAGTTAAAGTACGGCTTGATAGCAACGGTGGTACCTCTTGTTGGATAAACACAAAATTGGGCCTTAAACAAGGTTTTGCTTTGGCTGCATTGCCATTTAACCTGTATCTTTCTGACATGGGCAAGCACTAACGAAATCCAGATGTTTACCACCTCACCTGGGTAATCAAGAAGTACAGTGGTTTGGCTATGCCGATGACATTTTTATACTTGACCTAACACCTGGTGGCTTACAACTTACACTAGACAATCTCCTTTCTTTTTCTGAAGCAAACTATCTAAGAATAAACACTACTAAAACCAAAATTATGGTGTTTAAGCCACCTCATAAAAAAGTGACATCTGCTGCTTGAAATTTCAAAGGGGTCCCCATCGAAGACTTGAATGAATACACCAACATGGGCATCCTATTCGATGCTAAACTAGTGGGTACTCCACACATGAGTAGGCTTAAAATTCTCAGTGCTCAAACCTCGGGAGCCATACGGGCATTTGCTTAGAAAGGAGGGCGATACTCATTGGGATCTGTGGCAACCTATAGACAATGAAGATCGCAACTATCATCTGCTACGCTGCAGAGGCATGGGCTCTCGATTCTATGGAGACGATCTCCAGAATTGAGTCGATAACCCTCAAATGATTACTACGTCTACTGCTTTATGTGTCACTAGAAATGCTGTTACTTGAATTTGACATAATGCCCCTAAGTAAATGTATCATGCTGTTGAGTTTAGTCTTTTACTGGAAGCTAGCACATGCTGTGAGTGGTACTCTCATGGGCTTGCTCTATGAGGTGTTTCATACAAAATTCGAGTACATGAAATCCTCATCTCTGGGAGCTCTTAAACGTTTGTCTGAGCAATGTTTCAGGAAACTCAAATTGGACCCTATTGAAATTAACCTTGGCAATTACAAACGTACAATGTGTCATGATGCCTACCCCCGGGGACCCAGACCCAGTCCAGCAACTCCGGAAGCAGGCATCAAGTTATTCCAAGCAAGCCCAACAACCCCTGCTAGGGGCTATTTGGGTGCAGTCATGGCGTCTATGGTGCAAGGCTCATATAGAAAGTCAGTCCTGGCACCATAGGCGCCAGGCTCATAGATTAAAACTTACCTGATGCAGACCATGCAGCAAATTTACCTGATGCAGACCATGCTGCAAAAGCTCCAAGCCAAAAGATGCTTGGAAGGGACTACTTTACCTAGGGACTATTTTTTTTAACTCAGGTGGGGCTCGGGAGGAATACTTACCTGGGACTACTTTGGAGGCTATTTAAACCTCGCCCGAAGAGCAGCATACGCTTCGCGCTATTCTGCATCCAGCAGCGTAACGCTAACCATGCCTGCAAGTCTGCATCCAGTCTTCTGCCACGCCCGCATCGAGTCTGGAGCTCCTAGAAAAAGGGAGAAAGAAGGAGAAAAGGTTAGAACAAGAGCAATACCTTTGATCCTTACCTGAATTCCCGATCCACCGCGCCTTCGAGCTGGAAGAAAGAAGTTATTTTATGCGCATCGCTTCGCCTGCTGCAGCGCCGCGCTGATCTCACTGGCCTTTGTAACATCTTCACATTCCACCGCATCCTTCTGCATGTTCCCGCCGCACTCTGGCACCTAAGGGGAACACAAGAACAGCAAGGTGAGTCAAGGGAATAAACAGAGGCAATATTAGTTACCCCCCATAGACTTACCTGATTTTACCACCAGGGGTACAATTCCTCTTCACGGGTCGGCGCAGCCTCCACTGCATCCTCGCCGTACCCCGGCACCTAAGGGGAACAAAAGGACAGCAAGGTGAAACAAAGGGACAAACAAGGGGAATCCTCCTCACCACAATAGACTTACCTGATTTTACCGCCAGAGGCATTATTCCCGAGACTTCATACTTTCTCTCAGCACCTGAATAAGGAAGAAAGCAACAGGTTACATACTGACATTATTTTATCGAACTGGGTTGGATAATACAAATCCTTACCTGAATTCTAGTGGTTGCCACGAGGAACTCTTCGCTAGGGTCAAGCTGCAACCTGCAAGGAATCGGACAAGAGTGAAAGTCAGACATTTGAACTCTTACGAACTACATACTTACGGCGTCTTGCCGGAAATCTCGGAGTCAATATTGTTCTGGAACTCATCAATTCCTTCGAGCCAGTGAAGCAACTGGTTATCTACGCGCCCCTGCGCTCAATGCCGGATGGAGAGCTCATCTTTCCAAACCATCAGGTGAGACTAGAAGAGGGGACATCAAAGGTGATCAGTGGGGAGAACAGCGGGAGAGGAGGGGGTTAACGCTCAACTCCACGGGTGGTTAATTCCCTTTCTCCATTTGCAGAAGAATATTCCTACGGGCCAAGCAAACAAAGCTAGGTGGGCCAGTCCAGTCTGTCATCTCGGCACTACGCGTCACATTGGTTGAGACCGCAGCTGTCCAGTTCAGATGGACGCCCCTGTGGGAGCCAGGTGAGCGTAACACAATGAGAAGGTTGGTGGATGTACATATTCGGCCTACAAATCAACTGCTGATTGCTTCTTTCCATATATACACTGGAACGACAGTTAATTCCAAATTATATACAGAACTTTATTGGAAATCACCTGGTATAGCACTCTGGCCGGCCTCCCTTGGCCCTCTTGCCGCTCCCACCTGTGAGGCTAAGAACCTCTAGGTCATCTTCGACTCCATACTCTCCTTTTCTCCTCACATCTCTGATGACTCTAAGAAGTCAAACTACCAACTACACCTCCTCAGCATTATTCTTCCTTTCCTCTCCTTCCCCAGAAGCTCACTGTCACTAGAGCTCTGGTTCTCTCTATGCTTGCCTACTGCAAAAGCCTCTTTCTAAATCTTCCTGCTTCCACTCACCGCCCTCTGCAACTCATCCAGAACAGGACTGCAAGACTTCTTTGGCCTCAAGCCCTGGGATAGTATCTCTCCAACCCTGAAATCTCTTCACTAGCTCCCAGTGGCTGCAAGGATTAAATTCTTTGCATCGTCCACAAGGCTTTCTGGGGCCTGGGTAACCTATACCTTCAAATCGCCCTCTGTAAATGCCTTCCTACTCGAGCTCTTTGCTCCTCCACCTCCAACTCCCTGAGGGTCAGTTGCTTCTCTAAGCAACAAGTTGGTGGTAGATCTCTTTCTTCGGCTTGGGCCTCCCTGTGGAACACCCTCCCTGAAACATGGGGATAACCATCTTCGGTTCTGGAAGCACCTCAAGACCTTCCTCTTTGCTTCTGCCTTCGCTCTGCCTCTACCCTGTCCCTGCTCCCTGCCCACCGAGCCACACACCTGCACTGCCTCCTGACTACCCTTGCACTTGGGCCTGAGTCTGTAACCCTACAGTCCCCTTACCTGCACTTATTCAGACACACCTTGTCTGCCCTTTAACCTTACACTTGCCACCTCGCTGGATGCACTACCAGTTGTTTTTTTATCCCTTGCTTAGCACTTTCCACTCCTCCCCTCTCTTTTGTACTTTCCCCCTCCCTTCACCCATGCACTTGAGCTTTCTCAATGTCACTGGGCCTAGTAAGATCATTGTTTTGTCCTCCCTTGTTCCCCTCCCTTGCCTCGGTGCGCTCTGTAACACTTGTGTATGAGTGTGATACAAATAAAATATATCATATGGGTCTATTTACTTATTGAATTCAATGTGATGAACACATTAGAGATCTCTGGCCGCTGGAACAATCTTGAAAGACACTTTAGATTCTGCCATTTTTGTGGTGACTCGTGCATAGAAAGAGTGCGAAACCTTCTTTTTGATTGTGGTGCAATGATGGCCCTGCGGCGGAAAGCAATTATAGCCTCTGGCATCCAGATGATAACAAACCCTAACGGGCTTTGGGACTTATTCATGTCTGGGAATTATAAGGGATGCTTCATTTATTTTTCTAGGCTATGGAATGAAATTGCCCAGACAATAACAGTAATTGAAACATGAACCAACTGGTCAATGTCATACATGGATGTCTGTGAATGTCCATTCTCCTTTCCTTTCCCTTCCTTTTCTTTACCTTATATGATGTGATGTATTAAAAGTTTATTAATTTAACTACATGATAAATAAAAAAACAATTAAAAAACGTTGCAGACAAAGTGTAAACGGTGTTGTGAGAAACATTACAGATTTTCTGGGAAGTGTGCTAAGTGTCTTGGTAATAGTAAGCAAAACTAAAACCGTTGTTACTGCAAGAACTACAGTGAACTAAACTACAGCACTTACTGTGATGCCATAATGCAATAAGGAAGCATATCATCCTGTAATTGGGTGCAATGTAACAGCAATTTACAGTTGGCATGGCTCTAGAAATAAGCAAGCAACATACTCCTGTAAAATGCTGAAGTATTAGGCTGACCTCAGCTGCATTTTACTCTTGATACTGATAGGTAGAAAGTGACCTCAGCTGCCCCCTGCTCCTTACACTGATTGGTAGAAAGTGAGGTATGCAGTTGGCTATGACTAGGCTGGCTCTGAGAGAGAGGGCTGCTGTTCTGACCATGGCTGGAAGAAGACAGGAGGTGGACGAACAAGGGCTGGTTTACTCCCAGAAGCTGGATAGAACCTCTTTCCATGCAAACCTTATGGAGGGGGAGTGGCTAACTACCTCACTTGTTCTGCCTAATGGCTCTTTGGGTAGCAAGAGGACGTTTTCCCTTTACGTTTCAGAATTATTGTTGACTGATCTGTATGAGGAATATTTCCACTTTTCTAGTCAAAATAGCTCATCACCTAGTTATGAATAGAAATATTCTTAATTGGCTGATGCTGGCACCATGGTTGATCCCAATTGAAATTAACTCTTTCTTTTTGTTGCTTTTTCATAAAAGAGACCATGGTGATTTGATAGGTGATTTTTTATATTTTGTGGATTGTTTCGGATTGTGAAGTCTACAGGCTTCCGGGCTCCCCCCACCCCCATCCATCTTCCTACTTGCTATCTTCTGTGGAATAGTGAGTATGAATTGTTTTACCTATCTTTAATATCACATTGGGAAAGAGGAGATGTATTGAGTATTGAGAGGCCAGATCATTATATGAGGTTGCCTAGAAAGTTCCGAGGAGGTAGACAATTACATTTTAAGTGGCTATTATGCCTCTGATGTGATTGATTAATCATGCATAGATATAGAAGCAGTGACAATGATAGCTGCTTTCTCATTTGCATATTATGTGTATTGTGTTTAGTGTCTATAATGGTAGTAATTTTTCTCCGTTACTTATTTCTCATAATTAAAAGATTTACACTATGCAAGAGAGTGTAGGGCATTCATTGAGTGTTCATTGCTCAGAATCATGTCAGCAGCATTTGAATATTAGCATTGTGTGTGGGTCATCTATTTGAATGTACTATGTATTGACATGTTATATATGGTGTATGTCTTTACTACACACACAAAGTGTTATTACTACACACACAAAGGGTTATTGGAACGCATGAGCAGTGGACCACCAATATAAGGTAATGTGACATTAGTACACCTCTCCTGTGCGGATGAATGAGAGTAGTCACCCACTACAGGGGGGTGTTATTTACTCTCTTTACTGATGCACAGTGACAGGATTATGGTTTTCTTTACCCATACTCCTACCAGAGTCCCTGCTGAGGTGTGGAGTGTCTTGGGCACTCTTGAGGGTGGAGGAGTGATAAGAATCACATCAATGCCTTGTCACTTTGAGATACAATAGGCACACAGCTCACACACACCAGTTGTGAGAAGCATGGACTGTGATTGCATATGCAATGTGCATGCTGTCTGTGTTTGGCCGGTTCATTGCTATCTTGCATTTGCCCTGATGGGTGATTGGTTGTGGTTATGCATGTTTGCAGTTTCTATGTTCCATCCATCTGCACATATATAGTTTGCAGATACATGCCAACATTGTCTCTCAGTGTTGCATTGTCATTGTGCACTACTGTGGCCTTGGCTGTGTAGGTCTGTGTTCCATATGCATTGTAGTTTCTGTATTCCGTTGTTTGTGTATAACTTACTTTTTGGGGAAATATACATTACTGATATACTACAGCATTATCATGCAGGGCCTAGGCATGTCAGATTGTGGAGGTCATGTGCAGTGTGAGAGGGCAGGTAATTCATGGAAAGGTCCTTGTACAGGGCCTTCATTCACCAATAGTGGTATTGCCCCCCTTCTCATAGCATTTCAGTTGTGCAGTGAGATTATTTTGTGTGATGGCACTTCTACTCATGCATTATTCATGCCCGGTGGCCTCTGTGGCTCTCCATTCATGCGGCAGTGTGCTTTTCTGTAGGACCATTGCATAGTGGGTGGAACCAGTAAAGCGGGCACAGCAGTGTGTGATCATGAGGTCAGCATTGCAGGTGACCTGGACATTTATTGAGTAATACTACTTCCTGTTGCAGTATGCCTCTTCAGATCCTTGGGGGGAGCAACCAGCGCCTTATGGTTGCAGTCCAGAGAGGCAATTAAGTTGGGCAGATAGGCTACTGCATACAAATGTACCTTTGTGGCATTTATCATGCCGGGTGGTGGGCAGGGAGATGTGCTAGGATGCATGGTGCAGGACTGCTTCCAGCACCTGCCCAATCACATCTGAAAATGTGGGCTGAGACATGCCATAAAGCATGCCCACAGTGTGCTGGTCGGTGGAGAAAATGAAGCACTGACACAGGCTTCACCACCCGGGGTAAGTCAGTTCTGATATTAATCCTACTGTGGTTGTCATGGTGGATCAGGGAGAGTAGCTCTGCAATGTCTGCCTGTTAAGCTGTTACAAGTTTATCAGCTATTCATCAGTTGTTGCCCAGGGTGAGAGCCTGACTGAGGGAATGGGTGCTCACCTTGCATGGTGTCTCCTCCTCTCTGCTCCATGTACCTTATATCGCAAAGAGCAACAGATAATTTTTCTCACAAACAGTGCAGTAACCGGCCTCAATGAAAAAGTTGACTGGCTTCAAGCGTAATGGATTTGTCTCTTACTCCATGAGCTACTTATAGGCTCCATCAGGAAAAATTGTACAACTAGTCTTAGTTCGAGATAGCTGTAACTTATTACTCCCAGCACACAGTATTACACCTCAGACACGATTATAATTAGGACTCATAAGCGATCTACGGGCATGTGTGTATTCAGCTTGTCCACGTAGTGACAGCGCACTACGATCGGCTCGTTTTCAAATTACTTCATAGTGCCGATGCTCATTTGAATTCAGTGGCCTCGGATCCCATCTCCCCACCGCTTTGGTGAAGAGTGGCCACACCCCGTGCCCCTTCGCAGTACAGCCCGCACTCCATCGTGACCCAATGAGAAGGCGCGTTTTCACACGCTTCATCTAATTTAACGTAGAATAGCGTGTCACATGACCACAACTCGTTGGACCCAGGGGCTGTGGAGTGTCTGTCGCGCAACACCGGGTATCCTCAACTAGTAAGTTTACAACTCTCTCTTCTTTTCCGCTACCTTGGCCTAACTTAACGTGCGCCCTCCGGACCCACTTCTCAAACGTTTGGGTCCCCCAATACGGTAGAGACTGCACGCTTCATGCTTACCCAGGGCGAACGTTTTTTAGGCACCCACAGACATACGCGAAAAGCTTTGGTGTCCATGGCTTTTGTTAATCACCATGCTAGTACTATCGCACTAGTCTTTAGACAGTTGTTGCCACGTCCATTTAGGTCCCGCTGATCCTTTATTTTTGTACTTTCCTTCTCAGCGGCGTTTTGGTATACCATCATTCTCTACGGTATGTGCAGCCAGGCCCCGGGTCACACCAGCGCCACTCCGTCAGTCCATTGGACGGCATCCCTTTTACCAATTTGCCAGAACCAGCATCTATCTATGCTCGCGGATGAGCGAGACTATATAAACGTAAGTCTTATGAGTGCAATGCTGCAGTGCAGCCCTGTGGCAATGTGACTACCTATTATAAGGCCAGCCACACCGATACCGTGACTACAACTGTGTTTCCTTTTTCAATTTTTCCGTCTTGATTACCAGCTCGACTAGGGAGAACTGTGGTGAATTATCAGCCCAGGCTCTCTACCTGACTACGGACTTCACACTGCAATAGGATGCCCACATTCATCCCGTGCTCCTGCAATCTAGCATCGTATTTGGCTGTGCTTGTACTATCTACGGTAAGCAAGTCACTTCCAGAATATTAGAGCTAGTGACGGTGTTCCTCTTTTTTACACTACATTGGGGAACGGCTTGTAGTAGTTGCTATCTGCTTTGGCTGCTATATGCTGCTCTATTTTGTCTGGGCCATTTGGGGTGACGGAAGACTTGAATTAGACTAACACAAATGCGTTTGGTGTATGCTACATTTTCGGAATATCTGCTGGACTTTGAAACATGAGGTGGCTAATGGGAGTCTCTACACTTACCTTGTAATTCCGATTCCTTTCCTTGTTCACAATGCTTTTGCACACTCCGTTGACATAAGCCCATTGGGCTCTTTTGATTCCCTTTCAGTGGAAGGCATGGTATTTACACCACTAGTTGCAATCATTTGTCAGTTGTATCACATGATTGTATTGGACAAAGGGTATAACTTCCCCGTTGTCTTACTGTTTTCAGGTACTCTATGGTGCATTCTAGCGGCCATACCTTTGACAAATCACCAACCGGATATTGAACATCCTGAGGCCTGTGATGATCCCTCCAGCTACACTCTCATGAGTGTTATTGTCTAAATAATATTGTCTTTGTAGCGACAGGTTATTTACCTGATCGTTTGTGTACCACAAGTGGATGGCTATTTTTGTATTAACAGTGTTTTGTTTGTGATTTGAAATTGACGGTCCCTGACGAATTTCCATGCACTATTTCTGGAAAATCTTAGAAAGAAACATGTTGGAATGTTATGTATGTATGTGGATGAATGAGATATAGTGAACTAGTATGGAGTGTCAGATTCAGTTTACATGCGTATTTTGCACAGCACAAGACACTTTCATAATACCACTGACATCTTTTAGGCCATTTGACTGAATACCTGTGACCTTTACTGTCGGCGACTTTTCTTTTGCACTGGTTTCTACTGCTTTTTACTGTTTTTTCTACCATTACCATAATTGTGTATGCCCTCCCAGTGTTCATATTTTTAAGTGTATCTATATATCTTGTTATGATTACCTATATATGTTAATAAAATTGTTTTTATTTTTATTTCAGACCCATTGTGTGCTTTTGAATTTAATGTTTCGCAAGCACTCACTGGTCTAACCGGTCTGCTTTATCGTGAAAACAGTGTTTTGTTCCCACCTAACCCTAATGTGTGTTGTTAAAGGTGTCAAACCGGAATGCGGGTCCGTTAGTAGTGGGTAGTACCACTCCCTCAGCCTCTTTTTGTGTTTAATGGTTAGAAGGTTATCAGCTGTTCATCCGTTGTTGCCCAGGGTGAGAGTCTGACTCAGGGAATGGGTGCTCACCTTGCATGGTGTTTCCTACTCTCTGCTCCATGTGTTCAGAGGTGCTTTTCCTGCCTCTTCATCTCAACGTAGAGCAGGAAGTGCTGAATGTCCCAGTTCACAATTGCTAGAGAAGCATGGTTTTGGAAAGCGTGCTTGGGTCAGGTATGGGAATTATGTGCTCTTTCAGAGTGTATTGGGTGCATCTGTACCTTGATTTTCGTCACCTGTATGCATTTACCGATACCTTCCGGGGGGAGGTAATGCACTGTGTTTTTTGGTAGAATTGCTGCCTATTTTCAGCAGTATTTTAACTTGTGATACGTCAGAAATACAATTTTGCATCTTGGCACTATTTCCGCTGCTGGACTTAGCGCCGTAGCCAGTTCTGCCACACGTTGGCACTAATTCCACTGCTGCTGATTCTGTGGTGTGGTAAAAGTGTCAATAATTATGGTACCACCACTTTTACTGTACACCACCCAACTCGTAATGAGCCCTAATATGTTGGCAATGTTACAAGAAAGAAACATGCAAGGATAGAATTGATTATGATATCTACTTTACACCATTAGCTCCACAATATTAGAATTTAAACATACGCAGCAGTGTCAGTCTTTCACAACCAGCCG
Source organism: Ambystoma mexicanum (assembly GCF_040938575.1). Taxonomy (NCBI): domain Eukaryota; kingdom Metazoa; phylum Chordata; class Amphibia; order Caudata; family Ambystomatidae; genus Ambystoma; species Ambystoma mexicanum. Next base: position 494,399,029 of record NC_090922.1, read on the forward strand.
ACGATTACTATACGGTTTGATAAAAGCCACTAGTAGTTTTTAATCTTTATTGTTTATCTCTGTGAGATTATCATCCCTGAAACCAAGGAGCACAATACCCCAGAATAGGAAATACTATTGTACACGAATGTGCTGAATATTGAGTTTGTTATGATCAGAGCACGTGGCCACCATATGTGGACAACATCTCCTGTGTGCCCCCAGTTCATCAAGCAATTGTCTTAGACATTTGAATACACATTGTGCAGTTTTGAATGGCTACGGTGAATTGATAGATAATCTTGATCCAATCTTCTCTTTAAATATCTGTTCATATTGTATATGTCCTTTCAAAGTTGTGTCCAATTTTCCTTTGTGATTTGTTAAGCTAGTATGACTTTACATCTATGCCACAACCCCCATTTCATGTACCTCTCCGACGCCATAACATATTCTGTGAAGTCAGGAGATGAAATGTTTTGTCCTTATTTCAGATGGGTGGGGCTTCACAAGCATGGTAGGTGCCTGATGTCCTCATCCTGAATGAACAAAGGTGTGTGTCACCCAATGCCTGAGTTGAATGTATGACATTCTTTGTAGTTTTGAAAGACCAACATCCTCGGTACTTGAATCTCAACCACATTTCTTTAATTGCTTTGCATTGCCCTTGTTTGAATTTATTTGAATGTACATCTCTTCATTGCCAGAGACTATAATGTATGGAATGGAGGGAGAAATCAGGTAATCAGATGATTAGAAATGATGTGAAGTGATGCTATCTGTTGGCAACTGCTACTACCGTTATCCTGCTAAATTATATGTTTTGAGGCATGTTTTTTTCACCAGCCACAGGACTCCCAAAAGCGAGGTAGGCACTACTGCATGGCCCATTATTGCCCACATTATATATGCATCTCCCCATACCTATAACAGCTTATTTGAAGTTGAGTTGTATTGAAATGCACACAGATGTCTTGAAATACCAGCCCTCCTCGCGCTATTGTGGCCTTCATCGCTTTCCTTGGATGTGCAGTTTCTTCCCACTCCAAACAGAGCTCAGCATCATCTTGTTAAGCTGCCCGGAAAATAATTTGTGGATTGCTATCAGAAGGACCTGAACGAAATACAATAGTTGGGGCAACATGAGCAGTTTAATTGTTTCTGTGCCACCCAGCCAAGCACTCTCTAACTGTCCCCACCACCTGTTGTCTACAGGAGTGAGAAGCTGCATGTACGTATTCCTGTGTCAGTGTTATTCGAATTTCAAGGTATTTTAAGTTATGATGAGCCCTTCAGAAGGGGATATCTGCTTAAACTCTTCCGGTATGTCACACTCAAGATTAGGATGAACGTTTCTTACTTATGCAAAATTACCTTTAAACCCACTACTGATTGGGAGTCCCCCAGTTGTTCCAACAGTGTTGCTAGGGTTGGAGTAGGTCTGTCAGAGACAGTGAGATGTCAACAGAAAATATATGTATGTCATGTGATACGTCCCTCAATGATATATATAAGTCCATGTTCTATATATATATGTTCTATATATATACATATATATATAGAACATGGGCTTATATATATCATTGAGGGACCTATCACATGACATACATATATTTTCTGTTGACATCTCACTGTCTCTGACAGGCCTACTCCAACCCTAGCAACACTGTTGGAATATATATATATATATATATATATATATATATATATATATATATATATATATATATATATATATATATATATATATATACATATATATATATATATATATATATATATATATATATATTATATACACACGTTATAAATGACTCATCAAATCCTATCATATCATATCATAACGTTTCAAGACTCAAAGTGAAAAAGAGGTATCTACTTGGTGCATCTCATGAGGCCAAAAGAGACAGTTCATTGACTAGTCATGATTAGTTTAGCCAACAAGTATTAAAAGCATGCTGTGGGTATTTCAAGGGAATGATGCGCCATCAATTGCGACTTGGGGTTCAACAAATCTCAATTTTATTAACACAGTACTGAGGGTTATAACAATGCCTATCAGTTCCAATGGAAAAATCAACAAATAAAGAAGAAATTCGAAATCAGAATGTGTCAGGATGGGTTAAAGTAAATGGTGATTCCTTAATGCTGCTAGTTTTCCCATGAGAAAAGACCAATCAATTTCTAATATGACTTCACCTGACCCCCCCCCCCCTCGTCCAAGGAACAACCAACATCTGATAAAGGAAAGCGCCAAAGAATTGGTCAACAGAAACATCAAGTGAGACTTTAGCCTCCTGGCTATTCTGTGCTAATAGAATTATGTTCCAAGAATGGGCAAACAAAGAGTTCACAATCCAACTCTTCAAAGTCTATCCCTTATTGACTAAAACAAAGGACTTGTCCCTTGGTATCATCAGGGATTCCAATAGGCCAGTCCTGAACCTTGGATTTCAGACTTCAAGACTGGACCCTCCTAGAGTTTGCTTCAGGATCTGCGACTGGCCCCCCCTGGAGCTTGGCTTCAGGATCCCTGTAACTTCAAGATCCAGACTTCCTCCCTCCTACACCTTGGTTTCAGGATGTACTACTGGTGTCTCCTGGACGTAACATCCTCTGTCTTACCTTAAATCAGAGTTCCGTTTTCCTCTTTCTTCTTGGTATTATTCACAGCTGGCCCCTCTGATTAACCCTTGGGTACAGGATTCACAGTAAGCCTCTTCCATAGCTTGAGATGAAACACCCAAAGCAGCCACTCTCCTAAGGATTGGCTTGCAGGATTCATGGTTCCTATTTTATCAGTGGTCTTCCGTCTTCCCTGTATCAAGAGCACAGGATACTCTGTCGTCCTCTTTGAAAGTCCCTTGGGTGCAGATTTTACATAAGGGCTCGCATGCAGTGAAGCAGTCACAGCAGTCATCCAGGTGCTGCCAGTCTTTCTGCCATGCCTATGTCGAGTGGGATTGTCTCCTGTTTTAAAACCCTTTGCAGGATGGAGCGCGCAGAGTAAAGCAGTCGCCATGGAAGTTAAGGTGAGTAGGGTGAGGAACAACAGCTGAACGTGCATCTGTCTTTGATTCCTCGTCAGCTCTGTGAGGAGAAAGGAGATCGGGAAGTGGGAGACTCGATGTTAATGACTACAAGATGACCTCAACCTAGGATTCAATGATCCGGACGACAAACAAGCTCAATCGACAGCTACCAAGCTTGATGAATATGGCCTCATCCAAAAAATCCTTGCCCCTACCCATGATCAAGGCAGGACCCTAGACTGGGTAGCCACCTTAAACTGCCCAACAAAGATCACTAAAATTATACCCCAACTTTGGTCTGGCCATCACCTAATTGATTTCAGCCTAACACTTAACAAAGAAACAAAAAAAGAAAAAAATTATGGCACCCTCTCTTCCCACTAGATCAAAGAAAAACATCACACGAGACAACATCCTTCCTCTCCTCCTTCCAGTGATTAATGCCTTTGCAAGCAATTCTGACCCAGATATGCTGGTGGACTCCTATAATGACACTATGGCTAAGGTCCTAGATACCATTGCCCCACTTAAGATACGCACAAGTAAACAACAGACTCACCTTAATACCTGGTTCACCCCTCACCTTAAAGAACTTAGACTGGAAAAAAGGAAGTTAGAAACCACATGGCAACATTCCCCAATGGAAGAAAATAAACTAAAAATAAAACTCTGTGCCAATAATTAGAAGAAAGAAATTATCCAAACAAAAACAGAAGTCTACAATGAAAGAATCTCCAAAGCATGTTCCAATACCAAGGAATTATTTGTGATCCTGCGATAATTAGAATCGCCCATAACTCCACCGTACAATGTACCTAAAGACAAGCAATGGTGCACTAGCATTCAACATGCCCTAGCAAATAAAATAAAAACACTGCAAACTAAAATTGCAGTAAAAAAGCCTCTCTCCCCTTTGCTGATACACCATCTACTACCACTCCTAATGACAAACTTGATTTAGTTCCATTTAAATTTTGTAAAGTCTCCATTTATGAAACTGAAAAAATCATTGCTTCCCTAAAACTGTCAAACTGTCAAGGTGACAACTGTCCGGCCCAAATAATTAAGGATGTTGCCAGAGATTTAGCCCCCTTTATTTCTAAACTCATTAATGCCTCCTTTTCATCTAATACTGTCCCAAGCAGCTTAAAAGAATCCTGGGTTCTACCTCTTCTCAAAAAACAAACGCTAGAGCTGTCCATCCCTAAAAACTACAGGCCTATCACAACGGTCACATTCCTCCTTAAGATAATAGATAGAGTGGCCTATCTTCAAACTCAGAAGTACCTTGAGACCAACCAACTTCTAGGCTCCCGCCAATCGGGTTTCAGACCTCAGCACGGCACAGAGACAGCACTAATAGACCATAAAGCTCAAATTGACGAGCTTAACGACAAAGGAAACACAGCTATGCTACTCCTCCTTGAACTGTCGGTAGCGTTGAACTTGGTGGACCATGCAATATTATGCAAACACCTAGCATCGGTTGCCCACTTTTCGAGTGAAGCCATAACCTGGGTCCAGTCCTTTCTAGATAACAGAAGTATGCAAGTCTTCTCCACTTTAGCATCAGCAGACCCAATTCAAACAACATGTGGCGCCCCCAACAGGGCTCATGTGTCTCACCAACCATGTATAATATCTTTACTAAGCCTTTATTTGACAAATTGGACAGACTGGGTGTCACCTACACAAATTACGCAGACAACACCCAGATCCCCATTACCCTTTCGGGCAATTTCACCACAGGTACAGCCTTAGTAAATTAAATATGCATCCTCATTCAGGCATGGATGGCAACACATGGCCTCTGCCTGAATGATGATAAAACGGAGATCCTGACCCTTGGCTAGGTCAATAGCCTAAAAAAAAACTAACTATAGTGCCTTCAATATTGATGGCAACATAATTACAGTCACCAAATAAGTGAAGACACTTGGCTTCTATCTGGATTCCACATTAACTTTAAAAAAAAAAAGGTAAACTCCCTGGCCTCATCCACTGCCTAGACTGGCAAACTCATTAGAGTATGCAGACCCTTCCTCTCGCTAGCAAGCTGGATTATTTTAGCTAATGCCCTCATCTTATCAAAACTGGACTACTGTAATGCACTGTAATTAGGAGCCAATAATTATATCATTAACAAATTACAAACAATACAAAAATAATGCGCTTAGAACAGCCCTGAACTTCCCCACTAGAGAGCACATATCTAATGCTAGTAGAAACCATCGCTGGTTGAAAATTAGCGGTAGGATCATCTTTAAAACTGTGTCATTAACCTTCAAATGTATTAATGAGAACATTGACGAAAGAGGCTGGAAGTTAGTTTAAGATCTGAAACTAAAAGCCTTGCTAGTTTAGCCAAGTGCTGAAGGGAAGATATGGAAAATGTACATTAAGTCCTCTAGTCACCTTCTATAAGCAGAAGGTGATCCCTATCGTAACCTACGGTGCAGAAGCAGTTTTAAAATTATCATGGCAATTTAGAGATCTCTTAGAAGAGTATTTTTGGGAAAAAAGGTACTTCATCTTCCTAAGAGTCTTCCTACAGCCCTGTACAGATATGAATTAGGATACAATCCTTCCAATCTATAGTCCTTTAGAAATCCATAGCTCTCTAACGCAAATGTATACAACATACCTTCCTCCTTTTGAGATCCTGAGAATCAATCAGAAGATCTGAAGTGAATGGCTCTTGGAGAAATGGAAGGAGAAATGACAAGGTTGGTTAATATCTTTTGACCTAACGGATAAGGCGCTAACGATTAATCCAGAAAAGGTCAAAAATAAGATCATAAAACACGACTGGATTAAACTGAGTACCTATATGTTATCCCATAACTTAGATTCTTGAAAGGAGATCTATTGGCCAAATCCCATGGTATCTATCAAAATGTCCCTGTGCCACTATATGTGATTTATTTTTGCGTCTTCGCTTATGTATTACCTGCTAGAGAGGTGTTAATTGATAGGTGTAAAATTTCAAGAGACGAGGCACATTTTAGATTTTGTACTTGGCAAAATTTGATTGAGTCAGGGAAACACATATTATTGGAAAGTACAGGCCTAACATCTAGGCGAACACAATTTCTGTTGGACATTACTAATGATATGAATAGTGTCAGTTGAGGACTGGTGGAATATGTTTTTAAGTGGGGAAAAGTTTTGTATGATATGCGTGGGAATGACATTTTTAAATCATGTACTTTTTAACAACAAGGAATAATATGAGATGGATTTATGCTATTAAAATGATGTAATTCTCGGTTGGTTTTAATTCTGAGATAAGAGACAAATTGGAAAGTAAATGTACATTATGAAAAGTCCTCTTTTTAGGGCCTGGGACCTGTCATCTTCCACATGGGTCACAGGTGGAAAGTCCCAGGTTTGGCTTTCCAGTTCCACCAAGGAGTGCAGAGTGCAGAGGGGTTGTGGTGCTCTCCGTGCAGTATTCTTCCTCCAGGGCTTCCAGGTCTTAACATCACCTAACATCTCCTTCTAGCCTCTCCATTCTGGCACTGTCTTCCTCCAGGCAACAGTCATTACAGGTGTCCCCCCTCAAGCATCCTCCCCTTGCATCAAGGTATCATCAGCAGTCACAACTGCTTCCACCAGGTCCAAGATATTGAATTTAATGTACATCTCTTTTTATAGGGCTGAGGCACTGGTGATTGGTTCCTTCCTTGGCGCCTTTGTCTCCCTACCTGGGATTGGCTAGAGTCACTCAGAACCTCACTTCCTCCCTACTGATTTTCTCTTAGCGTTGCCCAATGGATGTATGAATTTCAACCCCTCTAGCCTGCAATATAGGTGTTTCTAAGCTGTCTAGTTCAGCATTTACCTATGTTTGGGTGTTTAAATACTTGGTAGATGTACACTCCACTGCTTGCTTCTATTTTCTGGTCTGCTGCCTATGCTGTTGTCTTTCAGATGGAGTTCCTGAATGGCAGACTGCACAGGGTGTTTCTTGCATCCAAACTACTGTCACACTCTGAGGCCCTTAGAACAGGTATGCAGTCCTGTCCCCTATGCATGAGGCAAGTTCCTCTTATCTTCCCTGTTAGTCTGCTGCTGGACAACATGGTCTGCTGTAGCAAAGGTGTACACATGCAGTGGCACAAGATCAAGGAATACATTGAACACCTTCTCCAATGACCTGCTGTGCACAAACAATTTAAATTAACTCTTCTCTGAAGCTCACAGCCCGCAATGTCTGAAATATGAATCCTGCGTCAATGCAGGTGAAGGCCTTCCCAGCATGAATAGACACTTAATATGCCTGGATATTTGTGTTTTTCTGTCAGTTGTACAAACTATCTGATATTATTGGTTGTCGGTCTTCCCTGAATGAACCCTGAGTGGTCTACATTGATCTGTTCTGGCATGATTTCAGTATAGTGGATAGCAATGTGGTGTAAGCCTTGGCATTGACAGTGATTAGTGCTATTTATTTGTATGATATTCAATTTCACTAATATTATTATGTTAGATTACACCATAGAGTCAGTAAATCAACCTGTCTCCTTAAAGTAGTTAAATAGGTTTGTTAATGTTGGGGTTAATTTAGAAATTACTGATTTGTAAAAAATAAAATCTGTCAGGGTTTGATGTTTTGTGAATTGTCAGTGTTTTAATTACTATTACTATTCCTCTTTTAAGGGATCCAGTCCCCAAATTCTCAATTTATTAGTAACAAGGCCAGTAACCTGACACTGCAAATGAGGCAAGAGGGCGGTGGAACCACTCTCTAGAGGAGGTTGACAGAATGGGAGCTATCCTTATATGTCAGAGACCGGCCTAAAGTTGGATGCAGGAGGGACATACACCCAAAGCCTTATGTGTTTCCCTTTCACCAGAATAATCTGGTGCAACAAGCCTTTGTCATATGCCAAACCGATATGATATGATATGATATGTGGCATTTATAACGCGCCAATACACAAGTGTTTCAAGGTGCGATGGGGCAAGGGAAGGGGAACAGAGGGAAGACAGAGACAACGATCTTACTAGGTCAGGTGACATTGAGATTGAGCATGCTCACCAGTCTCTTTATATCTATAGCCTGTGAAGCAGACAAGTAGCAGAGCACCAAATCTCAACCAGTGCTCCATTTCCATAACAAAACCACAGAGACCGAGATACATGTGAGTGGAAGAAGCCTGTAAGACCATAAATCCAGTGTCCTGCAGCACAGCAAGCACACACCAATTAGTGGGTCATTTCAGACCCTGGCTGTTGCTTCATCAGAGACTTATGTGTAATCCTTGACCACCTGGGACATGAGAAAGGGGCTGGTTCCCCCCAACCCCCACCCCCTCTCACTCTCCAGAGAGTATACTAACTGGGCAGAACGACCCCCATGGAAACCAGTCACAGACTGGGACATTGAACTGGCAGACTCACCATGGTTGACCTGTGGTGGCTTCATGAGGAGAAAGTGGGCATGGCTTAGTCCCATTTTCAAGCTTTTACATGCACAAACACATCCTTGCAGGGAATAGAAGGAAGCAGGTTGGTTTACTAAAGCTGGTCAATGGCAGGAAGAGGGTAAGTATATAGAAGGAGACACAAAACAGTACGGTGTGTGTTGTTCTGGTGATGTCAGAGGAGGTGGAGATGGTGGACGAATATATCTGGGGCCTGGGGCCTCAATACCTTCAACTCTCTCTTCCTAAATGTCTACCTTCTCAAGCTCTTCACTCATCCGCCTCCAACTTCCTCAGGGTCATTAGCTTCTCCAAGCAACGAGTTGGTGGTAGATCTCTTTCTTTGGCTGGGGCCTTCATCTGGAATAGCCTCCCTGCCTCCCTGAAACATGAGGAGAATCATCTCTGGTTCCGGAAGCACCTCAAAGCCTTTCTCTTTGCGTCTGATTTTTCTCCTCCTCTCCCCTGCTGACTTCTTGGCTGATACTGAAGCTGCACTGGTTACCTGGCCACCCTCTGATCTCGGGCCCAGGTCCTTCCCCCTGCCAGTTGCATACCTGCACTGCCCACCTGGCAACCCCCGCACTTGGGGACTGTTTTCTGTATCCCTAAAGTCCCAATACAAACACTTGACACCTGATGTCTGCCCTTGCACATGCGACCTGCTGTCCGTACTTTTACTTTTATTTGTTTTATTATCCCATCTACTGCACTGTCCCCTCCCAATTCCCCCCACACTTTCCTCCTTCCCCTTCCCATGCACTTGCGCGATCTGAATGACACCTGGCCTAGTAAGATCATTGTCTTGTCTTCCCCCTGTTCCCCCTCCCTTGCCTCGTCGCGCCTTGAAACACTTGTGTATAGGCGCGTTATAAATGCCATATCATATCATATCAGAAGGTGGAAGGAAGGAAGACACAGGGGGGGTGTGGAGGTGGTTACTAGAAATTATGAGATCGTGGCTTAGGGAGTGCAAGGGTAGTGCAGTGTGAGTGTGAGTTGGAGTGGCAGGTGAATATATGTTAGAGTAAGTAGTGAATGTGAATTCAACAGTACAATAGTAGGAGGGAGTTTCTGTAGTACAGTGGGAGGACAGCAGTAGTGGTAGGAAGAGAGTAGAAGTGGTAGGAGGAAAGTAGTAGTATGAGTAGAAAAGTAGTGGTAGTTTGGAAGTAGGAGTATTATTAGTGCTAGAGGAGGAGTAGTAATGGTGCGGGAAATGGAGTATTAGCAGTGGGGGAGCAGAAGTAGTAACTAGTAGTAGTGTGGGTGGAGGAGCTTTGGAGTGAGCGGAGAGGGAGAAGAGTTAACATTAAAGGGTGGTGGCAGGAGAAAGGCAGAGAGAAACAGAAGGTTTGGTGGGGAGAAAACGAGAAGTGGAGGAGTAGAAGGACAAGATAATGGTGGTCATTAGTGGAACCAAGTAAATATTACAGAGCAATTCCAAGGCACAGCCCTGTTCCCTTTAGAACACTAACCTCCAGTGAGAGTAGGGGAAGTTAGGAAGTCCCTGAGTGAGTTAGTGAGCCTGAATTTAGTTAAACCATCTCCAGGCCAAGATAGCAAAGATAGTAAAGGTAGAAATCTGTGGCATCATTCAGGAGTTTCAGAAGTCTGGGAAGCAAGGACAGCCATTAAATCACATTCCAAATCCCTCCTCCAGCTGGTGCATTGCAAGGAACCGTCAGCCTGTCTCTATCAAAAAGAATCTTCATTGGACAGTCAAACAATGTTACGCTGTACTTCAATAAAAACCCTTGGAACTTCTGTGTCTGTGAATTATACAAATTATCTGTGACGGTATGGGCTTTATATGATGGCATTCAGGTCATTTTCTGTGTAAGTGGATGAGTAACATTTAGTACATTGGGAGGCAGTGTGTTTGTCCAAAGATAGGGTAGATACAGCAAAACAAAAGGTGATGGCTGGAAGGTTCAGAATTAATTTCAGCCTCTGGTTCAGCTCTGGCAGCCCACCAAACCATCATTCTTTAGCCTGACCAGGCATCACAGAAAGGGGAAAGGCCATGTGCAAATCAGGCTTGGTCCAACCCCAAATGGGGAAGTTCAGCCCGAACTGCTTGGTCACTTCCCTTCTGCACGAGACCACATCCATACCCAGACATGTTTTGGCAGTATTGGGCATCATCAGTGAGGAGCAGCCTGGGTCTCTATGCCCAGCAGGCACGGGACCCACTCCGGGTGAATATAGCAAAACGAAATGTGATGGCTGGAGGGTTTAGAATTAATCTCAACCTTTGTCACTTCCCAAATATACCAAAACAAATTCCATAAATCCCTTGTGACCAGTATCCAAAACATAACAGACCCCATCCCAGTTTTTACATTTCAACATAAATCATGCCATGCAATCTGATTGAACATGTGGTGAATAACATCAAGCATCTTAAAGGAAAGAGACCTTCACAAATGTGTTTCAACAACACACATCAGATAACAACTCACAGTCCATCACAAAACTGATAATACTTGACTTCTGAAGGCCCTATTGCTGGTGAGTTACAACCAACATACTTAAGTATAGCATAGAGGAGATATATTTAAAGCACTTAAAGTCCGTCAAAGAGTGCACAACTTACTACTTCACATAGCATAAAAGTGCAGAATATTCAGAGAAGATACCCAATCAACGCTCACAGTCTAACACAGACCAATTAACTAACCACCTATATAGGCCAAACTAACTTGTGTCGATATTAGACAGGGCTGAAACCACCCTCATCTATGTCAGTCCAATAGAAAGCAGATACAGCAACTTCCCACGCAAGCACCACACATCAACCGACAACCCACATTTCAGTAGACAGCAAATAACCTTCACACATCACAGAGCACATCAGAGCCATAATCCCAGATTCTGATACTACTATATGGAACAAATAGCTTCTGACCTCTCCGAGATCAACACAGAATAGACAACAACCCTTCTTTTACAGTGTAATGAAGACCACAGACGTATCTGAAGTTATCAAGATTGTTTGTAATTGCAATATCTCCCTTTTTTTCTGAAGCAAGAAAAGACAAAGATGATTCTGCACAATCGAAATAGAAAGGAATTAAAAAGTATAAGACATCACACTCAGCTACTTTTCTAATCATTCTGTATGCAGATTATTTCTATGCCTAATCAAGGTTTGTTACAGGACGTGCCGCCCAGTGTACAGTTGACCCAGGCCAATTTGCTTCAGAACTCGATGGCCTCTGTAATGGTCATTTCTGTGACATTTTCTAGTGTTTTGTCCGGGAAGGTATGGGAAATCTTCCAGACACTTAACGTTAATACAGGCAGCGTATGCAGCTTGGTAAGGCGCTGTAAAGAGAATAAAAAATGTGATTTGAGTGATGCGCTTCAAGCCAAACATTTAATTGTGTATACTAAAGTCAAGTCAATTAATTAAGTAATTTAATTGTAGAGTTACAAAAATGTAAAGTGATATTCATATAAAATCATTTAAAATAAAGGACACAAAACATACACATTATCTATAATCACATTTGTTATTATTTAAGTATAATTACCTATAGTCATTAATATGTACCTCGAATAAACTCCACTGATGAAAGGTAGTGTCACATTTAATAAAAGTCCACCAAACATAATTTCAAATAAAATGAATTTGTTTATGTATGTATTTATTTTTTCAAAACAACTGTTTTTCAAATATCATAATTATATGGAGACTGTTAGGGAGAATTCTCCAAAATGGCTAATTTCCCTTACCTACTGTGTACCCCAGCAGCTTTGCTGGATTTCTAGGATTTATTTTTTTCACCTGGTAAGAGTGTGAGCCTTTTTTCCCACTCTTCCATGTGTTTTGCTGTGTGTGTTTAAAATGCTTGTGTTCACACACTGTGGAGCCTCACCTACTCGATAGGCATAATATGTTTACTGTGGGTCACACAGCACCTTCAGTGCTGTGACCCAGGGTTGTCTTTTCAGACTTCCCACTCAGACTTCATTTTCTGGGACTGACTACTGTCTCCCAGAACATGTAAAGTTGCCATTGACTTTATTAGTCTTTTGAAAACCACAGACGCAGTACAACCTATCTTACATAGAGTACTGGAAAGGGTTACTAGTTATCCCTTTTTGTCAGTTTCTCATGGAACATTGTTTCGTTCCCTTTTCATTGAGTTTTGGCTGGTGGCAGTGGTATCTACCCGATTTTTCCTACCGCGGTTATTTTAAATAGCCGTGGTATTGTTTTAGGCCATCTCAGTAGCCTCGAACTTAAACCCGCTGGGCCATATTTGTTGTAATTTGGTTCTGGGTGGGTCTATTCGCCATTTCTATTTGTAAAGGTCTTTCTCGTGTTTTACTCTGGGCGCCAAACCAGGTTTGGTTCTTTTGTTCCCCGTTCCCTTGACGGGCTTCTGCACAGAAGCCCTCCTTAGGCGCCTGAAAGTCTGGGTAGGCAGGATGTGAGGGAGTGGTTTCAGGACCCCTGCCATGGGTTCCGTTGGTAACCCAAGTCGCATTCCTGTTTGATTGGATAGGTGCCTCTCCTGCCAGGACAGCCACCCTACTGTGTGATTGACAGCTAGGCTGTGTGAATGGGGGAAAACTGCATAAAAAGCAGGTCTCTGGGACTGAGAAGGCAGAGTCGCCACTGGATCGAGAGAACCAAAGAGAAGCTGACAGAAGATGATCTCTACAAGACTGAATCTCCCGGTGAAGCCCTGCTGCGGGTTCCGAATCTCCGAACTTCGGTGACAGGGAAGATCTGCAAGGAATCTTCTCCCCTTGAGCTGGTGGGACCAACCAGTTCGCCAAACTGCAAGCCAGGCCTCCCTCCTCTGGTCGAATTTGCTGTGCACAGGTACAGTGTACCGGATAGCCAGGAGGACCGGACCCTGTTTGGGTTTTAAGGAGCGTACTTTTTATTCATCACTTGGCTCTGCTGCTGGTTTCTTCCCTGGACAGTGCAGCACCCTCCAGTCTTCCTACTTCGTGTCAGTCCGACAGTCGCTTCAGGAACCGTGAGCCTGCAGGACCTGCCAGGAACTTCTGCCTCAGCTACAGCATTCTTCTTCTTTTAAGGTACTGTTCAAACCCGGTTGTTTGTTCCATCCAACCGCGGTGAAAGTGTTTGAAATCTTTCGCCAATCCAAGGGCTTGTCCTTCTCTATTCTTTAAAGTAACTTTTTGCCTGACCAACTTCATTCTGAACCCTTGGCTAACTACCTGAAATGTGTGATCCTCTGTAAAGACCTTTGGTCCATTGACTTTCCTCACTGTAGTTCCCTTTTCTAGATTGTCATGCTTACTTACTTGTTGGTGCTGCTAAACATTTGCCTAACTTTGTCTTTCCCTCCCTTTTAAATTGCTGGAGTGCCATTTTGCTCACACTTCATTTTGAGCTTAACTTGTCCTGAATCTAATGGGGGTGGTGTAGTGTATTAAGATTGTGATTTCTAAACTGCTTGATAATAGTGAAATGTTTTATAACTGATGTGTAAATAAATGTATATTCTTTTACTCAGAAACCTTGAGTCAGTGTTTTTTTGAATCATAGTAATTGCTGTCCTTTGTGTAACTATTGATACTGCTCTCTTTACTCTTGAGATAAGTCAGGCTGCTCAGCCATTGCTACCACTTTACTGTGTTGTACTGTTGGGTGTCCTGACCCACGTTTAAGCTATCATGCTACAACATTTGGTGCTGTGGGCTTAGAAAATTCAAGATGGCGGAAAACCCACATGTGCGCCGAAATCCAGGAAAGCTGCGCAGTTTGTGCGCCCACCAAAATGGTTGCCTCACTTGCCACCCACCAGTGCGAGAATGAAAGGCCGGGTTGCCATGAGGGAAATGGGTTGCCAAAGGAAAAACAGTAGCGCCGGTTAGCTTCTAAGCGCTTTAAAACCACCATTGGACTACCCGCACAGTAGTCTGAAACCATTGGGAATGGCAATGCTGATTGCCAAATGCAACTTAGAATTGTGGGGAATTCATTTGTTAAATCCCAAAAATGGGTGCAGTACCAGTACTCACCACTATCCAAAAGCCGGCGTTTTAAAACCACCCTGTGTTTCTCCGAAGGCAGGCTCAAAATGCCTATTTTCAAACATTACAATATGTGCAAAATATTCACTGAACACCAGCAGACATTTGGCAGAATGGAGTTTTGTGTGCCTACAAAATCTGGGAAATGAAGAGCCCAGAACAATGCTTATAACAAAACTGGCTGAGCTATGGAGTTAGCAGTTTAAGTTGCACTGGATTTAAAGACACTAAAATCGAAAATGTTTAGATTAAATGAGTGACCTATGTTTGGTGTCACATGCCTTTGTAACTGTTGAAATGTCATAGTTTTGCACTTAGAATCAGCATTCTAGCTGCATGTGTAAAATTGCAAGTTAATTTAAAAAGCAACAAAAAACATGACAGTTAGCTGAAAGTCTGGCTTAAGGAACTTGATTTTGCTTGACAACTACCCCCATCAGGAGTGAAACTTGAGTCACAGCTGTGTTCCCAGGACTATCTGCCTTTTTGCTGGCCACACTAAGAATATACCATCTATCTGATAATTGAATTACCTGTGCTCTGCAGGAGAGTGAACAATGCAACTCCCTTCACCCAGGCAGAGGGTTTATTGAGAGGATCATAAATGGCTTCCTCTTGAACAATGAGCCTTTCAGGACCCAAGCAAATCTTATATTGCAGGGGTCGTAAAAGTGGCTTACTCTTGGCAGAAACTGGGAGGGGGAGAAACTGGAGACAGAAGCTGGCTTGGCAGAACTGGATAAACCAGTATTTCTACCTTGTGCTGAGAGGAAACCACACCCCTTTGGAGCCAGAACATAACTTTAAAAAGATGGATCATTCATAGAGCGGACATGTGAAAATTTTATAAATGATACCATAATTCTTGTGATTTTTCTGCCCACAGTTTAAGAGGTTTTTAGAACCGGTGGTATGTTCAGGGGGGTGTCAGCGGAAAAGTGGATATTACTCTAAATGTATGCATGTTAAAAATCTGAAACTTCATCAGTTAATGTCCATACTCCCTGCGCACATGTATGTAAAGTTGGGTCAATGTCAGAAATTGAAAAATCAGTTAAAAAGTCAATTATGTGCCATTTCTGAATGCAAGCTCTTAGAAACAACAGATTTGGACAGAGACATGGCTAAATTCAGCCACACCATGTATATGTAATTTCAAGCAACTGTGTAACTGTGAAATATGTCTTTTGTTATCAAATATAGAATGTGTGCAATCTGACAGAGGAGTGTCCTATCTGCAAGCCATAAAATGACATCACTCTGACACAACTTAGCTTCGCCAATCAAGTGAGGAATGGAAATTTGACCAATGACAAGTGAGAGGGGCAAGTTTAGTTATGACCAACATACCCACCCACTCTCAAAACACATAAAAGCAGACAGACAGGACAGATAGGGACCTTCAATTCCATTTGCTGCAACGCGCTCTGCCGGACCATACAACATCCAGAGATCCAGACTTCAAATTCATCAACCTCCAGAAAGCCAAACTAGAGACTTCAATCTATCCAGAACTAAGAGACCAGACCAGAGAGCGAGCAGTTCCAGAGAATAGACGCTGTGCCCAGAGACCCAGACCAGAGAACCAGAGAGAGCTGACCCAGATCACTGTGAAGTGCAGAGACCAGAGGCGAGTTTAAAACCTGACCAGATCCATGGCGAGGCCCATTTCACTCAAGAATATAGTGTGAGTACCTAGAAAACTGTGCAGAACCAATCTCTTAGTTAAAATAATATAATCCAAGCTATTTTAATCTAAGTAGAACTGCCTCCTAACTGTCACCTGTCATTTGTAAAGCTGTCACCTGTCATTTTCTAGTTGCAAGCTGCACTTGTCTTTTTGAACTTTAAAATTTCAAATCGGAAAAACGACCTTCACAAAATCGCTCATATCTCCGCGACCGTTTGTCTTAGAGACTTGCAATAACTTTCATATGAAAGCTTAGAATCGTGGTTTTCCTACGAACCTAGAACCGCATTCCTACCCCCTAGAGTTTTACCGCAATCGCGGAACACGCATTCGCGAATTTTACCGCGATTTGCAATTTCTTCACGTGTAAAAAGCTGCTGCTGCTTGCCTTCCATTTGCCAGAAATTCGTTTAACCTGCTAATCATTCCTGAATCATTGCAAGAGTGAGCCTGAGCTAATATTAACTAGACACCACTCACCCTGAACCTCTAGAGGGAATCAAAAGCATTTTAGCATATTTTTTAATTCATTGCCAGCACATATCAAAGCAATTTGGGCCTGTGTTTTCAAAACTCCTATCTGTTTTCTGTAGTGTAAGCTTGCTGGGGTGAACTGAATTACAGTTGATTGCATTTCTGAGAACTGTGTGCTTCCTTCCATTTCCTTGCATTGCATCAAGGGGGGGAGGGGATTGCCAGAGAAAAGTGATTACCTTGTTTTGTTGAAATCATATTGAGTATTTTCTGTATTGCATTTTCATTCAAAATTACATCCATTTGAACTCTATAAAGCATTCTCTACCACATTATTCTTCTGTCCATATTTACCAGTGTGCTATCTTATCCATTTCATGTCAACTCATTAGTGATTATAAAGAAGTGTGTTAGTGCCAGATTCTCCGTTGTTAATCTTTATCATATCAGATTAAGTGTGCTATTCAATTATTAATTTATTATAAGGTGTGATATATACATCTCTTGTTTAAATTATCAAATAAACCTTTTAACTTGCAAAACAGAACTACTTCTTGGCTCAGTGGGGTCAGGGGGATTCCAAGAGAGGGGTGTTATATAGGGGTAGTCATCCAGAACGCATGAACTGGACATAAAGATATATCAATAAGGGTTTTCATTCAGTATTATAGACTAGGCGTTGACTTAGCTGTAGTGTTGAATTGAATCCTCTTACAAAGTGGGGGCTCGTGCAGGACGTTTGGGTTAGATCTACCATTTGTGCAGATTAATACAGCGTGCCAGCTGACCAGATACACATATCCGGTCGGATCACCACGCTGTGTTACGCTGTAAAGCACTCCTCATAGGAACGCTCTAAGAAAAAGGTCTGTTTTGCAAAAATAAAATACAAACTTCTGTAAGTCAGGACAGAGACCAATCTCTAGAATGACGACCTTAGTAGACATGAAAATAGCCAGAGAGCACCTCTTACATAAACTATTTGTGAGAGGTGAATGGACTGAACAGGGCCAGGATGCCTGGTTGCAGGCCATCACGCGACAGGTCACTGAAACAGGGTCAGACCTATGGAGAGATCAGGGTCCCCTACATGTGGCCCTGAGTGAACTATACATGGCTCCTAAAGCTAAGGATGAACAAGACAAGATGGCCAGGATAGCAGCATACCTGTACCTATATATGGGAGACATGCAGGATAAATGCACTGAAAGCCAAGATCTGGCAAATAGGCAACAGATGGCATTAGAGAAGGCCCGATCTGATCTGGCCTCTTCTGAGCAGAGGCTGCAGAGGAGCCAGGAGTCAGAAAATGATAGTAGGCAATATATCATTAAAATAAAAGAGGATATGGGCATCCTACAACAGGAAAAGACAGAGCAGGATACCAGATTTCTGGCCCTGCAGAAGGAGCACCAAGACAGTTTGGACTCCTTACTGCAGAACCAGAAAAAGTTGGAGCAACAGATCAATTTCAACAGGGTATGTGCTGAGCAGGTAGTCACCCTGCAAGGCCACCTAGATAGGGAAAAGGCAGAAAGCAATAAACTGATTCTGAAAGACCTGGATACCCAGGCAGAGTTTGATGAAGAGCGCCGGAAAGCTGGTGCCCTTCAAAGGCAGAGGGACGACCTGGCAGCACAGATGCAGGCTCTCAGTCAGGAAAGAGACACTTTAGGCCAGGAAGTCTGCCACTTAAAAAAGGAAATTGAAGAAAATCACCTGGCCCTCCAGGGGCTGGGTGACCTCCAAAAAGAAAACCAGAACTTGGTAGAGCACACCAGAAGGGTGGAAGATGCTCTGGCAAGAAAGAAGCAGGCCGGTAGGGATGGGACTCAGGAGGTAAACCTCCTGCAGCAAAGACTGGCCCAGTTCTCCAGGACCAACCAGGAAGCACAGAGGGAAAATGAGGCCCTCTGTCAACACAATGATAGGCTCCAACAACAGGTAGCGATGCAGGAGAGACTGATAGAGTCTAGTAAGGCCTTGACTGAGGAACTGAAAGCACAAATGCAGGCTCTTGCATTGCAACAGGGAGCAGGGGCGGATAGAGATGAGGTCCGCTGGGAAAGAGAGACTCCTGACCATAACCGCAGGAGCCCTAACACCAGGGGCCTTCATCTCCCCCAGTCCCTGGACTCTACCACCCCCATGTCCCCTGGCGCACATGAGCACAGGGCCACAGGGATGGCGGATTACTATCCAGCTAAGAGTATGGGGCTCATAGGCCAGTACCACTCAGGAATGGAGGGGTGGGCATCCGGGTATGGGCACCCAAGTACAGTACAGTTCAGTGGGGAACCCCGGGAGAGTAGGCCTATTAAGGGCATCCTGAAAACCTCGGCCCAGTTAGGTCAGTGGAGGGGGTACCCATCAAATCCTGGCAGCAAGGAGGAATCTGAAGACTCCTCTGAACTGCGCAGGACACAGGAGACCAGGTCCCCACATTCCGCCAGCCATTCCCAGGCTCGCAGAATCCGGGAAAACCTGGAAGAACAGACGGGAACCTCTGGGAGCAGTGCCTCTGAGTCCGAGGACGAATGGACAAGGGTTACCCGAACCAAAAAGGCCAATAAGGCAAAAAGGGCCTTGCTGAAGGACCCCTTAAAGCAGATTAAGGCGATCAGGAGCGTCATCACGCCTTACCATAAGAACGCTAAGTATTCTGTTTGGGAGCACTTAGAGTTGTTTGAGCAAATGATGGAGACTTTCCATTTGAAGGACAGCCAAAGCTGTATTCAATATGTAAAGTGGACCTTCTCCCCGGAATACTCCAGTTTCTTTGCGGGGCTGGAGGACCAAAATCATTTAAGATGGTCCACCTATAAGGCGGCCATCTTGAAACATTTTTCCATTCATAGAAATCCTCAAGAGGCTCGCAAGGCAGCCTACAATTTGCAATGTGGGGAGGATCAGGCCCCACAAGAATTTGTGCAAGAACTGAAACGTGCTTTTGCGCAGACCACCAGAAGGGTGCGCACAGACAGTAGAGAATTCATCAATACATTTTTTCATGCCTTGCCCAAATACATAATGACCCAGCTCGTGAGGGATTTTCACGAGAAAAGATCTTTAGACTGGGTCCTTGAACAGGCTACCCGGATCTATGAGGTGCAGAAACCGGTAGATAGCAAAAATAATGCTCAGCAAAACCCCAAAGCCAACAGCACCCCTGCTGCTGCCAAGGTGGCAGAGGTAAAGGTCACCCCCGTTTTAGAGTTGGAGATGGGGGGGCCTAAAAACCTACCTGCACCTAATAATGCTAGGCCCAGAAGGTCCTCGGGCCAGTCACAGACAGGGAGCCAGGGAGGCAGCCCCACAAATGGGGTCCCTCGCTCTCCTGATTATGTAAGTCCCCGTTACAAGGGAAATCGACCCATCCTGGGTTATGTGTGGACTCCTCCAGCCCAAGGGGGGGGATCCAGCCAAGCACCTAACCCAGGGAACTTCCCTCCCAACTTCCCACAGGAGGGCAGAAATTCTCCAAATCCTGGGCAGAACTTTTTCCCCAGGTATCCACCCAATTTCCAACCCCAAAATCATCCATCCTTCTTTCCCCAATTCCCTGAGCCCAGACAACCTAATCCGGGAGAGGGGAGGCCAAGGGTGGAGGGGTACCCAAATCTTCCCAACCCGGGGTATTACCAGAGGAGGGACAGCTACCCTTCCTGGGATCAGCCCAGGGGAGAAAACAGGGCCCCGTATCAGCCTGAGCGGGTTTCCCAGTTAGAGCGCCAGGTTCAAAACATGGCGCGGGATCTGGGTCACATACTGAGGGCTCAGCAGAACCCTCAGACCGGCATGCCGGCGCAGAACGCACCCAACTCTGGACCTGGTGCCCCAGAACAATGACGGGGGCAGCACCCCGATAACTCACCGGTTCCCAGGGAGGAGGCACAAAGGGAAGGGGGGTGTAAAGCCTTGGAGGAAGCTTCCTTCCTCACTTATAAACAGCCCCTGGAAACCCAGGAACCGGAAACAAAATCTCTTGCCCCTGAAAGTCTGCCTCCTAAGGAGCAGAGGGGGGGTAGGAGAAACAAAAGACCCAAACAGACTCAGTTTGAGGAGGAGGTACAGATCTTCCAATTTGAGGGAGAGGGATCCTCAGAGGATCCTGGGAAAGGGATCTTCTCCTTCAGAGAGGGGGGAACTCCTCCCAAAGAAAAATGGGTCCGTAGGGATGCAAATCCAGACTGGGGAGATGTGGAGACTGAGCTACCGCCGCCCACCATCTCATCCCAGAACCAACAGCAAGAAAATCCCCTGGTTCAAACCCATCCTGGTGACTGCCTCCAAAAAGGGGGGGGCGGCCCAGAACCGGAGCCAGGGGAACCCACAATGGCTCTGATCTCCAGTTGCCAACTTTTTCTTTCAGATTCCCAAGGCTCTCCACAGAATTCAGCCCAAAATTCTTCTCTCGCGATGTCCAAAACCAGAAAATTAGCCCACCAGTTGTCCAAAAATGTACATTATCTGTGCCCCCTTGAGGAGAAGGAGGGAAGATATTATGCCCCGGTACAAGTACAGGGGCAGGGTACAATCTCGGCACTGGTGGACACTGGATCTCAAGCTACCCTTCTGTCCAGAAGGGCCTTTGACGAACTGAATGCAGGAAGGGGAGAGAATTACCAAATTCCTCTCACCTCTCTTCCTGGGCAACTCCAGAACTTTGACGGGAAGGAAATTCCCGTCGAGGGGACGGCAGATTTGGACATTAAAATTGGGCGACATAAGTTGAAACACCAGGTCATAGTTGTGACCCCAGAGGGCACCCCTTGTTTACTAGGGAATGACCTCCTGAGAAGGTTGTCACCCCTAATAGATTGCGTAAACAAGGTCCTCTGGACCCAGACTAGCCGACCAATAAAATTAAAACAGAGTGTCAACCATGTTAGTTTAAATGGCACCTGCCACATGGTTGAACAAAAATCTGACCAAGTAGAATTTCACTTCCAGAATAACCAGATTCCAGACGTGACAGTAATAGCAGTAGGACAACAGACTGGTGATGGGGGGTCCTCTCTATTTCTGAAAATCAACCTTCCTTCCAGTCTAAAGTGGTATTCCACGCTGGAAGGAAACACTCTGAAATTCTATACCAATCCACAATCTGAAACTCCCACTCCTATAGTCCAGAAAGATGTGAAATCAGCTCAGAGCCTGGCTGAGATTCAGCAAATTGGAGAGCAGTTGTTCATCCCTGTTCAGTTAAATGATGGGAAGGACTCTGTTCTGGCTCGAGTGTGTGTGAACAACGGTAAGAGCTTCATCAGCGAAGCCTTGTTCCGCCAACTCCCAAAAGATCCAGCCATTCCCACCTTCAAACTGATAGACAAATGGGAAATGGACCTGGAAGCACCTAATTCCAAACATCTCCTGCCAAGCAGGTGTATGCTCAAAATCTCCATTGGCAACAAGAGCATTGTCCATAATTGTTGGGACGTGCGAGACGTCCCTGCCGCCTTTTACTTAGGCAGTGACATTCTCAATCGCTTTGCCATTAGTTTGGACCTAATAAACTTCAAAGCTTGGTCCCGATTAGCGGATAATCCCATGGGCTTTGATGATCCAGAAAAAGCATTTAGGTCAGCTCAATTGCTACCTTATGCAGTTGAAATTCAGGTTAAAGAGGAAGTCACCATCCCAGAAAGGACCCGACAATTCTCCCTGGAAGTGAAAGTTAAAAGGGGACAAGAGTTGAAAAACCCTGATGCTTACATACATCTAAATGCTTCTCTCCAACAGCAAGGGTTGGGGGTAAACCCAACACCATTAGTCAACATAGAACATGACACCATTCCAATAGAGGTGGATAACAGCGACTTAAAGAGTATTACTCTAGCCGCAGGCACCATTATTGGAATGGCGGTTGATGACCGACATTTCTCCATTGATCTTAGAAATGAACTGTTAGGACCAATCCCCAAGGACTGTTTTGACAGTGACAGTGAGGACAAAACAACACCAGACAGGATTTTTACCCGGCATGGGGGGAACTTCCTGGTGTACACTTCTTGCCCTTATGGTAAGGAAGATGTGACTTGTGACTTCAGGAGGGATGAGGTGATTTTCCAGGTCCATGAGGGCTGCCTTTCCCACCTGAAACCTCCAGTCCAAATCAGCACTCTGACCAGGGACTTCTCCACCCAGCTGGAGGAGGCCGCTGAGATAGCCAAACCAGAAGTCTTTCCAGGCTTCAGGCAGATGGTGGAAGAGAGAGTCAACCTAGCTGATGCCTGTGTGACTCTGGAACAGAAGCAAAAGTTGAAACAAGTTTTCTTGGATTTCCAAGATCTCTTTGCGGTAGACTCATATGACTGTGGTCGCACCGACATCCACACAACCACAATCCCCACGGACCCTGGCATGACTCCTGTGTTTGTGAAGCAATATCGCTTGCCTCTCGCATCAATGGAGTCCCTTACTGAAATAATTAAGAACCTTGAGTCCAGGGGAATAATCCGTCCAGTCCACAGCACCTTCAATAACCCGGTGCTGGGAATATTGAAGCCAAACGGCCAGTGGAGACTCTGCGCCGACCTTAGGGAGCTCAACAAACGGGTCCATACTTCCCGATGGCCTCTGCCCTACATTGACCAAGGGCTGGCCCAGATTCAGGGGTCACAGGTATTCACTGCAATAGACCTGACCAATGGATACTGGACCGTGCCTGTCAGCAGGGAGGACCAATACAAACTGGCTTTTACCTTTGGGGGCCAGCAGTACACATGGACCCGGACTCCCTTCGGATACCTCAACTCCGGCAATGAATTCAACATTTTCCTACATAAGGCCATCCCCGACCTGGGTGCGAGGGGTAACCTGGCTTATGTAGATGATGTCCTCATCAAAAGTTCATCTGTGGAGGAACACATAGCGGAGATCCGTTATGTTCTGACACAGTTGAGGGCCGCCGGAGCAAAACTTTCCTTTCAGAAAGCACAGTGGTGTAGAACCCGTGTTAATTTCTTGGGGCATGAGATTACTCCTCAGGGCCTCTGTCCCCAGGAAAAGAAAGTGGAAGCACTTCAGAAACTGAAAGACCCCACAACTCTGCGGGAACTAAGGAGCCTCCTTGGACTGACTAATTACAGCAGAAAGTTCATTGAGGGCTACGCAGAGATCACCAGACCCCTGATTCATCTCCTGAAGGGGGGGGTCAAGTGGGAATGGGGTCCAGAACAAGCCGAGGCGGTAAAACAACTGAAAAGAAGCCTCTCACAAGCGCCTTGCCTAGCTTACCCTGTCAGAAACAAGGAGTTCTTCCTGGAGACAGGGTTCTCTAATACGTGCTTGACGGCAGTATTATACCAAAAGCATGACAAGGTCAATAAAGTAATCTCCTATGCGAGCAAAACTTTATCCTCTGTGGAGGAAAAATTCAACGATTGTGAGAAGGCACTCCTGGCAACGGTGTGGGCATTGAAGAATTACCGCCCGTTTATCCAGGGGGAACACATCATAGTGGAGACTCCACACCAGCCTCTGCAATATCTCCAAAGTGACAGAATCCGGGCCGGAAATGTGAGTAATTCCCGAATTACTTCCTGGATTCTGTCAATGCAAGGCTTTCCTGTGGAGGTCAGATATGGCCAAAACAAGAAGAGTCCCCTCGCGCAAGGTCTGGCTGACTTGCATGATTGTGCCAGAGAAAACTGTCTCGAGGACGAAAGTCTAAAAATAAAGGACAACATGGAGGCATACCTTAATTCCCCCCACAAAGTCTTTGAAGAAGACAAGTGTGAGGGAATGCCCACTGTGTATGTGGATGGATGCTCTTACCATGTTGACAACAACGGGGAGAAAGAACTGGTGGCTGGCGTAGGGAATGCATGGGTGAATGAGTCCCCAGAACCCTCCGCTGGATACAAAATTTGTCCCCGAAGTAGTCAGGTGGCAGAATTGATGGCTGTGCATCAGGCCATCCTCACTGCTGTCCAGCATCAACTCCACGAACTGGTCATAATCACAGATTCGGATTATGTACGGAACGGGATCGTGGAGCACCTGGTTAATTGGAAAACCAGAGGCATGTTATGTGCTAACAACAAACCCTTGAAACATGGGAAGTTGATCCAAAACATTGATGATCTGGTCACATCGAATGGGATGACCATCTATTGGAAAAAGATCAAGGGTCATTCCAAAGTAGAGGGACCAGACAAAACTGGAAATGACTTAGCTGATCAGTTGGCCAAAACCGGGGCCATCCAAGGGGATCTAATTGAGATTGAGTCCCTGTTGGGGGAAATCCAGGTCACAGCTATCACTAGGTCCCAGACAAATGCTCACAACGACCTTTCAATTGCACAATGGAGCAAGGAGACTCCTGATGCTGATTTGATTACAGCTCAGAAGGGGGATCCAATTATTGGTAAGTTTTACCAGCACCTTGAGGACCCTGAGAACTTTCCCCTGACGGATACCGATTACATTGGGAAAGAGGACCTAAGAGTGTTGATGAAATGTCCAAAAATGTTCCGAATCCAAGACGGTTTGCTGGTAAGGAAATCCAAAGCTGGCCACGATCAGTGGGTGGTTCCTACCTCATTCCGAAGCCTGATGTTAAGTCACGCCCATGATGCGGCCACTGCCGGTCACAGGGGGTTTCACACAACATTGGAAATCTTAAGAGAGGTTGCATACTGGCCACACATGGGGCAGGACCTCGACCAATACTTGAAGGGGTGTCTTGTGTGTGCACAATTTCAGCCATCATCCCTCACACACCGTGCGCCTCTCCAAAAGAGGGGGATGACACTGCCATGGTCAGATTTACAAATCGACTTCGTAGGCCCCGTGATTCGCTCGGCTAGGGGGAATAAGTACATGTTGACTGTGACATGCTTGTTTACCAAGTGGGTGGAATGTCTCCCAGCCCCAAATTGCAAGGCAGAAACTGCAGCTGCCTTGATGATTAACCACATCTTTTCCCGTTTTGGTCTACCTCAAAGGATTGAGTCAGACAGAGGTAGCCACTTCACCAGTGAAGTAATGACAAAGATGTGGGAGATATTGGGGGTCAAGAGAAAGCTGCATATTGCTTATAGACCAGCTTCTTCTGGGGCAGTAGAGAGATATAACCGGACAATTGTGAGCATATTAAAGAAGTTTGTGGCAGATTCTGGGCCAAGTTGGGATATCCAATTACCTCTGGTCCTAATGGCCATCAGATCTACCCCTTCATCTGCAACCAAAATGTCACCGTTTGAGTTGATGACTGGGCGCAAGATGGTGCTTCCTCAGCATTTGCTCTACAGGACCCAAGAGCAGACACTGATAAATGCCTCCACTACTCATGAGTATGTAGAGAATTTAAGGAAACACCTCCAACATGCTTTTGCTTATGCTCAGCGGAATCTAGAAAGATCAGCTGATAGCATGAAGACCCATTATGACCTGAAAACTTCCAGGAAGGAATATCAGGTGGGAGACCGGGTCTATCTATACAACTTCCAAAGGAACCAGGCCAAGCAGCGCAAATTTTTGCCTACATGGAAAGGACCCTTTGAGATCATAGACAAAATCTCCCCTGTGGCCTACAAAATCCACATCCCCAAAGGTCCTTTGGCAGAGGGAGAAGACAAGTGGGTCCACATAAACCAGTTGAAATGTTGCCATCCCAGGCACACTCTGCAACAACTGGAGGAATCCTCTGGAATCCTAGCGGGTACTGTCTCAGACTAATTCAGTTCCAATCATAAAACATACCACATCTAGTCTCTAAAATACTGTGATTTGCATGAAACTGTCTCTTAGTTATACTGTTTTTTTTTCAAAATAAGAATGTAATGTTTCGTTGTGATGAAATGCATATGCTGCCCCACTATCTCAACAGTGGTGGAAAAACGTCTATGAGTAGGTATTGCCGCTCTTCCTTTGTCGTCCTAGGAGAAAGAAAACCTGAAGACGGGCCAAGGAGGACGATCCGGAGACCGGGAACGAAGATCCAATGGGCCCAGTGGACCGCCCAATATTCCCATCAGGACCGGCGAGGAGGACCGATCGATCAGTACCGGATGGAGAAGAAGATGCTGAACTGTGCCATCTACAGAGTAGGAAGAAGATTATGCGGACAGACCGGTGCGTGGGTCAAAACCCTTGGGCACGCGACTCCCCATCGACTCAAATTCAAAGTGCAGTCGCGTGGGGGGGGCTTGTTGGGTGTCCTGACCCACGTTTAAGCTATCATGCTACAACATTTGGTGCTGTGGGCTTAGAAAATTCAAGATGGCGGAAAACCCACATGTGCGCCGAAATCCAGGAAAGCTGCGCAGTTTGTGCGCCCACCAAAATGGTTGCCTCACTTGCCACCCACCAGTGCGAGAATGAAAGGCCGGGTTGCCATGAGGGAAATGGGTTGCCAAAGGAAAAACAGTAGCGCCGGTTAGCTTCAAAGCGCTTTAAAACCACCATTGGACTACCCGCACAGTAGTCTGAAACCATTGGGAATGGCAATGCTGATTGCCAAATGCAACTTAGAATTGTGGGGAATTCATTTGTTAAATCCCAAAAATGGGTGCAGTACCAGTACTCACCACTATCCAAAAGCCGGCGTTTTAAAACCACCCTGTGTTTCTCCGAAGGCAGGCTCAAAATGCCTATTTTCAAACATTACAATATGTGCAAAATATTCACTGAACACCAGCAGACATTTGGCAGAATGGAGTTTTGTGTGCCTACAAAATCTGGGAAATGAAGAGCCCAGAACAATGCTTATAACAAAACTGGCTGAGCTATGGAGTTAGCAGTTTAAGTTGCACTGGATTTAAAGACACTAAAATCGAAAATGTTTAGATTAAATGAGTGACCTATGTTTGGTGTCACATGCCTTTGTAACTGTTGAAATGTCATAGTTTTGCACTTAGAATCAGCATTCTAGCTGCATGTGTAAAATTGCAAGTTAATTTAAAAAGCAACAAAAAACATGACAGTTAGCTGAAAGTCTGGCTTAAGGAACTTGATTTTGCTTGACAACTACCCCCATCAGGAGTGAAACTTGAGTCACAGCTGTGTTCCCAGGACTATCTGCCTTTTTGCTGGCCACACTAAGAATATACCATCTATCTGATAATTGAATTACCTGTGCTCTGCAGGAGAGTGAACAATGCAACTCCCTTCACCCAGGCAGAGGGTTTATTGAGAGGATCATAAATGGCTTCCTCTTGAACAATGAGCCTTTCAGGACCCAAGCAAATCTTATATTGCAGGGGTCGTAAAAGTGGCTTACTCTTGGCAGAAACTGGGAGGGGGAGAAACTGGAGACAGAAGCTGGCTTGGCAGAACTGGATAAACCAGTATTTCTACCTTGTGCTGAGAGGAAACCACACCCCTTTGGAGCCAGAACATAACTTTAAAAAGATGGATCATTCATAGAGCGGACATGTGAAAATTTTATAAATGATACCATAATTCTTGTGATTTTTCTGCCCACAGTTTAAGAGGTTTTTAGAACCGGTGGTATGTTCAGGGGGGTGTCAGCGGAAAAGTGGATATTACTCTAAATGTATGCATGTTAAAAATCTGAAACTTCATCAGTTAATGTCCATACTCCCTGCGCACATGTATGTAAAGTTGGGTCAATGTCAGAAATTGAAAAATCAGTTAAAAAGTCAATTATGTGCCATTTCTGAATGCAAGCTCTTAGAAACAACAGATTTGGACAGAGACATGGCTAAATTCAGCCACACCATGTATATGTAATTTCAAGCAACTGTGTAACTGTGAAATATGTCTTTTGTTATCAAATATAGAATGTGTGCAATCTGACAGAGGAGTGTCCTATCTGCAAGCCATAAAATGACATCACTCTGACACAACTTAGCTTCGCCAATCAAGTGAGGAATGGAAATTTGACCAATGACAAGTGAGAGGGGCAAGTTTAGTTATGACCAACATACCCACCCACTCTCAAAACACATAAAAGCAGACAGACAGGACAGATAGGGACCTTCAATTCCATTTGCTGCAACGCGCTCTGCCGGACCATACAACATCCAGAGATCCAGACTTCAAATTCATCAACCTCCAGAAAGCCAAACTAGAGACTTTAATCTATCCAGAACTAAGAGACCAGACCAGAGAGCGAGCAGTTCCAGAGACCAGACGCTGTGCCCAGAGACCCAGACCAGAGAACCAGAGAGAGCTGACCCAGATCACTGTGAAGTGCAGAGACCAGAGGCGAGTTTAAAACCTGACCAGATCCATGGCGAGGCCCATTTCACTCAAGAATATAGTGTGAGTACCTAGAAAACTGTGCAGAACCAATCTCTTAGTTAAAATAATATAATCCAAGCTATTTTAATCTAAGTAGAACTGCCTCCTAACTGTCACCTGTCATTTGTAAAGCTGTCACCTGTCATTTTCTAGTTGCAAGCTGCACTTGTCTTTTTGAACTTTAAAATTTCAAATCGGAAAAACGACCTTCACAAAATCGCTCATATCTCTGCGACCGTTTGTCTTAGAGACTTGCAATAACTTTCATATGAAAGCTTAGAATCGTGGTTTTCCTACGAACCTAGAACCGCATTCCTACCCCCTAGAGTTTTACCGCAATCGCGGAACACGCATTCGCGAATTTTACCGCGATTTGCAATTTCTTCACGTGTAAAAAGCTGCTGCTGCTTGCCTTCCATTTGCCAGAAATTCGTTTAACCTGCTAATCATTCCTGAATCATTGCAAGAGTGAGCCTGAGCTAATATTAACTAGACACCACTCACCCTGAACCTCTAGAGGGAATCAAAAGCATTTTAGCATATTTTTTAATTCATTGCCAGCACATATCAAAGCAATTTGGGCCTGTGTTTTCAAAACTCCTATCTGTTTTCTGTAGTGTAAGCTTGCTGGGGTGAACTGAATTACAGTTGATTGCATTTCTGAGAACTGTGTGCTTCCTTCCATTTCCTTGCATTGCATCAAGGGGGGGAGGGGATTGCCAGAGAAAAGTGATTACCTTGTTTTGTTGAAATCATATTGAGTATTTTCTGTATTGCATTTTCATTCAAAATTACATCCATTTGAACTCTATAAAGCATTCTCTACCACATTATTCTTCTGTCCATATTTACCAGTGTGCTATCTTATCCATTTCATGTCAACTCATTAGTGATTATAAAGAAGTGTGTTAGTGCCAGATTCTCCGTTGTTAATCTTTATCATATCAGATTAAGTGTGCTATTCAATTATTAATTTATTATAAGGTGTGATATATACATCTCTTGTTTAAATTATCAAATAAACCTTTTAACTTGCAAAACAGAACTACTTCTTGGCTCAGTGGGGTCAGGGGGATTCCAAGAGAGGGGTGTTATATAGGGGTAGTCATCCAGAACACATGAACTGGACATAAAGATATATCAATAAGGGTTTTCATTCAGTATTATAGACTAGGCGTTGACTTAGCTGTAGTGTTGAATTGAATCCTCTTACAGTACAGGCTTGTACCAAAGGTGAATTTGTACTGTCAATTTGGTGTCCTAATTGTCTGGGGTGTTCCCAAAGGGTACTGCATATAATTCTTCCTAACACAGACTTTGGGCCTCATTACACGGACGGCGGTAAGGGTTAACGGTCACCGTTAATGGTACCGGTGCCCGTTAACCCTTACCGTCTTACTACGAGATTCCTTTGCGGGTTGGAGAATTTAACACCTGCTTTTTGCAGGCGTTAAAAACCAACCCGCAAAGGGACCAGGGAGCTAATTACTGTACCGCAATTTGCGGGGCCGTAATTAGCACATTCCCCATTCCCATTATGCCATATGGGGCAAAAATGGGAATGGGGAAGGGCAATGGGGAAAGGGGGAATTACCGCCCCACCAACCTTGGAATAGGGCGGTAATTCCCCTTTCCACCAAGGCGGTGCCGGTAGTTTACCGGCATGGACCAAGGTGCTAATAGCACCTTGGTCCACCGCCGTCTGTGTAATGAGGCCCTTTGTGCTAGTGTCTTGCTTTGCCGAAAGCACTGAGGCGCTTAAGTGTAAGCCCGGTGTGAACATGATCAGACTGTTTTGATTGGATCAAGATTTGGTGTGAACATAATCAGAATGTTTTGATTGGATCAAGCTTTCGGAACTTCTTTCGAGATTCAGTCAGGGAGATTTGACCCATTCTATGTACACTATTTTAAATAGTGCATGCATTGTTCGAATTCATGATCATTGTTGGAGTCTTGGAGGAAAAAGTAGAGGCAGGTGGTTTCTAGAATATTTGAGTGAGCGTTAGGCAATCAAAATGAATTGATGTGAGGGAGAGCTAGGCCATTAAAATAGTTTTTATTTGAGGAAGGCAAAAATCAGATAGGCCATCTTCTTCTTTCTATTAGGAAGGAAAGAATCCCATTGATCACCTTGCATGCCATACGCATATATAACATGTCTTCTAGTGACTAGGGAGTGAGGAGAAAATCCCAAAATTGTTTGGAGTCAGGTAGGAGATTAAATTAATTTGCTATAAGCTATGAGCACCACACAACGTGGGTGATAATAGGCAGCGCTGAGATGCCTGTGGGTTTGTAGCGTTATATAAATGCAAATTATTATTATTATTATTATTATTATTATTATTATTATTATTATTATTATTATTATTATTATTATCATTATTGTTGTTATTTTAATAACCCAGAGAGCCATATTTTTTTAATGAGACACAATATTAGTTGCAGTGAAAAAAGTAATAGAGGAAGTTATAGACATTTTTTTTAAAGTTTTTATTTCACAAAAGTACAAAATAAACATAACAATGTTAAAAATACAATCTACTAGAATATGGTTTTTAAAAAAACGTTTGATCTTCTCAAGGATAAAGCATGTTCGATAAAACCACAAATAGAATGGGGGTCCTGTTCTTACAGGGAACAGAAAACACCAATATCTTGGCCTCAGCTAATGTGTGAACAATACCCAATCTAAAAATAGGAAGAAGGAACTTTCTTCTGGGCATGTTCAAAATAGGCCAAAAAATAAAAGAATGAGTTGGATCTTCCACAGTAATGCCATCACAACAACAAAAAGGGCCATGGTCTGTGTCTTACTGCTAGACCAATTAGCCACTACAGAGGCTGGTGGTAGCCCGTTTACTCTAAACTAAAATGCCCCTATAATGGGTTAGAAACCAGCTGGCCTAGTTAACCAAACTCGGTTGTGGACTATGCTCCAGGAAATATCAAACCATGGGCTATTCAAGCTCACAACTTTGCTGAGTTAAATCTTTTTCATGTATAAAAGCATCTTTACA
Organism: Ambystoma mexicanum; assembly: GCF_040938575.1. Taxonomy (NCBI): domain Eukaryota; kingdom Metazoa; phylum Chordata; class Amphibia; order Caudata; family Ambystomatidae; genus Ambystoma; species Ambystoma mexicanum. The sequence goes on from NC_090922.1 coordinate 494,430,893, forward strand.
TTTTGGTATGACAACTGCCCCTTCCTCAAAGGGCCTAATAAGTGTATTACACAATTCCATCGAGGACAAGACCTGCTTTATATATTGCAGCCATGGGCTACGGCCGCCCACCTCTGATGTCAGCAGATCCTGTATGATTTGATGTGTAAAATGATCATCACATTCCCGAGTGTGCCACAATCTTGCCCATAGTAGCAGCAGTTTCATATTTAAAGTATCATAAATATAGCCTCAGTCGGTTTCCAAGTGCAGCAAGTATGCAGGAGCACCGGTCGATAATCCATATAAACAACGCAGGAAATAATTCCCCTTCATTGGTTTGGGAATATAGGAGAGTGGCATCACACTCCTGCCCCAAATCCAGCAGTTGTCATGGCTTTAGCATTATAAATTGGATGAATCGTCTCACAAGAGCAGTCATTCCGGATTTTAGTAAATTGCAAGACAGCACTGACCACTTGTGTAAATGTTGTGGTACAATTAGACACCCCAGAGCCCCAACCCATGATGTTCTTCATATGAATCCCCAAATACAGGAATTCTTTCACCCATTCCAGACTCCCCGTAGCTTAAAAAATCATTGGTAGTTTGCCCTTGTGGGGACCCACACACGCTTCACCCACACACCCATCACCCTTGATTTAGCAGTATCAAGATTCCGATAAGGGGCTGCCATAACGTCAGCAAAACCAGGAGCCAGAAGCTGCAAGGGAAGGTGTGTGGGCAAGTAATACAACATCACCAAAACCAGAAGCCAGAAGCTGCAAGGTAAGGTGTGTGGGCAAGTAATACAACATCAGCAAAACCAGAAGCCAGGAGCAAGGTAAGGTGTGTGGGCAAGTAATACAACACCAGCAAAACCAGAAGCCAGAAGCTGCAAGGGAAGGTGTGTGGGCAAGTAATACAACATCAGCAAAACCAGAAGCCAGAAGCTGCAAGGGAAGGTGTGTGGGCAAGTAATTCAACATCAGCAAAACCAGAAGCCAGAAGCTGCAAGGTAAGGTGTGTGGGCAAGTAATACAACATCAGCAAAACCAGAAGCCAGAAGCTGCAAGGGAAGATGTGTGGGCAAGTAATACAACATCAGCAAAACCAGAAGCTGCAAGGTAAGGTGTGTGGGAAAGTAATACAACATCAGCAAAACCAGAAGCCAGAAGCTGCAAGGTAAGGTGTGTGGGAAAGTAATACAACATCAGCAAAACCAGAAGCCAGAAGCTGCAAGGTAAGGTGTGTGGGAAAGTAATACAACATCAGCAAAACCAGAAGCCAGAAGCTGCAAGGTAAGGTGTTGGGAAAGTAATACAACATCAGCAAAACCAGAAGCCAGAAGCTGCAAGGTAAGGTGTGTGGGCAAGTAATACAATATCAGCAAAACCAGAAGCCAGGAGCAAGGTAAGGTGTGTGGGCAAGTAATACAGCATCAGCAAAACCAGAAGCCAGAAGCTGCAAGGGAAGGTGTGTGGGCAAGTAATACAACATCAGCAAAACCAGAAGTCAGAAGCTGCAAGGGAAGGTGTGTGGGCAAGTAATACAACATCAGCAAAACCAGAAGCCAGAAGCTGCAAGGTAAGGTGTGTGGGCAAGTAATACAATATCAGCAAAACCAGAAGCCAGGAGCAAGGTAAGGTGTGTGGGCAAGTAATACAGCATCAGCAAAACCAGAAGCCAGAAGCTGCAAGGGAAGGTGTGTGGGCAAGTAATACAACATCAGCAAAACCAGAAGCCAGAAGCTGCAAGGTAAGGTGTGTGGGCAAGTAATACAATATCAGCAAAACCAGAAGCCAGGAGCAAGGTAAGGTGTGTGGGCAAGTAATACAGCATCAGCAAAACCAGAAGCCAGAAGCTGCAAGGGAAGGTGTGTGGGCAAGTAATACAACATCAGCAAAACCAGAAGTCAGAAGCTGCAAGGGAAGGTGTGTGGGCAAGTAATACAACATCAGCAAAACCAGAAGCCAGAAGCTGCAAGGTAAGGTGTGTGGGCAAGTAATACGACATTGTCCAATGCACAGATATGTCTGCCTGCGCACATTGCAGTATCTGAGATTACGGCATGCAAATCACCTAATAAAGAATTAGTATAACGGTTGAACCGCAGCAGTGCCAGGATACAACCCTGCCTGACACCTCATGTGGATTGGAGAGCCTGGGAGAGCTCACTGGTGCTAGATATACGCGGCTTTGCTTTCCTTTATTCTTTATTCCAAGAAGACAACTCTCCCCCTCCATACCACTGATACTCTTCCCTCTCCACTCTACTGCTACCTCACTCTTGCACTACACTACTAGTCTCCCCTCTCCACTTCCCTACTACGCTCCCCTCCATTACTACTCTCCACTCTTCTACTACTATTCCACTCCATAATGGCCCAGTAATCCCAGGAAGTGGGGAACAGTGATGAGGCACAGATTGCATAAACACAGCTTTAATGCAATGCAAATAATTTCCGGGAGGTCAGCCAGCCTCGTGAGACTGGAAAACATAAACTCTCGACACGCCCACATCAGGCAGTAGCATTTCAAGCTAAAAAACACAACATTAGAATACATTTGAGACAATAGGTACATGCTGATTCCACCCCACCTTCTAGCTCCTGCCTATACACATCTATTTAAGTCAGCATACATTGTCCTACTCTGATTGGTAAGTACAGTAGCATGTTACTTTCTATATGCATCCCACCGCAGATGACCTAATCATGTGCACTTAGTAAGAAGAGTGAAACCTGCCCTCCTCTGCAGCAAACTGGCAGAAAACTCACGTTAATAATATTCATGAAGCTAATACCTCCTCTTACGTTCATGACGTTGAACCTATTTATAATTACTGCTGTGCTCTCTCCTCTTTCCTATACTAATCCTCCCTCAACTCCTTCCTCCTCTACCCTTTCTCCTTCCACTCTGTCAATCCCCCTTTCACCCACTCCCTATACACCCACTACTTCTTTCACTCCCACAACATGCACTCACATTCACAATAGAATATCACTTTTGCTCATCAACCACCAGCTAAATATTCTAGGAAATGCCTCGCCCTCTTCAACACCATCCTTCCTCCATCTGGTCTCTTGGTGTACCTCCTCAGACCTGACCTAAATAACCCACACATTCCTGTTTACTTCTTACCTTTTTCATCCTCTCTCTCCTTTTCCTCTTGAAGTGTCCCTTCTGGTTCCCTGGACCAATCAGTTAGTATCTTTCCCACCCACGAGGTATCAGAAACAGGTGAATACATAAAGAGGAGCTAAGTCCAGCTCCTTTTCCTCTCAAGGTCCCTCGTGACTTTTGTCAATGGTGGCCTGCACTGAACAATATCCACTTTTGTGTCAGGGCTCCAGTATGGAGATGCTCCATGGCTCGTCTGTAGCAATGTGTAGTCATCATTGCTACCGCTCATTGGAATTGTTTGTGCTGTATAGTGGTTCACTTTCTGTTACTGATGCATCCATATGGAGATTTCTGTTGGCTGCTTTGTTGCAGGTGAGCTTCCAGGAATGCAGGTAGATGTGGTTTTCTGCTATTAAGATAGAGAGATTGGCTGGCATTTTCAAACAGAGGTAAGGGGCGAACAAGAGTGGTACTATTAGCAATCCAATGGGCACAAGGTTAAGGGGCCGGGAATGGGGGGCCTTCCAACTGCCACTGTATCTTCTGTGATAGGAATGCCTGTGGTTTCCACATTGGTAGGCCTCCCACCCCAGGCTGAGAGGGGTCCCATCATTCTTGAATGGATCAGCTTACTGATCCTTTCACAACAGCAAAGTGAGTCAAGGGAAACAACACACATTGCAGCATAGGACATGGGAAGTTTAATTTTATTTTCCCAGTAACCCACACATCCATGGAGTATGATAATAATGATGAGGAGCAAGATACCGATTATGACATATCCTGGTCCAGGCAGAATCTGCACATGATTGTGAAAAAATACTTATACCAAGGACATGAACAATGTCACAGAGAAATGGGGGAACACAACAGCTACTCCTCCACCTGTTTGCATTTTCTTTGAAACAGAACATCTAAGAATTAGAAGTCCAAAAAGATCACCAAGATCACCACCGCCATCTCAGTCTCAGGAGTGTAGTGGGCTATGTCTTAGCCCACCATGCAAAATCCAAAATATAGAATATTGTCTCCCTGGATGAAGGTGATTAACATCGTGCAACCTGGAGTATGTGCAAGAAAACAGTGCGCAGGGAAGAACCTGGGAATAACTTGAGTACCACATCTTTGTGGTGCCATATGAAGCAAAACCATGCACACAATTCAGATTACTACACAGGGCCTCAAGTGAGGCTTTCCCACAACCAGCCAATCACCAAACCAAACCAACCCCAGCACATGTTGTCATCCCTTAAAACATAGCTGATGTGCCATCATTGTTCCAGACAAAGTGATTTAGTGAAACTACTATTCCCCGGGTCAGTGTGTTTGAGGCATTTCGCATGGACAAATATATAACAAGTAACATGAAGGAGTATGCGATAATGTTGTAAAGGGGCCTCTTGACATATTCTTTTGAGGAAAATCCTGGTTTCATGAGTAAAGTTCATCACTGCTAGGCAACCAGCAGTCTGTTTTACTTTTCATGCAAGTCTTTCCTCGAGTTGTACAAAACGCTGAATAGTGGGTTTGTTGGACAAATCTTTTGCAGTTCATGCAGCCAGGTTCTGGAAGACTTTACAAGAGAAGATTTGCTTAATAGAAGACCCCTCTATTTTTCCAAAACCTTCCTTATTGAATTATTCTGTGGCCCCATGTGTGCCCTTTTATCCTGCCACTCGAGAGTGCCTCTGATCCAAAAATAATTACAGAAGATCACAAGTAGATACAGCTTAGAACCAGGCCACTTTGTTTATTCACGGATTGGTGCTGTGGATGTATGTTCAGTTTTGTAACTATTATTAATAGGTCCAATACCTGGACTGCCTATTAATTGGTAAGACCATGTATGCTCTTGCTTTGTGCATGTCCTTCACTTTGTGGTGATATCTTACATCATCATTCACCAATCTTTCAACGAAATGACTCCCATGGGCCAATAGACTAGCTCCACTTTAGCTAAGTCTTCAATGCAAGAACTGTACTGCATCAATTTCAGATGTGCAGCAAGTTGCCATAGCACACTTTGAAGAACACAGTTGCCACTCCTTGTATTTCTAATAAGCATATTTGACTGGCTAAATGAACAATGCAATACCATCAATGATAATTTCAACACACACGTACAAATATTTAATGGGGCATTATTTATACTAAGACTATGGATGGTGCTGTCTGATGTATGTTGCGTGCCATGTACCTTTGACCAAACATGTTAGCTGGCACAGTCGATCGCCTAGTGAGGTACTTCTACTGGTGAGACTGATGGAACTCAACCTTTCACGAGGTAGATATAATGCAGTTTGCAAGGCATGTTATGTCAGGCTTGTGTGACGACTCATGCTTCTCCTCAGTGAAATGTAACACAGAATACCTCATGGAGCCATTTCTCAACCCACTTTTGAAGATCCATGAGGGTGTTTTTTAGCAGGTTGAGACCTTTTAAAAACAACCAGAATGAGAATGAAAGATGCACTTATGGAAATTAAATTGCAAGGAAAATAGATGCAGGAAGGAAATTCAACAACCCCAGTGCTCAACAAACCCCCAGTGATATTAATAATATTGTCTTCCTTCACATTAGGGAGTGTTCTGCTTTTGTCACGTATGCCACAAGACCCAATATCTGTAAATATTACTGATGATAGTGATAGGCTGGCGAGGGAGAACCACAATGCTGACGGGAACACAAGAACATGCAATGGCACTACGGCAGCTGTGATGGTGAGATGGTCAATGCTTACCAATTCGATGCATCTCATATGATCCAATACAGTAGTGGTTCAGTATCCACTCCATCTGGCAAGCAGTACTTGTGGGAGATGCCATAGTAGCCCTACTTTGCCCCACTGTCAAAGTACAGTCTGAACGAGTCTTCAGTGCTGCCAGGCTATCTGGTCGTAGGATGTTGTGAACTGAAAACTCATTAAAGTGAATGATCACTAGATTGAGGAAAATCTAGCCATACCTTACACACCAGCTTGGGTATGATGAAAATGTGTGGTGTGCTTCAAATCACACAGAAAGAAGTGGGATGGGATTGTTTATTTGATGCTTTGGTTGTGAAATGGTTAGCTGTATTGATTGACTGCTGGTGACTGAATGTCTTAACATGATATGATGCAATTAGCATTTTGGTTAAAAATGTTTGTCCTTTTGTCCCCGTCCTCTTATTTTAGAAATGCAGTAGTGGAAGGGAGATAGACCTTTCAACAGTATAGAGAGCCCCATAGACATGTGTTCTCCCCAGAACATACCAGTCACTAACATGAGAATATGTTGGACTCTCCTAGCTACAAAAGAGCTGCCAGTACACAAGAAATGTTCCCATCAGGAACTGTTCAAATGACTAAATCACAGATTAATTTGCATTTGATGGTGCTGCTTGGAAACAAATCACATGGTTTGAGTGTTCAAAAACGTGTCTTTAGGCCTGAGTTATGTCAACATGCAATACATGATTTTAATACACTGCAAAGTGGCAACAAGAATTAAATGAATGATTTATTTCACTAGAGGCTTCAGACATTAAGAGAAAGAGCGTGAATAGAGCCCCAAGAAGAAGTGGCCAGAGGTGAGGAGATCACGGTAGAGAGGACCAGCTTCCCACTGGGATAAGGGCCCATGCACTGCTTGCTTGGGGAATTTCAGTTTTGTCATGTGACATGTCTGCTGGACCGCAGACTGCAGACAAAAGGGATCCTCCATATTCCATCATCCTGGGGCGTATGAGGTCCACAGTCCCATTAGCATCCATGCTGCTGGAATGAAGTGCCAGGAAGGTTTGTAGAAAATACAAAACATTTAACAATAAGACTAAAAGAGTATAACAGAGCACTGCATCAATTCAAAAGTAATAGTGAACAATATAAGTAACTCTACAACCAAAGAAATTGGGCTTTAGTCTGACTTTAAATAGATATGGTATGTTAGGTTATTGGGATTTAAGCAAAACTTATGAGAAGGGAACTGAAACCAATAAAACTATTGAAATTCTGTTAACTAGTGTGGAAAGGTAGTAAGAGAAACACAATTCCAAATCTTTGGAAGGCTACAAATGAGGAATTCCACGATCAGATATCAGTGATGACAAATAGTTTGAACTGCAGGGTCAAAAAACACAACACAAAAACAACAAATGTAACACAACCTAATCATGCTGAATAACAAAGCATAAACAAGATTAATGAAAAACAAAAATTTCAATACATGCAAAAAAGACCTACATGTTTCAGTCCCTGTTGAAGTGTGCAACCATCTTCAGGGGCAATAGAGGCATACGGTGGTAGAATAGCAAGCAAAACTATGAAAACATAAGAACAGGAAGTAGGGCGCAAAGGAAACAAGGAACATAATATGCATTTCCAACTTTTCCCATGTATGAGGAAGTATGAAACAGATTTACTGCAATTGTGTTCCCTGGCGTGTCACAAGTACATAGCTGGACATGACAGGAAAATGAAAATATAGTACAGTAAATGATTTAAAAAATGGGGACTCTAATGAAACATATCAACTGGATTCAAAGGAAAGGGAAGTTCTCCTTAAAAAAAAAAAATAATGAAGTAGTCCCGAATAGCAATGGGCTTAGGCCTACTTGTAAACTGGGGCAGCGTGCTGGTGTCATATGCTGCAGTGTGACTAAAGTGCAATATTCTGTTCAAAGCCAGAAGCAGAAGTCACATCATGGCATGAATTGGATAGTGGTGGTGGGTGCAGTCGTGGCATTCTCTTTATGATTGACCAAGGTTCAAAAGGTGAATATACTTTGTGTCAGCTTTCGTTGAATTTGCCGTTGGCGTAGAATACTGAGTGGTCTCAAATGGCTGGTTGGTAGATTTAGTTCATTATGCATTAAAAAGCATGCTCATTAATGTGTTTTTGAAGCTGAGCTGTTCCAGGATTCAGCAGATTTACTTTGGCAGTATGATCCAGAGTTTTTCCAAAATGTTTGAGAACGTCAATCCTCAATGTTTCTCATTCGAGCAACACACAGTCTCTATCAGTACATGTTCAACATACTCATTGGAAGTTAACATTCTTTTTTGTTCGTACTGGGTGATTTTTCATTGGATAAGTTTAGATCTTCTGACTGGTTGCTGGTGGAGAGCTCTTAGGAATTATTTTCCATCCAGTCTGCACAGTATTCTGGCTGCACTTAAGTGTTTAAGTATGTAGTCTGGCATGCCAAGATATATCAGAGATGTGATGTTAAGTGTCCTGCGCAGGACGTTAATGAATGTAATTATCCATCTGAGTAAGCAAAGATGGTACAAGCATTTCTTTAATAAAGCTTTGATTTTTGGTACCCAGGTAAATCCATAGGAATCCCAAGATTGTTGGGTTTTGTGTAGGTAACCATGGTCCTGTGAGGGTACAATTTGTCCTAGGAGTAGGGAGTGTTTTTTCTGATGCGACATTGGGTGAAATAACCATGAGTTTGTTTTTTCTGGGTATAGTTTTGGGTACTTCTTTGTTATCCACATGCTCACAGGAGTGAGACAGTTTGTTAGGGTAGCATTTGCATTATCGTTGTTTGTCATTTTGAACATTCTTTCTGTGTCATCTGCACAGAATTGTAGCAGGTGAGTCCATGTTTTTTTGAAGAGCCTCATAAGCAGGGCCATGTAAATGTTGAAAAGGAGAGTTGATGGGCTTGATCCTTGCAGGACTCCGTCGGTTTGTTCTGTGTTTGCTGGAACTAAAAGCGTCAGCCAAGTTATGCCTGTTCCATCCTTGCAGAAAGACCTCATCCACTATACTGTTGTGTTTTGCCGGCCCACTTTTTCATTATCCTTAATAAAATGTCATTGTTGATGGAGTAACAGGCCATTGGGATATCTAGGCATGCGAGTGCCAGCCTCATGGTAGAGTGTGCAATGTTTTTAAGGTTGTACCAAATAGATATGAGTTCGAGTTATGGCCTCTTTATTTCTCTAAAAGCTAAATGTGCGTGATCTAGGATGTCGTTGAACTTTTAGATGTTCATTTGGAAACATATGTAGATTTGAAGGATTTTAGATGGAAATGTTATTTTGGGGAATGGTTGGTAGTATGCAGGGTTATACAGATTTCTGGTGGTATTTTGAGGATCAATTTATGGTAGGTAATCTGGAAATTTACTGGTACAATTTCTGTTTCAAGTGAAGAGTTCATCAGTTGGTGGAAATATGGTGGAGTAAATTCTTTGATGAGGATATTTTACAAGAGCTCTGCTGGGAAGTCTGCTTTGTTAATTTCTTTTTCAAGTGTATTAAAATTTGATTAATTGATTGGATTGAATTAGTTCAGTGATCAAGTGGTTATTGGGTTGTCTTCATGAGAAGCTTTATCATTTCCGTAAATCTGTGCAGTGACCAAGGTTTGCTGGATGTTTTCCAATTTATCTTGGAACTGGATTGTGATATCATTGCACAGTTTCTGGGATGGTGGGGATGGTTTGTTGCAGCAGGTAAGATGTTTCATTTCCTTGATGATTTTGAAAATAAATGTCTTTCTCCAGGAGAGTTGCTGTTCTGATACTTTCTAAGTAGTGAACTGCTCATTCACAGTGTAAAATAGTTCCTGGTTGTTTCTTTTCTTCAGGTTTTTTTTTTTTAAAGAGTGATATGGTTCAGTGGTGTAAGTTTATTAATTTCCTCAACTGTCAAGTCAGTCAGATCTTTACCTTTTTCTCAGGTAGTGAGACATCTGATTTTTGTAGAGAGGCACACTAGGTTAAGATACCCAGTCACATTTCAAGAGAGTGTGGATAGTGCAAGAGTTGAGATTTGTCTGTCTATGCAATACATATATATCTGTCGGGGAAAACACAATCTAACTGTGCAAAGCAATCTATGCAGCAGTTAGTGAAGCTATGAAGTATTTGATGTAGATTCAAAGAAATTTCCTCCACATGGAATAAACAATCAAGTTGTAAAAAAGAATGAATGTGCCTGAATAAGGAAATAACCCAGCTAAAAAAATGAACTAATTTAACTGTGCAATAATAACATAGTTGTACCAGAGGGTTATTATAGCTGTGCAGCTATTAGCCGCCACACAAGAATTACCCTTAATCATTTTGTATATATATATATATATATTTTGATTGCTCTATGGTTTATACATATAAACCTTTCACAATTCAAAAATGTAAAAAAACATTTACAAAGTACAATAAAGATAGTTCATCATCACTCAAGTTAAAAACATCAAATTTACCACAGTTTAGGTATCAAAATGAGCACACACAGAGATATAACAACATACATCCCATCTTCTTGCAGACATGACAATATTAACTCATTATATTCTTCAAAGTTAAAAGTTAAAAGATTTCTTTTTCAATATAGCCAGTTCAATTTTATATTAATCCAATCACCTTTACACCTTAATTATGTGTTTAAACCTAGTTAGCCTCAAAACAACATTCCCCGCGATATTGGGCTCCCAGCCATGCATTCCTATAGGAACGTCCCCTCAATAATGAGAGCGATTAGAATAAAGGACTGGGCAATCACACACTATATGCCTACGTGTTTCTCTGGCCTGAGTATTATTACAATTGTGACAAGAAGCCCAGGGAAAATCATTCCTATTCCTTATATTAAGAACTTCTCTTGTGTTTAGCAGATTAATTAACCCATCTTAATCTAACTTCAACAGTCTGGTTGTACCACAGAATTGATATAACTGTGCAAAGATTACATGTTTGTCTGACTATAACTTATCTATCTTGAGCTAGTTGTAAGAGTCAGTCTACGTGCATATAGACTCACTCTATGAATTAATTTCTCTAACTTTAAAATGAGAAAATCTAGCTGCGCAATGAATTACTGTAGCTACAACAATCAATTACTTGTGCTGCAAAGCGTCTTAATCTAAATACACCAGCCATTATATATGTACATAAAGATAATAATGCTGAGCATAACAAAATACATTTAACTGCAATAAAAGAAAGTCCAGAAAATGAGATAATCTAGCTGCAACAATCAATGTAGAAGTGCATACAAATTCTGCACAGGCATGAATCTTGTTACCCAATGTGATTGATCTTCCATCAACAATCCGTCTAGCTGTCCACCAAAAATGTATCTATCCGTGTATGAATAATTCATCTAGCTATTTCCTGTGGGGTTAAATATGCATGGACTGTGAGTCCTGTTCTGTTGTCCAGGCTGGGTTGTTCATAGTCCTTCCTTTTTGTCCATTCCTCCTCACAGCGTGTATTTGGAGCGCACCAAGTTGTGAGAATGAGGGATGTTAGCCTCCACCATCAGGGGGGGCGGGGCCGCCGGTGAGGTGATTTCACCTCATGAGCTGCGCGAGCTGCACTGCTAGCAAGCGCTAATGGTAACTCCTGGTGGGCATAACTGCCCAGGGGGTTTGCCGCCAGAGACTCTGAGAGGGACCAGCAGAGAAGAGCTCCTTCTGAGTGCCACGGAGGGCACTCAGGTCCTCTGCTGAGTATGGGACACCCGCCTCGATCCATACTCTGTCCACCTATCAGGTATAAGGCAGTTCTCTGTCCCCCACCCCGGGGTCGAGAAAGTGTACTCCGAATTGAGAGCTGTGAGGCTCCCGGAGGTCGCGGCTTCCTGCCCGCCCCCGCTTGTGAGAGCCAGGGATATCGGCGTCATGTGCGGTGTTGCCTGGAACCCGGCAGGTAGGAGACGGAAGTAGTGAAACGGGGGATACCGCACCCGGTGTGTTCCAACCCAGGGTAACATGCAGGCAGTTTGGATGAGAGTAGTTGAAGCAATTTGTACCACTCAGGGTGGGGGACTCTGTGTAGTCGGTTTTGTTTCTCACAGCAGCGCAGAAGGAGTGGGCGCTTAGATAATTTGTGTTTGACAGAAATGGTTACGTATTTATCAAACGGGAAAGCGGTCACTCTCAGGAGGTCCCTGTGACAGAAAGGATTACGTATTTATCAAATATGAAAGCGTTTCTTCTCAGGCGATACCTGTGACAGAAGAGGTTATTTAATTATCAAATGTGAAAGCGCTCATTCTCAGGAGATCCCTGTGACGTTAATTGTTATGTATTTATCAAATGTGAAAATGGTTATTCTCAGGAGATACCTGTGGCAGAAAATGTTATTTATTTATCAAGTGGGAAAGCATTCCTTTTCAGGAGATACTTTTGACAGAAGAGGTTATTTAATTATCAAATGTGAAAGCGTTCATTCTCAGGAGATCCTTGTCACTGAAACGGTTGTGTATTATCAAAACTGAAAATTGTCATTCTCAGGAAATACCTTTGACAAAAAAGGTTATTTATTTATCAAATGGGAAAGCATTCCTTCTCAGGAGATACCTGGGACAGAAGAGGTTATTTAATTATCAAATGTGAAAGGGTTCATTCTCAGGAGATCACTGTGACTGAAATGGTTATGTATTTATTGAATGTGCAAATGCTAATTTGCAGGAGATAACTGTGACAGAAAAGGTTATGTATTTATCAAATGGGACAGTGTTCCTTCTCCGGAGATACATGTGACAGAAGACCTTATTTAGTTATCAAATGTGAAAGTATTCATTCTCAGGAGTTCCCTGTGACTGACATGATTATGTATTTATCAAATGTGAAAATGGTCATTCTCAGGAGATACCTGTGACAGAAAAGGTTATTTAATTATCAAATGTGAACGCGTTCATTTTCAGGAGATCCCTGTGACTGAAATGGTTATGTATTTATCAAATGTGAAAATGGTAATTCTCAGAAGATCCATGTGACAGAGATGTTTATTTAGTTATCAAAGGTGAAAGTCTTAATTCTCAGGGACCTCTTCATGACAGACTAGATTAGTTGTGAACTTCACATGACTGTGTAGGACTTCAGGTGATCCTCATGGATCCATTATACATTCTGTTTAACAAAAGTGTATCCAACACTATGTGAAGGGAGCAAATGACAACTGTAAAGGATATTTTCTTTCTTGTACTAGCAGGGAGCAACGCTGTTAGGAGCCTATGGTGTAGAAGTATCCTGTGTATTATTTATTTAACATATTCCAATACATAAAACGAAAGTGGATCATGCTTAAAACTAATAAGACTGTGTCTGTTTATTTGGTCAATGATACCAGGGCTGCTGCCAGTCCTCAAGGGAAGAAAAACCTACTGAAGCCCTCGCTAGGTCTCTTCCACACTTCAGCCACCTTACCCCCCACCTTGGGCTAATCATTTTCCTTGCACAGGTGTGCAGTAACGTGTCAAACTCCTGCCTCAGGTCTCTTACAGGTAGCTACTCACTCATTCCTATAGAGGAGGATAACATTCAAGGGAGAAACACCTTACACTTTTTTTTTGGAGGCACTACTGAGATCCCATTAGGGGGGGGAAGAATCGCCCAACTGGGTGTAAAAAAAAGATTTTTTTTTAAACACACAAAATAAAATCCCTATTAGTTAATACTTACTCATAGTCAAGATGGCACAGTACTATGTGTTACAATGGATTCGAGCTGAAGGAATTAGCCCCCAGGCCTGTTTCATCCTAGGTGACGTTCCCTTACACATAACCACAGATAAAGTTTTAGCCATGACTGGTCCTTTAGAATCCATCACTGGTAAAGTGAAAAGTGTCAGCCGAATACCAGGCCATGATACCAAATGTTAAATGCTATTTTATGATGGAGTCATAGCTGCCCACCGAAATCCAAGGCGGAAAACCTGTGGTTACATGCCCTGTGTGGCAGCCAGACTCTTGGCCAGGAATTCCCCCAACACCATTAAGCTACAAATCCCACGAAAGATGCCATTGTCATCGCTGCTGTGGTGTCTGAAGCAGTTAGGGTAACTATGGAGAGACAATCACTATTGCCCTTGATTAATGAACATGGAGCCTACACCCGGCTGTGCCCCTTTTTCAGCAAAAGACCGGTGCCCAAAGGAGAAGAAGGGTATGAAGTGTGGGCTGATCCTGCTCAGTTTATGCTTTATAATTGGAAAGTGTCAGATCAAGATAAAAGGAGGCGTGTAATAGAGGAATTGCTAGGACCTGAACTACAGAAGGTACAGTTCCTGCGCACACTGAGTCTGGATCTAACTTCACTGCAAGTGATGAATGCACTGCAAAGAGCTTTCGGCACAACCGAGCCTGGGGAACATTTGATGATGAGGTTCTATGTCACCTCACTGAAGCGGCAGAGAAGTTACCTGAATTCCTTGTGAGGTATGAACACATTTTACGCTTGGCACTCCATAGGGGAGGATTAGAGACTTCCCAACTGAACCGGTGTCGCTTGAAGCAGACCCTCAGAGGGGCCAAAGATGCTGCCATACCCATCCTCCAACTGAGACTGTGTGAAAAGCTGGACTGACCACCTCCGCATGAAGAGCTACTTAGGTCAATATGAGCTTTGGAAGAAGAAACCGGCAATGTCAATTGACAGAGTCATACTGTCCAAAGCAAGATCCCAGCTCCAAACTATGCCCTTGCTCAGCAGAAACAGATTGAGGACCTGCAATAACTGGTGAGGAAATTACAGACCCAGTTATTACCCAGGGAAAATCTGAATGTAACTCCACAGTGGGGCAGAGACTTTTTACACTCATCACATGACAGAGAACATCAAGCATTTAGACGAGCTCAAGAGCCTCGAGAATATGTTACTTCCACGTCTGCTCCTTTACGACCCTGGAGATTTTGCAATCGATGTGGGGATCACTGCCACTCAACTCGTCTGTGCGACCAAGACTATGCTCGAGTAGCTGCTCGATTTACGGCCCCAAAACCAACTCCAGCCCGACCATTGTCAGGAAATGCACAGGAGGTTGTAGCGGAGGAGAAGCTAGAACCTCAAGTACAGGAGTATCCTCTTCTGATAATAACCTCTGTGTATTTCTACAGGCACCAATTTATGATGTGCTGACTACCAAGCACCCAGTTAAGGTTCAGGAGGGTCCCACAGCTGACCTTCTCCTTTTAGTCCGTGAGCTCTGCAACACCCAGAAAATGTCACCGGCATCATGCAACAGACTACAAACTCAGACAAATTCTTCCAGAGGCATCCCTGAGGGCTTGATTGGACCACCCATGATGATCCCAGTTGAGCTTGAAGGGTGAATGACTACAGCACTATTGGACAGTGGCTCCCAGGTCACCATCGTATACGAGCCCTAACATCGAAAATATATGTCACATATGCCAGTAGAACCACTTGCGGGGTTAAACCCGATGGGAGTCGGTGATTTAGCTTGCCGCTATCTAGGGTACATTTGTGTAAAGATCCACCTAGATCCAGAGGTGGCTGGAGTAAGCAGCACTTTGACTGCACTGGCCTTAGTATGCACCACCAAGAACCAGTATCCCGAGGTACCTCTGGTCATGGGCACTAACTCTGCCCTGTTTGGTACCTTAGCTCGGATGTGCATGGAGATGGCCGGGCAACAGTTTGCACATTCCCTTTCAATGCACCCCGCCTGCCAGTGAGTCTACCTTAAGAAAAGTAGGGAGAAGGTGGTACACCCCGATGGTCCCATGGGAGAAGTGAACACCACTAACCACAGTCAACTTGACATACCGCATGATGAGACCATCATGGTGCCTGGTAATATACGAATCCAAGGACAAAACCGCTACCGAAGAATTGTGATGGAGGCTCCTGAAGATGAAGAACTGCCTGGAGGCTTGATCGTCCAACGCACATTGATACGTGTTACTGGTTCAGAAATGACCCTCACACAAGTCCCCATTACTAATGTGACTTGAATACCGACTTGAATGCTGTGCATGTATTCCCTACATGGATAAAATTGTAATTGTGCTAAACTGAGGCCAGTAAGTTCTCTCAACCTATTATTAATAAGCCAGCTTACCCTAACTCTAGTCCAGGCTACCATATGACTAACAGAATCATACTAATCACATTACCAACAATCATCCAAAAGTCAGATGTTTCAAATTGCTTCTCTGTCCAACTCCAAGTAGGCTTACCTTCACCAATTATGGCAAACATCCCGACCTTACCTTGTCCTCTCATTGCAAGAAATCACAAACTCCGAGCTAGACTACCGCGACTATACGAAATACCAACTAGTCACCTATCTAACCTCAACCAACCTCTTAATAATAACCGCTCTAAATGCAATTCCTCGCCCCACCCAATTAAGGCTTCCTCCCCAATAATACAGAATCCGACCAATAAGAAACTACCTAAAATCAAACCTAGAGCAACTGAATTCATAACTGCCCATACCCTAGAGAGCTCTGTGATAATGAAGTCTGCATTGATAAATGCTAGATCCCTAGTGACACATGCCCTAGAAATAGCAGACTTAATCACCTTGAATAACCTTGACATCCTAGCAGTCACTGAGATGTGGGTACACCCTGCAGCGGGACCAGCCCTCTCGTTAGCAGTCCCAGAAAACTACCAAATCATCAGAGCTGACAGATCTGATGCAAGAGGAGGCGGCATCGCCCTCATTGCTAAATCTCATCTAGCAATTATACTAGTACCTTCACCTCTAATCGCATCTTGTGAAATCCTCACAGCCAAAGTACCTATCTCTAATTCCAGTACCCTAACAATCTATCTAGTGTAAAGATTCCCATAATCCATTTGTACCTTCGAGGATGACATCTCATGTATTCTATCCAACAACACTAAGGAGATTTCACAGGTACTACTATTGGGGGATCTTAACCTTGGCTTTAACAATCCATCTGACAAAGATGCCAAAGCGATCCTCAACATGCTTTCAGAACAGGGACTCTACCGAAAAGTGACCCAGCCAACGCACAACAAATGCAGGACCCTTGACTGCGTAGCCAACTTGAACTGTGAATTATCCATTAATGTCTCCAACCCACTACCATGGACTGACCATCATGTGATCTCTTTCACTATGGCAATAAATAAACAGCAACAACAGAATCTGGTCATAGCCCCTCCACAGCGCATACTAGTGACAAACTACTCCCTCACATCCTACCTACACTGAATTCTCTTTCATCCACCACCAAGCCTGACGTCCTAGTCGAAGTATACAACAACGCTACGGCCAAAGCTGTAAACCATAGTGCACCTCTTAAGCTACGTAAAAGTAAACCTCGGGCTCACTTGAATGTGTGGTTCACCTCACACTTAAAAGCCCTCAGACAGGAAAAGAGAAAATTGGAAGCCACATAGCGCCATACTCCTTCAGTAGAAAATAAAAACACCCTAACGAAATTTGCTGATAACTATAAAAAAGAAATAATACGCACAAAGAAAGATCTATATAATGACAGGATTTCCAAAGCTAGATCCAACACAAAGGAACTATTCACTATCCTATGAGAAATGGAGGCACCTATCCCACCAGCCGACAATATAGTCAACAACAAAATCTGGTGCACCAGCATACAAATGCACTAGCTAACAAAATAGTACTCCTCAAAAACAAGATAGCCAATAAGAAATCCCTAATACCTAAACAGGACACTCAAACTTCAATCCTTGAGGATTCCATTCACAGACCAGAGCAATTCAAATTCTCAAAAATGTCCATATTAGAAGTAGAGAAGATAATTTCCTCATTTAAACCTTCCAGATGCCAGGGTACAACTGCCCAGCACAATTAATTAAAGATGCAGCTAGAGACCTGGCTCCATTTATTTCCAAACCTATAAATGCATCCTTCGATTCTAACACCATCCCAAGTAATTTGAAAGATTCATGGGTATTACCTTTACTCAAAAAGCAAACAGTCGACCCATCTACTCCAAGGCCAATTACAACTGCATTTTTACTTCTGAAGATACGTGACAAAGTTGCGTATCTCTAGATATAGCAATACCTTGAAACTTGCCATCTCCTAGGCGCCCACCAATCAGGCTTCAGACCACAACATGGTACTGAAATGGCCCTATTCAACCTAAAGACCCAAATTGAGGAGTTGAAGGACAAAGGGAAAACCGCCATGCTACTCCTCCTTGACCTGTCAGCCCCCTTTGACTTGGTTCATCATGAACTGTTATGTAATCACAGTTTTACAAAGGTAGCGGGCGCCCCTCTTTCGCAAGAACAGACATGATAACCTGTTCAGTGGTTATTAACCACTTGAGAGTTCGCAGCCACTGCTTTTACTCACTGTGCCTTTCACAGATGGGAAATATCCATTTGCATATCAGTCTTTGTCCTGCCCAGGGGCAGTCCAGCACCGAAATACAATGGCAATTCCAATCTGAACGAGAGTACCACCAGCAACCCCATACACGTGTTTCACCCTTGTTGGGGATCATCAGTGAGGTGAAGCTGATGCCTCTCTAAGCACAGTGAGAGGGAGACCACGTCTGGTTGCCCCCAGGAGACCTAGGGTTACCAATCCCAGGTTCCTTAAAAAATAGTTTTACAAAGGTAGCGGGCGCCCCTCTCTCGCAAGAACAGACATGATAACCTGTTCAGTGGTTATTAACCACTTGAGAGTTCGCAGCCACTGCTTTTACTCACTGTGCCTTTCACAGATGGGAAATATCCATTTGCATATCAGTCTTTGTCCTGCCCAGGGGCAGTCCAGCACCGAAATACAATGGCAATTCCAATCTGAACGAGAGTACCACCAGCAACCCCATACACGTGTTTCACCCTTGTTGGGGATCATCAGTGAGGTGAAGCTGATGCCTCTCTAAGCACAGTGAGAGAGAGACCACGTCTGGTTGCCCCCAGGAGACCTAGGGTTACCAATCCCAGGTTCCTTAAAAAATAGTTTTACAAAGGTAGCGGGCGCCCCTCTCTCGCAAGAACAGACATGATAACCTGTTCAGTGGTTATTAACCACTTGAGAGTTCGCAGCCACTGCTTTTACTCACTGTGCCTTTCACAGATGGGAAATATCCATTTGCATATCAGTCTTTGTCCTGCCCAGGGGCAGTCCAGCACCGAAATACAATGGCAATTCCAATCTGAACGAGAGTACCACCAGCAACCCCATACACGTGTTTCACCCTTGTTGGGGATCATCAGTGAGGTGAAGCTGATGCCTCTCTAAGCACAGTGAGAGGGAGACCACGTCTGGTTGCCCCCAGGAGACCTAGGGTTATCAATCCCAGGTTCCTTAAAAAATAGTTTAACAAAGGTAGCGGGCGCCCCTCTCTCGCAAGAACAGACATGATAACCTGTTCAGTGGTTATTAACCACTTGAGAGTTCGCAGCCACTGCTTTTACCCACTGTGCCTTTCACAGATGGGAAATATCCATTTGCATATCAGTCTTTGTCCTGCCCAGGGGCAGTCCAGCACCGAAATACAATGGCAATTCCAATCTGAACGAGAGTACCACCAGCAACCCCATACACGTGTTTCACCCTTGTTGGGGATCATCAGTGAGGTGAAGCTGATGCCTCTCTAAGCACAGTGAGAGGGAGACCACGTCTGGTTGCCCCCAGGAGACCTAGGGTTACCAATCCCAGGTTCCTTAAAAAATAGTTTTACAAAGGTAGCGGGCGCCCCTCTCTCGCAAGAACAGACATGATAACCTGTTCAGTGGTTATTAACCACTTGAGAGTTCGCAGCCACTGCTTTTACTCACTGTGCCTTTCACAGATGGGAAATATCCATTTGCATATCAGTCTTTGTCCTGCCCAGGGGCAGTCCAGCACCGAAATACAATGGCAATTCCAATCTGAACGAGAGTACCACCAGCAACCCCATACACGTGTTTCACCCTTGTTGGGGATCATCAGTGAGGTGAAGCTGATGCCTCTCTAAGCACAGTGAGAGGGAGACCACGTCTGGTTGCCCCCAGGAGACCTAGGGTTACCAATCCCAGGTTCCTTAAAAAATAGTTTTACAAAGGTAGCGGGCGCCCCTCTCTCGCAAGAACAGACATGATAACCTGGTCAGTGGTTATTAACCACTTGAGAGTTCGCAGCCACTGCTTTTACTCACTGTGCCTTTCACAGATGGGAAATATCCATTTGCATATCAGTCTTTGTCCTGCCCAGGGGCAGTCCAGCACCGAAATACAATGGCAATTCCAATCTGAACGAGAGTACCACCAGCAACCCCATACACGTGTTTCACCCTTGTTGGGGATCATCAGTGAGGTGAAGCTGATGCCTCTCTAAGCACAGTGAGAGGGAGACCACGTCTGGTTGCCCCCAGGAGACCTAGGGTTACCAATCCCAGGTTCCTTAAAAAATAGTTTTACAAAGGTAGCGGGCGCCCCTCTCTCGCAAGAACAGACATGATAACCTGTTCAGTGGTTATTAACCACTTGAGAGTTCGCAGCCACTGCTTTTACTCACTGTGCCGGTATAATCCAGAAGTTGAGAAGCCCCTATGCCTCCCCGATAGTGGCGGCGTGAAAAAAGAACCAAGATGTGCGGCTGTGCATCGACTACCAACAGCTAAACAGCAGGACCGTACCAGATCAATATACCACCCCTGAGTGGATGAGGCCTTAGACTGTCTAGTTGGGAGCAAGTGGTTTTCAGTCCTGGATATCCGGAGTCGGTATTACCAGATTCCCATGTTGCCTGGGGATACGGAGAAGGCGGCTTTCATTTGCCAGCTGGGATTTTACCAATTTATCCGAATGCCACAGGGGATATCGGGGGCGTCTGCCATATTTCAACACTTGATGGAAAGAACAGTGGGGGCATGAACCTGCTTGAGGTGATAGTTTTTAATGTGATCGTGTTTGGGAGGACACTAGAGGAACACCATTAAAGATTGCTGAATGTTTTGGATCGTCTTCAACAACAAGGACTGAAAGTTTCCCTAAATAAATGTCAGTTTTACCACACCATTGTGAAGTATATTGGCCATGTGGTGTCAGCTGATGGAGTGAGTGTGGATCCCATCAAGATGGAAGCCTTCAAGACTTGGCCTTGCCCGCAGAACCTGCAAGAGATTAGGAGCTACTTGGGGTTCTGTAATTATTACGGAAGGTTTGTGACTGGCTTCTCCAAAATAGCCCATCCACTCACGGAATTGACCAAAGGTTATCCAGCTTCACAGAAGAAGATGACTCTAAGGGGAAATCAGTCCATGGCCCTGTATCATCCTAAAGAAGGTTTCGAACTGCGCTGAAATGAGAAGTGTGAACAGGCCTTCATCCAGATAAAGAAGACTCTTACTGAGGTGCCGGTACTGGCCTAAGCTGATCTGCACCTACCATATATATTACATGTGGATGCCAGTTCCAATGGACTGGGTGCTGTACTCTATCAAGAGCAACAGGGTCTTGCTAGACCCGTGGAGTTTGCAAGCCGCCGGCTGAGCCCTGCTGAATCAAACTATCCTGCCCATAAGTTACAGTTTGTGGCCCTGAAGTGGGCCGTGTCTGAGAAATTGCACAACTAGCTGTACAGATCTGCTTTTACAGTATGTACAGACAACAATCCACTAACATACATCCTCAAGTCTGCAGAATTGGATGCCGCCGGCCACCGATGGTTAGCGGCCTTGTCCAAGTACAATTTACAGCTAGAATATCGCCCTGGAGTCAACAACATTGATGCTGGTGCACTGTCCCTAAGACCCCCCCAACGACGACAGCCCCGTAGCCACCTCTGCCAAAATAGCCTCCGTGGCCTCCATGAAAGCTATCGTCTAACCAGGAGCTGGCCCGAACGTTGAACCAGCACGTTGTATCGACTGGCTAGGCGGGAATGAAGAAGGTGTCCCTGCGAGCTATTGTGACGCCACAAGTTTAATGGCTCCGGAACTACCACACCTAAACCAGACGGAACTGAGTCAAAAAGCAATTGCAAGATGAGGAACTAAGAGAAGAGCTGCTGGGCAAAGAGAAAGCAGAAACATAACAAACTATCAGATATATCGCAAGGAATGGTATTTGCTGATAATGGAGGGAGGAATGCTGTACAAGGAGAATCAACTCCAGGGGCACCCGATACATAGACTTGTGTTGCCACACTCATTACAGCCCCTGGTCCTATGCGCTCTGCATGACCAACATGGGCACCTGGGAAGTGAATGGACATTAGATTTGTTACGGAATAGATTTTACTGGCCTCACCTAGGCCTAGAAGTGGAGGAGTATTGCCACACCTGTGCACAATGCATTGTTCGAAAAAACCTCAGTCATCCTGCTGCAGCCCTTCAACACCTACAGAGCTCCGTACCCATGGACCTAGTTTGTGTTGACTTCCCAAGCCTTGAAACGTATACCGGAGGGATTCAGAACATTTTGGTAGTAACTGATCACTTCACCCGCTATGCCCAAGCATATCCCACCAGAAATCAGAAGGCAATGACAATAGCAAAAGTACTCTGCGACAAGTTTTTTGTGCATTATGGCTGGCCGGCTCCCCTACATTCAGACCAAGGGCGAGATTTTGCGTCCAAACTGCTCAAAGAGTTTATACAGTTAATTGGAGTGAAGCAAACCAGAACCTCTCCCTACCATCCACATGGAAATGCCCAAGCCGAACGTTTTAATTGAACATTGTTGGGTATGCTGGGGTCACTGAGTACCACAGAAAAACTGAAATGGAGCCAACATGTATCCACTCTAGTCCACGCCTATAATTGCACCAGGAAGAGAGCACCGGGTGCACCCCAAAT
This sequence comes from Ambystoma mexicanum, assembly GCF_040938575.1. Taxonomy (NCBI): domain Eukaryota; kingdom Metazoa; phylum Chordata; class Amphibia; order Caudata; family Ambystomatidae; genus Ambystoma; species Ambystoma mexicanum. The sequence goes on from NC_090922.1 coordinate 494,453,500, forward strand.
CTTCTAATGTTCGGCTGGGTTTTGGGGTCTCTTCTGATGGCACAGGGATAGAAAGCTAGTATGTGAAGGACCTTAAGAACAAATGTCCAGAGCTTTCCAACTAGCACAAGCCTCTGCAGAACTTAATGCACAGCAGAACAAAAAGAGGTATGATGAGAAAGTCTGGTTCCCCCACCTGCAACCTGGGGATCGGGTAACCATCAGGAATCTAGGGAAGAGAGGGCAAAACAAGCTGGGGGACCACTGGGACTCTGATGGGGTTGCCCGTGTTCAAACGAAGAAAGGAAGGGCACCCAAGGGATGTGAAGACCCTCCACAGAAATCATCTCCTGCCCTTAGGGGATGGTGTAGAAATGGATCTGAATGTTGCAGAAGTTCCTTTTTCCCCCAGTAAGAGGAACACCAGAGGTCTTCAATGGGAGTCCCTCCACAGGGAAATCCGACAACCTACTGGCCCACCTGCTGTACCATCTGTAGTATCCACATCAGGAAAGAAGAGGGATGCAGAAGGTACAGAACCTTTCACCATTAAAGTAGTACTAAGGCCCTCAGACAATTCGACTAGTACAGAGGAAGAGGAAGAAGACGGAGGTGCTGGGGCTTATACTTTGGCTACTAGTATGGAAGCAAGGATACACATCCAGTTTCTGCTGAATAGTACGAGATAAGGGGAGAAGTACCAGAGTTAGGGGACTCCGGCAAAGTCCTCCCCATTCAAGGGGAAAGTCTACCAAGGCCAGACTGAGAGACTAGGGACTGATCACCTGCATCCACAGACTCTCACAGAAAAGTGCCTGAGGATCATTCAGAGGTTCTTCAGGAACTATGATGATCTCAACGAGAAGTTAGGCCAGTCAGAAAATTGAGCTACGATGCGCCTGGAGCTCAAACAGTAATCAATCTTCCAGGACTGTCTGTTCACACAAGTACATGTGCAGTTATGTATACTAAGGAGCAAATGAGTTGTTCACGACAGTGGTGGACTGTGCCATTGCTGTGGAATGAGAAATGTCATATTATATTGTATGCTCTTCGGGAGTAGAGAAACCCTTAAGGACAAGAGTTTTTTAGGAAGAGGGGGTGAGTGTAAACCCCCCATTTCCTGTGAGGTTAAATATGCATGGACTCTGTGTCCCGTTCTGTTATCCAGGCTGAGTTTTTCATAGTCCTTTTTTGTCCATTTCTCCCCACGGTGTGTTTTGGGGTGCGCAAAGTTGTGAGACGGTAGGTTCCACCAGCAGGGGGAGCAGGGCCGCCGGTGAGGTGATTTCACCTCACGAGCTGCGCAAGCTCCCCTGCTGTTGAGCGCTAATGGTAACTCCTGGTGGGCATAACTGCCCAAGGGGGTTCGCTGCCGAGAGACACTGAGAGGGACCCGCGGAGAAGAGGCAGAAGTTCCTCACTGTCACAGAGGGCACCAAGGCCCTTGCTGAATAGGGGACCCCTGCCTTGATCCATAGGCCGTCCGCCTATCAGGTGGAAGGCAGTTCTCTCTCCCCCACCCTGGGGTCCAGAGAGTGTACTCTGTGTTGAGAGCTGTGAGGTACCCGAAGGGCGCGGCTTCACATCTGCCCCCGCTATTGAGAGCCAAGGAGAGTGGGGTGAGGTGCGGTGTTGCCTGGTCCCGGCAGGTAGGAGAAGGAAGAAGTGAAATGGGGGATAGTACCCCTTTGTGTGTTAAAACCCTGGTTAACACACTGGCAGATTGGATGAGAATACTTGAAGCAATATTTACCGCTCAGGGCGGGGGACTCTGTGGAGTCAGTTTTGTTTCTCACAATAGCAAAGAAGGATTGGGTGCTTAGATAATTTGTGTGGGACAGAAATGGTTACGTGTTTATCAAATGGGAAAGCGGTCGGTCTCAGGAGAACCCTGTGACATAAAGGGTAAGGTATTTATCAAATGTGAAAGCGTTCCTTCTCAGGAGATACCTGTGACAGAAGAGGTTATTTAATTGTCAAATGTGAAAGCATTGATTCTCAGGAGATCCCTGTGACTGAAATGGTTATATATTTATCAAATGTGAAAATGGTCATTCTCAGGAGATACCTGTGACAGAATAGGTTATTTATTTATCAAATGGGAAAGCGTTCATTCTCAGGGGATCCCTGTGAGAGAAATGGTTATTGAATTATCAAATGTGAAAGTGTTCATTCTCAGGAGATCTCTGTGACAGAGATGTTTATTTAGTTATCAAAGGTGAACGTCTTAATTATCAGAGACCTCTTCATGACAGACTAGATTAGTTGTGAACTTCACATGACTGTGTAGGACTTCAGGTGATCCTCATGGATCCATGATACATTCTGTTTAACCAAAGTGTATCCAATACTATGTGAAGGGAGCAAATGACAACTGTAAAGGATAGTTTCTTTCTTGTGCTAGCAGGGAGCAACTCTGTTATGGGTCTATGGTGTAAAGGTATCCTGTGTATGTATTATTTATTTACCATATTCCACTACATAAAGCAAAAGCGGATCATGCTTAAAACAAATAATACTGTGTCTGTTTATTTGGTTTGGTCAACGATACCAGGGCTGCCGCCAGTCCTCAAAGGAAGAAAAACCCACTGAGAACCCTTGCTAGGTCTCTTCCATACTTCAGCCACTGTACTCCCCCCCTTGGGCTAATCATTTTCCTTGCACAGGTGTGCAGTAATGTGCCAAACTCCTGACTCAGGTCTCCTACAGGTAGCTACTCACTCATTCCTATAGAGGAGGATAACATCCAATGGAGAAACACCTTACACTACAAAAGGAGATTATTCTAGCTACACAATGAGTTACTCTAGCTGCAAACATTGATCTAGTGAGTTAATGAGGTACATTTTCAGGAGTAGGAAGTTTCAGAGAATACCATCTAGTGTCTTCAAGGATTTTCCAACTAAACACACCCTCTCAAATGTGTTTCCTACTTGCTTGGAGGGTGTACTCGAGAATTGGTTGTGAACTGGAACATAATGTTCAGTCAGATTAGTGAGATTTTTTTGTGCAATCCCATTGAGCACTTTCCAAATTTAAATCTATACTGAGGCATGCACTTGATCTTCCATAATAATCCAGCCTAAAGCCTGCCATGCTTTATAAACATGATCAAATATCCTGAGGAAGACAAGTATGTGGAGAGACCAGTTTTGCACTGCTTGCACTAGACATACTTGCATAAATGGAAATTCACTGTTGCATTCTTACATTACAACTGCTTGTGTAATTACTTTGTAATGGCTCTCGGAGAGTAAGGTGTGATATTTTTAAAGATAAAGCGTTGTTCATGAGTTATTTTAACTACTGCATCAACTTGGGGTAAAAAGAAAAGACAGCTGTGAAAGGTGGCCCCCAAACGAGTAAATAGTTGACCAAGATGTATGGGCAAAAGGAAGGGCGGCAAGTCCAAGGATGCAGTGCCAAGGAAGTGGACCTCCATTCTCTCAGCATTCAGGTGCGGCCAGATGACCAGCATCCCATGCTGCACTGCTGCCGGGCTACTGACCACTCTCGTAGACTCTCCTGACTCACTGTGGATGTTGACCTGGGTCTGAATATTATCTGAATAAAGTTTTCAAGATGGTATATATAAATGTTAAGAGGGAAAAAGATGAACAATGAACCACATGCAACTGGACAACTTGGTGAGATACTAAGATTAACCTTTTACCTTCTCTCCACCAAACAGATGCAATCTCGATTAAAGCTGATCCTTTAATGCTCATGAATTTCTACTGGTGGTGGATCCGGATTTCGTGCTCCACATTGTCAAACACTACTACAAATATAATAAAATCAGAGCAGCTGGCCATCCTCTGCTCCTCAAATCATGTAATGGTTCCTCTCCCCCGAACCAGTTGCTTCAGTGCTCCTGGCTCGGTAAAAAGAAAACTGACAGTCCCCTTGAAGACCTCCTTCGAAGTTACTGGACAACTAATATCTCATCCCCTGCAAGGATTTTCACCATCAAGGAGGCGGTCCCTGCTGACAGAATCCCTCCAACTACATTTACAGGGGTGTCACCCATTTATGTATGAGAGGTCAGCTAGAAAAGTCATCACTAATAACACCATTGCTTCCACGTTTAAGAGTAGACACATCCCTACCAATAGAAGTGTAGGTGCCTTTCCCTGGCTTACTACGTGTGAGAGAAAATAAAATAACCAACACAACCCCTGTGGGGAAGGAGGCACTGAGACCCGGCTGCAAGAGTTCAAAGGATGGTTTATTTCTCCAGCTAGAAAATAACCCAAAAACCCTTTCCAAACATTTACATCATCACTCATATATATATCAATTAAAGTATCTCTAACAAAAAATAATAAATGGACCCGATTGGCCAGGCGGTGTTGTGCTGTAGGTGTGGGTAGCATCTCTTCCTTCTGATTGGCTGAGTGGCTGACGAGATGATGGACGTCAAATAGCTTGTGTACCACGCAGGTCAGGGTCCGGTCACTGTGGTCACTACCTAAGCTAATATGTTGCATTCGTAAAACACTAAATAACAAATTATCTAAACATTTTATGCTACTTTTCATATTTGTACACAAATCACACATAGTATTTATTGTCAGTACAATTGGGTCATTTGTGGCTTTAATTGGAGGCCTTGACCTTTATTGTGCATGTAAAAAGAGTCAAGCTGTGTTTCACATATCTCCTAAGCTTTAGACCTATTAGTATAAGTAAAAACATATATTGTGGCAAAGTGCTTAAGGTTAGTAGTGGGTGTGTTGGGTGGGTTTCGCAGCACAGGCGAGGGTCTGGCACTTGAAAGAAATACCTTACAGGGAGCGCAGGGTCAGGATGGCAATAAATTGCTCTAAATGGGGGTGGGTGGCTTGCACGTTTATGGGGGCGAACGAGCAAAAAGTGCTTAGCTCATCCTGGTTCACATGCTGGTTCTCATGCTAGCAGTGATCTCAGAGGAAGAAAACTGTATCATATTGGTAGGTGCAACTTTCTCCAGCTTCAGCGTGAGAATGGGAGCGCAGAGCTTTCCTTCGCAGGAGGAGTGCAAGGGTGGGGGCCAGTCAGCTGCCTGTGCGCCTTGTGTGTGTCTCTGTCCTTGGCTGTTGCAGTGGAAGGGGAGCTGAGCCTTGCTGTACTATCGAAGTGAGTCCTGTTTACCCAAGATGGAGTCGAAAGGGGGCACAAAAGATGGATGCCCCGTGTCCTGCTCAGTAGTCCCATCTATGTAGCGGTCAACCGTGGTTAACTTTACATAAGGGCAAGGGGCAAACCCACTACCGGAGGCACGTGGTCCAAGCTTTGTACTGAGGAGTGCATGGCGCGAGGGGGCCTGGGGGCCCCTCGCTCCCATACATAAGTTATACTGAATGCAACAAAAATGTAAATAATAATAAGATAAACACATTGCTGCACAAGAGTTGAGAATAGAAGAAGGAGACTCAGTAATATCAGACTCAAGCATAAGGAAGACATTACACCGATATGATATAAGTCATTTATAATGCGCCTGTACACAAGTGTTTCTAGGCGCGACAAGACAAGGGAGGGAAGACAGAGGCAGGACAAGACAAACAATCTTACTAGACCCTGTGTCATTCAGATCCTGCAAGTGCGAGAATGAGAAGTGCAAGCAGAAAGGGATGGAGGGAAGTGCAAGGGGGAGGCGAGGGGAAAACAAGGCAGCGCAGCTCTGAGTAAGTGCAGCCAGGGCAGAGCGGCTCTGGGTAGCGCAAGGCGAACCTTGGACTGTAGGGTTACAGTTACAGCCCCTAGGTGCATGGCAGGCCAGGAGGCAATGCATGGGCGACTGATCAAGAAAGAGCCTGGTTCCTAGTGAGCTCTGACGGTAGCCAAGCAACCAGTTGGTACAGCGGATAGGTAGGTCAAGTAGATCAGCAGGGGGGGAGAGAGGGAAAGCAGAGGAGAAGAGGAAAGTTTTGAGATGCTTCCTGAACTTCAGGTGGTCCGGCACAAGATTGCGAGGGGCAGGGAGGCCATTCCAGAGGGAGGCGCCTGCTGAGAAGAGAGACCTAACCCCCACTCTCTGCCAGGAGAAGAGTCTAACACTTAGAGAGTTGGAGGTAGCTGAGTGAAGGGCTCGAGAAGGAAGGTATTTTGGAAGAGAGCGTTGGATGTAGTGCAGGTCCCGGCCCCAGAAAACCTTGTGGACAATGCAAAGGGTGTTCAACTTGACCCTTACAGCCACCAGGAGCCAGTGGAGAGATTTCAGGGCTGGAGAGATATGGTCATTGGGCTTGAGACCAAGTCTTGCAGTCCTGTTCTGGATTAGTTACAGAGGGCGGAGTGTAGAGGAAGGCAGATTGAGAAAGAGGCCGTTGAAGTAGTCCAGCCTAGAGCCAGCTGGAGACAGTGAGCTTCTGGAGGAAAGTGAAAAAGGGAAGAGTCCCTTTGAAGAGCTGCAGCTTGTAGTGGGACTTCTTGGCGACGTCTGAGATGTGAGGAGAGAAAGAGGGAGTGAAGTCGAAGACGACACCAATGTTTTTTGTTCAAATTCAACACAACCAATGAAGTACTCAAGTAGGTCTATATAACCAATGAAAGCCAAGTGTGCACTTTGGGAAGAGTGGCACTATGCTTTAACACTGATCAGAGGTTTCCCTAAACCAACATGTAGGGATATAATTTATCAGATCGACTAATCACCAATGAAGTAGCTGGAAAGACACAAACGACGAACAGACTCAGGGCAGTGGCACTATTTGTCTTAAAGATGAAACAAACAATCAAATCTCTCCCCAAGTATATGAGTATTATTACATGCAAATGGCCACAATACACCCCATGCAGGTGTTTCCATTTCCCAAGTAGTTAATGCAGCCAGACCAGCGAGAGAGAGGAAGACACCCAATAGGTTTCATAATTACAAGACGAACTACATATACAGAGGACAAGAACCTTTTGCAATAACAGGAGTTATGTGATATTGCGTACTTAACCCCATGCCATGCAGCAACCACACACATAATGTGGCATGATGGGGAAATGGGACTACAAATGCATAAAGAACCAGTGCACACTTTCACAGGAGAACCGGCACAGGACAGCAGCTATTCATGCCCTACAGTGTGCTTCATAATAGTCAAGCCCAAGGCCTGCCATCCTTTAAAAACATTATCAAATGCCCTAAGGAAGATAAGTATGTGAGCAGCCCAGTTTTTATATTCTTGCAATTTAGCTAAGAAAGCCATAGACATAGTTAGTTAGTTAAATGGAAATTCAGTATTGCATTCTGGGCAGGACATCTTCAATTGCAGTAACTGCGATATTACATTGAACTGAAATAATACAGGCAATGGGCCTGTTAATAAATCCTCACATAACTCCCCCTAAGAACCCCTTGAGGATGAATGTCCTAACAAGACTTACTAAATACTAAAAGCAAAGTTTCTTGACTTTCACACCTGGGTCCTAAAGTCCAATGGGCCATGCCACCAGGATCAAGTGGGTGGTGATATCTGGCGATGCCTTGACACTCTGGGAATACCCTCTGGAGCCAGGGTCCCTTCAATGGAGCAGTGCTACTTCAAACAGCTGATAGGGATAACATGAAATGCTCCAGTTGAGGCACTAGTGTACTACATATCAAATTGTCATGTTGATTTTTATTTTATTTTTAGATTTTATGTGCAATTATTCCCATTGAACCTGTCAACTGCATATCACCATTCAATGTGAATGGTGCTCACAATGCAAGGGTGCATAGATATTAGCATTGGGGGAGTTTGATCATTTTTTTCCAACAAGTCTGTATCCCAATCTATTAATCTAGGAGGGATGGGTAATCCCAGGTCGTTGTTGAAATGAATCAGGAGATCTCTCGAGGCCTCTTTGTGGGAGACGGAAAGTGAGCAGGAAGGATGTCCCACATGCACTAATGTTTGCTCCTCATTTCTCAATAAAGCAATGGTTTCCAGCAGTAGCCATATTATTAGGCCTCTCGATTTGTGTATTGAGGTGGGTGTAGGGTATCCTCTCTTCCTGGCTGTCTCATCAGAGGAAGGTGTATAGTTTCCCTTCTACCCAGGAGAGACATTTTTAGATTTTACTCAGTATTTCCCCATCATAACTTTAGATACCTTAACTCTGAAATAGGGACCCAATACTGAGGAAACATTTAGATTCTGGTTTACTGCATCTATGTATGCATTGCAGCTGTGGGCTACTAGATCTCAAAGCATTGCGGTCAGCTTGGCTCCATGATAGCCAACCCCTTCTCTACAACTTGATGGTCTTACTGGTGGTTTGATCCCAGCATGGCTAACCCAAATATATAATCAAGTGAAATTAATATTTTGTAACCAGGGCATGATATTGCTGCTTGCTCACCTCCTTAGGACCAGTATGACACAATGCTATTCTGTCCCGAAAATGTACAAGGGTGAGCAAAGGCATCTAAGCACTGTACCCAAATGTGTACCACAACTGGGTTCAGAGGAATTTCATAAATAAAACAGGGTACAGAAAAGGAGTAAAGTAGTAAGAAACATACTGAACAGGAGTAAAGGAGTAAGTAAGCTGAAACTGGAAGGCACGAAGTGGAAAGGAAAAGGTCCAGAAGAGCGGCATCCATCATGTTGTAACGTAGTCTTGTTATGTGAAGTCATTGGCCTGGAGTGCTTTCTGTCAGAATGTTGATGCATGAATATGTAAATCTGTACAATAAAGCTTCCCGGATCAACATATGACTCCACAGCAGGTCTGTGTGTGAGTGCCAGAATGAATGACCACCTCCAGACTTTATAACAATTGGTGATGAGGCTCAAAGAAGCCTGTGAGTGAAGAAATAAAGAAATAACAAAGACAGAGACACAGAAGGAGAAGCTTCAGCAACTTCAAAGACAGTAAGGAGAGCTGTGTGGGGGGTGGGGAACAGCCATTAAAGAGAAACCCACCGTTCTCCAAAGTCCATAATAAAACCATTCTACCCAGCAAAATGAGTAATGAGATAAAAGAATTCTCTGGGAGAGAGGCCCTCATTCAATCTCACAGTTATGACCAAGAATCCAATATCCCGATGAATAACTTAATGTCTGGTTATGGGATTGTGAATATAGCAAGTTCAGGTAAAAAAAAAGAAAGAAAGAAATAAGAACAGTAAGGAGCAGAGAAGGATCGGCGTATATTAATAGAATGGCACCATTTTTAGATGCAATAAATGACTTATTAGCGCCTACTAAAGTCCAGCAGGTGGCGCCAGTGCTCCATGTAGCTGTCAAGAAACATGGGGAAACAAAACTGAAATGATGGCTAGTGCGCCATTGATAGTAATTGTGTGTTGACTCTGGTGTTTTCATAAGTAATACAAAATAAATCAGTGAATTGTGACATTGGGACTTTTCTCGTTATCATTTACAGAAAATTCATTATTGTGTTCCGTTACCTGTAATTTTTCAAACGGGATGAATCGTGGTCCTGCTTGCCGCATTCATAGGCTGCAGCATGAGTATAAATGACAGTTGATATGGGAGGCTCAATCCGACCCTACCTCCCTGCTGCTGGCAAACAAATGATGACGTGTGTGAACGTTCGGTTGGTGTTGGAGAACGAAAGAATGCTGCTGATGAAAGCCCGAGAATGGAATGGCTTTCTCGTGCAAGCGGCGCTTCTTCTTCTTCTTGCTGATAGATTGTTATCCATCAGCAGTGATTTTTGGATACCGAGGCTTGAGGCTCATTACTCCATCTTCTCTGGTTGAGTATGTAGTCGTGGGTTTGTATTCTTCTTGGTCTGTGTGGTCTTGTCACAGTAGGGCTGCTTTCACAGGGTCTTTGCAGTGATGGGCCGCGGGTAGCGGTCGAAGGGGTTTGCAGTGGTGGCAGTGAGTATTCTGATCAGAGGGTTCGAGTTCTGATCCAGTCCTTGGCAGAAGTTCTTACTCAGCTTCGCTAGATGTTCGTCCAACATCTCGATGCCCAGGTCTCTGTGAAGGTCTGCTATCCCTGTGAAGAGTGGAGCTCCAGACGATATCCGCAGGGCCTTGTTCTGGACTATCTGAAGACTCTTCCGGTGTCGCTCATGGCAGGTCATCCATGCTAGGGAGGCATACGTCAGGGTTGGTCTGATGATCGCCTTGTAGACGTTGATCTTTGTCCGGAGGGGCATGGATTTGCTCTTCAGGAGTGGGTACAGCGCTGCCATCTTTTCTGTTGCCTTCTGCTGGCGAAGAGATCTACTATTTGAATGACGCGCCCTGAAACGTGCCGTGTGACGTGATGAGGAAATGAACTTGGTGCATTTGTTGCACCGGAAATATGCTTCGTTCTTCCATTACGCGGCGGAGGGAACTTCATTTGGAAGATTATTTACATTTTTTTCCCACGGAACTGCAACAGGAGTGGTTTCTTTTAGTACGGTAAAAGACACTGCATGCGGAATGTTTCTTGTGGCAGCGATAGGGCCAAGTATGAATGGTCCTTTTTGTTTATGTAACTGAACAACAGAAGATGTTATGCCAGCACAACGTGACTCAGAAGCTTAGGTCTCAGGAAGGTTTTACACACAATCTTAAAATGTGCAGGCGGATATATTGTTTTTTTCTGCTTTTATATTTATTACAAGTCAAATGAACATTATAGAATGAAGAGGGAAATTATGTAGTGCACTGCAGGATAAATGGAAAATGGATGGGTTTATTTATTTAACGCAATAATGCACTATGATGTTGCTAAACGATAATTTTTTATGTAGGTGTTGCTGATTTTGGGGTTTCAGCATATGTATGGTCCGTGGCCCTGATCAAGCCAGCAAATGTTAGATTGTTGCAACAATGAGAAATATTGCAGCATTTTTGGTATTTTAAAGGACATTTTTTTCTTAAGTGAATTTCGGAAATTGCATCCAAGATATTGCAGGAAATGTGGAATGATGCAAATGTTTGGTAAATAATGCAAATGTTTAGAGATGAAACTAAAATAATTTAAAGGGTTTCAATGCATTTTAATGCAAGTTAAGCTGACATTTTGAGATTAGGATATGAGTGAAGATTACATAACATAGAGGTATTAATGACAATGGATCATATGGAGAATAGTATTAATGTCAATGAATTTTATAGAGAATGTTATACATAACTGAGAGTAACCGTATGGTTATGTTGGGCCGTTCTCTTGTGGCAGTGGTGTGATGTGTTGTGGCCCCAACATTGGAAAAATGTATTTCATCCAAACATAACTCGTGTACCAAAGTTTATGTTTGTAGTGAGGGTTTATACATTGTCATAGTTGATAAGTGAAGAAGTACGCTCTAATAGGAGGTGCAGGTAAAACAAAGAAAGTGAATAGGTACGCTCATACTTCAGGTACACATGGTAAAAGTGCCAAAAATTAAAAAAAGAAGAAGTTACAGTTTCTGAAGTACGTATAAGCCAATATGATAATAAATAAATGGCATGGAAATTAAGGTCATAGTATAGGGACCAAATGGGAAAAGTGCATGGACAATTGAGGTCAAGGAAAAAGGCACTAATGTAAAAGGTTGATGTTTAAAGTGAATATGACTTAAAGTGATTGCTAAAAAAAAGATACATTCAGCTGAGATAGAGTTTAATGGCTAGCAGATAGATAAAAAATGTAAAAATGTGCACATGAAGTTTATGCCGGCAAGTTGTACCATTGTTAGTTATGTTCTCTAAGTTAAGTTTTTGGTTCATTTTAAGGTTTTCAGTGCTACCAGGAGCACATTAGATGTTCAATGTTGTTTCATGTGCGTGGGTCTGGTAGTGTGTGGTTTACTTGACGCATGTTTGTGCATACAGGTTTAAGGATGTACGTGGGCCGGTGGGTATGAATGCTCGCTTGTTCTGTGGGATGTGTTCCAGGGTGATAAGTGGGAGCTGATTGTGTTGAATGAGTTCTGGCTGTGAGAGTGGAAAGAGTGTGATCGATGTATCCCTCTTGTAAATGTTGCCCTAGTTGTGGCAACACCCTTCTCCCTTATGTTGGTGTGTTTGGACTCCTCAGGCTCAAGTTTCCGTTTGGCTGCGCTTCACGGTTTATGTTGCATCCGGGTCCGTTGTGAGGCAATCTGTGGACACCCCCGTCTTTTTTCCCCACCTGTATGGTTGATTGATATTCCCCTGATGGTTTGGTTTGTTCCAGAGTGTGGCAGGCTTTGTGTCTGGATGTGGCGAGTCTGGACGGAAGGATGTTGTTGTGTTGGAAGGCTTTTGATGTGTGAAAGGGAGATGTGGTGGTTTGTGTCTGGGTATGAAAGGAAGAGGTTTTGATGAAGTGTGGTTTGTGTCAGGGTATGAAAGGGAGATGTTGTAATGTAGTTTTGTTATATGATGTCACTGGCCTGGAGTGCTTGCTGTCAGAATGTTGATGCATGAATGCAGCTCAGGAGAATGTTGGGTGGATCTGTGAGTGAATGTTCTGAGAGTGTCAGTTGGGGGCCCGAGCTGGGATGGTAGGATGGCCGGTGGGTTTTCTCCTATGTATATAGAGTCCAATTCCATTCGCTGTCCTTTCTTCCATATCACTATATATACAGCAAGAGTAACAGGATACTGTATATACTGTACAAAATGTACAATAAAGCTTTCCTGGATCAACCTGAGACTCCACAGCAGGTATGTGTGTGAGTGCCAGTGTGAATTACCTCTAACAGACTTTATAACACTGAACATAAACTTCTAGGAAGGAGGGCTAATACGAATTTGAACAACAAGGGTGATATAAAAATAGCTGAACGCTGGAAGGACAAAGAGAAACAGAATAAAAATAACCACTAAAATGGCTTTGGTCGAGATCAGTAACTGGGGGCTTTTTATTTTTGTATTTTTGTATTTGTAAAGCGCACTACAGCCCAAGGGTATCGAGGCGCTGTTGCAAGAAGGTGTCTTAGTTACAGGGTACGAGGGTTTGCTCGTGGGTTACAGAGAGCACAACCTGGGCATAATACCTTGAAACAGGTACATGGCAAATAACGTTACAAAATCCAAACTTGTGGCATAGCAACGATGTTACAGTGCAAGGGCGAAGTGATAACAGAGGAGGGGAGGAGACAACAATCTTAGATGCCCCTTTATATGAACAACAATGTTTTGATGGCTTTCCTAAAGGCTGCTAAAGGCTGTGTGTGATTCTTATGTTAGGTGAAGAGAATTCCATTGAGTCGCATCGATGAAGAGGAAGCTGGATCCTCCTGCACGGGTCCTCATTTATTTGTAAATGGTGACCATATTGGTTTAAGCGGTTCTGTTAGGCCTGTCTGTGATGGGTTCCCTCACTTTTTGCTTTAGGACTTGACCCCTGCCTGAAGAGGTAGAAGCTGTGTATATACTCACAGTCCCTCTGGAAGGCTGTATCACACCACGTGGATGTTTAGCCCAAGAATCAGCTACACTCCACATGACTCGAAGTGATGGAAACTTCAAAGACCAAATCTCTCTCGACTGTGCATGTACCAGCGCACTTTCATGGACACCAAATGGGAGAGAGGCATTTTCTGTGGGGGAAATAAGAGAGCAACTTGCACAATGAATCAGTAGGGCTCGAAATGGAAAACATGTACTCTGGAACCCACCCACTATTGGGCAGAGGGTGTGGTCTGACAGAGGCTGTAAGGGGACTTACCTAGTCTTCATGACCCACAGTCATGCCAGGGTTTCCAGGAAGCATAGGAGGCTGAGAAAGGACAACTAGCCAACTGCATCGAGAAGCTCTTGTAAGTGCATTATATGGGTTTGAGCTGCGGTTCGATTGGCAGCTTGATGCCGGGGAGGCCAAAGGATCGGTCCAGCAAAATGAAGATGTCAAGGAGGTTCTACAGGCTCATCCTAGTGTCTGTATCTACAAAGCATTTAACTTGACTCAATTCGATCATTCAGTTTGCCTGGGGGCTACTCAGTGGGTTGTTGAATGAACATGCACTCTGTTGGTGGAGGCTTGGTGGTAGCTTGATAGCTCCAAACTGGCTCAAAGTCTTTTGTGTCCAATTTAGCGACAGTAGATACCATAGGTAATGACTCCAGACGTATGTGTGTTTGGGGTCTCAGCCAGACGTGCTCTAGCTCTGTTCGTATACTTCACCCTCAGACTGCAGTGAAATTTAGCACCTCCAGGTACAATCATTCTGACTGGGTAACTAGGTTTCCTGGCCTCTTGATCTTCAGCCACAGACAAGCTTCAAGCGTTTCCAGCAGGTGTTTATTCTGTTCCCCAGTGATGTAAAGGAAAGCTTCTCACACCCGCCTCTGGCCATCTGCTTTAAACCCTATGGATGGGGACTTTGAACTGTGAACAACTCCAACAGGTAACAGAGTGGGGGCTTTATTTTCTATTTAAAGGTGGATTAAAGCAGGTAATTGTTGCTTTCCAAGCCTCCTGCTACAATTCAAGTTTAGAACTCTTCAATTGGTTTGCCCCCCTTGTTCTACAATTACACCTGAAGTACCTGGCTTATAAAAGCTTTATAGAAGAGTCATAACGGGGAGAAACTAGGCAAGTTGGGAATTTCGAAAATGGTGGAAACGATGTTTCATTCTAGAAAAGTTCCCATACTTACTTAGCTTTGTCCTTATCCTGCCTGCATACAATGAAGAAATTCTGATTGTAAATGCCTTCACTTGCCTAATCGCCCTGTCCTTTCAAGGCCCCACGTCTTGTTATGGCTTCAACCTGTTATTTGAATTCCCCAATCCTCACATATGAATGAGATGTTTTTGACTTTGTGAGAAGAGCAGCGGTATGACTCATTAGCACACTAGCTCAGCTTCAATTACAGAGTGGCAGGTTGTTGCACTTACACAGATACATGTAAACCTGTTCATAACTCTACCTCTTTGCATAACACATCATAATCCTTTGAACATACGTTGCTTTATCGCAATGCCTGCCCGGCATCCAGCAAAGATGCTGCTAGGCCACTGCCAGGAGATATAACGACTTACCAAAAAGATGATATAGTTTTACCAGGGGGCTGAACTTTTAAAATTAACCCTGTACAATTTACGCACAGTCCTTGACATACCAGTCCTGTGAATTAAGATCATTTTCTCTCTGACTAATATTGTTGGTGCTAATAGCATCAGGGATGCCAAGTGACAATGGGCCTCATTACGGCCATGGCGCTCCCGTAATGAAGGGTGCCGGTGCGGGACCGCACCATTCATTACAGGATGTCTTATTACGAGGTCCCCTAGCGGGACTCGCACAGAACGTCTGGTCAGACCAGACGTCCTTTGCGGGTCCCGCAAGGGGACCAAGGAGCTAATAACGTGCCGTTATTAGCTCCATCCCCATTCCTATTGAGCCCTATGGGGGCTCAAATGGGAATTGGTTTTGTGAATGAGGAATTACCAGGTCCTCCAAGGTCGGAATGACCCGGTAATTCCTTATTCACAGAACCCGTACTGGAACCCGGTATGGAGGCAGCCATGCCCTTATTAAGGGCATGGCTGCCTCCATACTCACAATGAGGCCCAATGGCATGGAAATGGAAGCTCCTATTCAAAATTCACTTTTTCTAGTAAAACCAACACTATTTGAAAGGTGGCCAATATGCCTAGCAGTTGATGGGGTGTCAGTAGACTGTGCATAGCAGAAAGTACACATTGAAGTTTATTTGTTTTTTTACAACACACCTAACACCGTACACGAGTTCAGTTTCTATGCGAGGATCCGGGATTTGAACCTATGTTGCTCTTGCTTCCAAGACCAGCGTGTTGCCACTGTGCTATCCCCCATTCACATGTTCGTATATAGAAAGATGTCAATAATCAAGGCTCACACCCTAGCACCACTTTTTAAGGCATTAAGCATTTTATGAAATTGACAGATTTCACTTGAATACAGAATCCAATCACAGAGGCAAACATGTATTTGAGGTGTTCTCTTGCATGTGGAAATCTTTCACACCAAGCACCCAGGGAGCATTGGTCCTGGAATCTGCCTGACCTCAAGATGGCAAACTGTACTCATTGCAACTCCCAACGCCCTTCCCCAAAAACCAGCATGGGCAGATAGTTTGCAATATGATTATCCTGACTCTGTATTGAAACCCTGCCATATGTGAGATAGACAAAACAGGATCAGTAAATAGAGGTATGCCATTTTGAGGCAACCAGGAAAAGGGGTCCTCACTCTATGGGCTGAGGGAATCAACTCATCATGTAAGGACTAGTTGAAGGAAGAGGGGTGGTATGGTAAATTTGTTTACACACCAAAACACTCATCTGGTGGACGTGGTATCATCTCTCACTGTGTAAAATTAAATGGGATATCTTTTATATGTTTAAGAATCATCACCAAACACTGATAAATGTTTAACACACTCTGAGTGATTTTGAACAGGATAAATCTACCTTGTGACCTGACACCCAGGGTACTTCATTTTCATAAACAGACTGTTTTCAGTGACAACTGCATTAAACGCATTACATGATAAGCATTTTACACAGATTATCTATTGAGCATCTATCCTGAGTAACATGCTCAGATTAAGCGTACTCTTCGGCCTGTTGCCGGTGCTTTAAATAGGTTGGTCCTACCAGGCCCTGAGTACATACACGTCTTATTGTTGTGCACTTCAGTACTTGCACTTCTCAATGCCTGAAAGAGAGTACTGGTACTCAACTATGTTGCGAAGTGAAAATGAAAGCTTTTGATTTCACTTTATCACATCTTAAAGGACTAACTTTTGCAGCCTTTGCTGGGGAAAGCAGTGCCCTCTGCCTCCTCCTCTCTCCAGCACCCGCAGTGCCCACAATGTCTCATTCAGGGCCCACCGGGCAGAACAAAAGGAGAGACCGACATGCATCTACTCTGCTCTCAGCACACTAGGCGGGAACACTCTTTCGCTAAGTGGGCTTCACCTGTTACCATTGGTGTCCTTTGATGGAGCACGGATTGATTTGGAAAGCCTGGGAAATTGTTTATGTTACTAGCAGTGCCTACAGCTGCAGTTACCTACCAAATTTCTTATTAGTCAGTGAAAACAAGCAATAAAATAACTCCCCTTCTAAAGCTTAGTTTACAGCTATGATATCTGCTAGCCTTTACGCAAAAAATAAAGTCTCATTTAATATAGATATTCAAACTTTCTTCACACAATCCATACAAATAAACTGGATATTTGTGTGACCGGATCCCAGATACACTGGTTTATCAAAGTGTGTGTTCCTCGGCACACATTTTAATCTCACTGGGCATTGCCTGCAAACAAAAGGGACCGGTGTCCAAGCACTGGCGTAACGGGGGCCCGACAGTCCCTGCAGTGCAGGGGGCCCCGCTAGCACATGTCCTGGGAGGGGGCCCCACTTGGAGAAAAAAAAAGAAAAAATATTTTTTACATATATATATTTCTTTTTGAATTCACTCTGCATTCATAAAGAAATAATTTCTGTAAAAGATTTTTTTTTTATGAAGGCAGAGTGTCTACAAAAAGAAACTTTCTTTTTGAAGTCCGAGGGCTCCCCACACCCTTTTACATGGAAGACCCCAGGCTGGAGGCCTCTATTTCATGGGGTGGGGGAAGGACTATGACTTCACAAAGAAATAGTTTATTTTTGAAGTCCCTTTGCCTTCATAAAGAAATTATTTCCGTTATGTTTTGGTCCTTAATGGAAATCATTTCTTTATGAAGTCAGAGTGACTTCAAAAAGAAACCATTTCTTTTTGAAGTAATAGGGCTACTGTCAACCCCATGACGTGTGTGTGTGTGTGTATTTTAAAAGGGTGTACACGTAATTGTGTAGGTGGCTGCCTGTGTGAGTGTCTGGTGAAAGGGTGCACCCAAATGTATGGGTGGATGGGTATGCGTGCATGCATGTACAGTGAACGGGTGCACCCTTAGGTTGGCTGCCTGAGTGTGCCTGCATGGTGAAAGGGTGCACAATACAATGTATAGGTGGCTGCCTATGAGTGTATAGTGAAAGGGTGCACATTTAAATGTATGGGTGGGTGCTTGGGTGTGCCTGTTCGGTGAAAGGGTGTACACTGGGTGTGCCTGTATGGTGAAGGAGTGCACACTTAAATGTATTGATGGCTGAGTGTGTGTGTGTGTGTATTGTGAATGGTGTGTGCGCCTGTGTTCAGGGGCGCAACAAAACCTACATTTCAAGGGGGCTGATCCTTCAAATGTTGGGAGAGGCACTAACTTCACGGGTGGTGGGGAGAAACAAACTTATTTGTGTGGGCACATCAAACTTCTTTATGCATTTGAATGAGACTATTCTAGTGCAACTTCAATGTTACAAGCAGTTAACTCTCTATTTAAGTCTGAAAGCACACACTTATGTACTGCTGTGAGGATGAACGGTCTCCTGTTCCCTCTACCTTTCCAATCACTCCCCTGGCATGCAAGCACTAAACCCAAATCACGATTTAAATTGCCTAAAAAACGTGGTGTTTGAATGCAGGTACTAACAGTGAAAAACGTTATGTTAGTAATTGCTGGGCCCTTGTTAACAGCGAAACCCAGGTGCCGTTTAACATCTGTGTCCTGTTCTGTCCAGCAACTGCTCTGAAGGTCAGCCAGGTTGAGTCAACATAGCCCACAATTTCAGGGGGGGGAGTGCTGAAGCCCAGTCAACTCAATGGTGTCACGCCACTATTTGTGTTTAATGCCTTGATTACTTATTGGTAAGCGTCATTACTCCTAGCCCTATTCTTCCTCGTCCCTGTACTTGTGTATGAGGCAGTACTTGTGTATGAGACACTCTGCCTCATACACAAGTACTGGGATGAGGTAGAGGTGCATGGAGGTAATACCTGTAATCGTCATTACTCCAAGACCCACTCTTCCTCATCCAAGTACTTACCTATAAGGCAAGGAGCCTAATATGTAAGCTCTGGGACAAGGAAGAGGGACGTGAAGGTAATTCTGGGCCAAGGAGTTGATTTTGGAGGTTGGGGTAGGGGGTGGGAGGGAGAGGGGATGTGTGGAGTTTAGGATTGTGTGTTAAATCATAATGGTTGTCCATGTGCAGGCTAAGCAGGCATGATATGTGGTATTAGTTTAGTATGACTTTTTTTATTTTACTGTGCATTTATGATAAAGCAGACCTGCTAAGTGTAAGTACCTGGCTAGAATGGCATTTGGGTACTACCAGTCTAGCCATTTATTACTCCGTCATTGTATATTTTTCTGGGCATCTGCGATAAAGTTATATGATATGAGTCATTTATAACATGCCTGTACACAAGTGTTTCTAGGCATGACAAGACAAGGGAAGGAAGACAGGACAGAAGGAGGACAAGACAAGCAATCTTACTAAGTCTTGTATCATTCAGATTGAGCAACTGCAAGAAATTCAAGGTGAAAAGCAGGGGGGGAAGTCCAAGGAAGAGGGAAGGGAAAACAGGGCAGTAATGCTCTGAGTAAGTGCAGTGCGGCTCTGGGTAATTCAAGGAGAACAAGGGACTGTAGGGTTACAGTGACAGCCCCTAGGTGCATGATAGGCCCGGATGCAGTGCAAGGGTGACTTATCAAGAAAGAGCATGGGCTCAGTGAGACTCTGAGGATAGCCAAGCAACCAGTTGGTACAACAGACAGGAAGGACAGGTAGGTCAGCAGGGGAGGGAGAGAGAGAAAGCAGGGGAGAAGAGGAACATATTGAGCTGCTTCTGGAACTTCAGGTGGTCCGCTCAAGTTTGAGAGGGGCAGGGAGGCCATTCCAGAGGGAGGCACCTGCAGATGAGAGATCTA
Source organism: Ambystoma mexicanum (assembly GCF_040938575.1). NCBI lineage: Eukaryota > Metazoa > Chordata > Amphibia > Caudata > Ambystomatidae > Ambystoma > Ambystoma mexicanum. Next base: position 494,473,126 of record NC_090922.1, read on the forward strand.
CCCCGCCACTCTGTGCCTGGAGAAGCGTCTCACTCTTAGACAGTTGGAGGTAGCTGGGGGAAGGGCTTGATTAGGAAGGTATTTTGGAATAGAGTGTTGGATCTAGTGTGGAACCTGACCCCAGAAAGCCTTGTGGACAATGCAAAGAGTCTTGAACTTGATACTTTCAGCACTGGGAGCCAGTGGAGAGATTTCAGGGCCGGAGAGATACGATCCCTGGGCTTGAAGGCCAAGGATAAGTCTTGCAGTCCTGTTCTGGATTATTTGCAGAGGGCAAAGATTAGATGAAGGCAGATTGAGAAAGAGTATGTTGCAGTAGTCCAGCCTATAGAGAAACAGTGCTCTGGAGACAGTGAGCTTCTGGGGGAAAGTGAGAAAGGGAAAAGGCCCTTTGAGGAGGAGCCGCTGGTTGTGGGACTTCTTGGTGACAGTCAAGATGTGAGGAGAGAAAGAGAGAGTGGAGTTGAAGATGACACCAAGGTTGTTTGCCTTGCAGGAAGGCAAATAAAGAGGGCCCAAGGTGGGTGGACAGATTGATAGAGGGAAAGCGCACAGGCAGGGGTCCCAGTAAGAAGGATCTCTGTCTTACTGGCATTAAGGCAGAGATTGTTGGAGGCGCACCAATCCTGAACCTGAATCGCGGACAGACAGTCAGGAATGAGAGAGGGAAGAGAGGAGCCTGAAGGAAAGCTGAGTGTCATCCGCATAACACTGAAAGTTAGAGGAGAAGGTAGAGATCAGATGGCTAAAGGGGCCAAGTAGAGGTTGAAAAACCAGGTTGAGAGGATAGAGCCCTGGGGAATGCCACAGGTAGAGAGAGAGGTGGCAGAGAGAAAGGGACCAAGCTGGACCTGGGAGGGGCAGTCCAAGAGGAAGGAGGTCAGCCACACCAGTTCCTGATCCATGATGCCCAGGTTCTCACCTAGTCAATTGATCAGTATGGCGTGGTTGACTGTGTCGAAAGTAGAGGAAAGATCGAGAAGGATTAGGACAGAAGGAATGCTGGAATCAAGGTTAGAGAGCAAATCTTCACAGGTGTTCAGGAGAGCAGTTTCTGTGCCTCTGGCAGCTTTTAAGCCAGACTGATGGTCATGGAGACAACCAACAGATTCAGTGTGGAGAGTAAGCTGGGAGATGGCCAGCATTTCCAAGAGTTTGCCCAGGAAAGGGCTGATGGAGATTGGGCAATAGTTTGCCCGGCAGGTAGCATCAGCAGATGGCTTCTTGAGGAGTGGGTGCACAAGGGAGTGCTTAATGGGAGAGAGGAACGTTACAGTAGCAAAAGAATTATTACAGAAATTGGCCAAGGCTGGAGCAATTGTATCAATATGATCCTTGATGGTTCTGGAGGAGCAGGGGAGTACCTGTTTGGACAACACTTTCATAGATCGGACTTGTCTTGAAACCTTGTCAGGTGTTGTCAGAGAGGAAGAGGAGAAAGGAGGAGAGGTAGAGATGGCCAAATGGGGGCAGAGAGAGGAAGAGGGAGAGGAAGAGGCGATAGAGGACAGGATGTCCTGCGTTTTAGCCAGAGCCATACAGAGGGCCAGGGAGGGAACAGGAGAATTAGATGTAATTACGTGTCTACATTGTGCAGCCAGTGGGGCATGTTTTTAATGGTTTATAGTGAATGGTTCAAATACAAAAGGATTGAATGCAATAGTTTCGAATCAAAAGGACTGGAAAAGAAATTTGAATGCACTTTTTTTGGGGAAAAACGAGTATTTTTTCATATATGAAGGCAAAAAAAATAATACATTTAAAAAAAAGGCATTCGGTCCTTTTGATTGAAACTATTGCAGTTCGAAACAATGCGCCTCATTACACGGTAGGTGCTAAACCATGGTGCTTTTAGCACCATGGTTCATGCCGGTAATTTACCGATTCCGCCAAGGCGGAATGGGGAATTACCACCCCATTCCAAGGTTGGCAGGGCGGTAATTCCCCATGCCGCCATGGCCCTTCCCCATTCCCATTTTTGCCCCATAGGGCATAATGGCAATGGGGAAGGCGCTAAATACAGTACCGCAAATTGCGGTACCGTAATTAGCACCAAGGTCCCTTTGTGGGTCCCTACTTTAACGGCTGGTCTACACCAGCCGTTAAGGTCGGGTCCCGCAAAGGGACCTCGTAGTAAGACGGTAAGGGTTAACGGTCACCGGTAGCATTACCGGTGACCGTTAACCCTTGCCGCCTTCTGTGTAATGAGGCCCAATGTATTCGACCCTTTGACTGTCCACCGTTTTTAATATGGCATGACATTTTTAATAGAAAAGCATTAATGTTCCTGTGCATTGTTGGTGACATGCTTGTATTGAATTGGTGTTACCCTACAAAACAATTGCAAACACTCTTGCTTTTTAGCCAATTTTTCTCAGCAAGTGTGCTGTATATTGCAGTAAAACACATATTGGACCTCATTACAAGTGTGCCGGTCCGGTAACAACGGTGCTGGTAAGCTTACCGGCACCATTTATACCTGACCAGCACTACTACGAGTCTGCCTGCCAGAGTTGCTGTGCCACCGGCCACAGTAAGCAGACCGTAATGGAGGCTATTAACAGTGCTGGTGCTTCCGTGTTCCCCATTCCCATAGAGTCCTATGTGATTCTATAGGAATGGGGATTTGCAGAATTAACAGCACCTGACTTCCAGGCCGCCAAGCTTGTAATACCCCGGTGTTACTGGGGAGTCAGGCAGCAGTATTTTTTTCAGGTCTGGTGGCAACCTGCCGGTATCATCAGCAGGGTTACGGCCAGACCCGTAATGAGGCCCATTTATATCTTTCTCCTAGTACAGTGTGCAGCATACGCCTTAAGCAGCACGTTTGTGCGTATTGTGCAAGCGGTGTAATCTAAGCACGCCCAGAGTGTGGCATGACCCGTGATTTGTTTTAGGGGGGGCCTCAACATGGTTCGCAGGGGGGCCCTCATATTTTGTGTTATGCCACTGTGTCCTAGATGCCGCGCCAAAAGAGCCGTCCCTGAAAGCTCTGCCGGAATGGCCAGCTTCGTAGCTTGGTGAATACCTACACTTCTTTTTTCCATTTAAAGCACTGTCTGTTGCATAGAATTGCAGGACATTTCAACAGTCAGAAAAAAAGGGGGATGGCGAGGCGTGCACTCAGGTTCCCAGTCAAAATATACTTGATGCAAAAAGTAACTGGGTTAGATCCCAAAAACAAATTAACAAGTATTAACAGGGTTGGATCCCATCTGCTGTTCAGTTGCTCTGTTTTTCTTCTCCTCCTAGCACGTTCTTGTCACAAACAATCATCAGGGAGGTTGTGCTTATATTCAGGTGTTACCAATTAGTTGCTCTTTCAGTCTCTAAGGATTCCGGTAGCTGTAGTGTTAACATGTTACCAAATCAGGTAAGTTACTATGTTGGAGTCCCAGGCTCCAGAGGCAGCAGCACCGAGGTTACTTTGCCCCACTTTAGAGAACCATATTGATGGTTTTCTCCCCTCCCCCAAATTTGGGCAACACTTGTGCACTAGGAGGGGTGTTTGCTCCTGGTCACCTGATTTGGTAACATGTTAACACTACAGCTACCAGAATCCCCAGAGACTAAAAGAGCTGCTAATTGGAATCACCTGAATATCAGCACAGCCTACATGATGATTGTTTGTGACAAGAAAGCTCTAGGAGGAGAAGAAAAACAGAGCAACTGAACCGCAGGTGGGATCCAACCCTGTTAATACTTGTTGAAATAGTTTTGGGATTCAACCCTGTTAATACTTGTTAAATTGTTTTTTGGGATCTAACCCAGTTACTTTTGCATCAGGTTCAATTTGACGGGGAACTGGAGTGCGTGCCTCCCCCCCCCCTTTTTTTCTTACTATGTTGGAGTCCCAGGCTGCAGAGGCAGCAGCACAGTGGTTCCTGTGCCCCACTTTAGAGAACCACACTGATGCTTTTCTCCCATTCCCCAAATTTGGGCAAGACTTGTGCACTAGGAGGGGTGTTGGCTCCTGGTCACCTGATTTGGTAACATATTAACACTACAGCTACCAGAATCCCCAGAGACTAAAAGAGCTGCTAATTGGAATCACATGAATATCAGCACAGCCTCCATGATGATTGTGACAAGAAAACTCTAGGAGGAGAAGAAAAACAGAGCAACTGAACAACAGATGGGATCCAACCCTGTTAATATTTGTTGAACATTTTTGGGGATTCAACCCTGTTAATAATTGTTAAATTTTTTGGGGGGATATAACCCAGTTACTTTTGCATCAGGTTTAATTTGACTGGGAACTGGAGTGCGTGCCTCGCCACCCCCCCCTTTTTTTCATTTCTACAGTATGTTTGGCTATTGTGTGCAAGATATGGTACCAGCTGCATAAACACAGATAAGGTCAATCCGACTTACCCTTCCAAACCCGTTGCTTGTTAATCAAAACATTCTGCTATGATAGAGACACATGTATTTGCCATCAGAAACTATTGGACATTGCACCCACCGGCAGCAAGTCGCACTGTTGCTTGTACGTAGCTACAATGAGTCATCTCCCCTGTGCAGTTAACAGGCTCGTTGGGCACACAGCTTTCACCTTCTGTGTAGCAGAAAAGGCACTTTAGGCCATTCTCAGTGTCGTCTTTGGGTGGGACTGAAAAAGAGAGAAGATCTCTACTTACACAGAGTGAGATAAGACACAGGGGTAGAGTGCAACCCACTATGAATCAAGATTAAGTCACACACACATATACAAACAGTACATATGACTTTACACACCTTGGAAAATGACGCAAAGCAAGCCGCATAGGGATGCAAAACATGCAGCGCAGGGATTATAATGTCTATAAATGACCAAGATTTGGGAATTTCCACCACCAACAAGATGTTGATTCCAGATAGAAATTCTCTGATGTCACATCTTACAGTGTTCTCTTTTTCTACCCTAATACCTGTTAACAGGGCATACAATGTGCATCCATGATCACATGTGGGGTGGCACCCAAACAAAACATACTGCAAGTAATATCTTGTTAACACTCTGGTTCATCCTTTTCTCTTTAGTGCTGAGCTGCCATTTCCGACACTCCATCCTCATGACCTCACATCTGTTGCCATCCCAACGATGACGCATGTCCACAGCGACCAGACTTGCAATGTGCTCTGCTGTGCCTTTCTAGGATCTGCTTGCCACTTTTCACAGAATGCACTTTTGCCAATAATGCCACATCTCTCACACAGCCCCATTGCAGCGTCCACTCACACTTTTGCACTTCATGGCATCTCACTTGAAGTTTCTGTTCTAAAGAGTATCTGTCTCTTATCAAGATGTTGCTGGACCAAACGTTATTACCATAACAGTGGCGCATTGCCATCCCTGGAGCTATAACAGCACCACTCTGACTGCTACCCTCCTCCTCACTATTGCCTGTGCCACATGATGTTTGGGGCTTGGACGGGATCTAGCAAAACATCAGTCCATTATTAATTTGGTGGAATGACATAAACAGTAATCAATGAGTGAGTATCTTTGTCATTTGCACTTCCAATCAGCATTCCCGCAATGCATCTATTGTATTGCAAGCATTCCGATGTGTTGCTGGAGTTGACACGTTAAGCCAGGATATGTGCTGGCTTGCTGTGAAAGGCTGCCCAGCTACCACTGCACTAGAGCATACTTGGTACACATTATTTTCCTTCCAATTTCTCAAATGTATGTTACCCGTTTTAAATTATTGTTATTCTACTCTTTGTATTCTCCGATCACCTTTCTTCCTAGTGCATGATCACACGTGAAACCCTGGCAGGAAATCCTGAAGTCTCCCTCCTGTGATTTCCAGATGCACTCTGAAAATGCACAAGTCGACTTCAAAATGACCACCACTTCCAAAAATACCCCAAAAATCTGTGTGTGTAAGGTTTTGAAAGGCCAGTGCCCCGGGACACTGTTATTAAAATCTTTACTTGGCATGTTACAGCTACAAAGTAACTTTTCACACCACAGTACTACTTCCTTATTTTCGCTCACTAAGATGAATTGATCATAACAGCATACCAGCTCAACTAAATCCATGTCCCAAATGAATATGTTCTTGATTGTATTCGAAATCAGTGCCATTATTTCCTCGCAGAACGTCACCATTGCTATAATGAGTTCTGTCTGAGATCCCACCAGGCACCTACCCCAAGAGGACATGTTGTCAAGGAAGTCACAATGATGTACAAATCGACCCGGATATTTCACCAACTAGTCAATGTCAGACATGCCAGGATGGGTGGCGTATTGTTTCAGAATGACTTTTGTCTTGGCAAAGTTTTCTTCTTTTGCTTCATGGCCAGCTTTAGCGCGCGCTCCCAATGCTGCCATGCAGGTATGGCTTTAGACAACCAGCCCTATAGGTATGGCCAACCCCTTCTTGTTGCTTATAACTCTTTAGCCTCTCTATGTTTTTACAGTAACCCCATATTTTGGCCCTGTCCACCACTTGCTTATTTAATAAGGGTAAATTCATTGCCCAGAATTGTGCCTTGCCTTTTCCTTTATAAAAGCCACTATCCTGTCACTGAATCTAGACAGTACATTACTGTTTGGTTTAATCAATTCCCTTCCAAATAGTTTGATTATCGGTATGTCCGTCAAATACATAGCTCCTAATGTTGAGCATAGATTGAATTGAAATGAGCAACTCCAATCTAAGTACACATACTGGTACATAATTGGGGAAACTCAATATCTGCTTAAACTAGCCATTAATCCTAAGGTAACTATCAACTTCTTAAAAGTAAATAGAGCACCAAGCACCTCTAATAATCTTGACATAGACCTACCTCTACTAATTACAAATCTACTCAAACCTAAAACTAAATACATTCTCCTAGGAGACCTCAACCTAGGTTACAACGACCCAATAATTAGTATTTTTATATAGCGCTACGAATCCTCAGGCATCTGAGCGCTGCTTATTACCCACGGTGTGTGGTGCTCATTTATTGAACTCGGAAGGATGAAAGGCTGAGTTGGGCTATGCCAGGATTCGAACCCTGCATGGGCAGGCTCTGCACGGATGTCAAAGCGATCGCTCTACTCGCTGTGCTATCTGACCAATGAACAACAAAGCCACAGCCCTCCACCATGCATTGCTAGAAATGCAATTTACGCAAATTGTTAATGCCTCTACCCACTCATAAGGGTATCCTCGACTGGATACTCACCCTAAATACTGCTGTCTCCATAGTAAACATCCTTAAGATGACATGGTCTGACCATTGCTTAATCCACTTTAACATAAATGCTGCTTGATTTATTTGCATCATCCCTGTAGGGACTTGCGCTCTGCTTCTCAGCTTGTCTTTCTGTTCTGAGTCCTCCCTGTGCTGCCTCGCGATTCTGTTCCTTTCAACTGCTCGCTCCTACTCTCTGACATGCTCTTCCCCTTCCGAAGTGCTCCAACTATAATCGTTCTCAATTCAAACAACGTTTAAAAATATAGCACCTTCAATCTGTTTCTTAAATCCTACTAGGTAGCACTGTTGCAGTATTGGCTTGTGATCCTGCTTTTGTCACTTTCTCCTGTTGTACTGCAATTGTATCTTTTGTTAAGCGGTTTGGTTAAAAGCGCTGTCTACATCTCTGTAAATAAAAATAAACTGCATCCCTGACATAGAAAATTGAAAGGGAAAACATTTCCTTAACCGGAATCAGGCCAAAATAGCAGGATTTTCTAAAAGGCTTCAGGGGATGATGAGAGGACAGGATGATTGTCTGCATTTCACTTTTCTGCCTAAAGATGGCAGTGTTATATAGTACACTTTAATAGGTACTTAGGTTTTACTTGATGTTGGTTTCTCATTGTCATTGTTCCTGTTTTCTGTTCCTGTCACAACTATTTCATTGCTGGAAAAAAGCCATGTAATGAAGTAGAAGCCGTTACAGCTTCGACAATCACACATTTCTTTAACTATTTCTTTGCAGGAAAAGCTGTGCCAGCTTTTGACAGTCACAAGTTTATTTAACTATTTAATTGCTGGAAAAAGTAATACAATGAAGCAGAAGCATGCTAGCTTCTGACAATCACAAGTTTATTTAACTATTTCATTGCTGGAAAAAAAGTCATACAGTGAAGCAGAAGTTGGACCAGCTTCAGACAATTACACTTTTATTTTACTATTTAATTCCTGGAAAAAAAAGTCATTCAGTGAAACTGCCAGCTTCTGACAATCACAATGGGCCTCATTACGACCTCGGCGGCAGAAATCGCGTCCGGGTCCGGGTTCCAGAATGAAGAATTACAGGGCCATTCTGAGTTCGGAGGGCCCGGTAATTCCTCTCTCCAGGAACCCGGACCTTCCCCATTCCCATTCAGCCCCCATAGGGCTGAATGGGAATGGGCGAGGGAGCAAACAACGGGCCGATTACGAGCAGCCCGTTGTTTGCTCCCTTCTCCCCTTGCGGGACCCGCACTGCACGTCTGTCAGCAGGACGGGGTTGGTGGCGCCGGCACCTTTACCGGTGCCGTTAACCCCATCCCGCCTGGGTTATAATGAGGCCCAATGTCTTTAACTATTTCCAGCTGTTATTGCTGGGAAAAAAAGTCATATAATGAAGTGAAATGTGTGCCAGCTTCTGACAATCATTAGTTTATATAACTATTTCATTGCTGGATAAAAGTCAATGTAGCAGAAGCTGTACCAACGGCTGACAATCACAAGTTTGTTTAACTATTTAATTGCTGAAAAAAGTCATACAATGAAGCACTTGCAATTTACTAAATATAAGTTACACATTTGGGAAATGTGCTTTATTTTGCCTTACTTGACATGCTTAACTGCTTAAGGATCTTGAATGACTATTATGTTTATAATTAAATGCATTACTTAACACGCTTAAAAGTGCAACTCTTTACCTAGTATATTGCTGGAGAACCTTCAAGAGCAATTGCTCATGCTTAGCTATGCATTTTACATATTTCAACTTGAAAAGTAGGAATGCACGTATTGAACATTAGGGTTTAATGATGCTCAATGACAATTATGTTAACAATTGAATGTAGTTTGCATGGTTCTTAATGAAACATGAACATTGATGTGATCATATGAAGAATTTGGTGTAAATGCAGATTATCATCCCATCACCACCGTAATTCTTTTAGTTCATCCCATCTAGGGGCATTTAAAGTTCATCACTTATATCTGGTTCTGTTGACAACATGTACATGCATCATTTTGTGTGATTATCAAAGAGCAAGGGCTGTATTATATATATTTAATGTTACACTGCACATGTATCTAGTAGTAAAATAGACAAACAATCATTTATATATAGGCATTGTTGGTGTGGACACATAGTTACATTTACCTGATACTGTACATTGGAGCTCACAATGAACATACGTCCCTGGCATTGTACCATATATTTTTTGATGGGAACATTGACATGCATGTTTATGAAATTGAGGATTGTGTGGGTGCAAAGCCTGTCACAAATGCATTCCACTGTACTCTGAATGTTGTGTTGAGAACTTCGAAAAAGCAAGTTAGTATGTAAAAGATATTACGGGTGTTTAAAGGCTGTATATATTTACATATATGAATAAACTTTAGTTAGGAGAGAGTTAAGGTGATCAAATTTAACCTAAAAAATATACAGCAATAAAAGCTTAGGAATTCACTGAAAAAACCTTAGTTAAGAGAGTGTTAAGGGGACCACAATGATGACATTGCAGATGCCATCAGTGATTACTTCACTTATGACATCACTGGTGACATCACTAATTAAATCATACATGACATAAATATATACATATGTGGGGGGTTATGGCTGTGTGTGGGTTCTTACAGGTACCTGGCCAGGTACTCTGCATGTATCTGAGTGGAACATTGATATACCTATTTAACATAAGGGGGATTCTCGGTATATAAAGGCTTGCACATATACCTGGCCCAGTATGATGCATGTATCTAGTGAGAACATTGATAGTCCTCTTTAATTTATGTGGGTGTTCATCTGTTTAATACACAGGGTATTATGGGTGTTTATAGGTTCTACATGTACTTGTCCAAGTACTCCGCATGTATCTGGCGGGGCCATTGATATAGCTATATGATATATATGGGGGTTATGGGTGTTCAGCGGTTCCTGTAGGTACCTGTCACAGTTCTCTACATTCCAAGTTGAGTTGCGTGACTAGAAGTAAACATATAGCAAAATCAAGCTGCATGATGGATGGTAGAAGAAATAGGCAAAGGAAGACAATGACGAAAGTGTACAGCATAAGAGAGAGGGAAGGTATAGTATCATATGATATGATATGATATGGTATTTGTAACGCGCCTATACAAAGTGTTTCAAGGCGTGACGAGGCAGGGAGGGCGAACAAAGGGAAGACAGACAACGATCCTACTAGGCACGGTGTCATTCAGATCGCGCAAGTGCATGGGTAGAAGGGAAGGGAAAAGTGCAAGGGGAATGGGAGAGGGGAAAGTGCAGTACAGGGGTAGTAGAATAACAAAATAAATAATAAGGGCCAGCTGGTGTCAAGTGCAAGGTAAGTGCAGACAAGTGCTGGGAAGGGGGGCTGTAGGGATACAGAGACAGTCCCGCAGTACAGGGGTTGCCAGGGAGACAGTGCAAGGGGTGAGTGGCTGGGCCAGGGACCGAGATCGGTGAGAGTGGCCCAGTTGCAGATTCAGTGCAATTACAGTCAGGAATTTAGCAGGGGAGAGGAGGAGAGAAAGCAGAAGCAAAGAGGAACGTTTTGAGGTGCTTCCGGAACCGGAGATGGTTCTCCTCAAGTTTCAGGGAGGCAGGAAGGCTGTTCCAGAGGGAGGCCCCTGCCGCGGAGAGAGATCTACACCCAACTCGTTGCTTGCAGAAGCGGATGACCCTGAGGGAGTTGGAGGCGGATGAGCGAAGAGCTCGAGAAGGAAGATATCTAGGAAGAGAGAGTTGAAGGTATTTTGGCCCCAGGCCCCAGAAGGCCTTGTGTACAATGCAGAGGGTTTTGAACTTAATCCTCGCAGCCACTGGGAGCATGTGTAGAGATTTCGGGTGTGAACAGAAAGGGAATGAGTGGATGCCTGGCTGGGAAGAAGGAGATGTACATTCTGAGTTCAGCTTGAATGGAGCTCTAGGTAACCAAATGACAATTACAAACAAGAAACAACAATTTTCGTTGATGCTGTGCATTAGTAAAAACTTAGCGGTGAATGGATAGTCAATGTGTGGAATGATCCCTATGCATGGATGCACAATTCAGGTAAAGGGTGAGATTTGTGAATTCCTGGGTTGTGCGGGGGTTCTGGCTATAGGCCCTTCCCAGCCCCAACAGGCCCTCATAGGGAGCTACCCTTGGTTGCTTTCACCCTTGGTTGAATACACCTGGGCTGCACATGGGAGTCTGAATAAGGGAGACATGGTCCTCTGGCAAAGCAGGGTGTGGCAAAGGAACAAGCAGAAACAAGCAAAAAGACTGTATTGACTAACACACAGACAGTCACATGTCTTTTTGGGAACCGATCAATGTGTTCCAGATGGCCTCCACCTTTTCAGACCGAGTCCTGGGTGTTGTAGGTCCACTGAGCTTCCTTTCGTAGGCAGGACCATCAGTGAGTTGATGAAGACATGGATGGCATAAATATTAGGAGTAATGTATGCTTTGTTGTGACTTGTTTCATCCTGTTGGGCTGTTGGGACTTGATGGGGGTTAGGCATGCTGTGTGCAAGCCAGCACCACACAAGATTCTGCCTTACTCACCGAGACATCCCTGACACCTGTATCAGCACTGGCGGCTCCTCCCATGGCAGTATATCAATGGCAGGCGGCAGCAAGGATACAGCCCGTGGAGGGGCCATTGGGCAGTTGGGTTGATACGGGTGCCACGATGAAGGTCTGACCATACTGCGGAGGAGACCCCTGCCCACTAGCCATGGCACATATGGCTGAGTGTCCCTGGATAGGGCAATGTTTTCCATGCTGTGACATGGGAACCTGAGCACTGACCAATAGAAGTCATTGAAAGGCTGGAGGCCAGTGCATTTGAATACTCCCTTCCAGCCATGTAGTTTTCCTCAGTCCTGCCCTCTCTTGCCTTCACCCTGGGTATACAGTCTGTTGCTTATTTCCCAGCTTGCCTTGGTTCTTCTCCTTGTCCTGCATGCTCTCCTTATGGCCCTCATTCCTGGATCTATGTACCCCACTTGGGTTCTTCCTTTGTTTTTCTGTCTGCCTTTGTGATCTTACTATTGCTGCCTCATCTGGGCCCTGCATCTTATCTTCCTGTGGAATCCACTTTCACCTCTGCATTCCTGCTGGTTCCCTTCCTCATCCTTGAATCTGGTGATCTGCCAGCAGTTTATAACAACATCTGAGATCTAGTACATACCTATCAGTGCCTCACACTGTCCCAGTGCCATGAAAATACAGGGTCCCCATAGCATGGCAAAGGGAACTCACCCATTGAGTCTACGAGTATGAAATCATCTGGGGGCTTGTTAAAATGTCATAAACATTCATCGCCTGAAACATTCCCTGCTAGGTGCTCTACAATCGAACTATATGAAGTTCCTCTTGCAACCAATGTCCAAAGATTCCTTAGTTTTTTTTGTAAAGTACATTATCACTTAATTTTATCCCACCTATTCTGATATGCATTGACTGTGCCTCCCATGATATTCTACTTGTAAAGTGCTCTGGCAGTTGCAATCTCCATTTGGCAAACCTCAAGATGTTTGAGCCTCCTGCAATATTACTTGATAGAATGGGGCATTTGGCCTTATCGCCCAGAGTATATATTGAACTTTCAACCTGCGTATCCTTTGCTCTCAGGGGGTTGCAGCAACTAGTAATCTTATGGATTGTTAGCCCCTACCAAAGGCAGCGACTAATACATCTCTGGATATTAAGGGCACTCACAACACTCAGGGCCAGGGTAATTGGATCATTTCTGTGGGAGAGTGCATTATTCCTCATCCATGGGCAGTGCACTAGATAAAGCTGCACATCTATTGAATCAGTAAAGGAGACTTCTATGTCCATTATTTTCTCCAGCTACCCAACAAGCCTCAGAATCGGAGAGTAGTAGAGAGAGGAGGAGAGAGGAGGTGAGAAGGGTGTGGAGGGTAGTGAAGAGGGGAGTGGAGAATTATGTAGAGTGGGAGTTGAGAGTAGTAGAAAGAGAGAGAGGGAGAGTAGTAGTAGACAGGGGAACCTAATACAGATAGAAAGAGTGAATAAAGAGGGAGAGAAGGTAGCGAGTGGGAAGAGAAGTCAGGGAAGTATTACGAATATAAAGGAAAGAAACAACATCAAGGCAAGGCACACACAAGCATGAAAGACAAAGGCTGAGTGACACCTGGGTGATTGGAAGGCCCCACTTCTTGATAACATTCTTGTTGGGGACCCCAGGTTAGGATCCACCAAGATTGACCCAGGAGGGACTGGGAGAGGAGGGGCTGAGAGAGTAAAGGCGGTTTATAGTCATAATGTCGAAAAAAAAATGTCGACAGACAAAAATGTCGAAAAAAGAATGTCGAAAATAATAATGTCGACATCCTATACTTATAATGTAAAAAGTCATTTTTTCGAAAAAAAAATGTCGACATTTTTTTTTTGACATTATAACTATAAACCCTTAAAACTATCAACACCTCACCCAACACCCCCCTGCCACCCCCCCACACCCCCCAACCACCCTTTCACCCCTCATACTCAACACATACCAATTATTTATTTATTTATTTATTTATTTATTTATTTATTTATTCAATAAATAAAAAACCTAAAAAAGGATCATTTACTATGGGGGGGGTCCCCCCCAACCCCCCCTCACCCAACACCCCCCTGCCACCCCCCCACACCCCCCAACCACCCTTTCACCCCTCATACTCAACACATACCAATTATTTATTTATTTATTTATTTATTTATTCAATAATTAAATAAATAAAAATTGTATTTACTATGGGGGGGGTCCCCCCCAACCCCCTTCACCCAACACCCCCCTGCCACCCCCCCACACCCCCCCAACCACCCCTCATACTCAACACATCATATATATATATATTTATTTATTTATTCATACACTAAATTAAATTTCGAAAAAATATCGAATAATGTCGACATTTTTGTTTGTCGACATTATTGTTTTTCGACATTAATTTGTCGACATTTTGACTGTCGACATTATTGATGTCGACATTATGACTGCACACCAGTAAAGGCAGTGGCCTTGAGGCTCTCACCATTCGCTAGCCAGACCTTTAGATAACACGAGTAATACCCGTAATACTCTATAAGTAATACCTTGGTATTTAGGCACACCTAGGATAGGGAGGTCAAAGCCCATAGGAGACAAAAGACAGCCCCTTCTGAGACCTTATTCAAACATTCTAATAAGAACACTTGAATCACATTCAAGAGTTAGTATGTTCTTGAGTCCACTTCTGATATCTGGTAGAATCTATTTCAAACCTTCAACCTTCTCAAAGAGTAAGAGAAGTCCCTAAGAGAAGATTCATTCTGACCATTAGTAACTACACACATGTCGGATATAACAGACAGTCCGCTCTCCTTCTTATCATGCTATTTCAACCAGCAAGTTCCCAAAGCATCCTTAAACACTGTAATGAAATGTTCAAATGAATCAAAGGCGTCAATAGAACTAGTATATTTCCTTTTGTCAAACTGATTACCCCTTACAGAAGTGGTTGCATTGCATTTCGACATCACAAAGTTAAAATCAGCCTTCTTTATGTTAAGGTAGCTTAGGTAAACAACTCCTCCAAAAATATCCAGATTCCACATCGACACAATAGAGCACTCAGTTGTGGGGGTATAAAAAGTGGGATTTTCCTCTTAACACGTTAGCTACCCACAACAATGTTGTTTTGAAGACATACATTATGTGAGTTGTCTGAAACTCAGGACTCTAAGTCACCACATAGGGTACCCCTTGTCAACCATTAAGACAATTAAAAGGTATTTCTATCAGCACATTAGCTACCTTTAAACAGTTATGTCAGAGACGTCAACCAGAAAAAATTAGCAGTTCAACCAAATCTCAAGGTGCCAAGTCTCCACACAGGGACATCCAGTCATCAAAAAATAGACCTATGGAAAAGTGTTGTCTTCTTAACAATTTTCCAACCGAATAACAATGTTATGATGTAATAGTGTAATCATAATGTGATAATCAGAGGCGTTGCTAGGGGGGAGGGTAAGGGGGCTATAGCCCCGGGTCTCTTGGTTGTAGCCCAGGATAGAATCTCTAGTGCTACAACCAAAATGCTAGCTAGCCCCGAGTCCCACCAGTCCCTACTTTAGCTTAGCCCCTGATCTTTTCCAGACCTAGCAACATCTCTGGTGATAATAGTAATTGGGAAAACAAGTGCCAACTTGAAACTAAATCCTGATAAATTGGGCTCAAACTCCAAAGGTTTGGCAATTTGACAGTGAAGTTGATCCTGCCAGTAACAAAGTCAGGCATAAAATTCATTGAGCCCATAACCGTGACCTATCCATGCTATAAAACTGTTTGCAAATCTAGCTCAGACTCACACATAACAAGGTGTAGCATTAAGCACACAGCTGGCCTATGTGAAGAGAAGAGAGCAATGTAAGAGTGCAAGCAAAAGTAGCAGCAAGAATGCTATAGCAAGGTAAGAAGAGGGGTAAGATAACAGTTAACAGTGCAGACAGAACCATCATCTTGGTTCATTCAACCTAAAAAGAACACATGGTTCCTTTACCAATCGTATTTCTGTAGTAGAACTCAAAGCAAGTCAAGGAAAGCAAGTTGTCATATGCCATTCTTCATGTTTGTATTCTTGTTGTACCATGTGAACCTCTGTACCCTTCCTGTCTCACTACAGTCCTGGCTAGTCCTTTTTCTTCCACTAATGCATGCTACACATACTTTCCTGACCTTCTGGTTCCAAGTCATCTCGGGCACTTGTGCCGTCTTAGACCGAAAACCCCTATAATAATCCAGCCACCCTGTTGTCCCATACCTCACAGGCTCTTCTACTATGTTATCGCTGTATTTTCATACCATCCCCACATTCTGGGAACCTTTCCATCACTACTTACTGCTGATAATAAGGAGAAGGCCTTTGTCCAATTTTCTATATTTCAATCTGGCGTGTAAGTATTTTCTTCTACTCTTCCTTGCTAATCGTGATATCCGGGCCAGCAGTGGACAGGGCTAGCAGGGCCTCCCCTTGTGAGGAGTGGGGGCCAGAAAGGATCTTGGGGCCAGAGGGGTGCCCCTCTATGTAAGCTGCCCCTCGATCACCCCCTTTAGGTGGCTGGTGCAGCTGATGATTTATAGCAGGATAAGCCCACTCCACCTCACCGGAACATAAAGCAATTACTGCTATGCACACCAATAACGGTCTTGGATCTTTACTCTCAGGAGACCAAGTCAAATAAATATCTAGGCCCACCATCCGCTCCGACTAGTTCCTATGCTAATGAGTTGCAATTGAAAATGTCATCTTTTGGGAAATATGGAAAAAACACAACAAGACAACATCCTCTGCCTCCATAGTGTAACTCTGTTTTGGACAGGTGCTAATTGCATCTTTTGATGGGACACAGGTGACAGGCCAGACCCACTTGGGTAACCTATGATATCCTTAGCTTCTCTCTATACAATCGCCTAATGCAGGTCTTACTTAACACTATGTGTATGGTCTTGAGAATGCTATAGTGCCTCAACGTGTCCTATTCTGCGGACAAGGGCCCTTTGGGAACTGTATGTTTCATGGGCAACTCCCACTCCACATCTAGTACTATATTGTATTGCATACATTAAAGAAGAGCTCACTCCTTTAAGATTACACTATCCACTATAACACAAAGGTCTTCATTAATAAGTTAGTTGGATAGCATACAGCAAAGTCTGCATCAGTGCTGAATACCACCTTTCAGAAAATATAACCTTCCATTCTCCTACTTAAACATCAGCCACTCTAGGGTAATAGACTCATGATATCCTGATTGCAACCAGGGGGATTCCATAATAACCCATACATTAAATAGATATATCAATATCCCCACCAGATACTTGCAGAATAAAGTGCCAGGTGCCGGTACGAACCTATAAACACCCATAATCCCTTATATATTAACTAGATGTATCAATGGCCCCACCTGATACATGCAGAATATGGTGCCAAGCAGGGACGTCATTTTCCCAAAATGCCAGTGGTAGTGGAAGTGACATCACACGACCCTTGACCTCCCTCATGACAGTGATGAACAAGTGATGTAATTTGACCCTGCCCCAAAATATCACATGAAGTATTGGCACACAACCTTTCACCACTTGACATCAAAGGACGTGGCATCACATAGCATCGTCCCTCAGCACACTAACAAAAATACAGTTTCACAAGCAATTGGGGAATATTTTTCAAGTCAATAATGTATGACTTTAATTGAGACAAACATACAGCCTAGTGGTCAGAATCCCTCTTTGTGTTTGATTATAAAGTTATCAGGTCAAAATAAATCACTGCTTAGATCAATGATTAGGTGAAAAAAGTTAAAGTGATTCTGGCGGTTAGTTCGAATGCAGCCCCTTAGGCATTTTCTGCTCCACCGCAAATGTTTACAGGGTGTGGAGACAGGGTACACAGGAGGATAAAATGCAGCCCTCATCACCCTTGCCCCTCCCCACTTAGTTGGCAACACTGACACAGGAAGGTCATTTTTTTAAAGCTTCATTCGGAATCGCCCTATAGCACAGAACAAAACAATATCAATTAATAGGATAAAAATGTGCATAAAAAGTACAGCAATCTACAACCCTGGCACAGGATACTAACGCACCAGTGGTTCATTGTGTGTGGTATTTAACCTCTAAACCCAGCCTTTTTTACCTCTCTAAGTATGAACACCCACATCCCCACATAAATTAAATAGGTATATCAATGTACTCACCGAATGCACATACTGTGCCAGGTATAACTGAGAACCTTTAAATACCCATAATCCCCTTATGTTAAATAGGTATATCAATGTCCCCACCAGATACATCCAGGTTCCTGTGCCAGGTCCCTGTAGGAACCTCTAAACACCCACAATCCCCCATATGTTAAATAAGTATATCAATGTACACACCAGATACATGTGCCAGGTCCCTCTAGGATCCTATAAACACCCACACTCCCACTTATATTTCTTTTATTATTATTTTTTATTGTGGTACAACCAATTTGGTTTTTCACAATATGAAAATATAAAACAATTACATTCAATAGCATCATTATTACAAAACAATTAAACATATTTGCATTCGTAAATTCTCTAGACAGAAAAGAAAATGTATAAAATCAGACAAATGGAATCAATATAAAATGAAGTTAAGAACACAGTCTCACCAACCCGAACCAGCAATTACTTTATTTTTTTAAGTTGTATATAGTTTACATAAATGTTAAACTTTCACAACATATCAAACATTTGATTCTTAAAACAAGTTTTCATTAAATTTCATACATATTCTTTCGGCTGACATTGCATATATTTTTTTTTTGTACACAATTTCACTGTCACGTATTTAATCAAAATACCATTGCCGACTTCAAAAGAATATTATATGCAACTAAAATCAACTGAAAGGCCATCCAGATCTCCAACATAGAAACAATTATACTGTGTCAATCTTAGTGTTTTGCTTTAAACTCATATTGTAGTTTGACAAGGCATCTTCAATTTTATATAGTAACTGTAAGAGGATTCAATTCAGCACTACAGCTAAGTTAACGCCTAGTCTAGAAGACTGAATGAAAACCCTTATTGATATATCTTTAGGTCCAGTTCATGCGTTCTGGATGACTACCCTTATATAACACCCCTCTCTTGGAATCCCCCTGACCCCACTGAGCCAAGAAGTAGTTCTGTTTTGCAAGTTTAAAAGGTTTATTTGATAATTTAAAATATATATATCACACTTTATAATAAATTAATAATTGAATATCACACTTAATCTGATATGGTAAATATTAACAATGGAGAATCTGGCACTAGCACACTTCTTATAATGACTAATGAGTTGACCTGAAATGGATAAGGTAGCACACTGGTAAATAGGAACAAAAGTATAATGTGGTAGAGGATGCTTTATGTAGCTCAGGTGGATGCAATATTCAATGAATGCAGTACAGAAAATACTCAATATGATTTCAACCAAACAATGTAATCACTTTTCTCTGGCTATTCACTCCCCCCCTCTTTATGCAATGCAAGGGAATGGGAGGAAAGCACACAGTTCTCAGGAATGCAATCAATGTAATCAGTTCAATCCAGCAAGCTTAGACAACAGAAAACAGATAGGAGTTTTGAAAACACAGGCCCAAATGCTTTGATATGTGCTAGCAATGGATGAGAAATATGCTAAGCGCTTTTAATTCCCTTACAGAGGTTCAGGGTGAGTGGTATCTAGTTAATATTAGTCCAGGCTCACACTAGCAATGATGCAGGGATAGTTAGCAGGTCAAACGAATTTCTGGCAAATGGAAAGCAAACAGCAGCAGTTTTTACATGTGAAGAAATTGCAAATCGCGGTAAAATTCGCGGATGCGCCGAGCGCTATTACAAAGGAACCGCAAGGACTATCTCTACCGTTTTGGGGTCCTAGAAAAGCCTGGGATCTCAGCTTCCAAATGAAAGTTATTGCAAGTCTCTAGCCCAAACGGTTGCGGAGATATGAGTAATTTAGTAAAGGTCGTTTTTGGTTTTGTAAATTTTAAACGCACACTTTTTCAAAATGACAAGTGACAAATTTTTTTTGCAGCTAGAATGACAGGTGACAGCTAGGAGGCAGTTCTACTTAGGTTAAATAGATTGAATTAGATGAATTTAATCTAAGAGATGTGTTCTGAGTTTTGCTAAGTACTCACAAGAGATTTTGAACAGGAAAGCGACTTGGTCACGGACTTCAGTCTGGTCAGGTCTTTCCGGGTTCTGCTCACAGCGCCTGGCCTCTGGAACTGCTCACAGGGGTCTGGTCTCTGCTAGGCACCGGTTCTTTGGGTCTCTCTGCTCTGGATAGATTGAAGTCTCTAGTTTGGCTTTCTGGAGTTTGATGGAGGTAAGTATGGATTTTTCCGGCAGAGCTTTCAGCGGCAGATGGATTTGGAAAGTCCCTATCTGTCCTGTCTGTCTGCTTTTATGTGTTTAGAATGTGGGTGTGTTCTAGCATCACTGACCCTACCTCTCTCTCAGCTTCTAATTGGTCAAACTTCCATTCCTCCGCTTGATTGGCAAACTGAACTGTGAGTCAGATTGATGTCATTTTACAGCCTGCAGAAAGTCCACTCCTCCTGTCAACTTACACACAAATCTAGATTTGAAACAAATACATATTTGCAGAGGTACATATTGTTTTAAAATCATATGCACCCATCATGCATTACAGGAGGTATCCCCTGTTCAAACTCTGCTCTTCCTGGGAGCTTGCATTCAGAACTGGCACATATTTCACTTTTTAACTGCTTTTTCAATTTCCGACATGGACCCAACTTTACATACATGTGTGCAGGGGGTAGGGACATTAACTGATGAAGTTTCAGATTTTTAACATGCACACAGTTAGAGTAATATCCACTTTTCCGCTAAAACCCCCCTGAACATACCACCGGTTCCTACCACGTCTTAAACTGTGGGCAGAAAAATCACAAGAATTATGGTATCATTTATAAAATTTTCACATGTCCGCTCTATGAGTTATTCATCTTTTTAAAGTTATGTTCTGGCTCCAAAGGGGTGTGGTTTACCCTCAGCACAAGGTTGAATTTCTGGTTCTTTCCAGTTCTGCCAAGCCAGCTTGCTCTCACAGGCAGTGCTCCTCCCAGCTCCTGCCAAGAGGAAGCTACAATTTACGACTGCGGTAATAAAAACCTTTGCCTGACTGAAGAGGGCTTTGTTCACTCTCTTGCAGAGCACAGATAATTCAATTATCAGATAGATGGCATATCCTTAGCCTGGGCAGCAAAAGGAAGGTTGGCCTGGGAACACAGTGGTGACTCAAGTTTCACTGCTGATGGGATCCGTTGCTAGGCAAAATCAAGTTCCTTAAGCCAGACCTTCAGCTAACTTTTTGTTGCTTTTAAAATAACTTGTAATTTTACACATGCAGCTAGAATGCTGATTCTAAGTGCAAAACTATGACATTTCAACAGTTACAAAGGCATGTGACACCAAACATAGGTCACTCATTTAATTTAACATTTTCGATTTTGGTGGTTTTAAATCCAGTTGTAGTTAGGCTTAAGCTGCTGACTCCATAGCATTTTTGTTATAAGCATTGTTTTTGGGCTCTTCATTTCCCAGATTTTGTAGGCACACAAAACTCCATTCTGCCAATGTCTGCTGGTGTTCAGTAAATATTTTGCACATGTTGCAAGGTTTGAAATAGGCATTTGGCTTGCCTTCAGAAAAACACACAGAGTGGTTTTAAAACGCCGGCTTTTGGATAGTGGTGAGTACTGGTACTGCACCCATTTTTGGGATTTAAGAAATGAATTCCCCACAATTCTAGGTTGCATTTGGCAATCAGCATTGCCATTCCCAATGGTTTCAGACTACTGTGCGGGTAGTCCAATGGTGGTTTTAAAGCGCTTTGAAGCTAACCGGCGCTACTGTTTTTCCTTTGGCAACCCATTTCCCTCATGGCAACCCGGCCTTTCATTCTCGCACTGGTGGGTGGCAAGTGAGGCAACCATTTTGGTGGGCGCACAAACTGCGCAGCTTTCCTGGATTTCGGCGCACATGTGGGTTTTCTGCCATCTTGAATTTCCTAAGCCCACAGCACCAAATGTTGTAGCAGGATAGCTTAAACGTGGGTCAGGACACCCAACAAGTCCCCCCCACGCGACTGCACTTTGAATTTGAGTCGATGGGGAGTCGCGTGCACAAGGGTTTTGACCCATGCACCGGTCTGTCCGCATAATCTTCTTCCTCTTCTGTAGATGGCACAGTTCAGCATTTTCTTCTCCATCCGGTACTGATCGATCGGTTCTCCTCGCCGGTCCTGATGGGAGTATTGGGCGGTCCACTGGGCCCATTGGATCTCCGTTCCCGGTCTCCGGATCGTCCTTCTTGGTCATCCTTCATGGTTTCATCTCTCCTAGGATGATAAAGCAAAAGCGGCAATATCTACTCATAGACGTTTTTCCACCACTGTTGAGGTAGTGGGGCAGCATATGCATTTTATCATAACGAAACATTACATTCTTATTTTGAGAAAAAAAAAACAGTATCACTAGAGACAGTTTCATGTAAATCACAATATTTTAGAGACTAGATGTGGTATGTTTTATGATTGGACTGAATTAGTCTGATACAGTACCCGCTAGGATTCCAGAGGATTCCTCCAGTTGTTGCAGAGTGTGCCTGGGATGGCAACATTTCAACTGGTTTATGTGGACCCACTTGTCTTCCCCCTCTGCCGAACCGCCTTTGGGGATGCGGATCTTGTAGGCCACAGGGGAGATCTTATCGACGATCTCAAAGGGTCCCTTCCATGTAGGCAAAAATTTGCGCTGCTTGGCCTGGTTCCTTTGGAAGTTGTATAGATAGACCCGGTCTCCCACCTGATATTCCTTCCTGGAAGTTTTCAGGTCATAATGGGTCTTCATGCTATCAGCCGATCTTTCTAGATTCCGCTGAGCATAAGCAAAAGCATGTTGAAGGTGTTTCCTTAAATTCTCTACATACTCATGAGTAGTGGAGGCATTTATCAGTGTCTGCTCTTGGGTCCTGTAGAGCAAATGCTGCGGAAGCACCATCTTGCGCCCAGTCATCAACTCAAATGGTGACATTTTGGTTGCAGATGAAGGGGTAGATCTGATAGCCATTAGGACCAGAGGTAATCGGATATCCCAACTTGGCCCAGAATCTGCCACAAACTTCTTTAATATGCTCACAATTGTCCGGTTATATCTCTCTACTGCCCCAGAAGAAGCTGGCCGGTAAGCAATATGCAGCTTTCTCTTGACCCCCAGTATCTCCCACATCTTTGTCATTACCTCACTGGTGAAGTGGCTACCTCTGTCTGACTCAATCCTTTGAGGTAGACCAAAACGGGAAAAGATGTGGTTAATCATCAAGGCAGCTGCGGTTTCTGCCTTGCAATTTGGGGCTGGGAGACATTCCACCCACTTGGTAAACAAGCATGTGACGGTCAACATGTACTTATTCCCCCTAGCCGAGCGAATCACAGGGCCTACAAAGTCGATTTGTAAATCTGACCATGGCAGTGTCATTCCCCTCTTTTGTAAAGGCGCCCGGTGCGTGAGGGATGATGGCTGAAATTGTGCACACACAAGACACCCCTTCAAGTATTGGTCGAGGTCCTGCCCCATGTGTGGCCAGTAGGCAACCTCTCTTAAGATTTCCAATGTTGTGTGAAACCCCCTGTGACCGGCCGTGGCCGCATCATGGGCGTGACTTAACATCAGGCTTCGGAATGAGGTAGGAACCACCCACTGATCGTGGCCAGCTTTGGATTTCCTTACCAGCAAACCGTCTTGGATTCGGAACATTTTTGGACATTTCATCAACACTCTTAGGTCCTCTTTCCCAATGTAATCGGTATCCGTCAGGGGAAAGTTCTCAGGGTCCTCAAGGTGCTGGTAAAATTTACCAATTATTGGATCCCCCTTCTGAGCAGTAATCAAATCAGCATCAGGGGTCTCCTTACTCCATTGTGCAATTGAAAGGTCGTTGTTAGCATTTGTCTGGGACCTAGTGATAGCAGTGACCTGGATTTCCCCCAACAGGGACTCAATCTCAATTAGATCCCCTTGGATGGCCCCGGTTTTGGCCAGCTGATCAGCTAAGTCATTTCCAGTTTTGTCTGGTCCCTCTACTTTGGAATGACCCTTGATCTTCTTCCAATAGATGGTCATCCCATTCGAGGTGACCAGATCATCAATGTTTTGGATCAACTTCCCATGTTTCAAGGGTTTGTTGTTAGCACATACCATGCCTCTGGTCTTCCAATTAACCAGGTGCTCCACGAACCCGTTCCGTACATAATCCGAATCTGTGATTATGACCAGTTCGTGGAGTTGATGCTGGACAGCAGTGAGGATGGCCTGATGCACAGCCATCAATTCTGCCACCTGACTACTTCGGGGACCAATTTTGTATCCAGCGGAGGGTTCTGGGGACTCATTCACCCATGCATTCCCTACGCCGGCCACCAGTTCTTTCTCCCCGTTGTTGTCGACATGGTAAGAGCATCCATCCACATACACAGTGGGCATTCCCTCACACTTGTCTTCTTCAAAGACTTTGTGGGGGGAATTAAGGTATGCCTCCATGTTGTCCTTTATTTTTAGCCTTTCGTCCTCGAGACAGTTTTCTCTGGCACAATCATGCAAGTCAGCCAGACCTTGCGCGAGGGGACTCTTCTTGTTTTGGCCATATCTGACCTCCACAGGAAAGCCTTGCATTGACAGAATCCAGGAAGTAATTCGGGAATTACTCACATTTCCGGCCCGGATTCTGTCACTTTGGAGATATTGCAGAGGCTGGTGTGGAGTCTCCACTATGATGTGTTCCCCCTGGATAAACGGGCGGTAATTCTTCAATGCCCACACCGTTGCCAGGAGTGCCTTCTCACAATCGTTGAATTTTTCCTCCACAGAGGATAAAGTTTTGCTCGCATAGGAGATTACTTTATTGACCTTGTCATGCTTTTGGTATAATACTGCCGTCAAGCACGTATTAGAGAACCCCGTCTCCAGGAAGAACTCCTTGTTTCTGACAGGGTAAGCTAGGCAAGGCGCTTGTGAGAGGCTTCTTTTGAGTTGTTTTACTGCTTCGGCTTGTTCTGGACCCCATTCCCACTTGACCCCCCCCTTCAGGAGATGAATCAGGGGTCTGGTGATCTCTGCGTAGCCCTCAATGAACTTTCTGCTGTAATTAGTCAGTCCAAGGAGGCTCCTTAGTTCCCGCAGAGTTGTGGGGTCTTTCAGTTTCTGAAGTGCTTCCACTTTCTTTTCCTGGGGACAGAGGCCCTGAGGAGTAATCTCATGCCCCAAGAAATTAACACGGGTTCTACACCACTGTGCTTTCTGAAAGGAAAGTTTTGCTCCGGCGGCCCTCAACTGTGTCAGAACATAACGGATCTCCGCTATGTGTTCCTCCACAGATGAGCTTTTGATGAGGACATCATCTACATAAGCCAGGTTACCCCTTGCACCCAAGTCGGGCATGGCCTTGTGTAGAAAAATGTTGAATTCATTGCCGGAGTTGAGGTATCCGAAGGGAGTCCGGGTCCATGTGTACTGCTGGCCCCCAAAGGTAAAAGCCAGTTTGTATTGGTCCTCCCTACTGACAGGCACGGTCCAGTACCCATTGGTCAGGTCTATTGCAGTGAATACCTGTGACCCCTGGATCTGGGCCAGCCCTTGGTCAATGTAGGGCAGAGGCCATCGGGAAGTATGGACCCGTTTGTTGAGCTCCCTGAGGTCGGCGCAGAGTCTCCACTGGCCGTTTGGCTTCAATATTCCCAGCACCGGATTATTGAAGGTGCTGTGGACGGGACGGATTATTCCCCGGGACTCAAGGTTCTTAATTATTTCGGTAAGGGACTCCATTGATGCGAGAGGCAAGCGATATTGCTTCACAAACACTGGAGTCATGCCAGGGTCCGTGGGGATTGTTGTGGTGTGGATGTCGGTGCGACCACAGTCATATGAGTCTACCGCAAAGAGATCTTGGAAATCCAAGAAAACTTGTTTCAACTTTTGCTTTTGTTCCAGAGTCACACAGGCATCAGCTAGGTTGACTCTCTCTTCCACCATCTGCCTGAAGCCTGGAAAGACTTCTGGTTTGGCTATCTCCGCGGCCTCCTCCAGCTGGGTGGAGAAGTCCCTGGTCAGAGTGCTGATTTGGACCGGAGGCTTCAGGTGGGAAAGGCAGCCCTCATGGACCTGGAAAATCACCTCATCCCTCCTGAAGTCACAAGTCACATCTTCCTTACCATAGGGGCAGGAAGTGTACACCAGGAAGTTCCCCCCATGCCGGGTAAAAATCCTGTCTGGTGTTGTATTGTCATCACTGTCACTGTCAAAGCAGTCCTTGGGGATTGGTCCTAACAGTTCGTTACCTAAATCCATGGAAAAATGTCGGTCATCAACCGCCATTCCAATAATGGTGCCTGCGGCTAGAGTAACACTCTTTAAGTCGCTGTTATCCACCTCTATTGGAATGGTGTCATGTTCTATGTTGACTAATGGTGTTGGGTTTACCCCCAACCCTTGCTGTTGGAGAGAAGCATTTAGATGTATGTAAGCATCAGGGTTTTTCAACTCTTGTCCCCTTTTAACTTTCACTTCCAGGGAGAATTGTCGGGTCCTTTCTGGGATGGTGACTTCCTCTTTAACCTGAATTTCAACTGCATAAGGTAGCAATTGAGCTGACCTAAATGCTTTTTCTGGATCATCAAAGCCCATGGGATTATCCGCTAATCGGGACCAAGCTTTGAAGTTTATTAGGTCCAAACTAATGGCAAAGCGATTGAGAATGTCACTGCCTAAGTAAAAGGCGGCAGGGACGTCTCGCACGACCCAACAATTGTGGACTATGCTCTTGTTGCCAATGGAGATTTTGAGCATACACCTGCTCGGCAGGAGATGTTTTGAATTGGGTGCTTCCAGGTCCATTTCCCACTTGTCTATCAGTTTGAAGGTGGGAATGGCTGGATCTTTTGGGAGTTGGCGAAACATGGCTTCGCTGATGAAGCTCTTACCGTTGTTCACACACACTCGAGCGAGAACAGAGTCCTTCCCATCATTTAACTGAACAGGGATGAACAACTGCTCTCCAATTTGCTGAATATCAGCCAGGCTCTGAGCTGATTTCACCTCCTTCTGGACTATAGGAGTGGGAGTTTCAGATTGTGGATTAGTATAGAATTTCAGAGTGTTTCCTTCCAGCGTGGAATACCACTTTAGACTGGAAGGAAGGTTGATTTTCAGAAATAGAGAGGACCCCCCATCACCAGTCTGTTGTCCTACTGCTATTACTGTCACGTCTGGAATCTGGTTGTTCTGGAAGTGAAATTCTACTTGGTCAGATTTTTGTTCAACCATGTGGCATGTGCCGTTTAAACTAACATGGTTGACACTCTGTTTCAATTTTATTGGTCGGCTAGTCTGGGTCCAGAGGACCTTGTTTACACAATCTATTAGGGGTGACAACCTTCTCAGGAGGTCATTCCCTAGTAAACAAGGGGTGCCCTCCGGGGTCACAACTATGACCGGGTGTTTCAACTTGTGTCGCCCGATCTTAATGTCCAAGTCTGCAGTCCCCTCAACGGGAATTTCCTTCCCGTCAAAGTTCTGCAGTTGTCCAGGAAGAGAGGTGAGAGGAATTTGGTAATTCTCTCCCCTTCCTGCATTCAGTTCGTCAAAGGCCCTTCTGGACAGAAGGGTAGCTTGAGATCCAGTGTCCACCAGTGCCGAGATTGTACCCTGCCCCTGTACTTGTACCGGGGCATAATATCTTCCCTCCTTCTCCTCAAGGGGGCACAGATAATGTACATTTTTGGACAACTGGTGGGCTAATTTTCTGGTTTTGGACATCGCGAGAGAAGAATTTTGGGCAGAATTCTGTGGAGAGTCTTGGGAATCTGAAAGAAAAAATTTGCAACTGGAGATCAGAGCCATTGTGGGTTCCCCTGGCTCTGTTTCTGGGCCGCCCCCCCCTTTTTGGAGGCAGTCCCCAGGATGGGTTTGAACCAGGGGATTTTCTTGCTGTTGGTTCTGGGATGAGATGGTGGGCGGCGGTAGCTCAGTCTCCACATCTCCCCAGTCTGGATTTGCATCCCTAGGGACCCATTTTTCTTTGGGAGGAGTTCCCCCCTCTCTGAAGGAGAAGATCCTTTTCCCAGGATCCTCTGAGGATCCCTCTCCCTCAAATTGGAAGATCTGTACCTCCTCCTCAAACTGAGTCTGTTTGGGTCTTTTGTTTCTCCTACCCCCCCTCTGCTCCTTAGGAGGCAGACTTTCAGGGGCAAGAGATTTTGTTTCCGGTTCCTGGGTTTCCAGGGGCTGTTTACAAGTGAGGAAGGAAGCTTCCTCCAAGGCTTTACACCCCCCTTCCCTTTGTGCCTCCTCCCTGGGAACCGGTGATTTATCGGGGTGCTGCCCCCGTCATTGTTCTGGAGCACCAGGTCCAGAGTTGGGTGCGTTCTGCGCCGGCATGCTGATCTGAGGGTTCTGCTGTGCCCTCAGTATATGACCCATATCCCGCGCCATGTTTTGAACCTGGCGCTCTAACTGGGAAACCCGCTCAGGCTGATACGGGGCCCTGTTTTCTCCCCTGGGCTGATCCCGGGAAGGGTAGCTGTCCCTCCTCTGGTAGTACCCCTGGTTGGGAAGATTTTGGTACCCCTCCACCCTTGGCCTCCCCTCTCCCGGATTCAGTGGTCTGGGCTCAGGGAATTGAGGAAAGAAGGATGGATGATTTTGGGGTTGGAAGTCGGGTGGATATCTGGGGAAAAAGTTCTGCCCAGGGTTTGGTAAATTTCTGCCCTCCTGTGGGAAGTTTGGAGGGAAGTTCCCTGGGTTAGGTGCTTGTCTGGATCCCCCCCCTTGGGCTGGAGGAGTCCACACATAACCCAGGATGGGTCTGTTACCTTTGTAGCGAGGACTTACATAGTCAGGAGAGCGAGGGACCCCATTTGTGGGGCTGCCTCCCTGGCTCCCTGTCTGTGACTGGCCCGAGGACCTTCTGGGCCTAGCATTATTAGGTGCAGGTAGGTTTTTAGGCCCCCCCATCTCCAGATCCAAAACGGGGGTGACCTTTACCTCTGCCACCTTGACAGCAGCAGGGGTGCTGTTGGCTTTGGGGTTTTTCTGGGCATTGCTTTTATTTTCTATGGGCTTCTGCACCTCATAGATCCGGGTAGCCTGTTCAATGACCCAGTCTAAAGATCTTTTCTCATGAAAATCTCTCACGAGCTGGGTCATTATATATTTGGGCAAGGCATGGAAAAATGTATTGACAAACTCTCTACTATCTGTGCGCACCCTTCTGGTGGTTTGCGCAAACGCACGCTTTAACTCCTGCACAAATTCTCGTGTGGCCTGATCCTCCCCACATTGCAAATTGTAGGCCGCCTTGCGAGCCTCTTGAGGATTTCTGTGAACAGAAAAATGTTTCAGGATGGCCGCCTTATATGTGGACCATCTTAAATGATTTTGGTCCTCCAGCCCCGCAAAGAAACTGGAGTATTCCGGGGAGAATGTCCACTTTACATATTGAATACAGCTTTGGCTGTCCTTCAAATGGAAAGTCTCCATCATTTGTTCAAACAACTCTAAGTGCTCCCAAACAGAATACTTAGCGTTCTTATGGTAAGGCGTGATGACGCTCCTGATCGCCTTAATCTGCTTGAAGGGGTCCTTAAGCAAGGCCCTTTTTGCCTTATTGGCCTTTTTGGTTCGGGTAACCCTTGTCCATTCTTCCTCGGACTCAGAGGCACTGCTCCCAGAGGTTCCCGTCTGTTCTTCCAGTTTTTCCCGGATTCTGCGAGCCTGGGAATGGCTGGCAGACTGTGGGGACCTGGTCTCCTGTGTCCTGCGCAGTTCAGAGGAGTCTTCAGATTCCTCCTTGCTGCCAGGATTTGATGGGTACCCCCTCCACTGACCTAACTGGGCAGAGGTTTTCAGGATGCCCTTAATGGGCCTACTCTCCTGGGGTTCCCCACTGAACTGTATTGTACTTGGGTGCCCATACCCGGATGCCCACCCCTCCATTCCTGGATGGTACTGGCCTATGAGCCCCATGCTTCTGGCTGGATAGTAATCTGCCATCCCTGTGGCCCTGTGCTCATGTGCGCCAGGGGACATGGGGATGGTAGAGTCCAGGGACTGGGGGAGATGAAGGCCCCTGGTGTTAGGGCTCCTGTGGTTATGGTCAGGAATCTCTCTTTCCCAGCGGACCTCATCTCTATCCGCCCCTGCTCCCTGCTGCAATGCAAGAGCCTGCATTTGTGCTTTCAGTTCCTCTGTTAAGGCCTTACTCGACTCTATCAGTTTCTCCTGCATCGCTACCTGTTGCTGGAGCCTATCATTGTGTTGACAGAGGGCCTCATTCTCCCTCTGTGCTTCCTGGTTGGTCCTGGAGAACTGGGCCAGTCTTTGCTGCAGGAGGTTTACCTCCTGGGCAATGTCCCTATTGGCCTGCTCCTTTCTTGCTAGAGCATCTTCCACCCTTCTGGTGTGCTCTACCAAGTTCTGGTTTTCTTTTTGGAGATCACCCAGCCCCTGGTGGGCCAGGTGATTTTCTTCCATTTTTCTTTTTAAATGGCAGACTTCCTGGCCTAAGGCGTCTCTTTCCTGACTAAGAGCCTGCATTTGTGCCGCCAGGTCGTCCCTTTGCCTTTGGAAGGCACCAGCTTTCTGGCGCTCCTGATCAAACTCTGCCTGGGTATCCAGGTCTTTCAGAATCAGTTTATTGCTCTCCTCCTTCACTCTATCTAGGTGGCCTTGCAGGGTGACTACCTGCTCAGCACATGCCCTATTGAAGTCTAGCTGTTGCTCCAGCTTTTTCTGGCTTTGCAGTAGGGAGTCCAAACCTTCTTGGTGTTCCTTCTGCAAGGCCAGAAATCTGGTATCCTGTTCTGACTTTTCCTTTTGCAGCACATCCATATCCTCCTTTATTTTAGTGATGTACTGTCTGGTCTCATTTTCTGACTCCTGGCTTCTGTGCAGCCTTTGCTCAGAAGAGTCCAGATCAGATTGGGCCTTCTCTAACGCCATCTGTTGCCTTTTTGCCAGATCATGGCCTTCAGCACATTTATTCTGTATGGCTCCCATGTATAAATATAAATATGCCGCTATCCTAACAATCTTGTCGTGCTCATCTTTGGCCTTAGGAGCCATATATAGTTCACTCAGGGCCACGTGTAATGGACCCTGATCTCTATATATATCTGACCCTGTTTCCGTGACCTGTTGCATGATGGCCTGCAACCAGACTGTTTGGTCCTGGTGAGTCCACTCACCTCTCACAAATAACTTATGTAAGAAGTGCTCTCTGGCTATTTTCATATCTACCAAGGTCGTCATTCTAGAGATTGGTCTCTGTCCTGACTTACAGAAGTTAGTATTTTAGTTTTGCAGAACAGAACTTTTCTTGGAGTGTCCCTTTTGAGGAATGCTTCACAGCGTAATGCAGCGTGGTGATCCGACTGGATGTATGTATCCCGTCAGTTAGCACACTGTATTAAGCTGCACAAGTGGTATTCTAACCCAGAATCCCGGATACGAGCCCCCACTTTGTAAGAGGATTCAATTCAGCACTACAGCTAAGTTAACGCCTAGTCTAGAAGACTGAATGAAAACCCTTATTGATATATCTTTAGGTCCAGTTCATGCGTTCTGGATGACTACCCTTATATAACACCCCTCTCTTGGAATCCCCCTGACCCCACTGAGCCAAGAAGTAGTTCTGTTTTGCAAGTTTAAAAGGTTTATTTGATAATTTAAAATATATATATCACACTTTATAATAAATTAATAATTGAATATCACACTTAATCTGATATGGTAAATATTAACAATGGAGAATCTGGCACTAGCACACTTCTTATAATGACTAATGAGTTGACCTGAAATGGATAAGGTAGCACACTGGTAAATAGGAACAAAAGTATAATGTGGTAGAGGATGCTTTATGTAGCTCAGGTGGATGCAATATTCAATGAATGCAGTACAGAAAATACTCAATATGATTTCAACCAAACAATGTAATCACTTTTCTCTGGCTATTCACTCCCCCCCTCTTTATGCAATGCAAGGGAATGGGAGGAAAGCACACAGTTCTCAGGAATGCAATCAATGTAATCAGTTCAATCCAGCAAGCTTAGACAACAGAAAACAGATAGGAGTTTTGAAAACACAGGCCCAAATGCTTTGATATGTGCTAGCAATGGATGAGAAATATGCTAAGCGCTTTTAATTCCCTTACAGAGGTTCAGGGTGAGTGGTATCTAGTTAATATTAGTCCAGGCTCACACTAGCAATGATGCAGGGATAGTTAGCAGGTCAAACGAATTTCTGGCAAATGGAAAGCAAACAGCAGCAGTTTTTACATGTGAAGAAATTGCAAATCGCGGTAAAATTCGCGGATGCGCCGAGCGCTATTACAAAGGAACCGCAAGGACTATCTCTACCGTTTTGGGGTCCTAGAAAAGCCTGGGATCTCAGCTTCCAAATGAAAGTTATTGCAAGTCTCTAGCCCAAACGGTTGCGGAGATATGAGTAATTTAGTAAAGGTCGTTTTTGGTTTTGTAAATTTTAAACGCACACTTTTTCAAAATGACAAGTGACAAATTTTTTTTGCAGCTAGAATGACAGGTGACAGCTAGGAGGCAGTTCTACTTAGGTTAAATAGATTGAATTAGATGAATTTAATCTAAGAGATGTGTTCTGAGTTTTGCTAAGTACTCACAAGAGATTTTGAACAGGAAAGCGACTTGGTCACGGACTTCAGTCTGGTCAGGTCTTTCCGGGTTCTGCTCACAGCGCCTGGCCTCTGGAACTGCTCACAGGGGTCTGGTCTCTGCTAGGCACCGGTTCTTTGGGTCTCTCTGCTCTGGATAGATTGAAGTCTCTAGTTTGGCTTTCTGGAGTTTGATGGAGGTAAGTATGGATTTTTCCGGCAGAGCTTTCAGCGGCAGATGGATTTGGAAAGTCCCTATCTGTCCTGTCTGTCTGCTTTTATGTGTTTAGAATGTGGGTGTGTTCTAGCATCACTGACCCTACCTCTCTCTCAGCTTCTAATTTGTCAAACTTCCATTCCTCCGCTTGATTGGCAAACTGAACTGTGAGTCAGATTGATGTCATTTTACAGCCTGCAGAAAGTCCACTCCTCCTGTCAACTTACACACAAATCTAGATTTGAAACAAATACATATTTGCAGAGGTACATATTGTTTTAAAATCATATGCACCCATCATGCATTACAGGAGGTATCCCCTGTTCAAACTCTGCTCTTCCTGGGAGCTTGCATTCAGAACTGGCACATATTTCACTTTTTAACTGCTTTTTCAATTTCCGACATGGACCCAACTTTACATACATGTGTGCAGGGGGTAGGGACATTAACTGATGAAGTTTCAGATTTTTAACATGCACACAGTTAGAGTAATATCCACTTTTCCGCTAAAACCCCCCTGAACATACCACCGGTTCCTACCACGTCTTAAACTGTGGGCAGAAAAATCACAAGAATTATGGTATCATTTATAAAATTTTCACATGTCCGCTCTATGAGTTATTCATCTTTTTAAAGTTATGTTCTGGCTCCAAAGGGGTGTGGTTTACCCTCAGCACAAGGTTGAATTTCTGGTTCTTTCCAGTTCTGCCAAGCCAGCTTGCTCTCACAGGCAGTGCTCCTCCCAGCTCCTGCCAAGAGGAAGCTACAATTTACGACTGCGGTAATAAAAACCTTTGCCTGACTGAAGAGGGCTTTGTTCACTCTCTTGCAGAGCACAGATAATTCAATTATCAGATAGATGGCATATCCTTAGCCTGGGCAGCAAAAGGAAGGTTGGCCTGGGAACACAGTGGTGACTCAAGTTTCACTGCTGATGGGATCCGTTGCTAGGCAAAATCAAGTTCCTTAAGCCAGACCTTCAGCTAACTTTTTGTTGCTTTTAAAATAACTTGTAATTTTACACATGCAGCTAGAATGCTGATTCTAAGTGCAAAACTATGACATTTCAACAGTTACAAAGGCATGTGACACCAAACATAGGTCACTCATTTAATTTAACATTTTCGATTTTGGTGGTTTTAAATCCAGTTGTAGTTAGGCTTAAGCTGCTGACTCCATAGCATTTTTGTTATAAGCATTGTTTTTGGGCTCTTCATTTCCCAGATTTTGTAGGCACACAAAACTCCATTCTGCCAATGTCTGCTGGTGTTCAGTAAATATTTTGCACATGTTGCAAGGTTTGAAATAGGCATTTGGCTTGCCTTCAGAAAAACACACAGAGTGGTTTTAAAACGCCGGCTTTTGGATAGTGGTGAGTACTGGTACTGCACCCATTTTTGGGATTTAAGAAATGAATTCCCCACAATTCTAGGTTGCATTTGGCAATCAGCATTGCCATTCCCAATGGTTTCAGACTACTGTGCGGGTAGTCCAATGGTGGTTTTAAAGCGCTTTGAAGCTAACCGGCGCTACTGTTTTTCCTTTGGCAACCCATTTCCCTCATGGCAACCCGGCCTTTCATTCTCGCACTGGTGGGTGGCAAGTGAGGCAACCATTTTGGTGGGCGCACAAACTGCGCAGCTTTCCTGGATTTCGGCGCACATGTGGGTTTTCTGCCATCTTGAATTTCCTAAGCCCACAGCACCAAATGTTGTAGCAGGATAGCTTAAACGTGGGTCAGGACACCCAACATAACCTAGACAATGCCAAAATCAGCCTCATACTATTCCCACACATACATCGTTGCCAAAAAAAAGTTCGGGCAATCTCAGTTTCGTCTGGACAAAATTCTCCCAAAAATGTTCGCCTCACTTCCTCAAAGTAACGGCAATAAACCAGTAGGTGCTTTATTGTTTCTATCCGTTTTTTACATAGGCAGAAGCGACAACTTAAATCTCTTTCCAGGAATGTAACCAGATCCCACCTTTGCATACGTTCCAAGGTGGAGAACTGGTTGAGCTTAAATCTCAGATATATATTTCTGACTTTACTACACGGACACCGGATGGTAAACGTGACGCAAGCTCATCAATTGGTTCACCGTTCCGTTTGTGGGCATAAGTATCCATGGGCGGAGCTTGACTTACACATGGCGCGGAGGTATGGGATATGTAGTTTATCACGTGACTCGCCATCTGCTGGATCACTCAATTCCGGCACCAGGAGTGTACGAGGCATTTGCCTCCCGTTCTCGGATGCAGAGTGGAGGACATTTATATAGATCTAGGTAAGCTTGGTTACCACGCATATTGCACTCACGTTATAATCAGGCATTCCAAAATAGGCACTTATAAACCGTGTCTGCCATTTTTTCTGTTTCTGTTTCTGTTTCATTTAGTGTATCTTTGAACTGCTGCTCACCTACAATTGCCCTCCTGAATTACTTGCTGTACCACAGCTAGAGGCACTACAGGTCAGTTTACCCTGTTTTTCCTGCTTTTTAGACTAGATCCCATTCTGACCACTAGTCACCCCTTTTCTGACTTATTGATTTCTCAAAAGTCACACATTATGTTGCAGCTTTTTAGTCAGCCGCACTGTGCCCTGTGGATGCCCCCTTTTTTGTAATGCTTGCATCAGGGTACAGCAGCCCTGTGTTGCCAACTACCTGGCCTGGTATATGTACAATACACACGCATCCAGCTATAGTTGTGTTTGTACATCTATGTTCCTTGTGAACACTGCCAATCAAAGGAATGTTTGTGGCTAAGAAGCTATGTCATAAAACTAGGTACCTTGATTGATATAAACCATTTGGTGGTCCTACATCTAGGTGCTTTATTGCAGAAGGCTGGACACCGTCAGCACCTGCAGTGGGACTGGAGTTCCACAGTCACACATCTAGGACCACTCCAGAGAGGGAAGACACCAATTTTGAGGGTAAGATGTCACCCACATAAGGCAATCCAAGGGTATTTTTCGCATCCCTGCCACAACTTGTGAATATGGTTTCTCTCTTCCCTCCCTTTCCTCCCTTCCCGCCCCCACCCCATTCTGTATCATTACAGACTGGTCCACCCGAAAATTATGAGCTATACTTAGCCTCCTTTAACAACAACAGCGTCATTTTTTGTCCACTGTCTCAGCCCTAATGAAAGTGGTACCCACCACTGAAACCGGTCGGCTCATCACAATACTGTATGTGTACAAATTAAATGCAACATGCCAAATTACAGTTTGATCTATCTAAATGAAGACAAGGACTGATCAAGGATCTTCACTGTGCACCTAACACACAGGGACATAGAAAAGCTCAAAATCTTCAATATTAAATAAAAAACAAAAGAAGAATAAAAAAGAAATCGATACGAGGACCTCTGGTCCAACATGTACCAACTATACCCACTCCCTAGCACCATGGGTGCAACGGTGAAAATGCCATAAAAATCAAATAGGGAATAGTGGGCCCTTTTAAGAAAAATCTGTCCCCAAGGGAAACCCAATAAATTCAATATTGTTTCACTTTGAGGACAGTCCTTTTATGACAATCAACAAAGCTCTGCAAAAACTTTGTCTTTTAGAACATCTGTCAGAATAAAAATACCCATATCCAATTGTGATAATATCATAAATAAGGGAAGATCTGGGTACTTGACCGCCCTTCAGGTCCAACACGTGGATACCCACTATTCTAAGGATGCCATGGTTTCCGTTGGGCGTTGCACGCTGTCAAATCCTGCTGTTTCCTCCCTCCCTTCCTCCTCACCTGACTCTTCCACTGATTCTTCTTCTTGACTCTTCTTCTTTCTCCTGGTATTCTTCTGTTTGTTTCTTCCTTTCCTTTGCATCTCTTGGAGTAGATAGGGTCTCTCTCTCCCCGGGATGCCACCCTGTCGGTAGGGTATTCCCCGACAGAGTGACCTCCCCAGGAGTTACCCCCAAAAATATCAGGGAAAAGCCTACCGGCATAAAAACCCTGCAGATTCTGGCTCGTAGATGTCAAGTCCAGATGAAGAGCAGCAGCAGCTGAGGGGACAAGGAATCCTTCCTTGAATCAAGAGTGCAAGTTCATAGGTGCTCAGGAGCCAGGAAGTTACCACCGTAAACTGACTGTAAGGCAGCGAAGGTAGCAGAAGGATACTTGGTCCTGTGAGACCTTAAGACGGCTAGGACCCAGAGCCCAGATGATGAAGAGGGCAGGCACTAGTCCGCAGAGCACGAGGAGAAGTCCATTTGAGTGGGACAAGAAGGAGGGAGAAAGGCGATGGCCAGACACAGGTACGGGGAAGTGAAGTCCCCGACAGGGCGGAAGAAGAGAGGAGGGGGAGGCAAACGAGAAGACAGAGAAGAAACCACACTGAGAGTAGCGTAAATAGAAGAGGGAGGAAATCGAGGGAGGTAAGAAAGGACCACAAAAAGGCCCGAAAAAGAGGCAAAAGAACACAAGGACAAAGGCAGAAACCAGAAGACAGTACAGGGGGAAAATGCACCGCGTCAGGCAGAAGCGCAGCAAAGCGAGCGTGTAGCACGGAGGAATCCAAGGTGCAACGCGCGTCGCTGCTGCTGCTGTGATTGTGTATTCTTAGCAGCGGCCATCTTGAAAACAACTAGACCGTTGAAAGAAGTATGGTCTGTAATGTGGTGGAACTAGTAATGGCGCCGCCAGCTACCCCATAGTCTCCAGACAGGTGATTACGAAGCAAGGCATTTTAAGGTAGAACTCACCAATATTTCCTTCTGATATACAAAGGCCACGAAAACACTACAGACAGCAGCCAGAGCACACTCTACAAGAGCCACAGCTGCCTCTGCAGTGCTATGGGCTGGCACATCAATGACATTTGCCAAGCAGCTACATTGGCAGTGCCCCACACTATCACAAGTCATTACTGTCTACGAATTCAGCATGCAGTGAATGCTCAGATGGGAAGGACAGTCCTACAGCAGCTGTATCTGCAAGGTATGCCCTACTGCTTCAGAGATCCATCTTTAATCTCTATTTATATCTGTTACTGAGTTTCTATCTGCCTTGACCTCCTGGCAAATGTAATATTGCTGTACAATCTATTCACAGCATGTAAATCTGTGAATTTTCCAATGCTGGAGAAGGGAATAGTTGCTTACCTGTAACTCTATTTCTCCAGCATTGGTATCTTTCATCGATTCACCTGCGCCACCAGCCTTCCCCAGAAGTAAAAACTCTTTAGCTGGGGGAGGTACACATCCCAGTAGCTGCTGATAAAAATCTGAGGGTAACCTCGAGGGCCAAGCTATGCACTTGACGTCCCGTGGAGACCTAAAGCATCCATAACAAGGCAAGGTGCATGGGCTGCAAAACATGCTGAAGTTTTTCCTTAAGGAAATAAGATAAAATATAAGTAACTGAGGATTACTCCTTATCCCTCTATCTCTTTCTTTTGTTTGAATGACTGAGGATTCCCAGCCTGACAACCGGTAACATTCACAGCATGTGAATCTATGAAAGATACCAATGCTGGATAAATTGAGTTACAGGTAATCAACTATTACCTTCCTCTTGGTAGGCTTCAGTGGCTGAAAAACGCATCTGCACATCTGCTGATAGGTAAGGGAAGAAATGTCACCAAATCACTACTCACTTGAAGTAGAGAAGAAAAATCCAATTCCAGGTGCTCTGCATGGTTCGTCATCCCAGCAATGGTGAACATTCCTAATGAAAGGAATGCCCAAGCCTTGTAACTGGTGGGCTGCTGTAATAACAAAGAGCAGATCTGGAGGCTGCATCTTCTAATTTCTTTCTTCCTTGCTTTGGAAAAAAGCTGCTCTCAATCACAGAGACTGTGAAAAACACTTGATGTTTTGGAAGCACCTACAGCAGTAGAGTGGTTTTATTGGTGTCAAGAGGGCAGCTGTGGCATTTATGACACTCTATGCAAATATGTAACATAACAAACCCAGCATAACAAAATAATGTATACAAATAACACAACACATAGAAAGAACTGATGTCCAGGTATCCACTAAACCAAAAGATCCCGAACTTTAAAAAAAAAACAAAACAAACAAAGTGGCAACATCAAATTACATTCCAAGAAGTGACAATTCACTAGCAACAAAAGAGAAAATGGTTATGGGAGTGAAAATAGGAGAGGTAGAAAGAAAGTTATGACAAAGGAAGATGAAGGACTAGGAAGCGGGTTCAAGAATAACAATTGTTGGGTCTGAAACAAAGAGAGGATGATAGAAATTGTTTAACACAATATACCAGATATGGATGGGACAGTTCAAAGATGGAGAAGCAGGTGAAATATAGACATGGGCCTTACATTGAAGGTCCTCCTTGTTGCATAAATCTGTATTGCAGTGGTTCATTATCATCTCATAGTCAATACGTTTCAGTTTCTCCCTGAATTCGACATTCTTATCTCCATTGTCTGAGCAGCTTTTGAAGTTGTGGTATCCTGTATCCTGGCCAGCTGTTGAATAAAACAAAGACACACATGAGTCAGTTTGAGCATTGAAGGATAAATATTGTTGCCACAGGGTTTCATTAGCCAGATCTGGCATAGAAGGAAAACTAGTCTTTAAATTGCAGTGGCAATGGTAACCAACAAAGACTGTAGATACGGGCCAAATTTAGATCTCACCTGCGCCTGTAATTCAACAGTCTTCAGTCATGGGTCGAGATTCATTGGGCTCTTTCCATCTAAGCCATTCACACACTTGTTTTGCCCCAGTCCTAAGTTTTTCCTGTCACGGGCAGTTTCTGCTCTTTCTGAAAATGTATCTTTGGAGCAAAGTCGCTCAGTTTGTAGAACTGTTCTCTTAGGCTAGGGTGGATGAGGTGCTTGGGTGTGTTACTTTGGAAGTGTTCTGGAGGTTGCCCCCCCATGAGTACAACATAAGACAAAATAAAGACACGATAACATTCAGGACTAATCTTAAAGTTCATAAGATGTAATAACCCACAAGAAAATCAAGAAATCAATCCTGGAAATTCTAAGGTAGAAAAACAAAAGAAACCAATGCCATTCTGATCGAACAACACCGATCTATAAACTTCTTTAAAAGTTAAGAAAATTTAGGAAAATGTAACTTCTCAGTCCGAACTTATTGAATTTTTCAAACTGAAAAACATCAACACGTTCCTAAGGATGCTGGAAAGGGCGCAAACTGCGTCTCACCACTTCTCAAGATGTTTCCACTGGGAGCAGCAGCTACACTATTCTCTGGCCGATGCAGGGGCAGCGCGTGGACCTGTTATCAAATAGGAAGCAACACTACCTTGTGGACTGGGGGTGCAATGATCAGCAGGTGAGAGTCAAGAGACACACGTCATCTTGGTTCTCTAGATTGCCTGATACTTCCCTGTTTTGAAGTAAGGCGGACATGGTTTCTAGCTATCTTTTTAGGGGCTGATGGGCATTGCCCTCTTTAACTTTCATACACAACTCCCACTTTAACATCCACATTGTTACATTTGCAACTCGCAAATACAAGCATTCTGATGTGTGTCCTGCTCCAACCTGGCCCCAGGCAGCCGACAAACTTGTCTCTGCTGGACACATGCCAGACTGCTTTTAAATAACTAAGCAGCACGTCCAAGCACTTTTGACAGTGCTATATACTGCTTTCCTCAGTGTAATGCAATTGGTAAATATGCTGGGGACAACGCATTAACGGCTTTAATTGGCAGGCATTGCACACTCTTTTTTTAAGACTTGCCAACATAGAGAATTCACTATTTTGAAAAGAACTGCGCTCAGGCCATGTTACCTGCTGAAATAAAAAGAACCTTTGTTCTTAAAAAGTGTCATACTCCTGAGCTGTTTCACATTTTCATAATTGTGTGTATACTCGATTTACGGCCTAATAAAACAATGGGAATTTGCAAATTTCATTCTGTATTATACTTACAATCCTCGAAATCATTTGTGTCGAATGAACACTTTTCTAAATATTTCACAATAATAGCATCTGCAGCATGACGTCCCTAAAATAAATATGATGAGTTCCAAATTCAAAGAATAACACTAGAATGCCTAGATATTCAAAGAAATCTCAATATTCCAGGATTGACATTTATTTACCAGGCATTTTTCATATATTTCTTTCTTTTTTAAGTGGTGTTTTCAGGTATTTAGTAAAGAAAAATAACGTTTTCAATAATGATTTTAGGACCTGTTTAATTGTGGGAGATCTCAACTATCAGTGTTTCCCTGTTTATGAGCATCCTTTGCCTTCGAGGGGGTAATCTCAACAATAACCAGCATAACATTAGAGCCATGATGGTATCAGAAGATGAATTAGTTCATAACGTGGAAGATTGAACTGGATACATTGTTGCCCATGATCTTGTCCAACCAATTAAACAGCGCTATGCTGAAGAGGCTTTGCCCTTTACTTGGTTTAACACTAATTCCTGGTCTTGCATCGACTATGCATTAACCCCTAATGGTATGTTTGCGAATGTTTACCGATTTAGACAGGCAGCTACAGACATGAGTGATCATGTAATAATACAGTGTTCCTTTAAATGTAATGTGTGGCAGGTAGCTGTGTTGGTTGGACTAAGCAGAATCTGTCTTCAATAATTTCACCTTTAATAATTACTCAAGAAACGAGATGCTAAATGCTGATAAAAGTAAGGTCTATGAGGAAACTTTAGAGGTTGTTTTTTCATATGTAACAGCAATGCAGAAGAAACACTACTACGACAAAACAGGCACAAATCGGGTCAATAACGCTCTCATTAGGGCAGAAATTTAAAGATTGTATTGTTTATCTACCGAAATAGAGCATGCGATTTTGCAAATCAAGACCAGACATAAAAATGGAATTAGAGTCCATAAAGGAACAATAGAGACATATTGTGCGTAATGCCTTGGCTCCACTGATACTAGAACATTCTGGTCTATTATGAAAAATCATTCTGGCTGGGAAGCAGGTGTAAGTGGATCTAGGTCGCCTGGCCTAAGCCCTGCCCACCGGGTGCCTTCCTGGTTGCCGCTCTTTTTCACCACTTAGCAAGCTCCGCCCACCTGGTGCCTTCAAGCTTGCCGCTCTTTTCCCTACTTAAGGAGCCCTCCAGCCTCTTTTCCTTTGTAGCTGGGGAGCAGGTGTAAGTGGATCTAGGTCAGCTGGCCTAAGCCCCGCCTACCTGGTGCCTTCTGGTTGCCGCTCTTATTCACCACTTAGCAAGCCCTGCCCACCTGGTGCCCAGGGTCGGACTGGGGCATAAACTGGTCTCGGGCACCAATGAAAAAGTGGCCCACAGTTGCAAATGGCATTTCATTCCTTTTGTGACTGTTTTGATTAGTACCCAAGGATGGAGGTTTTTGATAAAATGTGATGCAATTTGTGCATTTTAAAGAAAAAAAAATCAGTAACACTGGTCAAAACTACTAGCCGCATGGTGAAGTAACTCATCAAACTGGCACACGTGGGCCAAAAAAGAGTCCCACTTTCACCCCAAAAAACTGGCTCAGACTAGCATTTTCCATTTTTGGTTTGGACATTGCCCTGTTGCCCTAAAGGCCAGTCCGAGCCTGCTGGTGCCTTCCTGCTTGCCACTCTTTTCCCTACTTAAGGAGCCCTCCAGCCACTTTTCCTTTGCAGCTGGGGGGCAGGTGTAAGTGGATCTAGGTCACCTGGCCTAAGCCCCGCCCACCCGGTGCCTTCCTGGTTGCCCCTCTTCTTCACCACTTAGCAAGCCCCGCCCACCTGGTGCCTTCCTGCTTGCAGCTCTTTTCCCTACTTAAGGAGCCCTCCAGCCTCTTTTCCTTTGCAGCTGGGGAGCAGGTGTAATTGGATCTAGGTCACCTGGCCTAAGCCCCCGCCCACCTGGTGCCTTCCTGGTTGCCACTCTTTTTAACCACTTAGCAAACCCCGCCCACGTGGTGCCTTCCTGCTTGCCGCTCTTTTCCCTACTTAAGAAGGCCTCCAGCCTCTTTTCCTTTGCAGCTGGGGAGCAGGTGTAAGTGGATCTATGTCACCTGGACTAAGCCCCGCCCACCTGGTGCCTTCCTGGTTGCCGCTCTTTTTCACCACTAAGACCGCCCCGCCCACCTGGTGCCTTCCTGCTTGCTGCTCTTTTCCCTATTTAAGGAGCCCTCCAGCCTCTTTACCTTTACAGCTGGGGAGCAGGTGTAAGTGGATCTAGGTCACCTGGCCTAAGCACCACCCACCTTCTTAGCCCTGCCTCTTCTTTCCTGCTCTTAACTCTTAGATCAAGGGCGTCTTGCCCGGGCGTCCAAAGTGAAGGGCAGTCAACGAAAAGGGCAATTCCTGTTTGGACCTGTTCGGACCAGGAGGATCCAGGGTCTGACCCCCTGCAAAGACAGCAGGTAAGCATGCACCAACATGTGCTTACACCCTCTGTCCCGCCAGGCCATCCCAACCCTCTCTGGTCCCCCCATGTTGTTCCCTAGTGCCCCCCTTCCTGCACACAGGAGTCTGTCCTGATACATTCTGGTTTCACCATCACCATCTTGTGGCCAATGCTAGATTTTACTTTTATGGACTTCATTGATTTACTGTGTGTCACCCTTTCTCAACTCTCATGCTGGACTTCCTTTGCATCTTGTACTCATGGTGACCCTGAATCATGCTGTTCCCATCTTCATCTTGTATCCAGACTTGCAACATTATTTGTTACTATTGACTTCTGCTATTGTATTCGCTCTCCCCTCTTGCTTCTCCACTCTTTTTGACCGCTTACTCTTTGTTCTGTCCTCCCCTCCCCTCTACCTTTTCCTATCTCCTCCCCTCCTCCCCTTACTTTATTCTATGCACTTACTCTATCAGAATTGTCCCTGGACCTAGTATGATTGCAACTTCGTCTGTCACTCCCCCATCCCCTTACTGTTCCCCTCCCACCCTCCAGCACTATCTGAAATGTCGTCAGGCCTAGTACGATAGTCGCTTGTTTTGTTCCTCTCCTCCTTTTCTGCACCCTTCTGCCTCACCTTTTGTTTTCCTCCGGCTTTACCAGTAATGTCGCCAGGCCTAGTACAGTAGTCGCCTGTCTGTTTCCATTTCCTTCCCACTCTCCTGCTCCCTTCCTTATCTAT
This sequence comes from Ambystoma mexicanum, assembly GCF_040938575.1. Classification (NCBI taxonomy): domain Eukaryota; kingdom Metazoa; phylum Chordata; class Amphibia; order Caudata; family Ambystomatidae; genus Ambystoma; species Ambystoma mexicanum. The sequence continues at coordinate 494,516,820 of NC_090922.1, forward strand.
TTCTTAGCACTTGCACTATCTGAAATGTCGTCAGGCCGAGTACGATAGTTAATTTCACATCCTTACTGTTCATGGCCTGTAAGAATGTCGTTGTATTTTCCCTTGTTCCCTCCCTTGCCTTGAAGCGCGTTTAAACACATTGTGTATAGGCGCTATATAAATAAACTATCATATCATATCATATCATTCCGCTTTGAGTAACGCTAAAATTTAAGTCAATCCATCTCTGAAGAGAATAAGATTCTGCATATCGAGGAATTGTATCAGGTTGACTTGTCTGATCCTGCCATGGGTTTAGAATATGGAAACATGGCTGAGAGAAATGTATAGTATTTCACGGTTCAGCCATAATAAAAAATAAATCTTCTAGAGCCCCCGGGCCAGATGGTCTTGCTAACATCTTAATTATGGAAAACCCTAAAAAGTGACTCTTAATATTGCAAACATTTTTTACATCTATCGTGGAATCTGGAGTTATCCCTTCTAGCTGGAGGAAGTCGATCTTAATCCCAATTTTTAAAAAGGGTGCCAGTGACCTGCTTGGGAGTTATTTACTTCGAACAATGCTATGCTCAAGTGCTAAGATTTTCTGTACCTTTTGGTTGGACAGGGTAAACAAGTGGAAAGTGGAAGAAAGTATAGTATCCTTAGTTGCCAACAGATTGGTTTCTAAAAAGGCAGTGGCACATTGGCCAACTTGTGGGTCTTAACTCATTTTACAAGAGACACATTGATATCTAAGGGCACCACGATACATATATGCTTTGAAAATTCTGCTGAAACATTTGACACCGTCAACCATGATATTCTCTGGCCGAAGCTCATGGAGTGCAATTTGAATACATGAATACTTTACTTTATGAAACTGCAATATACTCATACGTTGTTCTAAATAAGGTTAAGTCAGGATGGAACTCTTAATAATGCTATTGAGACCAAGCATGGCATAAAGTAAGGCTGCACGTTATCCCCCATTCTTATAAACCTACATGTTGCTGATCTCATAGATGTTTTAAGTAAATGTAGAAATGTTCTTTCGCGTGAGGGTTCTTTTCCAAACGATTGGCTGACTTACGCTGATGTCACCATACTCTTGGATTGATCAGCAATTGGGCTTCAGCAAAGATTATTTTCATTTCAACACATAAATTGGAATAACCTTGCGATTAACTAAATGAAAACTAAAATCATGATGTTACAGCTGGTAAAACTAAGTGTACCAAGTTTGTATGGAAGTTAAACAATGAAGACATAAACATGGTTAAAAAATACCTGTATCTGGGAGTGACCATCTCATATACACCTCCTGCTGGTTCTCTAGATAGTGATGTAAGTAGCAAAGTCATTTATAGAGCAAATATTATGCCTTGTGCACTCTATGGCATGGATATATTTACCAACAAGGAAACACAATGGTTAACCAAGCTGGAGGCTCCGCACTGGATCTCTCTTAATTCCATGCATGAATTAGGCCTAATATCACGCTTCACCCTGAAGAAAATTCCAAGTTGTGATATATTGAAAAAAATACTCTCTGAAAAGAACAATGCCTCCTCTATATATTCTATTTTTGTAGATAAGATGAGTTTAAAGCATCCACATAAATCATGAAAAGTTTGGATCATTGAGGTGAAAACCTTCTTGGTGAACATTGCTTATTCCATGGTGTTTACACTGAATTTGGACCTTGCTTTAAAAGAGACTGGGCAGAAAGCTTGTACCTCAGATCGGAATAATAATATTTTTAATTTATCTATGAAGACTGTGGGCCTCAATACAAGTTTTCTGGTCCGGCAAACTACGAGTCTGCAGGCGGGTTGCCTTTCCGCCTGCCTGGTCTCCCCTGGTGGACGGAACGGCACCCACCCGCAGACTTTCACTGAAACACCGGCACTGTTATTACACAGTCCTAAGGGACTCAATGGGAATGGGGATTTATGAATGCTGCCGCCTGACTTACCAGACCGCTGGGGCTGTAATCAGGTGGCAGTAAATCATCACAAGTCCTGCGGCAGCCTGCCGGTTTTACCGACATGGCTGCCGCCAGAATCGTAATGAGTTCCTACGTTCTCTATGTGAAACAAGGTTTTTGCGGATTAATGCTCATTTTGCTTACATCAAAAAGATTAATAATGCTAAGAGACATTTTATTTTACAATTCCGTTCATCACAATTCCCTACTTTTGACCACTTAGGAGCTTGGTCAGGTATACCACAGCATGAGTGATTGTTCTGTATTTGCAAACACCTAACCCATTTTAACTAACTGTGAAAAGCGAAGTGAATTGTATGGAATGGTTTACAAGCCTTCATTTAATGTTAAGTACCTTTTTAGTGACCAGTCTTGGTTTTATATATATTCCGGTGAAAATGTAAAGCTTAATATTAATACATTTTACATATGTCAAAAATGTCTTAAGAGACTTAAATGATCATGTATGTAATGTATTATTGCCGAGATTTGTATGTGATTTCCTCTACAACAAGTTTATCCTTTTAATTTAAATTTGGGGACAGTTTGATGTATTCTTTTACACTATTTGTATGAGTGTTGGACATATTGTCTATGTACTTTTTTAACTTTAAGAGGCATTTATATACATGCTTTTTAGAGGTATTTTTGGCTGTATTTTTGTTTGGTAATATTGTTGGTATTTTGTGGTATTTTTGGTATTTCGTGGTATAGTGGTGAGCCTAACTTTAGAGATAATTGTTCATATACTGGGATCACTAACAGTAAGTTCATTCTGGACTTAGTACACTCTCACTGATGACTTTATGCCCTTTCAGTATTTAAATGCAATACCACATTATGCCTTTCTGACTTGCATCTTAGAATACATTTGCCATGTAAATGAAACATGAACAATCATTCAGAGCCTCTTAGAAGAACACAGTTTACAGTGACTAACTTTGCTTTGCATTTTCCCACACGTGATAAATGAAATACTGCAACATAAAATTAGTCTACTACCTCCTCTTCATCTATCTGTATGCCAACCCAAGAAAACTGAACATAGAATAATTACACAGAGGCTATTTCACCCTTTTTTCTTGTATTCTTTATCGGACAGAATGACACGTGCAATGTACAGCATCCATGTTGTATTTCAGACATAAACTAAGGCTTTCCTGCAATGGGGTTCAAAGCATTCTATTTGCGACAAAGTTCTGCCAACATCAGCCGTGAACTTCAAAACTAAACTTGGGGGAGTACGAGTTTCTGTCACATCTGAATTTTATCACATTAATAGAGAACCATGAATACAGCTGCCTATGTTTAAAATTTCGGGGCAACACGTAAAAAAAATGATTTCGCCACTCTACACTATCTGATCACAAATTATTCGATCATCACACTCACCTCAATTAACTGAACTCACCAAGGATAATAATTGATCGTACATGCGTCCTGAACAGCTCACGACCCCAGACTAGTTGTCGGACAGAAGAACTCTTTATCTGGTCCACTCCCTTTGTGCTTGTAACAAGCCCACAGAGTCCTCTGCAAGCCTTACTGCCAAACACTTCTCCCAGCCCAGGAACCCTAGAGAGTGAGTGAGAGCCAGTCCTCCCTCCTGCTAGCCTTTTTAAATTCTACGAACTAAGACTGCCCACCATGTAGGTCCTACTTATACAAAATTCATAATTTTCCTGCCTTTCTCTGAGATGTCACATCCGATTGTCATCCGACCAGCCCACTAGATAGTTCTGAAGCACATGGCCAATCTGCCGGCTTAATACGGATGTGAAAGTAACATTTCTACCACTCTGTATTTCCTGTTGAGCCTTCTTAGAGATCGACTGCAAAAGATAATTTTCCACATGTATTTGCTTGCATTGGCTTGCATTTTGAATTAACCCTGCATAGCACACTCAAACATTGCGCATTCAATTTTTCAAATTACACCAAAACTTGCATATAGAAGCCATGGACTGGTTTGCCCAGGGTATATGAAATGCACGTTAGTAGTTAGAAGGATAAAGATTAGTAATCATTAATAATCAATACATGTTAACATATTCCCAATTGCAACCCAGTCCATGAGCAAAATGCATTTTGTGCAGAAACAATCTCGAATTCAGCATTTAACTGGCATGTGCCTTATGCTTTACAAAATTACATATGCTCTCACTAAGAATAGGACCAACTCTGATCCCTGTTGATATGTGGAGATCTAATTGAAATTCATACCTTTGCTAAAATGTGGATGTCGAAATGTGGAGCCCTAGTTGAACCTCAGAATACATTTCCCTACATGTTGTTCACATTTTATTGTGTCAGTGTTGAAAGGTTATATCTTTTATAACCACTAACACTTTAATATAAACAAATACTGATTACAACGTTTAAATTAGTTGTGACATGGATACAAACAGTGCAGATTCTATAAACCTTTAGATTTCACAGAGTATTTCAACAGTTCACGTCCTCGCAACCTGACATGTGGAGTACTCAAAAAAATCCAGTCTCTGGCCTCTTTAACATTGACATGACCAGCTAATGGGTCACATTGACATGTCAGGCCTAACACACTTTAACTATGCCGATGACATACACAAATCACACAACAGCTAATACCTCACATCTCAGTGCATGCCTCTTTCACTTGCACTCTTGAATGACTTTAAACAGACCTAAGCTCAGACCAAAGAAAACAGAGCTTATGATCTGAGATGTGGAACCAAGAAATCCCCTAGCAAGACATCATGGCCACTTGCCCATTGAGCTCATCAACTGTGAAAACAATGATATCAGATAGATGGGGATTTTGCACTAGAATCCCATGTTAGAGCCATTGCTAAGAGCTGTTTGAAACAACTCTGTACTATCCATTTAATTGTGTCCTACCTAATCTTCATGCACAGGACCATGGCAGTTACCACACTTGTGCGATCAAGACTAGACTTTGCCAACAGTCTTTTCCTTGGATTCCCATATCATCTATTAAATTGAACTACACAGAGTCCAAAATTTGACAGCCAGATTGATCCAAATGCTAACAAGAGGAATACACTTGACCCCAACCCTTGACTGGCTCCTGATCAAATGGAGGATTCACTTCAAAACTCTCTGCATTTCTGACCTCACGTTCCATAGCAGAGGCCCTGAATCTATCATATGACAATTCATAAACTATCTCCCATCAAGAACGCCTTGATCCAGCAGCGATGGACTAGTGACTATGCCAAACTTCAACCATAAATTCCATGAGGGATCTTCTTCCTCCTTGCATCTAAACTTTGGAACTCTATGCTCAAACACCTGCACACAGAAAAAGATTACCCGGCATTCAAATTCAAGTCAAAGGCTGGCTATACAACTAACACCAGAATGTCATTAGCAACAAAATCTACTCAATGTGACACCAGCACAAGAAAAAAACTGAATCCTCAAGACAATAGCACTCTATCCTTGGCAATGCCATCCATCTGGATGGAACTAACTGAAATATTATGAACATGTCACAAAGCCATGTACATATAGCCAACTAACAATTTGGGGAAAATGCTTATCCAGGTCGAACGCCATGCAACTGAAAAAAACTCAAACAAATACTATAAAAATGTCGATTAAACTGCCTCAATTGATCTCAGGTCCTTGCCAATGCTCAGTATGCAAGTTTGCTGGAAATCCATTTTTTTCAAGACTCGATCTATTTTACATTTCTCAGTAAAGTACATAGACTCAATAAGATTTTCCAACATATCCATTAGCATTTTGTGTTATGCTAATGGAATAATGTGGCAGTCATCCCCCATTCCAGGGACTGGGACAGGGGATAATGGCCCGCCAGTCCAAGTTATCAGACCTAGCGAAGCAAGGGCGAATAACAACAGCGCTGGACCATGTTCGGGCCCCTGCAATGAGGGACGAAGACCATTAGCACCCCAGGTTGCTAAAAAAAAAAAATGTTTCTTCCTACACTGGGACGCATGCTAGTACCTGGAACCGGGGATGAATGCCACATTATTCCCATTAGCATAACACAAAATGCTAATGCAAATGTTGGGAAATCTTATTGAGTCTATGTACTTTACTGAGAAATGTAAAGTAGATGGATTCTACATGATTTTCTTTTTTCGTTCTACTTTTTAACTGTGAAAGGTGGTCCTAAAGGAACCTTTTTTTTTCTTCCAGGAGAGGTTAGAACATAAGGTGGGGAGGGAAATGAGGGAAGAAGCACCAAGCACTAATATGGAGGGGCAGGTGGGCAGCAGATGTTGCGCATGTTTTACATCTAAGGTGCGGGCAGTGTTTGTCATGCTACTCGATTACAGCTTCAAAAGCACTGTGAAATTGTTCCACCTTGCAGAGTGGTGTGTTGCAGTATATACAGAAGACTTTTGTCTTGGAAAGATATGGATAAACAACCTCTTTTATTGCTTGCAAGGTAGCTGGTGAGATTTTGTTTCCCACAGAAGTAGACTGTGTGGTTACAGTACTGGTTGAGGAAGATGAGGTGGAGGAAGACAGCCTACTACTTGCTGAGAAAGGAACAGCCTTTCGGAGAGCATTGCAGTGGTTGGATTGGGTGTGGCGGTGCATGCAGGTGGTCCTGTATGAGTACTGTCCAGGTAGTCCATGACTGGGTACAACGTTGCACTCAGTGCATTTCACTTTGGTAGCTTTAGCATTTGGTACATTCCCAACAGTGGTAAAGAACTGCCACACGCATGATTCTTTCTTGGTTCTAGAGGTCAGCACTTCCTCTACCTCATCTTCTTGGTCTTCTTCATTGCCTTTGGAAGTATTGCAATTTTTTTGTTGTGTAGGTCCTGCAGCTGGTGGTGGTGTTGTGGCTCTTGGGGAGGAGGGATGCCAATAGCTAATGCCACTTTTAAGATAAATAGCAGTTTTGCTAATATTTCTCCAAGTTTGTGCTCTGTAGTAGATTGTTAATGGATAATGAGCAAGAATAGGTGTAGGAGCTGTGCAAGGTGAACATTTTGAGCTTGAAAGATCAGTAGAAAGTGCAGTCCCAAACTGTCCGCAAAGCAGGGACCCGATTGCAAAATGCGGATGATTTTGGGAACACGTCATCATACCGCGTGTGAGCACATGGTCACGTGACACTGTCCGGAAGGTGTGCTATGACGTCAGATATTCGCAGATGTCAACGGACACAAAAACAGTGGAAACAGTTGCCAAAAGTGTGTAGCAATGTTACAAATAATGCTAGAAGGTGGGAAATGTACACGTTTTAAAGTGAAACTTTGTAAATTTGACAAACATGTTGCTATTTTGGAGTAAGTATGATATTAGTAAGTTGCAGGAAATTAGCAGGCATTGGTAAAAATCCATGAAATTCACTGAAAAGACTTTGTTAAAGGGACATTATGGTTAAGTTGCACTAATAAAAACCTTTGAAATTCACTGAAAAATGATTTTTAAAGGGACGTTATGATTAAGTTGCACTAATAAAAACCTATGAAATTCAATGAAAAAACTTTGTTAAAGAGACATTATGGTTACAATAAAACCAAAAACACCCAGAAATTCACCAGTTATGGTAAGCTAAGCAACCATAACTTGCGCCACCACCGTACACTGCTAAGACTAACACCCAGGACATCAAAGGTAGACGTTAATACTACGCCCCCATTGTAAACCCAGCTTGTTTTCCTCCTTGCTTGAGTTACTCCACTAATCTCAATAATGCCACTGTAGGATTAATTATCACCGATAATAATCCTCATGTGGAAACCCGGGGGCCATTCTTCCCGGCCACCACCTACCAAGACTACTAATGTGTTCCTTGCTGAACACACAATTACTCAACAAGCACACCTTGTACATTGTAGACTTATACCTGCTATAACTAACAGAAACTTGGATCACGGAAGCCAGCAGTCCCATGATTTTGATAGCCACCCCTGAGGGATATTACATCACTTGTCAAAATTGGGTCAAAGGTCATGGGGGAGTAGCAGTTATTGCTAAAAATCACGTAACATTTGTTCAGTAAGATGACTATGAAATTCTACATTTGAAAATGACCCAAACCACTTGTAGTTGTGTGAATATTATTCTTGTCTACCGTCCTCCCTTAGACATGCTGAATTTTAATGATGAATTTATATACATTCTTGGTGATATAAATGGTCCAAACTGTTCAAATTTATTGGTTGGGGACTTCAATCGGTGGCATAATAACAGTACAGACAAAGACTTAGAATTAACTCTCAACAACATTGAATATTTGTCCAGAACAGTGATCATACCACTGATAAAGGAACCATGCTCGATTGTGTGTCTTCCTGAAATTTACTAGTACAGATTGACAGCACCACTCCCTGCTTCTGGTCTGATCATTATGCCAAAGTCTTTCAAATATATCTTCCAAACCCTCCCCTGACAATAAAAAAATCCACTAAAGAAAATCAAGAGTCACAACTTTAATAAAGTATGCACAACTGACCTGCAGGAATGCCTGCATCAGGTTTTGTCTGTAACCTCAAATTTAGATTTGCCTTCCATTTTAGTTGACGTATTTAAATCCACCAATGCTGGACAGAGTGGCACCTCTTCGGGTCAAATTAGTTAGGGACAATGTGTCACACAAGAAATGGTTCACCCAAGAACTCCATCTTGGTAAAAGGAACGCAGAAGCAAAGTGGCTTAAATGTCCTTCCGAGGTGAACAAAAACAGCTGGAAAAAGTCTAAAAAAGTATACAGGTCAACAAAAATCGAGGCCAAAAGAAATGCATTTTACAAACAGATCAAGGAGACTAGAAACAACTCTAAAAAGCTGTTCGAGATTTTTAAAATGCTAGAAAAACCAAAAGCCCAACTATTACCTGGTATACCTACTGACCAAGACTGTGTCAGAACACAAATGGCCTTTGAAGCTAAAATACAAAAAGCCAGAGAAAAGATTTGAAATAACTTAATGAAAAATATGCCCTGAAAACCATGATCAATAAAAACACCACCAAAATGTTACTTCTCACCTTTTACTACTCCCGAGATTATCAAAATGTTGGCTTCAATACACCCATCTTCATGCCCAGAAAATATTATCTAGCCAAAATTGTTCCTTGATCTTCACCCCATTTTTAGTCAAACGTGTAAACTCATCTTTTCACAATAACCTGTTCCCTGAATCTATTAAGAGAGTCAACTATTACACCTTTGGTCAAGAGATCGGGCCTAGATTGTAAATACCCAAACAAATTGAGACCTATCACGAACTGCAACTTTTTAGTGTACATTTTGGACAAAACAGCAAAAACACAACTCCAAATATTTTTTGAAGCCACTAACATTTTACATCCCAGGCAATCTGGTTTTGGCCCTGATCAAAGTACAGAAACACCCTTAATCTATCTACAAACGCACCTATTGAGTATTACTGATAAAGGCAAAACTGTATTACTCATGTAGGCTGCGTTCAATCTTTTAGACCACAAACGCCTCCTGCACACTTTGAGTAACATAGGACTATTTAGTACAGAAACTATTATCTGGCGGCAATCATTTCTGTCAAACCAGACGTCTAGAATCTGTTGGGGAGATGCCTCCTCCCCATCAGTACCCACTGTTTATGGTGTTCCACAGGGGGCTTGTATGCCCCTGCTTCTTTTCAACCTTTACATTAAACCTATATGTGGCCTCCTAGGAGAGTCTGGAACCTTTTTTTACCAACTATGCTGATGATACTCAGCTGGTTCTTGAACTCCTCAGTGACCACCACATGACAAATCTTGAGGAGTTGTATTCTCTGGTGGAGACCGGGATGAATCATAATTGTATGTGCCTGTACGGTAACAAGACAGAATTGCTGATTTTTGGCTCTCATCAGACCAAGCTAAACTGGACTCCAGAGACCAGTCTTTTAAGATCCATGACTGTAGTGATTCAGTTTCAAAGGAAGTCAAGACCTTAGGTTTCCACCTTGAATCCCCACTCAACACTGACCTTCACAGCAACCAGGTTGCCAACTGCACTTAATATCTTTCCCTCCTGAAGAACATCTGACTTACCTCTCAAAGCCAAACTGTGTATCGATTGCATGAGCAATAATACTACTCGATTATTGCAATGCCCTACTGATGGGTGCAAATAAAAAGAGCCTGCAAATGTTAAAGGTGATTCAAAACAATGCTGTACGCACTGTTAAAAGAAAAACGAGTAAAGAGCACATAACCAGTTGCTGACAGGCTATGCACTGGCTTCAGATCTCAGCACAGGTACACTTTAAGTCAGTAATGTTGGTTCACAGATGCCTACATGGTACCATGCCTAAATACCTTAAAAACATTATGTGCACCTACGAGCCCACAAGAACACTTTGATACTCAACACTATCATTAGTCAGTAACCTAAGTTTCAAACATACTAGCAGTCCCGGGAGGCCATTTCCCATTGTATCAGCCAAGCTTTACAACTAGGGCTGAGTCAACAAAAGTATTGTAAAAATATTCACAAACAACTAAAACCTTACTATTCACATAAGGTCTCCCTCATGAACATCTGTGGCCCTTTGTACATGTCCCGTTCTTCTGTTGTCCACTTGTGTTCCTGTTCCCGGTGCCCCAAAGCCTGTGAGCTCCGGTGCCTTCTAAATAAATAAATAACATAGGGGATGCGACGGTCAATAAACGCAGGACACATGATTATATTGAACAGCTCTCAGCAGCTGAGCATAGAAAGAATCAGAAGGTGCAGTTTTCTAGACTGTTATTTGAGTTTCCTACCCTTTTTGCAAATAAACACATTTTATTCACTGTACTGTTGACACCTCTGACTTGGTTTTTGAAATGTGCTCATTTGTTCATTACCCTCAAGGATTGTTCTCCTGCGCCCTTCCATCCATACCCCTCCCAAGATCCTGTACTAACCTCCAATATTAATTGACATAGCACTGTGAAAAGTGAGGGATTGTAGCAGTAAACAGTCACTGGGATATTTACATTACCTCAATACTTCCCAATCAAAATATTTGTAATTTCTCACCATAATATTATGTGCATTTTACAAACATGTAGTGAATATGCATTTACACAATTATTTTTCAGTGCAAAAAAAGCTGTTTGCAACATACCCCACCCCTTTGCTATTTTGTAGGATTATACAAGTGCTCAGTGAAATCGTTTATGGATTGGCAGCATGTTGCCATGTAATTTGTTAAGGTCTGTGCCCACTAGAACTCTAAACACTTGACAATGATGCATATTTTGCAGACAGTAGAAAAACATTCTACTGTCTGCAAATATGATGCCCCAATATTATATACAAATAATGCCAGGTGTAGTCCATACACATCATCCCTTGAAGGCCAAGTAAATGATATTGCTAAGTTGCTCTCCACATATAGGGTAATGTTAGCAATGCTAAAGTAGGAGATGCTGAGCAACTTGCAAGGGGATCACTTCAAAGGACATATGTACAATGAAGAAGAAGAATGGGATGAGACTTCACCTCCAGGTAGATTGCTAACTTAGAGACAGTAGCCAATATTTGAGCTGATAGTTGGGTTACATAATGTAGGTAATGCTTTTGGTAAGGAACCGTGATTAGCAGAAATTCAGGTACCTTAATGTTATTAATATTGCAACAATCATAAAACAAATGGATGCCGGAACATGTCTGGTAACCTTTTGCAGAGTGAAGAGAGGAAGAGGGAGGTTGTCTGATAACATCTAAATGTGTTCTGGGGCTGACGTTAGTCATACGGTAAAGGCATGGTAGAGTCAAGTATATGAGTCATGGGTGGGGAGAGCACATTGTTTAGTTATTGTGTGCAGGTATATCTAGATGTTCTGTTCATAGAGCCACTTTTTCATTGTTGTTTTTGACCTCTTGTGGAGTTTGTTAAGGTCATGCGTACATAGCAGGGTAATGCAAATGAGCTAGGCCAGAATATCAAGGCTAGTTAATTATTTTAAGAGAAAGCAAATGTCATGTAATTGTTGTGTCTTGTGACTTATTAATATTACATCTTTTTTAATAGGTAATAATTGTCTGTGTGCACTGCTAAAAATCCTCTCAGCTGCACCCAGAAGGGAGCTGGTAAGAGCACTTGCGCACAGCTTATGGGGAACATTGATTAGGAAGAGTGACTTGGTGGTTGTGGCGGACTGCAGTGGCAGAGTGAGCTGGTGGCATTGGAGTACTGTGATGAGAAAGATTTATGTGGTGGTAGTGAGGGACTGTGATGTGGAAGAGTGAGACTGTGGTACTGGTGTACTGTGATGAGGAAGAGTGATATGGGGGTAGTGGTAGTGGGGTGCTGTGAAGAGACAGGTAATGGAAGTGGGGTACAGTGACGAGGAAGAGTGATGTGGGGTGGTGGGTGACTGCGACAACGACGATTAAGGTGGGGTAGTTGGGGACTGTGTTGAGGAAGATAAATGTGGGGGTAAAGGTATGATTACTATTGGGTCCTGGGACAAGGAAGAGGAATATGGGGTAATGGTAAGATTTCAATTGAGTACTAGAATGAGGAATGTTAAGGATTTCAATCAGGCAATACACCTGGGTCTCAGCCTAGCATGCAGTGCACAAATGAAATAATTATTTTATTATGTCTATAGGTTCAATATTTTGAGTGTTATACCACTTATATAACACCCCTTCTCAAAATACCCCCAGGTCACAATGGACCAGGAATCAGGCTGGTTGGTAAAGGTAATATTTATTTATGTATTTAAAATTCAAATCAAACACATGTTTTAATATATGGGGCAGCAATCACAAATGTGGTGACAATACAAATAAGAAAGTAGGTAAGGCAGTTGAATTCACTTCTAGCAACACAGAATAGAAAACACAGAGAAAAGAACAGTTTTGGCTTGTTGGAAAGATAGGGCTTGAGTTAAGATTTCCCCCTGCAAAATTATCAACTCACAACTAAGCAATTCTACACAGATGTAAGGGAACAGCAGGTATTCAGGAATAAAGAACAGTGTAAAGGTTTGGAATACAATCTTCCGTCCCCAAATCAGAAAGAAAAATGGTTTGGAAATCTGACACTTATAAAATGACATTCACAAATGGCTGTGTGAAACAAAGAAAAGTGTGTAAAAGTCCTTAAATCAATGTAAATGTATATGGGAGCAACACGGGAAGGATGCCAACAATAATAAGCTATAGTATGAGCAAAATTACACACTTTGAATCTATATGGAAGTTTGGAAATAATTGAAATGGAAATCACATGTGCAAAACTTTGCGGAAATGTGAATTCCAGCCTACATTGCATTAAGCGGTTTTTATGACAAATTAGTGAAATATACTGTTTCTGGATGCAGGATGTTTTGGTGATGTAGCTAAAGGTCTTATATTTAAGTCAGAAGTCTCTAGCTATTAATTTGAGGAAGTTATGCAAGGTTGAATGAGAGGTGTTTTTAGAAAAATAGAACAGAGAAAACAGAAAATCGGGTTTACAATGACAGGTTACTTTTACTTAAACTAGATTAATGGCTAAGAAAAAGAGAATCCCACCCATGAATCTCCAAAGGTACATGGCCACTGTAACCCTTCACGTGGTGGATATCCTGTTTCTTTTACGGGAATTACTTGATGCAATCCAAATCACTAATGGCTTATGGTCTAATAAAACAAGAATGAAGAGAACATTGGCGCTAACAGTAGGAATCACAAACAGAGTTGCAAGAATGGTTCTGACAAGATTATAGGTTCTTAAGGTAAAGACGGGATGGATTATAAATTGGGATAGGACAAGGCAAGGCAAGATATGCTATGGTTTACTATGATTCCTACTTATACTTACAGTGCACTTTAATTTTAAGATTTTGGACCGTCCGGCTCTGGTCATCACATGGATCGGGTCTGAAGGACATCAGGGCACATCTGGCGGAATTAGGTCAGCTGGGCGGTTCTGGTCAACTGGACTGGCACTTCGGACTGGACTGGATTGATTGGCCCTTCTGGTTACTGGACTCTGTAGATCAGTGGGATGGCGAGTTTGGAGCAGGCAAGCATTAATGGTAGCAAGCCAAACTGGATCGATATGCTTCTCTTACATTTTGGGATTGTTTTAGAATTTGGGCCTGGCTGAAAAGGAGTTCAGCAATGCTGAGGCCTTGGCTTTGTAAAGAAATCTGGAATAAGGAACAAAGATGGAGAATTCAGGAACAGGGCGCCACGCGGAAGTTAGGATGGATTCAGGAATCAGTGTCTGTGTGTTTTGAGGTTCCCTTATTTATCCTGCCAAATGTCATCACTGAAGTTTATGGTAGGGGCAGACTTACTACCCACACCCACAAGGCTTTGATTGGGCAAGAGCACAGTTCCCGCCTTGCTCTTTGCTGGTTGAATGACAGAAAGGGTTATGAATTTTTATGATGTGATTTGGAAACCTCCCATAGTTATTGGGAACAAAATCTAACTTTCTGTCCCGTTTGGCCGATTCCACTAACTCCCGTTCCTCCCCACTCTCCTCACCTGATTCAAAGTCCTCTGGTTGCAGTTGCCTGTGAGAGAGATAGTCCTTCTCCTTTTTGTGTTGAAAGTATCTGTCTCGAGAGGAAGCCACAGTGAGTGCTAAAGTATAGCAAACCTGGGGCCCCCTTCCCGAGACCAGACAGTACGAAGGGAAAAAGCCTGTTCAGGCAGAAAAAACCCTCCGAGGAGTGCAGCGGTTTGAGAGGATCTGGAGCAAGCAGTTGTAGTGGAGCTGTAGTGGAGTTCTTGAGGCAGGTAGCTGATGGGAGCAGGCGAAGCCGGACATCCAAAGCAAGAAGGATCCGGAGAGGAAGAGAGCTACCGGAAAGGGTACCAACAGAGAAAACAACTCCGGAGCAACAGGAACCAGGGCGGCTGAATGACAGCGCAGCCGAAAGGTAAGGCAGAGAAGGCGGGCGTGGAGAAAAGCGCACCGTAGAGCTGAGAAAAGAGGCGAGGCGAGGAAAGGAAGAGAGAGAGAGAGGTAGTCCGGGGAAGGCGGACCGAAAGTACAGATAAGTGACCGAGGTGGTCAAGGCTGGAAAACTAGCGTGTAAACCCAAAGGAGCCAGCTAGCGCAGTAAAGGGGGTTGCAACGCGGCGATCGCTGGGAGAGGAGGAAAGAAATACTACCAGCGGCGCCATGTTGGAAAACCACTAGACCGTAGGGTGCGTAACAGAGAAATCACGTAGCGGAACCTCTGCACGCCCTTCCAGCGCGTAACCGCCAACGCGGATACAAACGCCAAACAGGACGGCGAATGACACTTTCCCACAAATACATATTAATATAGATATGCCCTCTAAGAAAATTGGATACATAAATTACCTATTTAGTGGGTCACATTCTAATCCAAATCCCAAGTCAGTGGGACCTGGTTTAGTCTTTCTGTTGAAATTTGGAAAATGTAACCATAAAAGTTTTGACCTAACATTTCCCAATTCTGTACATATATGCCCAATTACCCCTAAAACATGGGTACACAATATTACATTTGCAACATTAATAGTTTTTGCGCAATTGGGCATTCTTCATAACTCCAGTTCCTTATGCAGTAAGAACTTCTACAAAGTTTTCAAATGAGTAGCAGAAATTCAGATCTAGATGTATGTACTTTTCACTCTTTTTCTTATTCTTGTTGCCAAGTTAAATGTCTTGAAGTTCAGTGGCAACATAAGCATTTTAAACCCAAAAATCACATGTCCGTTTTTTTTTCTTTCTTCCCAAGTGTGAGCACATGGCAAGTCCTTTGAAATTGAATAATGGTCCTCTCTCAGGAGAGTGGAGCATTCTGCCCCTCCCCTGGAAGGGTGGGTGTCCAAGCCTGCCAGTGTCTTCACCTGGGGCACAGGCAAATGAAACCATTAGCCTTTCCTGCCAGCAGTGGAGGTGTCAACCTTTCTCAGGCTCAGAACAGGGTTGGTTTTTTTTATATAGTCAGACTAGGCTTAGCTTTAAGTTTCACCTAAATCTTTCATTTAAACATATAAAATGAACATAGCTTATAGGTGGATTTTTTTACATTAGCAATCCTTTGACATTCTTATAGAATTAAGCCTTTAAACAAGAACATACTCTAAAACCGGCGATTTTGCCTTTCACTCAGGAAAAAGCACATTAAACTGATCTCTTTAAATCCTTCCTCTGCAACAAATACACCTTTAAGTCAGCATCAGTTCTTCCCTTGAGTGCTGGAATGGTTTGCAGCATGGATAATTGTATCAAGCATTTGTTTAGAGTTTCTCTCTGCACAGCTGATTCTGATATTTGTTGCAAAGTTTAGCCACATTTTTCCAGTGGAAAATGAAAACAAGGGTTCCTGGGTTGCTTTTATAAAGTGACATTTTGTAGCAGCTGTCATTAAATGAGGCCCGGTTTCTGTGAGCCACACTGGATGATCCTGGGCATTGCAGGTCCCTTTTAATCTCAATGATTCAGTAGCAATTAATGGATCTAGCACCAAAACAGCACTTTTTAAGGTTGAAAAGCTAACCTTTTAAAAGGCATTTTCGGTTTTCAGCTCAATGATGCTGTTTCTTTCCTTGGCTCCAAGTTGAATGTGGCAGAGCCCACTGGCATGCTCCTGCAATGAGAACTCTGTTTTCACCCCCCGAATGCATGTGACAGGGTTTGCATCTTTCTTATGGTTGTGACCCAAACGCAGTTTTGAAAATTTTGGCGCACACTGGAGCAAGCCCGGTCATTTTGGGCTGTTTCCTTCACCATTTCAGTATAGTGATGTAGTGGGGCACATTGGAATGGGTCAAAATATCCCACAGGAAGAGTAATGGTGGTGTCATGATATGGATTACTATTGAGTACTGGGATGAAGAAGAGAGAGGTGAAGGTAAAGGTATGATCACTAATTTCATACTCGGACAAGGAAGAGTGAGATGCTGTTATTTGGGGGGGTTGAAGAGGAAGAGTAAGTCGGTGGTCGTGGGGTACTGTGACAAGGAACAATTATATGGTCTTAGAGGGGGACTGTGATGAGGAAGGGTGAGATGGGGTTAATAGGGGACTGTGAGGAGGAAGAGTGAGGTGGGGTAGTGGGGGACTTTTACATGAAAGAGTGAGGTGGAATGGTGGGTGACTGCAAAGAGGATGATTGAGGTGGGATAGCTGGTGACTTTGATGAGGAAGCAGGATGTGGGGGTAAAGTTAAGATTACTATTGGGTACTGGGACGAAGAAGAGTAATGGGGGGATGATGATATGTATTACTATTGGTTACTACGATGAAGATGAGGCAGGTGAAGGCAAAGGTAGGATTGCTAACTGGGTACTGAGATGGGGAAAAGTGAGATGCTGTTAGTGAGGGACTGTGAAGAGGAAGAGTGAGTTAGTGGTAGTGGAGTACTCTGATGAGAAACAGTGATATGGTGTTAGTGGGGTACTGTGATGAGACAGAGTGAGGTGGTAGTTGTGGGGTACAGTACAGAGGAGTTTGTGGAGTTGTGACATCAAAATGCTTATTGCTTGATCCAGTACAGTCACTGCAAACACTTAATTAAATCTTTGACAAGGTTTCCAAATTACTTTCTTGCAAAATAGCATTCTCTGACACCTTTCATGCAGTAACTGAGTAGGGACTGTTCACGATAGTATGTTTATTTTGTGCACTGGTAGAGTTTAACACATAAGAGTATGGATCAACTTGTTTTTACTTGATTCATATCACGAAACAAAAACCTTTTTAGATACATTTTATAAAATTGCGTAAACTGCTTTTTATACATTGCAAGCTGCATAATGTAGCAATCACGCCCCAGCTGGGGGGCCTACTTGGTCATCCAGTGCGCCCCCCAGATGAGGAGTGATTGCCATACACACACACCAGGTTTTGGCCACGATGCAAATCGTTTTTTTCCCTCAGGAGATGAGGTCTGCACTATTGCCTGAACCCAATCTCCAGAGAGAAAGAAACAAATTATTCTCGCCACCATTGGAAAAGAGATTTAGTCCTTTTTCCATTTCCATGATGGTCGTGGGTGGGAGAAGTGCCAGAACCGTAGTACAAAGCTCTGGTCCATCAGGTAATTGGTGGGTGGGGAGAAAGGGGTGGGGAAATGGTGTTCATTTCATCAGTGTGAGGAGGGAGGAGTGACGTAGGGAGGCAACAAGGAGACGCTTCCTGTTGCCACCCTACAATCAAGATGATGCCACCTGTGGAAGGGCCTCAGGTGGCTGGAAGAGTGGGTGGTACACATTGTATTCACACTCTGTCTTCCAGCCACCTGATTGGCTAAGCACCCTTCCCTGGGTGCAAATAATTTTTAATGCGAACAAACTCTACACTGATTTTATGTATTTGCAACTGGAAGATTTAATCTTTCATTGCTTGAAGCAAGATGCCATGTAGTAGATGGGGTGCCAGTGTATAGGGGGTGACCGTGTATGGCCATTCATTATAAGGAAAAGATATCCCCTAACATACGTTAAATGTTAAATGTTAAATGTTAAAGGTATTTGTACCGCGCACCGTTACCAACAGAGTTGGTCCCCAGGCGTAAAAATTATAGACACTTGTAAAACAAACTTAAGCACAGATCAGGTAGATAGTTTAGCTACAATTAGATATGCTTCTTTAGTGTTGCTTTTAAATGTGTTGGTTAAAAACATGCACTGGTATGACAATGCTGCTACATGAAAGACTATTTAATTGTGGACATTATGGGCCTGAATCACAGAATTTTTTCCTATGAGATTGCGCCATTATAAAACGCTTCCATGAATCAGGCCCCATATGTGAGTGTAATTACAGGAGAATGCCCTCCTAGCATTGACAATGTGTTCTTTTCTTTTCTCTTTTCTTGTTATTCTCTTTTTTCTTTACTTATTTAATTGTATACCAGTCATTTTTTTAAATACAAAAATAAAAATTGGAACAGTAGGATCAAATAAATAGTTATTGAAGATGCTCACAGAAATTATATCTATATCCCGAACCCGCTTCATGAACATTGGAAGACAAAGCTAGGTTTAATTCAGTATCGCCACGTTAAGTGACTGCATTTTAGTTTAAGGGACTTAAGTATTTCCTTTTGATATGGTGTATATTTAGCATTGTAACTAAGGCAATGGAAGAATTTCCTTAGAAAGGTTTACCTTAGGGATTTTGCTGTATAATTTGTGTTTTGAGTTCATTGGAATGTTTGAGTGAGTTTTGATAAATCAAACGCAGGAAAATAATTTTACCTTTTTCTGATTTTGTTTATTCTGTATGACACTTGCAGGTGAAGTGGTGAGACCCAACTTTTCTGCAGTACGTAGTTGATTTATAAACTATGGAAGGATAATTGATAGATACATGTGTACTAAATAATAGAGTGCAACACACCCTGGATTCACCTGAATTTAGTTGGCAGTAAAGATAGGGGGCACGGTATTTCATACATTGCTGGCTACTTGTGATATAACTCCTGACATTTAATAAGAAATGACATCATCACTGCACTGTAATCAATTACACATGAATATGCCAGCTGTCAACTCACAATCTAATAAAAGTCTTGACAAACTTTACACGATTCTTCTGTAACACTTTACAGACATTCATTGAAAAGTCATTGTATTTTGTGCAATTTCTCAGCAGATGGAAGTTGCATATTCGTTTTTTGTATTCATATTCCGCACTCATTATACTTATCAACAAATGGAAGATGTCTTACATTAAATTAAGCAAAAGGCCATGTGTTAAAGGGAATGGCAGTGTGCGGCAGTAGGACAAGGAATACTATAGGGCCCACTGTACATAAAAGGATATTGCAAGATCCCTTCGAGTTTCATTGCCTTGACTTTCAGCCTCCTTCCTCTATTTAAGGAGCTCCTCCATGGCGTGTCACATCCCAGCAATGCACAGAAGGGGACTCGTGATCCCATATTGAATGCAGAGGAGGGGATATTGTATTCCTTGCAATAGATGGTCCCTGATCGCCCATTCAATAATTCTTCTCCTGCGCTCTCTGATACGAGATGTCATGAGTGTATAATGTCAATATCTCATGTCATGCTTTCAGGCACTAGAAGACAGTATTCTCTATGTATTATATTATATTTAATGTCACACTTGTGAAGTTGTCGATCAAAACCTGATTAGCAACACATTTCAAGCCCCTGCACTCTTTTGCCTAAGGCCAATATCCGCACCATAGGTGCCTTCTGATGAACCACGCCCTGTACAACCTACCAAATGTATATCGAACGATTGCATTCATGCAGCTCTTCACACCTGGAGAGCAGGTGACCGGCTCCCCAGTGCAGCTCTGTGTAACCCGACTGGTGCACACTCCAAGGATTTCCTAAAAAAGAAAAAGAAAACAGTGCAATGACGTCATCTCTTCACGCATGTTTTTACCAATGTTTCCATAGAGTGAAGGGACAGCGAGACAGTCATAGACTCGGGGGCAAAGATGATTTTAGAAATGTCACTATATTATCGTAACTTAAATACATGAATCTACAGCCACGTATGTTGCATATGCACAAGTCATCTTTAAATACACACTTAAAAATAATTCAACATTCAGAAAATAAATTGGCATAAAATAAAAATCTCAGCTTTTTCAGAGCCTTTTACAAATCACATTGGATTTCTGGGGCCATATTGCACACACTTTGCACTGGTGGAAGTGCAAATGTGCTGGGTGTTAGCACTATGGCCCAAACTGCCCAGTGGAAAGATCCTATGCTTTCAAAGAATGTTTAAAAGAAGGCAAAGTTTGACTTTGTGCGGTGTAAAATTGCCCGTGCACCAGTGTAACGTTTCTATATTCTTGTCCCTGGTTTGTGACAGTCAGTGAGGAGCTCACACAGTGTTTGCAGTTGGGGATTTTGCACTGGGGTGAACTCAGCTATTAGCTGGGATGGAGCTCAGCATGGGTGAGTGAGGTAGGCTGAGTCCTGATTTTAGAGGCAGTACTCGGTTTGCTTGTGATAGGGAATAGCAGAGTTGTGGCTGCATTGAGGGAGTTCCGCCTGTACTTTGCAATGGTGTGAGCTCAGCTTGGTGTTAATAATAATATTATGTTCCTGCACCTGCATCATGCTGGACTCCTCCAGCTTCTATGCGCTATAATGGCCAGTCTTATTTATCAACCTCTGAAAGTTGAAAGACTAAGCAGGTAATTCGACCTTTCAATGCACAGGCTGCCCATTATAATGTGCTCATGCAGCCAGCCGCCATTATTATTATTATTATTATTATTATTATTATTATTATTATTATTATTATTATTATTATTATTGAGTGTAGACATAGCTTCAGGATGCAACAGAGCGCAGTACAAGTCGTACTACACAGCGAGGGAAGAAGAGTTACATGGAAGTGATGAGCTAATAACTGGAGGAGTAGGAGGGTGGGGAACGGGGGAGCAGATTGCCTAGTCTCAGTTATGTTGGGGGCGGAGGGTGTGTGGAAATATGTGTTAGGGAGGAGCTATTCATACTTAGGAGGAGATGAGCACACCTCCATGTTAGCAATAGAGAGAAATCACAATGCTGTTGGCAATGGGGAGACCACATCTTGATGGTAGCAGTGGGGAGAGTTATCTTGGTTTTAGCAGTGGGGAGAATTCAGTTTGGGCTTAACAGGGGGAGGGTGGTTCATCTCTGAGTTAGCAGTGGGGAGATCTCAGCTTGGTATTAGTAGTGTGGCGAGCGTAGCTTGTTTTTATTTATATACCCATAAAGTGCCATAAACCTGCAGGCATCGGGGTGCACATAACACATTGGACAGAAACATCAAAATCAAGACACAAGTGATGAGCAACGATAAGCATGGTTTAGGAAGGAGGACACATGCTTTCCAATGCTTGGGTTTAGCAGTAGAGAGAGCTCAGCTTGGGGTTAGCAGTGGGGAGTGCTCAACCTGGGATGAGCAGTGGGGAGAGCCCATCTCGGGGTTAGCAGTGGGGAGAGTTCAATATGGAATTAGCATTGGAGAGATTGCAGCTCCGTGTTATCTAGTGGGAGAGTCCAGTTACTACTTTGCAATGAAGAGAGCTCAGCTTGGTGTTCACAAGAGGGAGAGCTGAGCTTGGTATTTTCACTGGGGAGATCTTAGCTTGTAATTAGTAGTGGGGAAAGCTCATGTTTGGGTTAGAAGTGATCAGAAGTCATATTGCTGTTAACAGTGGGGAGTGCTCATCTTGGTATTAGAAATGGTGAGAGCTCATTTTGAGATTAGCACTGCAGAGAGCTCAACTTGGTTTTATATATGTGGAGAGCTCAACTTGAATTTTGCAATGAGAAGAACTCAGCCTGGTCTTAGCAATGGGGAGACCACAGCCTGGTGCTAGTAGTGGTGAGAGCTCAGGTTGGTGTTAGAATGGGGAGGGCACAGCTCGGGCTCAGAAGTGGGTTGAGCACAGTAGGGTGAGAGTTCAGCTCAGAGTTAGCAGTTGAGAGAGCTCAGTCTGGTTTTAGCAGTGTGGAGAGCTCAGCTTGGGGTTAGCAGTGGGGAAAGTTCAACATGAAGATATCAGTGGGGAGACTTCAGCTTGGGGTTATCTGTGGGGAGAGCTGAGCTTCACATTTTTAACAAGGAGAGCTCTGCCAGGCGTTCACAGGGAGAGCTTAGCTTGGTATTAGACGTGAGGAGCGCTTACCTAGGTAATGGTAGCGGGGAGAGCTCATCTTTTGGGTAGCAGTGGTGAGGGCTCATATTGGCATTAGCAGTGGGCAGAGCTCAGTTTGGGATTAGCATGCCACAGAGTTTAGCTCATTTTTATATATGGAGAGAGCTCAATTTCGATTTTGCAATGGGAGGAAATCAGCCTTGTGTTAGCAGTGAGGAGAG
Organism: Ambystoma mexicanum; assembly: GCF_040938575.1. NCBI lineage: Eukaryota > Metazoa > Chordata > Amphibia > Caudata > Ambystomatidae > Ambystoma > Ambystoma mexicanum. Next base: position 494,539,533 of record NC_090922.1, read on the forward strand.
CTCAGATTGATGTTAGCAGTGTGGAGAGCTCAGCTTGGAGTTAGCAGTGGGGGGAACACACCTTGGCATTTTCTATGAAAATGGGGAGTATGAGACACTAACATTCTGGGGATTGGGAGTGGGGTAAGGCAAGCTGAGAGCAAGAGAACAGGTTTAAGACTGGGACGTTGTTAGTGGACAACTCTGTAGGGTGAATTAATCAAAACCCAAATGATAAAACAATCCCCAATAAGCCAAATAATCGATGCACCATTTGCAAGGAAAACAACATTTTATTACATGCAAAAGTCTCAGATGGTCCGTAGAACCGAACTGACACGGAGCTTGTCACACCCAAAGAAGTTACATGTTTTATAGCATAAACCGCAATTTAACTGAACTTTGCATTAATAAGAATACAACATAATCCTTCACTACCCATTGGCTATATACAATTATAATTATTCCCTATAGTTCATTACCCTATTGGTCAGACATTATCTAAACACATTCCCCTGAACATGTGACCAATGGTATCATCACTCTTAATCTTAAGATTTGATTGGTTACCTGGTACATTGATACAATAATACATTTCTCTAATGGGTAAACTATTCTTGACCATCACATCACATGATGTGCCCCCTCCATCGGGACCTGATCAAAGTATGAACAGCCAGGCCAACTCTGTTTTGATAATACAATGGGCTACTCATTATACCAGACACAGTGGCACTCACAAACTGCTCCCTGACCTTGAAGATAAATGTATTAGCACATCTTCCTTATCTTTCTGGGAACCCAGGCGCACATAAATGACGTGATAGGGGCACCGCTCTATATGCATATTTACTTCATCCCTAAAGTTCAGCCGCCTGCAGTTCAAATAGGATGGCCGCTCTTCGGGTGAGGGCAGTAGTGCTCTAAATCTTCACCAGGCCTCTTGGCATCACAAACCCCCATGCCCTGATCACATGAATTTACCCTTCAGAGGCGCATCCCTGCCCTTCCTCTCTGTACCCAACATTCCATTCCCAGCTCTTCTGAGCTCAGCAGCTTGTCCCAATCAACTGTGACCGGCGCAGTGCAGCTGCCTGTCACCTTGACAGCATCATCTCTCTGAGCGGAAGGAAGGAGGACTTGTCTCAGGATTGACTGAACAGAGCCACAACTCCACATTTGAGATCTCCAAAAACACATCTTGTAACATGCCCTAGAATCCAACATTGTGACACTGCTGCTACCTTGGCCCAAGGACCTCACCTTTACCACACTCTTCTCTGACTCTATTCCATACTCCTACCAATATCAGTTACCTACTCAGAGATCCCTCACAGCATAACACCATTTGCTACCCCTAAATACTATATACAGCACCCTGTCCTTAACCTCTGCAACCACAATATGCTGTTTCTGCATGGCTATATGGTCTTTCTAATATGTGTCAGAGCTAACTGCAAGGGATGCATGTGGCTTTTGCTGTGTCCAAATTGGACTGCTAAGAGGCTTGCTAATACATTTCTTGCAGTCTAAATCTCTTTGCCTGACTAGGATGTTGCATTTGCATCCCAACAACCCACCCCACCATACCCCAAGCTTGTTTGCCATATGTCTAAGTGCAGCAGCCATTGTGCCAATAGAAACATGTATATTAATATATTTATTTTAAAAATACAAATGATGGCAGTTTTACAAACACAGCTCCAACTGAGTTTCAGTTTGTTCGCCTACTGTGCAATATTCAAAAATATCACCTGTTTATGTAGTGCTTCATGCCAGACACCTCTCGCTTTTAAGTGTTGCAGTAATTGGAGTAATTCCCCAATGTACTAGTAATGAATGTATTGGCCTCATGATGGATACAGGGTTCAGTTGGCTTTGTTGAGAGTCGAATTGAGAAGAGTGCTGAACTTGGGAGCTATCCAGGCAGGCAATAACAATGACAATAATGACCATTTTCGACGTGTTCAGGTTTTTTGGTGGCATCGTTTTTAAACTCAAAATAGAACAAAAACTCCTTTGCCCTGAACCCGGCACACCCACTGGATAGTGCCACTGTTCTCATCCGTAAAGGAAAAAAAGCAGCGCATGGATTCTCATCGGCTAACTCTCAACACAACAGTGAAAAATCAAATGTGGGGCAGGTCAGTGGGCACCCTTTTGGATAAAGTTGCAAAGGCAACTAGTCCTACACCGCTGCTGTGCCTTTGTCACAAATAAGTGGCTGCTAATTGATGATGTTCATGCATTTCTTTTTTTTTTTTATTATTTATGTGAATAAAGTATATTTTTTGTATTGATCATATTTCCGGTCCATGTCGTTTTCTCTTTGTTATTAAGAGTACACTGTATTGGATAGACTTGGAGGTTTAGATTAGTTGCTGCTTCAATCGGAACAAAGGCACCGATTTGTGAGACCCATTTACATGACCCTTTGTTGAATGCGTCCATTTTGTGTTATTGAGCAAATTGATAGGGCATCTGCCTTATATTTCTGAGCTAGCTCTGGTGTGTACCTGTATTCAATGTACACCTGGCGTGGACTGGGACCTAAAAGAGGCCCTGGACATTTTTTTCAAAGTGGCCCCATGTTACATATTTTCAGCAAGACCAACACTTTTCCTATGGGAACATTTGGAAATACCACACAAAAGAGGGCCAGGGTCTGGAGGCCTACCGGAAAATCTCGAGAGGTCCCTATAGGCCAGTCCAGCCCTGATGTACACGTTATACAAGCAAAGCAATGCTCTGCTCACTTATTAGAGGGCAGTTACACTTAGGGCACAGGTCATGTGATGGTGAAGAGACAGATTTCCTCTGCAGCAACCCTTTAGTATTTCTGTTGGTTTAGACCCGGGATCTGATGCTGACTCACCTCTACCACTTTCCTGAGTCGCATTGGAATGGAGGCGATTTTCTTTTTTCCAGTGCTCTAACAGTATCAGAAGCAAGCAGGTGTGAAATCAGCTCATAGAGGTGTTCAGTTTGCAAACGTGCACATTACACGAGGAGGCCACCAGCATTAGCACTTACAAGCTGTTGAACTCCACCATTAACACTTACAAGCTGTTGAACTCCCTTCATGTCATTTCGAACATTTACAAAGCATAGCGTAAAACTGAAGTGTGACACCAGGCAAAATCATCTTCATTCTTCAGTTTTGGTCTCCACTTTGAAAAAAAAAGTAAATGCTGTTTTCACATTATGCTTTAAAGTTGACCTTTACCAATGGATTCCTATGACATTCGTCTGCATTAGGGTTCCATGTCATTTCATCGCGGGATGTTTTTTCACAGGTTTTTTTACCGCAATTATATCGAATTTTGTTTTGTTTGTTTGGGGGGGAGGGGGTTCGATGGGTTTTGCTGAAGAAAAAAATATGCGGTAAAAAACCCTGCGAAAAAACATCCCGCGATGAAAGGACGTCGTACCGCATTTAGCACCTACTAGAAGCATGTGGATTCCATAACAATTAATTGTGAATTCTGTCTGCAAAGCGTTATTTGAAGGTGGCATTTACGTGTTGGAATTAATCTGGCTGCTATTTGAGGACAGACAGGAATGTACGGCAGAAAAGGTATCGCCACGTGTTGCACCTGCTCTGCCTTTAAAAAGTAAGAACATCTGCCGGGTAGTAAAGCAAGTTATCAACAACTTTACCCTTTCATTGTATGCCTTGCTTTAACCATTCTTGTCCTTATGAAATGACCCTCCAACCCCACTTATTGAATCTGTCTGCTTTTAAAGGTGCTAGATGCGGGCAGTTTCTATATACATACATTGATTTAACTCAAGCATGAACATAGATGCTGGTGTTAAATCATGTACAATTTAAAGTTGAAGGAGGAATGAACGGCAACAATGAAATGTCTTACTCTGCCTTCAATTATAACGATAATCTGCCCGAGTGGTACAGGAACGTGGCAATCACTTACAACTTGGTGTTACGCTTTGGGAATTATAAACAAATTAAAAAAAATAAAACAGACTCACCTGAGGCTATAGAAGCCAGGAGGAGACTGAGGCTGCCGATGAAAGCACTCATGGTGGCTAAGGTGGTACCATGCAGTGTGCAGATCTTAGGACCTGAGCGTCATCTGCCTTCACCCCACCTGAGGATGTGCTATTTATTTGCTCTCTCCATGCCCCCAGGGAAGAGTTGCCGTCATGATGTTATTTGCTGATGCTAACGTTGTTAGTTATGTTTCACTTCAAATCTGATCTGCCCTGCAGCACGAAAAGAAATGTAAAGACCAGCAATCATTGACAAAGCCAATAAGCCTGGCTTTCATATTAATTGAGTACATATGCAGCTGGTATCTGAACTTATTTTATAAGACGATTCCTACTTTTATTTTCTTTCTTTTGTTTTCTTTCTTTCTTTCTTTCTTTCTTTCTTTCTTTTCCTGTTTAGTGTGCCTATGTTTTTAAAGTGCACCATTATAACCAAGAGGTCATTGTTTAGGTTTATATCAATATGCATTGTAGTCATCTACTTAAGATAAGGAAAATAAAGCAACAGAAAATAAAAATCTCTAAGTGTATTGTGTTAATAACTTTTAAGCACTTGCATGAAAAAATCTAAAGACATTCCATAGTAATATTTGGAGGCTGATTTCTACATTAACAGCTTCATAGTTTGAACAATGTTTACTTTAACCGTGTTTTTGAACAGCTTTTAAAACAGTTTTCCCCTAGGAAAAAATCATAATTTTCAGCCCAAATATCTCAAAATTGGAAACTTTGATTTTCCTAGTTATTTGCAGGTGTCTAGATTTTAGCTCGAATTGGTGCACTTCAAAATCATTTGGAAAATCGACTTTAAGATATTAAGGATTGAAAATGTATTCATCTATGAGATATCCAGACTGAAACGTTTTCCACCCAAAATAATACAAAATGAGTGAAAAATACATGCCAACCATTCCCTTAGCAACCACACCACGCACAGCATATATAACCACACCCAGCATACTCATTTTCCCACACCGCAGGCACATTACAAACATACACTTGAGCAAGAAAATACATAATTCAAGCAATATGCAGCCAACATTATCATAACCACACGTAGTATACGCACCACCCACACTTTGTACAAATTCAAAGATAGACAAAAGCATGGAAATACAGAATACTAAAACAACATACACCCCCATACGTGCTGTGCACACACAACATACACAATCACAAAGCCAACATGCAGTCAAGCAAAGAAATACCGAATTCACACACAAAACACACTCGGCATACGCACTAACCACACTGCATACACATTAGAAACACACACTAGAGTAAGAAAATAGATAATTAAAGCAATATGTGGCTGACATTATCATGACAACATACAGCATGTGCACACACACACACTCAGTACACATTGAAACACACACTCAAGCAAATAAATAGAGAATCCACACACAGCACACAGCCAGCATACCCACCAACCAACCCTGCGTAGGCATTACAAGCATACACTTCAGCAAGAAAATAAATAATTCAAGCAATATGCTGCCAACATTCTCATCACTAAACACAGCATACACACCGTCCCGCACTGCATACACATTCAAACATATACTCAAGCAAGGAAATGCAAAATTCACACATAACAAACATCATACAGACCCACACTGTGCACACACAACATCCACACCCACACACCAACATACACTCTAGCAAGGAAATACAGAATTCACACAAATAAAACACACGCAGCAACTGCACTAACCCAAGAAAGAACTTAATTCAGGTAACATGCAGCCAAAATTGTCATGACCGTACACAACATATATTATCAACGCATAACATACACACTCACTCCATTATCATGATCATACACAACATATACACTCACTCCATTATCACCACCGCACACAACATATGCGCTCACCCCCACTGCGTACACATTACAAACATGCACTCACTCAAGCAGGGACATCCATCATTCAAGCAACAATGTGCAGCCAACATAATCATGGCCACACAAAACATACACACTCACCCCCACTGTATACACATTACAAACATACACTCATGCAAGGAAATACATAACTCAAGCAACAGTATGCAGACAATGTTATCATAACCACACACAACATTTGCGCACACCCTCACTGTGTACACATTACAAACATACATCCATGCAAGGAAATACATAATTCAAGTAACAATATGTAGCCAACAATGTAATGGCTACACACAACATACACACTCACCCTGTTATCATGACCACACACAACATACTCACTCTCCCCATAATATACACACTTGCCCCATTATCCTGACCACCGAAGGCACTCACTCCCCTCTTCACCAATCAAGAACTCAGAATACAGGACACATCCCAGTAGGGAATGAGATCAAGAGATTGGGTTGCAAGTTGTCAAAGTTTTTATATAAAATTCAGCATCCAGAGAACTCTGATTCCTCGAGAGCGCTCTGGCAAACAATACAGATTCAATGGGCCTCATTACACGGTAGGAGGTAACCATGCCGCTATTAGAGGAATGGCTACTCCCTTACCGCATACCGAGTTCGGGTAGGCGGTATGGGGACTTACCAGGTCATTCCGACCCTGGAGGACCCGGTAAGTCCCCATGCCAAATACCATTCCCCATTCCCATTCGAGGCCCCATAGGGCTCAATGGGAATGGGGAAGGAGCTAATAACGGTACCGCAATTTGCGGTACCGTTTTTAGCTCTGAAGTCCCTTAGCGGGTCCCGTACTTAACACCTGGTCAGACCAGGTGTTAAGGATGGGACCCACTGAGGGACCTCGTGGTAGGGCGCTAAGGGATTACCGGCACTGGTGCCCTTATCAGTGCCGGTAATCCCTTAGCGCCTACCGTGTAATGAGGCCCAATATGTTTTGAAGGGTTACAACATCATCAGTGATGATTTCTATACATGCTACAAGTTACAGTTTCATTGTTTAGAAAGGGCGTGCACATATAGTTCTTTATGGGCCGGCGCTACGGGATTGGCTGATGACTTGGCGGGAGGGCGGACATCACGTGGTTCAGCTGGGCCAGTCCATGTGAGGTGAAGGTCGGGGCAGATCCGAAGAGGCAGTTGAATCTGGCTACACTATCTACACACTTATCCTAGACATGCAGTAAATAAAAATCATCACTATACCTTTGAGTAAATCTTAGAGGCCTATAAATTGTACACGTGTGTTTGCATTGTCTCACTTAGGGTCATTGGTGAGGTGAACGGTGCGGGGGTCTTGCCTCTGAGGTAACCTGGGGGTCTGAATTGATAGCTGTCATGTCTGGCACATCAGAGCAGGGAGGGGGTGGAGTGACAGATGTTAGTTCAGCACAGAATATACAGTGACAGGGGTCCAGGTTTATCGAGGGCACTCTCGGGTGGTCAGCAGGAAAGGGTCATACTTCTGGTACATCAAACGAATAGCTTTGGAGGGGCACAAGGTTGAACAAGAAGTTATTCTCCAACACCAGGGGTGAGGGGTGCAGGAGCAGGTTTGTTGAGATGGATGAGCTACAAGTCATGGTTCGGCTAGGTCGCACACAGGACAGTGATCTGAGAGGAAGAGTGAGAAGAATACATTGTTTAGTTGTTACATGTTGTCTTAGAGCATCCGTGAGAAAGGGACATGGGAGGTGAAGGCATCGGAGGAAAAAGGTGGGGGATGTTTGTGCTCACTGTGCGCGGCGCTGCTGAGGGGAGAGGAGACTTTGTAATGCCAGAATGCAGCCTACTCCAAAGATGGAGTCGAGGGCACACAAAAATGGATTCCAAGTGTGTCCCCACCTCTGCTCATGCCAGGGCCTTATTCCCTATGGCGACAGAGGCGCGATGGAGGCGTCCCCCACTAGTACAAGAGCAAGTGGTCCCTTTTCACGTAGATTGTATGGGGGGCTCAACCGACCCCCTCCTTCCTTACACCACACACAACTTAAACACTCACCCCATTATCATGACCACACACAACATTCATCCTATCATCATTATGACAAAAAACATACACACTCACCCAATACCACACACACCTACCACATTATCATGACCACACACAACATACAAATTGACTCCTTATCATGACCACACACAACATACATACGCACCCCATTATCATAACCACACAAAACAGACACCCTCATCCCCACTCCCACTATATGCACAATACAAACCTTCACCAAAGAAAGTAAATACATAATTCAAGCAACAAAATGCAGCCAACATTAAATTGACCACACACAACATACACACACTCCCCCACTGCATAAACATTAGAAACATACACTCATGCAAGGTAATATATAATTCAAGCAACATGCAGCCAACCTTATCATGACCACACACAACATATGCACATACTGCTAGTGCATACATATTACAAAGTTACACTTAAGCAAGGAAATACATAATTCAAGCAACAATATGCACTTTACATTATCATGAACACACAAAACATACACCAAAACAAATGAAGTGATGGCTGGACAGTGTAGAATTCATCTTACTCTCTCGCATTACTCTGGGCAAACTTCCAGGCCATTGTTCTTTGCTTGCCAAGCCATTACAAAAGAGGAAAGACCATATGCAAATCATGCTTAGTCCAACCCCAAAAGGGCAGTTCAGCATGGTCGCATTCCTCCTGCAAAAGACCACAAGCATCCCCAGACATGTTTTGGCCTCGTTGGACCTCATCAGTAAGGAGTAGCTTGGGTCTCTAGACCCAGCAGGGAGGATAACCATATCTGGACACACTATTCACTGATTAGGCCAGAAAAAGGAACAAATAACAAAGCAGTGCTTGAGCACATGTACATTTTTTTGGCCTCAAAATATAAAGGGAGAAAACTAAACAGTAGACAGAACATACTGGAGCTATGAAAAATGTTAGACGTTTTAGAGGATGGCACTCAAGAGAGCAAAGAGAGAACATACCCAGTGCCCGCACTCAGCATCACCCCCTCTACCCCACCTATATATTGGTGCTTTCCTTTCCAGCTTTTCCAGCACGGGATTCATTGATTATGAAAGTAGAGAATACATCACAGACAGAAACAGTTCTCCGGATGGTGGGTGAGATTTAATTTAGGGAATATAGCAGGGTATCGACAGGAGACCATCGCCCCAATTCAGAGGGCCTCCCACAGGATCTGCAGTGTGCCATTAGTGTAGATTGTGATTCGGTGTGTACAGAAAGAGAAGCGGAGGTCGGAGAGGAGGAATGGGCAATAGATGAGGAGCAGGGCGCAACTGAAGAGGTAGTGTAGCAGGCCAGGACCCTATTGGGACCGAGGCTTAGGACAAGACTGGGCCGAATGGCTATAGCAAAAGGTAAGACAGGAGGGGGAATGCCACAGACTAAGCAGAAGGGAGCACAGTTCCATTTGTTACACAAGGGGCTAGGTAGGGAACACTATGTGCCAGGGCCAAATATGGATCAGAACAACATAATGAAGACATTACCCTCACTCACAGCGGGAACAGGCAAATGGATATATGCACTGGAAAAACAGCAGGGATCACATTAGCAATAGGGGATATGAAGAGTTTATTTGCCACGTGGTTAGGGGAACAGGCCGACGACATATTGAGGAAGGTGGGGTATCCCAGGGTACAGATGAATAGTGACGATCATGATGGAGAACCCTATAACAATTGTTGAGCACATGTATGGAAGGCTTCATTGCTGGCATGCCAGGCCACCTCTGCTCATGCCAGGGCCTTATTCCCTATGGCGACAGAGGCGCGATGGAGGCGTCCTCCACTAGTACAAGAGCAAGTGGTCCCTTTTCACATAGAATGTATGGGGGGCTCAACCGACCCCCTCCTTCCTTACACCACACACAACTTAAACACTCACCCCATTATCATGACCACACACAACATTCATCCTATCATCATTATGACAAAAAACATACACACTCACCCCATACCACACACACCTACCACATTATCATGACCACACACAACATACAAATTGACTCCTTATCATGACCACACACAACATAAATACGCACCCCATTATCATAACCACACAAAACAGACACCCTCATCCCCACTCCCACTATATGCACAATACAAACCTTCACCAAAGAAAGTAAATACATAATTCAAGCAACAAAATGCAGCCAACATTAAATTGACCACACACAACATACACACACTCCCCCACTGCATAAACATTAGAAACATACACTCATGCAAGGAAATATATAATTCAAGCAACATGCAGCCAACCTTATCATGACCACACACAACATATGCACATACTGCTAGTGCATACATATTACAAAGTTACACTCAAGCAAGGAAATACATAATTCAAGCAACAATATGCACTTTACATTATCATGAACACACAAAACATACACCAAAACAAATGAAGTGATGGCTGGACAGTGTAGAATTCATTTTACTCTCTCGCATTACTCTGGGCAAACTTCCAGGCCATTGTTCTTTGCTTGCCAAGCCATTACAAAAGAGGAAAGACCATATGCAAATCATGCTTAGTCCAACCCCAAAAGGGCAGTTCAGCATGGTCGCATTCCTCCTGCAAAAGACCACAAGCATCCCCAGACATGTTTTGGCCTCGTTGGACCTCATCAGTAAGGAGTAGCTTGGGTCTCTAGACCCAGCAGGGAGGATAACCATATCTGGACACACTATTCACTGATTAGGCCAGAAAAAGGAACAAATAACAAAGCAGTGCTTGAGCACATGTACATTTTTTTGGCCTCAAAATATAAAGGGAGAAAACTAAACAGTAGACAGAACATACTGGAGCTATGAAAAATGTTAGACGTTTTAGAGGATGGCACTCAAGAGAGCAAAGAGAGAACATACCCAGTGCCCGCACTCAGCATCACCCCCTCTGCCCCACCTACATATTGGTGCTTTCCTTTCCAGCTTTTCCAGCACGGGATCCATTGATTATGAAAGTAGAGAATACATCACAGAGAGAAACAGTTCTCCGGATGGTGGGTGAGATTTAATTTAGGGAAGATAGCAGGGTATCGACAGGAGAGCATCGCCCCAATTCAGAGGGCCTCCCACAGGATCTGCAGTGTGCCATTAGTGTAGATTGTGATTCGGAGTGTGCAGAAAGAGAAGCGGAGGTCGGAGAGGAGGAATGGGCAATAGATGAGGAGCAGGGCGCAACTGAAGAGGTAGTGTAGCAGGCCAGGACCCTATTGGGACCGAGGCTTAGGACAAGACTGGGTCGAATGGCTATAGCAAAAGGTAAGACAGGAGGGGGAATGCCACAGACTAAGCAGAAGGGAGCACAGTTCCATTTGTTACACAAGGGGCTAGGTAGGGAACACTATGTGCCAGGGCCAAATATGGATCAGAACAACATAATGAAGACATTACCCTCACTCACAGCGGGAACAGGCAAATGGATATATGCACTGGAAAAACAGCAGGGATCACATTAGCAATAGGGGATATGAAGAGTTTATTTGCCACGTGGTTAGGGGAACAGGCCGACGACATATTGAGGAAGGTGGGGTATCCCAGGGTACAGATGAATAGTGACGATCATGATGGAGAACCCTATAACAATTGTTGAGCACATGTATGGAAGGCTTCGATGCTGGCATGCCAGGCACACTTGATAGATGAGGAGTACAATGTCATGGTGAAAAAGATTGCCTGCACACTACTCAGCACAGGCAGTAGAACTCATAGCATTAACAGAAGCATTAGAAATGTCACAAGGCACTATGGTTACTATTTATTCTGATTCAGCATACGTCACTTCCATTGTACATTCAGGTTTGTCAAGATGGCGCAGAAGGGGGTTTAGGAAATCAGAGGCAACCCCCGTACAGCATGCAAGGTGATTGATTGATGCTTTCACACGCCCCTCAGTGGTAGCTATGATAAAACATGTTGCCCATACTAATAATAAAGATCCAAATGCCCATGGCAATGATGCCATGGACAGGGCAGCAAAAGAAGCAGCCTACCTGTAAGTGTCAAATGTCACAGCATACCCAAAGGTGGCTTTCCAGCAAGTACAGCTGTCACTAGCGTACACTGCAGTTCCCCTTACTCAAATTATTGTACTATAGGGAAGCACCCTAAAAGGAGAAGGATGTGTAGGTCTTAAGAGGATGTTCACATTCACCAACAGACCTGATTTGGAGACAACATAGTAAAATAGTAATACCTCAAGAGTTGCTCAAGGTTGCTTTTGGGCAGCTGCATTATCTGATGCATATGTCTAAGCAATATATAGCAGCAGAAATTCACGAGCATGGGTTTGTCCCCAATCTCCAAGAACATGTTGACAAGTTTGTAGAAAACTGCACCACCTGCCACCTCTACAGTATAGGCCACTCCTATAGAATGTTAAAAGGATCACTGCCCTGACCCAGAGGGCCCTTTCGCGAGCTTCACATCGACTACATGTACATGGTTAACAAGTGCAGTAACAACCATTATCTAATTGTTGTTGTATGCCAATTCTCCCGTTGGCTTGAAGTATGACCCTCTGCCCATCCTGATGCCAAATTAGCAGCTATATTTTTGCTATGCAAGGTATTGCCTCAATGGGGGATATGTGATGTACTGAAATCTGACAATGGGACACACTTTTTAAATGAGATATTCAAGGAAATGACATATCTAGTAGGTATTAATCACAACGTATGTTCAGTTTACCACCTACAAACCATTGGAATTTTTAAGCATTTAAATGGTCTATTAAAACAGTGTCTCTCTAAAATTTGTCACACACTGTTGAAGAATTGGCTGTCTTCCGTTAGCATTATTTAATATTAGTAAACAGCCAGGGAAGGAACACCACTTGTCCCTGCACAAAATCGTGATGGGTAGGAGGCTCACACACCACGCATACCTGCAAACACAGCCTCTGATGCACACAGGGTGGAAGACATCTTAGGGGAGGAGTGTCAGGGCTATTTTAGGGTTTTAACAACATGTCTAATAGTTATCTCTCAACAGCTTGCACCACGTCGATAACAGCCGGCTGCTACCGACAAGGTCGACCTAACATCTCTGCAACAGCCTCAGCTCTTCCCAGGAGACTCAGTGTTTGTCCCATCATTTGTGAGAAAGTGGAGTGACAAGCGGTACCATGGACCATGCAAGGTTGTCTATGCTATCCCGTCTGCGATAAAGGTGGAAGGACTTGGTATTGGATCCACCTCTCTGATGTCAGGAAAGATACCAGCACAGGTCTTCCACCCGAGGACACACAAGAGGATCAACTTTAAAAGGTGAGTGTAGTGCTAATGTTTCCATTGTTTCAAGCGGTGCGACCTCGTGGACAGACAAATATTGACTTTTCTTCACAACCTCTGGGATCAAAGTGGTGTCTCAAGAATATAATGTTATGCATTTGTTGTTTCTCTTTCACCTCCTTTACTTTTTTGTGGCAAGAGTTATATGGTTAAGGCATATAAAGAGGTTATAATGACACTGAAGTACAGTATGTGATAGTGACCAGAAACAGAAGGGAAACTGAATTAGAAGGGAATATTTTCAATACTCTTGCGGATGTGCATCAGCCCAACACTAACAATCTCTGGTAAAGCCATGTACGGGAGGTGGGAAGAGCAAGGTTCAAGGAGTCCTTCTATATCTGCTCTTTGATAGCTCATGCAACTGGTACTCCCAAATTGTTCATTCTCAAACAAATGCCACCTCAGATAGCAAAAAGGTTTAGTGCACCTAGCCCTATGTAGACTACAAGGGTTATTCCAAGGACACAGTGTTCAAGCAACCGTACTAGAAAGATACACAAGTAAATGTGCTGATAATAAGAAGCAAAGGCGATGTCAAATAAGACCACTATTCACAGTGGAAGGTGCAGTGTTTTCTAACAACAGATGAGAGGAAGGGCTGATGAGTAGCAAAGCATGGGGACTACTGGGGTTCTTTGAGGATTTAGTGCCATATGTTAACAAAACTTGTTACAATGTATGATGCAGATATGTGCAAAACTTACATGGATTGAACTTAATAAAAAACCTTCAACGGTACAGAACGGTACACTTACACTCTTATTCTTCTGTTTCAGAGGCAATAGCACCATGTCTGTTGGCACCAATGAGTGCTGCAACCAAACTTTGTACATCCCAGACTTAACTGGAACCACAGCAGCATTCAAGGATCAGTTATGTACTTTTGTGAACTTTGTGTGCCTCCACCTCCCACTGTCTTGTAGTGGTGTGTGCTCCCTGACCACTTTGTATTCTCTAGTTCTCATTATGCCCAACGCTCATCTCACTGTCATAAATGTGCCACCCACAGTCACAGCTGCACCCCCTCCGAACCAGCATGCCCAGCGATCAATAAGGCCCTATCACTATAATCAGTGAAATTATTGGTCCCTGCTTGTTCCGGGCATCCAATCGGGCAGCCAACTAAAAAATGGCTGCACATCACAAGGTGATAAAAGATCCAAATAGCCAACCAGACTGAGCAGAGCATTAACTTTGTACAGGAGGTGGTGCAGGCCCTACATTAATGACACTGCAGAATAGATACATCGTCAACCTCGTAGCTACAGAGGGGGGAGGTTGTAAAAAGATACATTCTACCCAATGATTCAGACAATGGGTCATTCACCCACACTTTGGGGCCCTACACAACCTGTGGATTGCTATGGAGAAGGAAGCTAAAGTGGGAGAGCGAGATTGGTTTGATTCATTGATTCATTGTTCTCATGTGCTCCTTCCTCGCTATATAAACGTGCTTGTTTCTATCATTTTCCTTTTGCTTGTCATATTTTGCTCCTGCCAGCTTTTCCTACATTACAGTCAGTCAATAACTTTCTTTCACCCATAAGGCCATACAATTACATCCTAACACATACAATAACATGCTAAACAAATATCGATGGCAGTACATCCATCCATTTGATAATATAACAACTGCAACCCCAAGGCCCCAGGGCTCAACTATTGACCAACGTGCATGTATCTTAGTTAATTTTGCTTCCAATCAGAAAAAGGTCCAGGATCCCCTGGCCATCTGGACTTGCCCCAGGCCCTTTTCCCAATGGTACTCTATTAGCGCCAGTTAGCACAGGATGCTAAAGCCTGGTTTCAGAAATACTGTCCTTGTTGTACTGAGTATGGGCCCTGATTTCAGTGGTACTGTTGGGTCTTGGGCAACATCCCATGTTGATGCCCTGAATGCCGTTGGCCACTCTCTGGTCCTTAAGTTCTATCTGTAGGAAGTCAAAGGCGTTCTCCCCCTGATAGTGCAGTCTGGTGCAGTTAACAATGTCTTCTCGAATTACAGATAGGCAACTGCATACTGCACAGAACCAATGTGTGCATTTGTTTATAAGTGCATCCCCAGTTTCCAGATGATTTGGGGCTAGTTTGGGTAACTCATGCAAAAATACTGTACCCCTGTGTGTTCCCCCTTCCCTTGGTATCTATTTTACTTTGACCGGGCCATGGTCTACAAGCTCCAGGGCTGGCACTGTAGGGGGCATGATTTTGTGCTGCATAACCGGTCCCACCAGTCATTAGATAAAGAAGCGATTATGATGTCCATGTTCCTTACAACAGGTAAAGCTACTCCTCTCACAAAACACATATACATACAGAGTGAGAAATGGACTGGCAAAATAGAACACACGATGGGAAGAGTAGAACACCCATTTGGTTCACTAGGGACACTGTCTCACCCCCACCAGATCCTGAAAATGATGTTGACCACTGGGTAGATCTGGCATGGGATGGGTGATGCTGTTTTATGACATGTACCCCAGAAAAACTTGTCTGGACGAGGAAAGCCTATGTTATGTGTCCAAAGTGTGTGTGCCCAAGGATGATAAGTATAGAAGGAGGGAAGCAGGATTAGTTAATAACTTAACTAATGGGGAGTGTTGGGATGCAGGTGCAACGTCCCAACTGGGGAAAAAGGTTTAGGCTGCTCAGTGTATTAGCAGAAAGAACTGGTCATTTAGTGTCTGTAGGTTGCTGTTTAGAATAGTGGTTATGTGCATGTGTTAGGTGAAGTTAGTTTTGACACACTATAGAAACATCACAAAGCCTACACAATGATAGAAAGAGCAGCAATATAATGATATGCTTATTTAGAGGTTAGAGCCTGGGTGATGTTTAATAGTTTTATAGCTAGCAGTTGCGACTTATGTTGTGCTTTGTTTGTTCTAAGAAGATCTTGGGGTTGTTGGTAAAAGGAAAACAGACATATTAAGTGTCCAGCAGCAAGAGGGGGTCAGTATCGTGGTTTGGTAATGCAAGGGCTATGTGGTGAGTTAGCCACTTTAAGGCCTTGTTACAATCTGTGCCTTTTGATAGTGTGAGAAGCAGGCCCCTTTTGGAGCTGTGGCTCTCTCCAATTGATTATAAGATATTCATCCTTCCCCCAGTGAGTGATCAGACAACCAAGGTTGCAGGAAGATGCTCTGAACAGATATTAGCTAATTGTATCAAGCTATGTAGCTCACAGGAGCTGGGAACGGAATGTTGGGTCAGAGCCTGTAGATTACGGCTGCAGCTGCAAAGGTTGAATCTAAGAGAACAGAGCAGGGTGTCTGGAATGTCAAGGGTTCCAACTAGATTTTGGAGCAATATTGCCCCCATTGAGAAGCGGCCAGCTCATTTGAACTACAGGTGGCTGTACAAATAGACCAAATAAATAAGGGAAATTCAGATCCAAGAAGCGTTGACTCAACTGCATTTTTTTATAAGCACCTAGTTTCCCAGATAGATAGGGTAGGAGACATACTAGGGATGTACAAAGTTATGCAGTGGGAGTAGCAAGAGGTGATGCCAATTAGTTCAGCTGCAAGTTCGAAGAAGCCATTTGTGCATGCTAAAGTGTCTGGTATCATGTGGAAGTCATTGTATTACTGAGCAGGGTTGACCTCCTGGTTCACATATGCTCTATGATTGGGTCCTGTCGGGGTTATGCACATCACATGATGGTCAATGTTACCTTAAGCAATAAGGAAACCAATCATATCACAGTGTTGTTCAATGATTGCACATTAGGTCATTTTGTAGTGGGTTGTATTTAGATGAGTGTGACCAATAGGGCATTGAACAAAAGAAGATGCTTCGATTTTTGTATAGGCCAATGGGGAATGTGGGATTAAGTTGTAAACTAATATTCTTAGCTTATGTTAATTTGCTGTTTTCCACTATAAAATATGTAACCTGAAATAGACAAGCCAAGATTTAGTTTAGTTTTTCAGTTCTGCTGGACTGACGGAAACTCCCAGCCGTATGAAGCGTGTGTCAGTTTAGGCTTTTGCCGCCTTTGTCTCCCCCTCCTCTCCCTTTGGCTGACTCACACCCCGACACAGCCCTTTCCATGCTCCACTCTGATGTATCTGATACTCTTGATGTTCTTGCCCCTGTCATGCGGATCCGCCTGAAGCCCAAAGCCAATTGCAACTCCTGGTATGACTCAGACCTCGTCACCCTCAAATGCAGGGTTGCTGAGAGGAAATGCTGTGCTTCCGGTACATCCTCTGACAAACTGGCCTGCCGCCTGCTCCAAAGGCAATACCGGCTCTCTGGCGGCACCA
Source organism: Ambystoma mexicanum (assembly GCF_040938575.1). Taxonomy (NCBI): domain Eukaryota; kingdom Metazoa; phylum Chordata; class Amphibia; order Caudata; family Ambystomatidae; genus Ambystoma; species Ambystoma mexicanum. Next base: position 494,557,039 of record NC_090922.1, read on the forward strand.
AGAAGAGAGCTCACATCCAAGTCCGTGTCTCTGTGGCATCTAACAACTCGGCCAAACTCTTTTAAATCTGCATGGAGCTTGCGAATCCTGCTGCAGTGTCTACCTCTCCTGTCCCCTCCCAGGCCACCTGCACGGCTCTGGCTTCTCATTTCATCCCCAAAACTCAGGACATCCTGTCCTCTCTCTCTTTCACTCCGCTCCTCCCCCTACTCCCTGCTCTTCCTCTGTCCTTGCTTCGGCCACCTCTCCTCCCTCCTTCTCAGCCTTTACCCTCTTCTCCCCTGATGAGGTTTCTATACAAGTCCGATCTATGAAAGTCTTGTCCAAACAGGTTCACCCCTGTTCCTCCAAAACCATCAAGGACCACATTGACATCCTGGCTCCCGATCTGGCCGACTTCTGCAACCACTCCTTTGCCACTGGAGTCTTCCCTTCCCCCCTGAAGCATTCCCTTGTGCACCCCTTTCTTAAGAAACCCTCTGGCGACCCATCCTGCCCGGCTAACTATCACCCAATCTCCATCACTCCTTTCCTGTGCAAACCCCTGGAAAAGCTGGCCATCTCCCAGCTTAATCTTCACACTGAATCTGTTGGTTGTCTTCATGACCATCAGTCTGGCTTCAGAGCTGCCAGAAGCAAGGAATCTGCTCTCCTGAACATCTGTGAAGACCTGCTCTCCAACCGTGATTCCAAAACCCCTTGTGTCCTCATCTTACTGGATCTCTCTTCTGCCGTTGACACAGTCAACCATGCCATCCTGCTCAAACGTCTCTGTGATAACCTGGGCATCCCCGATCAGGCCCTGGCTTGGCTGACTTTTTTCCTTCCTCTCCGATTGACTCTCCCAGGTCCAACTTGGGTCCTTCCTCTCCTCTATCTCTACCTGTGGTTTTCCCCAGGGATCTAACCTCTCTCCCTGGCTTTTCAACCAATACCTGCCACTTCTTGCCCACTGCATTGCCGCTCTCTGCCCCAGCTTTCAGTGCTATGCGCATGACACCCTTCAGCCACCTCTTCTCCTTATCTCATCTCTGACTGTGTGTCTGATATCCAGGAGTGGTGTGCTGCCAATGATCTCTGCCTTAATGCCAGTAACACTGAGATTCTCCTCATCGGCTCACCTGCTCCCTCCTTTCCTGTCACTCCCTGGCCGGCCTCTCTTGGCCCTCTTCCTGCTCCCACCTGTGAGGCTAAAAACCTTGGGGTCATCTTCAACTCCACACTCTCCTTCTCTCCTCACATCTCTAACGTCTCGAAGAAGTCACACTACCAGCTGCACCTCATCAGTGGTATTCTTCCTTTCCTCTCCTTCCCCAGAAGCTCACTGTCTCCAGAGCTCTGGTTCTGTCTAGGCTGGACTACTGCAACAGCATCTTTCTAAATCTGCCCGCCTCTACTCTGCACCCTCTGCAACTCATCCAAAACAGGACTGCGAGACTTGTCCTTGGCCTCAAGCCCAGGGATCATATCTCTCCAGGACTGAAATCTC